>NC_087370.1:24791821-25507005 GCF_030014295.1 Loxodonta africana | reverse complement strand
GGTGCCCACGCTGGTAGAGCGAGGAGCTTCTTCCTCGCTCGCACTTGGACCTTGGAGGAGCCAGGTGGCTTCCTCCTCGTCCACCCAGCGCCCTAGGGCCCTGCGCCCCCGCCTCCGCGGTGCGCCCAGGTAGGAGCGAATGGCGGCCCTGTTCTGAGTGCGCTCTCCTCCTCCGCCAGGCCGTGAAGCTGCAGGAGGCTGAGCGACAGGACGAGCGGAGGCGACTGCAGGCGCAGGAGGAGCGGAGGCGGCTGCAGGAGGCGGAGCTGCGGCGCGTGGAGGAGGAGAAGGAGCGTGCGCTGGGGCTGCAGCGCAAGGAGCGCGCCCTGCGGGAGCGTCTTCTCAGCATCTTACTCAGCCGCCAGGGAGACGTGGCACCGCGCGCGCAGGACGAGCTGGCCACGGCGCACGCTGACCTGCTGCGGCCTGTGCTGGACATGTTGCAGAGCGTGTCCGTCAGCTGTGCGGGCGCTGCCCCTCCCAAGGAGGCCTCTGCGCGCCCAGATGCTGTGCCCCATCCCGGAGATGTGAATGGGAGTGCGGCCGAGGAGGCACCTGGCGCGGATGTCACGAACTCCCGCGCGGCCCCAGCTGCAGGCTCGCCCGAGAAGGGGTGTCCCGGAGTCTTGGCTTGCATCCCCGACAACACTCAGCAGCCCAAAGGTGCGCCCGCCAGCAGCCAGAACTCGCCCAAGAGGGATGTCCGCTCCGAGCAGGACAAGTGCAACCGTGCACCCAGCGCGGGCCGGGGCCGCGCCAGCCGGGACCGTGGTTCTGAAGGCCAGCACCGGGCGCGCAGCCGGGCGCGCAGGGCGGGCAGCGCAAAAGACGCGCGGCAGCGGGCGGGCCGGCGGCCTCACAGCAGGCGCTCTCCACGGGACCAGAGTTCAACCCGGCGCGGTGGCAGCGCGGACCATGCGCGTTCGCGGCGCTCTCGGTCTAGGGAGCGGTCCAGCCGCAGGGAGCGCAGCCGTGGCCGCAGGAGCAGCGGCAGCCGCAAGCGCAGCCGCCGTCGCAGTGGGCGCTCGCGCTCGCGCTCCGCCAGCCGGCACCGGAGCACCTGGAACAGGTAATGAAGGGCCGGCCTCCCCAGCCCGGGAGCAGGCCAAGCCGCCTGCTGTCCACCCGCCGCTCGCTAAGCCTCAGCGCCGAATGTCCAAGGAGCCCAGCCCTGCGGGGGAAGGAAGACGCACGGGCGGACAGCGTGCGCCATACTCAGTTCCCTGTGGTTGAAGAAGGCGCACTGGGGCTTTCTTTTCAGAAGTATAGCGGTCAGTCAGTAGCTTTAGCTTTCCTCTGGAAAATTCTGATCCGATAGCTTTAACGTCACCGATCTCGCTAAATCCGGACAAACGTGTAGACTGACGGTTTTATGAGACCTACCGCATAGATACGTGCAGCGTTCCTACCTGGATTTTTGTGCGCGCCCTGGACATTCACACGACCAGCAGCAGGTGGGTGGCCAAAGGCTATGGACCGCACAGTGCCACCTGGGGTACTGAAGAGAAATACCCTTTCCCTTGTGATTTTTTTTTTTTTTTTTAATCTTAACTGATAGAAAAACTTGGGTAGAACGCCCACAGGCCACAGTGCTCTGGGCATGTTAAGTCGTGTGTGAAGATGGTACAAGCCGTTAAAATCAGCAATTCAGATGTGACCGTCCTTCAGATATCTGTACACCACGGGGGTGTGGTACGGGACGTGCTGTAACTTCTAGAACCTTCACTCTTTGCAAATTCAAGTAATTCAACGTTTAAAAAAAAAATGGGTTAAAAGCTTTGGTTTCTAGTAAAGATTAGCGTGTGTGGTTTTTTCAAAGAAGCTGTTTTTGCTAAATTATTTTTACTCGAGGCGTTTCCAACAGATTTAAGCCGGCAAAGTTGTTAAATTTTATAATCGTTTGCTTCTCCAAAAAACAAAGACAAGAAAAAAAAAAAAAACCGCGAAGCTCAGGAATACTTAAAAACAGTTGTAACCTTCGCCGTTATGGAAGAGCGTGTCTGTTCAGTTGGCATTTTTATGGTGAAATAAAGCTGTTTTACAATGAACCGAAGCTTTTCCTGTTTATATTTGTTCACAGTGGGTTTTTGTGTTCTTTGGGTTGTAATCTAGCGCTGCTAGGACAGAAACACCCCAAGGGGGTGGCTTTAACAAACAGGCTTTCTCTTGCAGTTCAGGCGGCTAGAGGTCTGACTCGGGGCGCCTGCTCTAGGGGAAGGCTCGCTCTCTCTGTCAGCTCTGGGGGAAGCTCCTTGTCTGTTCTCAGACCTTCTGTCCGCTGGCTCCTGGGTGATCTCCACCTGGCATGTCTCCGCCTCTGTGCTATTTTCTCTACCTAATCGGCTCAGTTTGTATCTCAAAAGAGATTGATTTGAGATGTACTGGACACTAATCTTGCCTTATTAACAACACAGAAAACCCATTCCCAAGTGGGATTATAACCGCAGATACAGGGGTTAGGATTGGCAGCACATATATTTGGGGGACCTGTAACGGGTTGTAGTATCTAGCTGAGCATGGTTTAGGATATTTACAGTATTTGGAACTGGCAGGAGTTCATTTATGCGGAACCGACAGTGACGAGGTTGCAGCTGAGAGTCTGAGAGTCGGTGGTACACTCCACACCCCTATTGCAGGTTAAATAGCTCTCCCTGAAGGGAACCCCGGGTCCAGAGAGACAGCAGGTTGACGACTGAGAGCATGAAGTTGTCAGGGAACTCAGAAAAGCAGACTTTTTAAAACATCTAAAAAGCCGTTTTTAAAACAAACATTTGGAGAAGCTGGGACCTTCGTGCAGACGCCATGGAGAATAGTGTGAGGGGTCTCAGAAAATTGAACATGGCATTATTGTGTGACACAGCAGTTCCATTCCTAGGTACACACCCAAGAAACTCAAAAGCAGGAACTCAACCAGGTACTTGTACACCTGTGTTCACGGCAGCACCATTCACAATAGACAAAAGGCAGAAACAACTGTAAAACCCAAAAACCAAACCCATTGCCTCAGTGACCCTTATAGGACAGAGTAGAACTGCCCCAAGGGGTTTCCAAGGAACGGCTGGTGGATTCGAACTGCCGACCTTTTGATTAACAGCCGAGCTCTTAACCACTGCGCCAGTAGGGTCTCAAAACAACATAGGACCCAGCAGTTCCACGCCTGGATACATACCCAAGAGAACCGAAAGCAGAGATTCAAACACACAGATGCACTGTGTTCACAGCAGCTGAAAGGTGGAAACAACCCAAGTGCCCGCCAACAGATGAATGGGTAAACACTGCGTGGTGCACCCGTACAGTGGAGTACTACTCAGCCGTAAAGAGAAGTCAAGTCCTCATGCCACAACATGGGTGACCCTTGTTGTGGCATGTCAGACACTAAAGGACAAATACCGTCTGATCCCATTTACATGAAATACCTAGGATAGGCAAATGCAGGGGCACCAGAGTTGATTGGTGATTACCAGGTGCTCAGGGCAGGGTGGGAGGGTGGGAAATTAAAAAAAAAAAACAGATGAAGAAAACCTTTTTCATCTCCCACCTACGGGCACTGGTAGCAGGTACTGTGCGTGCAGGCTGCAATTCCTTCACCAGCTCATGTTTAATTAAAACATTTCAGCCCCTGTTTCAGTCATCTAGTGCTGCTATAACAGAAATACCACAAGGAGGTGGCTTTAACAAAGACATTTGTTTCTTCGCATTAAAGTACCTTAAAAGTCCAAATTCAGGGCGTCAGCTCCAGGGGCAGGCTTTCTCTGTCGGCCTTCTCATCAGTGTTCCCACGGACTAGGAGCTTCTCCCCACAAGGATCCCGGGTCCAAAGGACGCACTTCTGCTCCCAGCTCTGCTTTCTTGGTGGTATGAGGTCCCCTGTCTCTGCTCACTTCTCTCTTTTATATCTCAAGAGATGGCGTCAAGACACAATCCAACCTTGTAGGTTGAGTCCTGCTTCACTAACACAACTACGGCCCACCCTCCCTCATTAACACCATAGAGGCAGGATTTACAACATACAGGAAAATCACACAATACCGGGAATCAGGGCCCAGCCAAACAGATACACACATTTTGGGGGGGATGTAATTCAATCCG
Organism: Loxodonta africana; assembly: GCF_030014295.1. NCBI lineage: Eukaryota > Metazoa > Chordata > Mammalia > Proboscidea > Elephantidae > Loxodonta > Loxodonta africana. The sequence goes on along the minus strand of NC_087370.1, from coordinate 25,502,916 downwards.
TGACACCCCCAGTCGTGGTTTATTTCCATCCCCAAGCTTCTGCTGCAATTCTAAGAAGTGAAAAGTGAAATAGGCATGACAGACAAGATGTTTTTCCTTCCCCAAAATGGCTTTTTGTCGTGTCGGAGTGAGGTCCCTGGGTGGAACAAATGGTTTACGTTCTCCATACCTAAAAGTTAAGGAGCCTTGGTTGCAAAGTGGTTAACACTTGGCTGCTCACTGAAAGGTTGGCTGGTGGAGCACACCCTGCAGCTCCATGGGAGAAGGACCTGGTATCTGCTCCTATCAAGATTAAAAGAAGGATTACAGCCTAGGAAACCCTATGGGGGCAGTTCTGCTGTGTCACATGGGGTCGCTATGAGTCGAAATCATCTCGACGGCACCGACAACAACAGCCCACCCCGTGGCGCCATGGAAGAAAAGTCTGGCCATCTTCTTCCATAAAGATGACAGCCAAGAAAACTCCACACCTGGGTTCTGCTGGGTCACATGGCGTTGCCCCGAGTTGGAACTGACCGGATGGCAGCTAACAGAACAACATCGTTGTTTTGAGGTCCCTGGGTGTTATTGGGAGCCCTGGTGGCGCAGTGGTTAAGAGCTCAGCTGTGGACCAAAAGGTCGGCAGTTGGAATCCACCAGCCGCTGCTTGGAAACCGTATAGGGCAGTTCTCCTCTGTCCTACAGGGTCGCTCTGAGTCGGAATCAGCTCGACAGCAGTGGGTGAGTTGCTTCAGAGATGGGGTTTCTGTCTGGGGGGAGGACAAACATTTGGAAATGGGTGGTGGTGAAGGTCATACCACGTCGTGAATGTAATTGTCACCGAGTCCTACACTTAAAAAATGGTTAAAATGGCAAAATGTTTTATATATATATACACACACCCGTGTCTGTCTGAGCCCAGAACGCACCCAGTCGACCTCATCTGCCTGCCTCACGCTAGCCCTTCCTCTGCCCTGGACGCTTCCTCCCAGAGAGCCCTCCCTGGCCTGCTCCTGGGCCACCCGCTGACTGTCCTTCTTTTAATTGTGGTAAAACGTACGTTAACAACAGGAGCCCTGGTGGTGCGGTGGTTAAGTGCTGTCTTGTGTTTCCCGGTTTGCGAGTTTTCCACCTCAGACGCGGTGCAGTCTTACCACTTCTCTATCGCTGTCTGTTAGTGGAAGATGTTTGCGTTTTCCTTCTCTGACAGGTTGCCCCCTTACCCAGGTTCCGGCTTTCGCAGGCTTTACTGTGTATCGGTTGTCGTTAGGGGCTGTTGTTTCCGACTCCTAGCGACCATTTGCACAACAGAATGAAACACTGCCCGGTCCTGCACCAGCCTCACAGTCGTTACGCTTGAGTCCCTTGTTGCCGCCACTGTGTCAGTCCATCTCTCTCTCTCTTTTTTTAAACTGTATATTACCGACTTTTAAAAAAAATGGTCGTTGTGAAATAAGGTGCGGAAGAGCACACTGTAGGATCCGGCTTTTATGAGGTAGATGTTCAGAGTAGGCAGGTGCATAGAGACAGAAAATAGGTGACCGCTTCCTGGGGCTGGGGGCAGAGTGGGGTGGGGAGTCACTGCTCAAGGGGACGATGAATTTCTGTTTGGGGGGATGAGAAGGTGTTGGACATCAGTGACGGTAGCACCACACACTGAATGTGATGATGTCCCTGAATTGTACCCTTAGAAATGGTTAACATGGCAAACGCGTTGTTACATATAAAACCCGTTGCCATGGAGCCGATTCTGACTCATAGTGACCCTATAGGACAGAGTAGAACTGCCCCGTAGCATTTCCAAGGAGTGGCTGCTGGACTGGAACTGCCAGCCTTTTGGTTAGCAGCCATAGCTCTTAACCAGTGCACCAAGGTTTTTGTTGTTATGTATGTTTTACCACAATTAAAAGGACAGTCGGGTTGCCCAGGAGCAGACCAGGGAGGGATCTCTGGAAGGAAGCCAATGGCTGAGCGTCCGGGCAGAGGAGGGGCTAGCATGAGGCACACGTGATGAGGTGGATTTGATGTCTTCCAGGGTCAGGCAGACATGGGTGTGACTGGGGAGGACGCTCCGGAAGGTGCCGGAGAGACCCATCAGGCAGCGTTCACTTCCAACATGGCAGGGAGCCGGTGGGGGGTGTTGACCTGGAGTGACACCATAGGATTGTGGAGAGCAGACATGCAGGGGAGGATTGGGAGCTGGTGGCCACGGGCGTCCACCTGTGATGTGCCAGTGGACCAGAAGAGGGGGTGAGGGGCCATGGGGAAGACGTGGTGGGTGTGGGGGACTTGGGCCGGATTGGACATGGGTGTCTAGGAAAGCCAGAGCATAGATGCTACACTACAGGGAACCCTGCGCTCTGCAAACAACCTCTCTCCCCTGCTTGAATTGAGTGGCGGGAATCACGTGAGAAATTCCAAGGGTGCTCTTCACTGGGACCCAGGCATTTGGTCCCATCTTCTCAGGACTCAGAGGCCCTGGGTGGTGTAACCAAAAGGCTGGATGTTCAAGTCCACTCAAAGGCCTGGCAATTTACTTCTGAAAATCAGCCAATGAAAACCCTATGAGTCACACCAGAGTAGAGTCCAATATAGAGCTGGGAGATGAGCCCCTTAGGTTGGAAGGCACTCGGAATTCACAGTGGTCACAGCAGTGGACTCAAGCTTACCAGCGATCGGGGAGATGGCGGAGGACCGGGCCCTGTTTCATCCTGTTGTATGTGGGGTCGCCGTGAGCCGGAGTCGGCTCGACAGCAACAGTGACTAATGGCCTTCATCATCTCTTCAGGGGCTTGTTGGCCATTTGTGTCTCCTCTTTAGAGAAATGTCTACTCAGGACCTTTGTCCCTTTTTTAAAGTGAGTTGTCTGTCTTTGCTAGTTTTTAAGGGGATAACTGACATCTTTGAATTGTGGTGTTGGTGAAGAGTATTGAATAGACCATGGACTGCCGAAAGAAGGAACAAATCTGTCTTAGGAGAAATACAGCCAGAGTGCAACTTAGAAGCAAGGATGGCGAGACTTCATCTCACATGCTTTGGACATGTCATCAGGAGGGATCAGTCCCTGGAGAAGGACATCATGCTTGGTAAAGTACAGGGTCAGCGGAAAAGAGGAAGACCTTCAGTGAGGTGGATTGACACAGTGGCTGCAACAGTGGGCTCAAGCGTAACAATGATTGTGAGGATGGCGCGGGACCAGGCAGTGTTTCGTTCTGTGGTACACAGGGCCAGAACCGACTCGACGGCACCTAACAGCAGTAACAGTTTTTAAGGAACTTCTGTGAGCGTGTGGTGTTTTCTGGTTTAAACCCGGCCGATGAAGATTTTCTTCTGTCAGGGGGGCTCTGACGTCTTGTGGCAAGAAACGTGAGCTGGTTAGGGGCTGAGTACTGGTGGCTTTCACACGGATGACAGGCCGACGGGTGGGTCTTGCCCACCCCAGGTTTAAATTCTATTACTAATATTCAGGACTGAGCTTCTGAAAAGGTTAATCCAAGTGTCGTCCTTGACTGAAGCTTGTCCCCTGGGCTCCAATCTCAGCAGTGTGTCCGCAGCCGTTCTCAACACTCAATCTCATCACCTGAGTAATCCACTTAGCTGCCGATCCCAGAGAAATCCTGGGGCAGCCGGGGATTTGGCTTTGGGGTCTTATCAAATCAATGAGACAGAGTGCCTATGCCTCCTGTCTTCTTGTAAGTCCCCCCACGGAGGGCCTTCGTGGCACCTGCTTTCAACTTTTTAGCAGCACGTCTCCCTCAAGTTCTTTAGTTTTTAAATTTATTTAAATTTATTGTATTGCATTGTTGAGAGTATACACAGCAGAACACATACCAATTCATCAATTTCTCCATGTGGCATGCAGTGACGTTAATTACATTCTTCGAGTTGTTGGACCATTCTCACCCCCCTTTTCTGAGTTGTTCCTCCCCCATCCACATAAACTCACTGCCCCCTAAGCTTCCAATCTCACCTTTCCAGTTGCTGTTGTCAGTTGATCCCACTTAGATAGTTCTTAAAAGAGCACAATGCAGAAGGCAGACATTTTTTTACTAGTTAAGCTACACTGTTGTTTGATTTAAAGATGACTTCAGGGGATATTTTTGGTTTAAGCTTTCAAGATTATCTCAGGACAATAGTTTTGGAGTTTTATCCGGCCTCCATGGCTCCAGAAGGTATGAATTCCATGAAAATTTGACGTTCTGTTCTGCATTTTTCTCCCTGTCGATCAGGATTCTTCTACAAAATGATCAGTAGTGGTAGTCAGGTTCCATCCAGTTCTTCTTGTCCCATGGCAGTTACCAAAGTTCTTATGGCATGTGTTTGTTGTTGTTAATTGCCATTTAGTTTGCTCCAACTCATACAGACCTTACGTACAACAGAGCATAACGTTGCCAGGTCGTGCGCCATCCTCACAATTGTTAGTATGTTTGAGCCCATCTTTGCAGCCACTGCCAGTCCATCCCATTAAGGGTTTCCCTCTGTTTTTGTTGACCCTCTACTTCACCAGCCTTCTCTCGCAGTTGGTCCCTCCTGATGACGTGTCCAAAGTCCGCAAGACGAAGTCTCACCATCCTCACTTCTAAGGAGCATTCCGGCTGTACTTCTTCCAGGACAGATTGGTTCCTTCTGGAAGTCCATGGTATGTCCGGCATTCTTCGCCAACACCAATTCAAATGCTTATATTTAGTTGCTGAAAAAAATGCTATTGAAAATGACTTCAAAGTTCAAGTCAATGGAATGTTGGGGACATGTTTGCTTACTATTGCGTATGCGGAGCCCTGGTGGCGCAGTGGTTAAGAGCTCGGCTGCTAACAGAAAGATCGGCGGTTGGAATCCACCATCTGCTCCTTGGAAACCCTACGGGGCAGTTCTGCTCTGTCCTGTTGGGTCACTATGAGTCAGAGTTGACTCGATGGCAATTTTTTTTTTTTTTTTTAATTATTGCATATGCATGTGAAAGCTGGACAATGAAAAAGAAAGACTGCAGAAGTGTTGGCAAAGAATAGTGACTATACCGTGGACTGCCAAAAGAACGAACAAATCTGTCTTGGAAGGAGTACAGCCAGAATGCTCCTTAGTGGCAAGGATGGTGAGACTTTGTCCATCATACTTTGGACATGTTAATAGGAGGGACCAGTCCTTGGAGAAGGACATAATGCTTGGTAAAGTAGAGGGTTGGGGAAAAAGAGGAAGACCCTCAACGAGATGGATTGACACAGTGGCTGCAACAATGGGCTCACACATAGCAACGCTTGTGAGAACGGCACAGGACCGGGCAGTGTTTCGCTCTGTTGTCCATAGGGTCGCCATGAGTCGGATCCAACTCAACGGCAATGAAGAGTAAGATTGAAAGCAAAGGAGAGAATCCCTTCGCACAGCTTTCCAAAGAGCCCTGAGCCGTGAAACTCAGCCCACCCCTCCCTCCTTCTCTCTGCATTCCAAGATGCCCAGTCCAATCCATAAAGTGATTAATCAATTCTAATGATGGGTGAGCATATTGGCTTGGATCTGTTCCATCACTAACGGTGCTATTTTAAGCCTGCAAACTCCTAAAGGCCAGGAGGATGAGAGGAAAGCCAGGGCGTGCCCCCAAGGATTGCAATCCCCTTAATAAGGTTAACGGCACTTTCTAGAATGACCTGCATTGGGCTCACTGCGGGGCAGCAGCACTCAGCAGTTGCCTGGTGCCCAGCCTGCTCACAGAGGGACCACCAACCCCAAGTCTGGTGCTGAGAGAATGGACTGTTCAGAGGACCGTGCCTACCGCCTCCTGAACGAGTATTCCAACGGCTTCATGATCTCCCAGGTAGAGGTGCTGGGGGGTCCTTGGTACTGGGTGTGCCTGGGTTCATGGCTCTGGTGTTTCCATGCTGACTCAGAGCAGAGGGCTGGCCGTTTTTCACCCTGGACCCCTATGGCAGTAAGTCACCATCACGGACCCTGTCTCAGAACCGAGTTTTGTTGGTTTTTTTTTTAATAATTTATTTGTTGAGAATATACACAGGAGAACATATAGCAATTCTACCATTTCTACATGTATGATTCAGTGATGCTCACTACATTCAGAATGGTGTTCTCATTTATTTTATATTTTTAAATTTATCTTGTTGAGAATATACCCAGCAAAATATACAATAACTTAACAATTTCTACATGTACAATACAGCGACATTGATTGCAGTCAGAATGGTGTTTTTATTTATTTTTTAATTAATTTTGTTGTTGGCAATCTACCCTGCAAATGTACAATAACTCAACAATTTCTGCACGTACAGTTCAGTGACGCTGATTACATTCAGGATGGTGTTCTCATATTTATTTTTAAATGAATTTTGTGGTTGTTGTTGAGGACATACCCGGCAAAACAAACACCCATTCAACAATTTCTACATGTACAATTCAGTGACATGGATGACATCCTTTACAGAGGCAAACGGCCACATCTTTTTTCCAAGGGGCTGCTGGTGGCTTCGAACTGCAGACCTTTTGGTTATCAGCTGAGTGCTTAACCCACCGCACCTAAACGTTAGGCTTCCAACACGTATGTGGGGGCGGGGGCACAATTCAATCATTAACAGGGAGATTGTGACAATGTGTGTCTAGGAGCAGGCCTGAAACTACCAGAATGTTGAACTGTTGTGTGCTAGCAGGATTTTGAGACTGAGGGTTGTCCCTGAGTGTGGCTCCCATCTGAGGGCCATCCCTGAGTGTGGCTCCCAACTGAGGGCCATCCCTGATAGTGGCTCCCATCTGAGGGCCACCCCTAAGCATGGCTCCCATCTGAGGCCATCCCTGAGTGTGGCTCCCATCTGAGGGCCGTCCCTGAGCATGGCTCCCATCTGTGAGCTGTCCCTTCGTTTCCCTGCTGCTCTGAGGTCCTCTTCACTGCCTGTGAGCTGGGAGTGTTCGACCTCCTTGCCGAGGCCCCAGAGCCTCTGGGCTCAGCTGTGGTTGCCGCTCGTCTGGGCACCAGCCCCCGCGGGACGGAGCTTCTCCTGGACGCCTGTGCATCCCTGGAGCTGCTGACAGTGGAGACGAGAGGAGAAAGAGGTAAGGGCGCTTTGCAGTTGAAGGCGGTATTTCAAATGTGTATCCTTGGCACACATTTTTTTACAAAGGTCCGGGGAGTCCATATTTTCTGTTTTGTAGTCCTTATGGTCCATTGCAACAACTCAACTCTGCCCTCATAGCTTCAAAGCAGCCAGAAACATCATGTAAACGAGTGTCCGTGGCTGTGTTCCAATAAAACGTTATTTACAAACACAGGCGGTGGGCCAGAAGCGGTACACAAGCTATAGCTTTCTGACCTGTGTTCTAGAGGTTTGCACGTGCTGATGTATGCAATCTCTATGAAGTATCCGATGAACAAGACAAAAACAAGGGCAGGAAAATCAGGGCGGAGCCATTTTTCATCAAATTGTTGTCGTTGGGTGTGGCCGGGTTGATTCCGACTCAAAATGACCCCAGGTGACGGAGGAGAACTGCCCCACATGGTTTTCTAGGCTGTAGTCTTTACGGAGCGGACTGCCAGTTCTTTCTCCCGAGGAGCCCCTGCTGTGTTTGAACCGCTGACCTTTCAGCCAGCAGACAGGCACCTCGCCATTGTGCCACTAAGTTTATTCCATTAAAGAGTTGTCAGTCATTATAAAAATACATTCTTATTTCAGTATTGGAGTAGTCTTTCTTGTAATGAATATGGTGATGGTAGATGGGAGGGTTTTTTGTTTTTTTTTTAGAAAAGTGTTCTTACTTTACAAAATTCAAAATTGTCAACCCTACATGGATCACCGAAATCATTTTTGCCCCACCTGCCACCTCTGCTAAACCAACCTTTCCATGAGGTTTGCAAAAAGTGAGCCCACAGGTGTGTCCGTCGCAGGGTCACTGCAAGGAAACCCCACCTGTAGGCACGTGGACCCTCCCAGGTGGGAACCGAGTCGAAGTCACCGCATTCCCTATGTGGTCAGGGGCTCTGACTCCTTCATCCTAGCCTTTGTGTCTTTCTTCAGCTGTCTGTCAGAACACGGAGCTCTCCAGAACCTTCCTCGCCAGGGCCAGCCCCAAGTCTCAGCACAACATGCAGCTCTACCTGTCCAGGACAACCTACCTGTGTTGGGGCCACCTGGCTGCAGCTGTGAGGTGGGCACATGGCTTCGATGTTCTGATGGTGTTCCAGATCTCTGTGAGGGCTGGCTCAAAGGGGACCAGCGAATGCAAATGCTAGGTCTGTTGTAGAACTGACCACCATATTGCTAGGCTTGGAAACTCATAGCCCACCTGAAATCACCTGGTGTGAGCCGTCAGCACGCACTGTTGTGATCTGGTTCCCAGTGACACGAGGACCCATATGCTTTCCTTGTCACTGGGGGTGTCATCTGGGCTAGTAAAGAGGCCCAGCAGGGAGGGATGGTAGGAAGGTGTGAGACAAGACTGGGGGCTGGCTAGAAAGGTCACTGTTTTACTCCACACCAGGGATTCTCAGCCTCAGCACTGTAGACATCTGGGCTGGGTCATCCTCTGTGGTGGGGCCGTTCTGTGCACTGTAGGGTACTGAGCAGCATCCCTGGTCTCCACCCCCTAGTGATTCTCTGTGGTGAGGGCCATCCTGTGCTCTGTAGGGTACTGAGCAGCATCCCTGGTCTCCACCCCCTAGTGATTCTCTGTGGTGAGGGCCATCCTGTGCTCTGTAGGATACTGAGCAGCATCCCTGGTCTCCACCCCCTAGTGATTCTCTGTGGTGAGGGCCATCCTGTGCTCTGTAGGGTACTGAGCAGCATCCCTGGTCTCCACCCCCTAGTGATTCTCTGTGGTGAGGGCCATCCTGTGCTCTGTAGGGTACTGAGCAGCATCCCTGGTCTCCACCCCCTAGTGATTCTCTGTGGTGAGGGCCATCCTGTGCTCTGTAGGGTACTGAGCAGCATCCCTGGTCTCCACCCCCTAGTGATTCTCTGTGGTGAGGGCCATCCTGTGCTCTGTAGGGTACTGAGCAGCATCCCTGGTCTCCACCCCCTAGCTATTCTCTGTGGTGGGGCCATCCTGTGCTCTGTAGGGTACTGAGCAGCATCCCTGGTGTCCACCCCCTAATTATTCTCTGTGGTGGGGGCCATCCTGTGCACTGTAGGGAGTTAGCAGCATCCCTAGTCTCCACCCCCTAGTTATTCTCTGTGGTGGGGGCCGTCCTGTGCACTGTAGGGTGTTGAGCAGCATCCCTGGTTTCCACCCCCAGTCATTCTCTGCGGTGGGGGCCGTCCTGTGCACTGTAGGGTGTTGAGCAGCATCCCTGGTCTCCACCCACTAGTCATTGTCTGTGGTGGGGCCATCCTGTGTACTGTAGGGTGTGGAGCAGCATCCCTGGTCTCCACCCCCTAGTTGTTCTCTGTGGTGGGGCCGTCCTGTGCACTGTAAGGTGTGGAGCAGCATCCCTGGTCTCCACCCCCTAGTCATTCTCTGTGGTGGGGCCGTCCTGTGTACTGTAGGGTATGGAGCAGCATCCCTGGTCTCCACACCCTAGTCATTCTCTGTGGTGGGGCCGTCCTGTGCACTGTAAGGTGTTGAGCAGCATCCCTGGTCGCCACCCCCTAGTCATTCTCAGTGGTGGGGGCCGTCCTGTGCACTGTAGGGTGTTGAGCAGCATCCCTGGTCTCCACCCCCTAGTCATTCTCTGTGGTGGGGGCTGCCCTGTGCACTGTAGGGTGTAGAGCAGCATCCCTGGTCTCCACCCCCTAGTCGTTCTCTGTGGTGGGGCCGCCCTGTGCACTGTAGGGTGTTGAGCAGCATCCCTGGTCTCCACCCCCTAGTCATTCTCTGTGATGGGCGGTCCTGTACACTGTAGGATGTTAGCAGCATCCCTGGTCTCCACCCCCTAGTCATTCTCTGTGGTGGGGGCCATCCTGTGCACTGTAGGGTGTTGAGCAGCGTCCCTGGTCTTCACCCCTAGTCATTCTCTGTGGTGGGGGCCGTTCTGTGCACTGTAGGGTGTTCAACAGCATCCCTGGTCTCCACCCCCTAGTCATTCTCTGTGGTGGGCGGTCCTGTACACTGTAGGATGTTAGCAGCATCCCTGGTCTCCACCCCCTAGTCATTCTCTGTGGTGGGGGCCATCATGTGACCTGTAGGGTGTTGAGCAGCATCCCTGGTCTCCACCCCCTAGTCATTCTCTGTGGTGGGGCCATCCTGTGCACTGTAGGGTGTTGAGCAGCATCCCTGGTCTCCACCCCCTAGTCATTCTCTGTGGTGGGGGCTGTCCTGTGCACTGTAGGGTGTTGAGCAGCATCCCTGGTCTCCACCCCCTAGTCATTCTCTGTGGTGGGGGCCACCCTGTGCACTGTAGGGTGTTGAGCAGCATCCCTGGTCTCCACCCCCTAGTCATTCTCTGTGGTGGGGCCGTCCTGTGTACTGTAGGGTGTTGAGCAGCATCCCTGGTCTCCACCCCCTAGTCATTGTCTGTGGTGGGGCCGTCCTGTGTACTGTAGGGTGTTGAGCAGCATCCCTGGTCTCCACCCCCTAGTCATTCTCTGTGGTGGGCGGTCCTGTACACTGTAGGATGTTAGCAGCATCCCTGGTCTCCACCCCCTAGTCATTCTCTGTGGTGGGGGCCATCCTGTGCACTGTAGGGTGTTGAGCAGCAGCCCTGGTCTCCACCTCCTGGTCATTCTCTGCGGTGGGGGCCGTTCTGTGCACTGTAGGGTGTTGAGCAGCATCCCTGGTCTCCACCCCCTAGTCATTCTCTGTGGTGGGGGCCATCCTGTGCACTGTAGGGTGTTGAGCAGCAGCTCTGGTCTCCACCCCCTGGTCATTCTCTGCGGTGGGGGCCGTTCTGTGCACTGTAGGGTGTTGAGCAGCATCCCTGGTCTCCACCCCCTAGTCATTCTCTGCGGTGGGGGCCGTTCTGTGCACTGTAGGGTGTTGAGCAGCATCCCTGGTCTCTACCCCCTAGTCATTCTCTGTGGTGGGGGCCATCCTGTGCACTGTAGGGTGTTGAGCAGCAGCCCTGGTCTCCACCCCCTGGTCATTCTCTGTGGTCGGGGCTGTTCTGTGCACTGTAGGGTGTTCAACAGCATCCCTGGTCTCCACCCCCTAGTCATTCTCTGTGGTGGGGGCCATCCTGTGCACTGTAGGGTGTTGAGCAGCAGCCCTGGTCTCCACCCCCTGGTCATTCTCTGTGGTCGGGGCCGTTCTGTGCACTGTAGGGTGTTCAACAGCATCCCTGGTCTCCACCCAGTAGATGCCAGTAACACCCTACCATTCAGTCGTGACAACCAAAATGTCTCCAGAATGGCCAGTGTCCCCAGGGGTGGGGGCGGGGTAGAAACACCTCCAGCTGAGAATCCCTGATGTACATTTTCTTTCTTAATTATTTTAACATCATTCACTCCTTGATCCCGGGTTGGTAGTTTAGCTGTGAAAACACCGGGGCTGAGTTTTGACATTTATTTTGTGAAATGCACATTTCTTCGTATCATTTACACACTTCTAATTGTTATTTGACGTCTACATGAGGCTCACCAGATGTACACGTCAGTGGTCACTGAATGTGTGGGTCCTTGGACCTCAGGACCTCAGTCTTTCTCTCTTCCCAGAGAGGGCAAGAACCAGTACACGAAGGCGTTCGGTGTTCCCTCCAACGAGCTCTTCACGGCCATCTACAGGTGAGGCCCTGGTTGGGACAGGGGGATGTTTGTGTTGAAAATGTCTGCAGGAGTGAATAAGTATGCCTGCATAGAACGACTTGGAAGGAACCACGCCTGGCATTGTCGTCTCAGGCTCATGGCAGCCCCATGTGTGTCCGAGTAGAACCGTGCTCCATGGGGTTTTCAGTGGCAGATTTTCGGAAGTGTAGATGGCCAGGCCTTTCTTCCTACTGCTTCGTAGTCTAGAAGGTCTGCTGTAACCTGTTCAGCATCACAGCAACACGCAAGCCTCCACTGACGGGTGGTGGGTACGTATGAGGGGTGTTGGCTGGGAATTGAACCCAGGTCTTTCTCATGGAAGATGAGAATGCTACCCCTGAACCACTGCTGCCCCCAACACACTAGATGCCAGTATCAACCCCTTCCCTCAGATGTGACAACCGAAATGTCCCCAGACTTTGACAACTGTCCCCTGGGGGGCTAAATCACTCCTACATGAGAACTACTGCCCATAGATGGCTGGGTTGATAGATAGATGATGGGTAGATGGATAGATAAATACATAGATAGCTACACAGATGATAGATGGATGGACGGATAGCTAGGTGGCTTATGACTGAAAGATTAAAAAAAAAATCAAACCAGTTGCCATCAAGTTGACTGAATCGTGGCAACCCATGCGTGTCAGAGTAGAACTGCGCTCCACAGGGTTTTCTATGGCTGATTTTTTGGAAGTAGATCACCAGGCCTTTATCCTGAGGTGCCTCTGGGTGGACTCGAACCTTGAACCTTTCAATGTAGCCGAGCACATTCACTGTTTGTGCCACCAGGGACTCCAGAGAACATTTCGTTCCCACCACACTCGGGTCCCCCTGAGCTGGGGAAGCATGGGGGCAGCCCTTGGGCCCCCATCCTGAGTAACACCACAGCACGATAGCCTGTGATTAGCTTCACAAAGGCGAGACTTGCAACGGCACTGTTGGGCCCGGGGTCCGGCTCCTTCCTCGGCAGAGGGTGACCTGTGTCACAGCTGTGGGTCTGTGTGAGTCTCACCGGGTAGTTCCCTCCAGGTCCGAGGCCGAGCAGCTGCAGTTCATGCGAGGCCTGCAGGAGGCATGGAGCGTCCATGGGGGAGCCGTGATGGCCGCCTTTGACCTATCACCCTTCCCGCTCATCTGTGACCTTGGAGGTGAGTGTTGACCCCAGAGGTGGAGCTGGTCCACAGATCTGGTGGGGGAACCTTGTGCTTACCTGTCGTGGTGGTTGTGGTTGTTAGCTGCCGTCCAGTCGGCCCCAACTCACGGTGACCCCATGTACAACAGAACGAGATGCTGCCCACTCCTGTGCCATCCCCATGATGGGTTGCAGATCAGACCGTTGTGATCCATAGGGTTTTCTAGGCCTGGAGATCTCCTTCCAAAAATCAGGGTTTGAACTGGCTCACAACGATTCAGGAATGGTTCAGTCATTGCTGACGTCAACAAGGGCAGCATATGCGTTGCCTAGCAACCAAATCTGTTGCTGTGGGATTTTGACCCAAGTCGGAAACAGCAGGACCCCACTCAGTGATGACGGCCCACTGTGCCACTTTGAATGTGTGTCATCTCCACAGTCCTGCCAATAATCCAGTCTCTGCATGGATCCCCAAAGTTTTGGGAGCCTGGCGCGGGAGATTGGTTTATTAGCAGGACTATTCAAAGCCGTGCGGTTGGCCGCCGTCTTTGAGCAGGGCATAGCTGTTGCCTACGTGGGTCGAAATCCCACAGGCAACAGATCTGGTTGCTAGGCCATGCATAGCTGCCCTTGTTTACGTTGGCAATTACCAAGCGGTTCCTGAACCGTTCCAAACCGGTTTGAAGCCCTGCCAAAAAATCAGCCGCTGAAAACCCTGTGTAGTGCAATTCTACTCTGACACATGTGGGGGCACAATGAGTTGGGGTCGACTTAATGGCAACTGGTTTGTAACAGTCTCTGGGTGGTGCAAACAGTTAACATGCTAGGCTGCTCACCAAAAAGTCGGAGGTTTGAATTCACCCAGAGGTGCCTTGGAAGAAAGGCCTGGCAATCTGCTTCTGAAAAATCAGCCACTGAAAACCCTGTGGAGCACAGTTCTCCTCTGGTACACGTGGGGGCGCCATGAGTCAGAGTCAATGGCAACTGGTGGAGAGCTCCTTGGGGTGGAAACCTGAGAAATAGTCCCAGGCTAGCACTCTCCAGGACTCTGAGCATGCCTGCGTGTGGTGTTGGGAAGGGTCCTCCTTCCTCGTTTTTTCCGAGGCTCTTGCCTTGAGTGTCTGCCTGGGGCTCCCCACTTCCTCCTTGGCTTGGCTGTTGTCTGTCCTTGGCTGGACAGGGCCCTGGCCACCAAAGGACAGAGAGAAATCATAGATCGGGCAGAGGGTTGAGGCACGGGCCCGCTCGTCAAGGAAGATGAGCAGAATTCAGGGACTTGTAACTGATGGCGTAGAAGCCTTGGGTGGTGCAAACGGCTAACCCGGTTGGCTGCTCGCCGAAAGGTTGGAGGTTTGAGTAAAGGCCTGGCAGTGTACTTTCAAAAAACCAGCCACTGGAAACCCTGTGGAGCACAGTTCTACTCTGATACTCACGGGGGCACCAGGAGTAAGGGTTGACTCTGCGACAACTGGCTTTTAAATGATGAAGTAACCTGAGGAACTGGGGTGGGGAAGACCCAGCCCCAGGCCTGGAGCACCCAGTGTTAGTGGCATGGGAGGTGTGTGAACACCCACATGCCCCGTCTACTGTCTCCCACCTGCACATCCAGGCGGTTCCGGGGCGCTGGCCAGGGAGTGTGTTTCCCTGTACCCTGAATGCAGGGTCATCGTGTTTGACGTGTCGGAGGTGGTACGGATGGCAAAGAAGCACTTCTCATTCCCAGGGGAGGAGCAGGTCAGCTTCCGAGAAGGTAGGCTTGTCTGCAGGGCTCGGGGGTAGGCTGTGTCCACAGGGAAAGGAGATGTCCACGGGGCTCGGGGATGGGCTGTGTCCACAGGGAAAGGAGACGTCCACGGGGCTCGGGGGTAGGCTGTGTCCACAGCGAAAGAGAGACATCCATGGGGCTCGGGGTAGGCTGTGTCCACAGGGAAAGGAGACGTCCACGGGGCTCAGGGGTAGGCTGTGTCCACGGGAAAAGAGAGACATCCATGGGGCTCAGGGGTAGGCTGTGTCCACAGGGAAAGGAGACGTCCACGGGGCTCAGGGGTAGGCTGTGTCCACAGGGAAAGGAGACGTCCACGGGGCTCGGGTAGGCTGTGTCCACGGGGAAAGAGAGACATCCACGGGGCTCGGGGGTAGGTTGTGTCCACCGGAAAAGAGAGACATCCACGGGGCTCAGGGGTAGGCTGTGTCTATGGGGAGAGAGAGACTTCCATGGGGCTTGGGCGTAGACTGTGTCCATGGGGAAAGGGAGATATCCACAGGGCTCGGGGGTAGGCTGTGTCCACGGGGCTTGGGGCTAGGCTGTGTCCTCAGGGAAATAGAGACATCCCACGGCTCGGGGCTAGGCTGTGTCCACAGGGAAAGAAGACGTCCACGGGGCTCAGGGCTAGGCTGTGTCCACAGGGAAAGGAGACGTCCACGGGGCTCGGGGGTAGGCTGTGTCTATGGGGAGAGAGAGACTTCCATGGGGCTTGGGGGTAGGCTGTGTCCATGGCGAAAGGGAGATATCCACAGGGCTCAGGGGTAGGCTGTGTCCACGGGGCTTGGGGCTAGGCTGTGTCCACAGGGAAAAGGAGACGTCTGTGGGGCTCACGGGCGGCCGGATGCTGACTGCTGCTGACGGACGTTTGACGTGGCTTCCTCGACCCTCTGGATAATCCGCCCCCCCCCAAAAAAAGACCTCTTGCCATCCAGTTGATTCCGACTCAGCAACACTATAGGACAGAGTAGGACTGCCCCATAGGGTTTCCAAGGAGTGGCTGGTGGATTCGAACTGCTGACCTTTTGGTTAGCACCTGAGCCCTTAACCACTGTGGCACCATGGCTCCACCCAACTTTGTATTCAGGAGGAGCCCCTCGGTGGTGCACAGGGTTAATGTGCTCAGCAGATAACCGAAAGTTTGGTGGTTTGAATCCACTCAGAAGCGCCTCAGAAGAGAGGCCCGGTGACCTACCTTTGAAAAACCAGCCATGGGAAGCCCTGTGGGCACAGTTCTGCTCTGACACACGTGGGGTCGCCAGTTCCTCTGGTCTCGTGGCAAAGGCAGCAGTTGGTGGTGGACGCGATTGGGCAGGTGTTCCATTTCCTTACAGGAGATTTCTTTAAAGACCCTCTTCCAGAGGCGGATTTGTACATCCTGGCGAGGGTCCTGCATGACTGGACGGATGAGAAGTGCTCACACCTGCTGGCACGGATCCACCACACCTGCAAGCCAGGTGGGCTGTGGATGCTACTGTTGACGGTGTGGCTGTGGGATGGGAGATCTCGGGTGAGGGTTGGCCACGGGGCTGGGGTGTGCGACGGAGACCTGCAGGGTGGTCAGCCAGTCCTTGCCTATCTGTCTGTCTGTTTGTCCATCTACCTGCCCACCTGCCCACCCACCCAGTCATCCACCTATCTGTCCATCCGTCTGTCCATCCGTTTGTCCATCTGTCTGTCTACCTATCCATCCATCCATCATGTATCTATCTCTGTCATCCATCCATCCACCCACCCACCCACCCACCCTCCCACCCACCCATCCACCCACTCTGCCTCCCCTCCCTCCCTAGGCGGTGGCATCCTGGTGGTTGAAAGCCTCCTGGACGAGGACAGGCGAGGGCCCCTGACCACCCAGCTCTATTCTCTGAACATGCTCGTGCAGACCGAGGGCCGGGAGAGGACCCCAGCCGAGTACAGCACCCTCGTCTCCTCGGCCAGCTTCTGGGGCTTCCAGTTCAAGAAAACAGGGAAAATTTACGATGTTATTTTAGTCAGGAAATGACTCCACTCGCTGTGTCAACCAGGATTCTCCAGAGAGGCGGAACTGTAGGATGGCTGTCCGTCTGTCTGTCCATTCATCCATCAGTTTACCATCCATCTGTTTATCATCTACCTGTCTGTCCATCATCCATCTGTCCACCCACCCACCCACCCATCTATCATTTATCTATTTCCTATCACTTATTTTTTGTCTATTATCTGTCATTATCTGTCTACTCTTTTATCTATCTGTATCATCTGTCATCCATCCATCATCTATCATATATCGTTTTGTCACCTGTCTGTCTTCTGTCTTGTCTCTCTGTACATATCTGTGTACGTGTACGTGTGTGTATGTATCTATCTATCATCCATGTTTACGCCTACGCCTGTATCTATCCCTCCTCTATCTCCACCTCCACCCCAGACATATCTGTATCATCTCTGTTTCACAGTTGGGTTGGATGTCACAGATTGAATTCTGTCCTCCAGGAAGATATTGTGGCATCGATGAAGCAAGCAGGCGATGTCGTTAATATTATTGGAACCAATCCTTTATGTGGCAGGTTTGGGAACAGGATTTTTGTTTTGTTATCCGTTAAGCTGAAAGAGACTGTAGCAGAGTAGATGGGTGCTAACCCGATCCCCACTGAGTGGTATCTTACCAACGGGGAGAGCAGACGACTAGATGGGTGCTAACCCGATCCCCACTGAGTGGTATCTTACCAAAGGGGAGAGCAGACGAGTAGATGGGTGCTAACCCGATCCCCACTGAGTGGTATCTTACCAAAGGGGAGAGCAGACGACTAGATGGGTGCTAACCCGATCCCCACTGAGTGGTATCTTACCAAAGGGGAGAGCAGACGACTAGATGGGTGCTAACCCGATCCCCACTGAGTGGTATCTTACCAAAGGGGAGAGCAGACGACTAGATGGGTGCTAACCCAATCCCCACTGAGTGATATCTTACCAAAGGGGAGAGCAGGTGACTAGATGGGTGCTAACCCGATCCCCACTGAGTGGTATCTTACCAAAGGGGAGAGCAGGCCACTAGATGGGTGCTAACCCGATCCCCACTGAGTGGTATCTTACCAACGGGGAGAGCAGACGACTAGATGGGTGCTAACCCGATCCCCACTGAGTGGTATCTTACCAAAGGGGAGAGCAGGTGACTAGATGGGTGCTAACCGATCCCCACTGAGTGGTATCTTACCAAAGGGGAGAGCAGGTGACTAAATGGGTGCTAACCCGATCCCCACTGAGTGGTATCTTACCAAAGGGGAGAGCAGACGACTAGATGGGTGCTAACCCGATCCCCACTGAGTGGTATCTTACCAAAGGGGAGAGCAGACGAGTAGATGGGTGCTAACCCGATCCCCACTGAGTGGTATCTTACCAAAGGGGAGAGCAGACGACTAGATGGGTGCTAACCCGATCCCCACTGAGTGGTATCTTACCAAAGGGGAGAGCAGACGACTAGATGGGTGCTAACCCGATCCCCACTGAGTGGTATCTTACCAAAGGGGAGAGCAGACGACTAGATGGGTGCTAACCCGATCCCCACTGAGTGGTATCTTACCAAAGGGGAGAGCAGACGAGTAGATGGGTGCTAACCCGATCCCCACTGAGTGGTATCTTACCAAAGGGGAGAGCAGACGACTAGATGGGTGCTAACCCGATCCCCACTGAGTGGTATCTTACCAAAGGGGAGAGCAGACGAGTAGATGGGTGCTAACCCGATCCCCACTGAGTGGTATCTTACCAAAGGGGAGAGAAGACAACTAGATGGGTGCTAACCCGATCCCCACTGAGTGGTATCTTACCAAAGGGGAGAGCAGACGACTAGATGGGTGCTAACCCGATCCCCACTGAGTGGTATCTTACCAAAGGGGAGAGAAGACAACTAGATGGGTGCTAACCCGATCCCCACTGAGTGGTATCTTACCAAAGGGGAGAGCAGACGACTAGATGGGTGCTAACCGATCCCCACTGAGTGGTATCTTACCAAAGGGGAGAGCAGACGACTAGATGGGTGCTAACCCGATCCCCACTGAGTGGTATCTTACCAAAGGGGAGAGCAGGCCACTAGATGGGTGCTAACCTGATCCCCACTGAGTGGTATCTTACCAACGGGGAGAGCAGATGACTAGATGGGTGCTAACCCGATCCCCACTGAGTGGTATCTTACCAAAGGGGAGAGCAGACGAGTAGATGGGTGCTAACCTGATCCCCACTGAGTGGTATCTTACCAAAGGGGACAGCAGACGCAGGGTTGGGTCACTCCGGGGAAGCCAGTGCCCACGTTGGGTCACACCGGGGAAGCCAGTGCCCACGTGAAGACGTATGCACAAGCCTACGATCCTTGAGAATTGTCGCTAGTCACGGGAAGCTTGGAGAGAGGCAGGAACAGATTCCCCTCAGGGACTCAGAAGGCATCAGCCTGGCCCTTCCCCTGAACCTGGCCTTCCAGCCTCCAGAACTTGAGAGACAATAACATTCCGTTGTTTAAAGCCATTGGCCTTGTGCTATTTTTTTATGGCTGCCCCAGGATGCTAAGACGTCCTTCCTTTCTGGGGCTTTTCCGATGTGGCAGTGAGGGTTTCCACTTCTTATTTTCCTCTTGTATACACTTCAGAAAACTGGAATTTGGTGCCATCTTTCCTCTCGGTCTGATCATTTCTTTCCCACTGGAAGGCGAGAAGACAAAACAGAATGGGATCGTTATTACACCACGGGAGGTAAGAAACGGCGGTTGTTGTTTGTCGTTAGCAGCCATCTGGTCGCCCGACGCATGGCGCCTCCGTATCTGTCCGAATAGAAGTGTGCCCCACGGGGTTTTCAATGGCTGGTTTTTCAGAAGTAGATCACGAGGCCTTTCTTCCGAGGCACCCCGGATGGACTAGAAACTCCGACCTTTAGGCTAGCAGCTGAGCGCGTTCACTGTTGGCACCACCCAGGGCCTCCTTTCTGAATTTTGTGAGCTCCTGACTCTCAACCTGCGGCATCTGGGCCCAAACGCCAAGACACCTGAAACTCCTCGAAAACCAAACCAAAACAGTTGTAGTCCAGTTGACCCCAACTCATGGTGCCCCAGGAGCCCTGGAGTCGCAGTGGTTAAAGCTCTCTGCTGCTAGCCGAAAGGCCGGTAGTTGAAACCACTAGCCGCTCCGTGGGAGAAAGATGTGGCGATCTGCTTCCATAAAGATTCCAGCCTTGGAGACCCTAGGGGGCAGTTCTCCTTTGTCCTAGAGGGTTGCTGTGAGTCAGAATCGACTCAACGGCAGTGGGTTTGCTTTGGTTTTGGTCATGGGACCCCCATGTGTGTCAGGGTACAACTGTGCTCCGCAGGGTTTTCAAAGCCTGGTTTGTCGGAAGTAGGTTGCCAGGCCTTTCCTTCTAGGAGCCTCTAGATGGATTTGAATATCAACCTTTCGGCTTGTAGTTGAGTGCTTAATCACTTGTTCCACTCAGGGCCTTCAGGAAATGGTGCCCCCATCTCAGACTTGAAGTTTAAGCAAGCACTAAGGCTGTCTGTTTCTTTTGCGACGTGCAGCCCGTTGAAGAGGCATCTGTCGCGGAAGAGAGAGAGCGGGGAGAAGGTGCAGAATTCCATGACACCTTTTAAAATTAGATGAAGCAGGAGGGAAGGAGAATATGGGGCATCTGGGTGTCTCTCGAGTTCTCGGAAACCAGGCAGCCTCATTTTAAAGTGTCCTGTCAAAGTTGGGGAATGACTAACACGGGTTTGTGATGGTCGGGGAATGGACGAGCTGGTCACGCCTGAGGGAGTGTGTTCAACTGCCAGTCTGTGGGGCCCCAACTTGAGCTAGGTCATAGTGGGTCACTGTCCTTGGGGTGACCTAGGCCCACTGCTGTGAGTGGGGTCCCTGTCCTTCGGGGTCTCATGGGCTCACTGCTGAGAATGGGGTCCCTGTCCTTGGGGGTCTCATGGCTCACTGCTGAGAATGGGGTCCCTGTCTCTGGGGGTATCCTGCTGAGAATGGGGTCCCTGTCCTTGGGGGTCTCATGGGCTCACTGCTGAGAATGGGGTCCCTGTCCCTGGGGGTGCTCTGGGCTCCCTGCTGAGAATGGGGTCCCTGTCCTTGGGGGTGCTCTGGGCTCACCGCTGAGAATGGGGTCCCCGTCCTTGGGGGTCTCCTGGGCTCACTGCAGAGAATGGGGTCCCTGTAGTGGGCTTTCAAAGGTGCGTGGGCAGCTCATTGTGGGGGACCTCAACTTATTGGGGAATAAAGATTATTTTTGATAAATCCCCACTCCAGCAATGTCCTGCCAAATCGCCCTCCCTCAGGGGGACGAAGCCTTGTTTGATGCCGGACTTCTCCAGCCCCATGGAGATCCGTCTGTGCTTGCCCGCCTGCCTGCCTGCGTGTGCGCATTTATCTGCCAGCCATCTGTTACGTACCTATCTCATCTCTCTATTTAATCTGTCTGTGTACCTGGCAGGAGGCCTGGTGGCACAGTGGTTAAGAGCTCGGCTGCTAACCAAAAGATAGGCTGTTCAAATCCACCAGCTGCTCCTTGGAAACCCTGTGGGGCAGTTCTCTGTCCTATGGGTTCGCTATGAGTTGGAATCGACTAGATGGCTCCTAAAAACATCTACCTGTCTGTCTGTCTACCTGTCTGTCTATTTGTCTGTCTACCTACCCTACCTACCTGTCATCTATCTATCTTTGGCAGTGGTTCTTAACTGGGGGTGATTCTGTCCCCCAGGGGACACTTGGCCATGTCTGCAGACACTTGTGGTTGTCAGAACCAGGGCAGGGGGTTTCTATTGCCATCGAGTGGGTGGAGACCAGGCATGCTGCTCAGTACCCTGCAGCGCACAGGACGGCCCCCACCACAGACGATGAACCAGAGCCAAGTGTCTGTGGTTCCGAGGCTGAGAGACCCGGGGTGAAGCCAGGAGCACGTAGACTTCACTGGTCATGTTCTCTGCAGTGACAAACTCAGCTTCGAGGGCTGAGTACCTTGATGAAAAGGTCTCCCGGTGCAATGGCAGGAGAGTGTGGACGGTGGCCCGGGAAGGGTCTGCTTCTCCACCTGGGGGCAGGGACATGAGAAGGTATTTGAAAGACCTTCTTCATTTTTTTTTTTTTTTTAAATAATACCTAATTGTGTTTTAGGAGAAAGTTTACACAGCAAATCAGGTTCCCAAGTACAGTTTTTATAGAGATTGTTCCATGACTTTGGTTATACTTTTCACACTGTGTTAGCGTTCTCCTTATTTCTATTCTCGTTGTTCTGTTTCCATCAATCTAGCTTCCCTGCCCCTTACCCCTTACCCCTTACCTTCTCGTCTGTGCTTGAGGGTAAACGTGGACTGTTTGGTCTCGTATAGTTGATTATTTAAGGGAGCATGTTACTCACGGATGGTATTGTTTATTTTATAAGCCAACCTATTATTTGGATAAAATGAGATCTCTGGGAGCGGCTTCAATTCCAAGTTTAAAGGGTGTCTCAGGGCGATAGTCTCAGGGGTTCCTCTAGTCTCTATCGGTTCAGTAAGTCTGGCCTTTTTTAGGAACTTGAGTTTTGTTCCACATTTTTCTCCCATTTTATCCAGGACCTTCTATTGTGTACCTGGTCTGAACAGTTGGTAGTGGTAGCAGGGCACCGTCTAGTTCTTCTGGTCTCAGGCTAGATGAGACCATGGTTCAAGGCCTTCTTTATTTAAAAAAAAATTATTTTATTTTATTTTTGGTAAAAACGCAGAGCAAAACACACACAACACAGATGTTGAGAAGAGACAAGGACATTCCTGCAGAGCCAACAGAGAGAGATAAGCCTTCCCCTAGAGCCAGTGCCCTGAATTTGAACTTGTAGCCTCCTAGACTGTGAGAGCATAAATTTCTGTTTGTTAAAGCCACCTGCTTGTGGTATTTCTGTTATAGCAGCACTAGGTGAGTAAGACATAGGCAGAGATCGGAGCGATGCTGCAGAAGTGAAGCCAAAGAACTCCAGAGGTGGCCGGCAACACCAGAAGCCAGGAGGGAGGCCAGAGAGTGCAGTACGTCCTCACCCAGGTGGTCCCTGTGGATGGAGCAGGTGGGAGGCTGTGCTTGGGCGCAGTCCCCAGGCGGCTCTGCAGGGGGCACTCCTGCTCCACGCGCCCTTCTACTGAGGCTCGAAAAAGCAGCCCCTTCGCAGAAAGCAGAAATCTTAGCCTGGGTTTTCAAAAAAAAAAACCAGATGTTGTCTTAATGAGACCGTTTTGGCAGACTCCCCGCCCTTCTAATTAAGATACAATTTTAAAATATAGTTTATTTTTGTTGTTGTTGAGAATATACAGAGCAGAACGTACGCCAGTTCAACATTTCCTACATACGCAATGCGGTGATGCTGGTGACATCCTTTGAGTTGTGCAACTCTTCTCACCCTCCCTTTCTGAGTTGTCCCCCCCCCACATTAACATAAACTCGTTGCTTCCTATATTTCCTGTCTAACGTTTCCAGTTGCGTGGTTAGTCGGGTCCCATGTAGATAAAACCAAAACCCGCTGCCATCGAGTCCATTCCGACTCATAGCGACCCTCTAGGACAGAGTAGAACTGCCCCATAGGGTTTCCAAGGAGCGGCTGGTGGATTCGAACTGCCGACCTTTTTAGTTAGCAGCCATAGGACTTTAACCACTGCGCCACCAGGGTTTCCCCCATACAGCTAGATCTTGAAGATGCACAATGCTCAAGGCAGAAATTCCTCACTAGTTAAGCTAAACTACTGTTTGGTTTTAAGAAGACTTCAAGGGGATATTTTTTGTTTAAAGTTTGAGGTTGAAAGATTATCTCCGGGCAATGGTTTTGGGGGTTCATCCAGCCTGCGTGGCTCCAGGAAGTCTAGATTCCATGAGAATTTGAAAATTCTGTCCTACACTTTCCCCCTTTTGATGTTGCCTTAATGAGATCATTCTGACAGTGCCTGCTCCCCACCCCCCAGGAGTTCTGTGGGAGAAAAGACCTGGTGATTTGCGTCCTTTAAGATTACAGCCTAGGAAACCCTATGGGGCAACACTTTAAAGATGTGTGGTTTATTATGTGTCCATTATACATCAACAAATGCTTACTAAAACATGATAGCAGTGAGGATGCTGACCTGGGACTGTCCTCCAGCTACCTGTCTGTCACTGACGCTCACCTCTGCCAAGCTTGTTCCTGTTTGAGCCAGGGAGCCGGGCACCTCGAACGCGAGTAGATACTCTCCCCATGTCTTTGAGATTCGGTTCCTGACCACAGTGGAGCCTCGCTGGCCATAAAACACTCAAACCCGTTTTCCTTAGCGTTTTAGTTACCACAGGCTATTGTAACAGCTACGACAAGGCGGTGGCTTTGAAGAACAGGAATTTATTTTCTCCCAGCTCTGGAGGCTAAAAGCCCGAATCAGGGTCTCAGCTGTGTCAGTTCCTTCTGCAGCCCCTTTTCTAGCTTCTGGTGTCTGCTGGCCATCCTTGCTGGTCTTTTGGTTGTCGACAGCCCCCATGTGGTGTCTGTCTTCCCCTGTATGTGTCTCTCTGTGTCTATTCTGCTTTTTTTTTTTTTAATATAAGACACCACTCACAAGAGTTTAGCTTTAGGATCTACCCTACTCTGTTATGACCTCATTAATATAATTTTAAAAAACCCAAACCAGCTGCCTTGGAGTCGATTCTGACTCTCGTTCACGGCAACCCTGTGTGTGCACTTCTCAAGGCTGTGACCTTTTGGAAACAGATCACCCAGACTTTCTTCTGAGGCACGTCTGGGTGAATTCAAACTTTCAGTTAGTAAACCGGTTGTCATCAAGTTGATTCTGACCCATAGCGACCCTAAAGGTCGGAGTAGAACTTCCCCATAGGGTTTCCAAGGTTGTTCACCTTTATAGAAACATACTGCCACATCTCTGGTGGGTTTGAACCACCAACCTTTTGCTTAGCAGCTGAGCACTTAACCACTCAACTGCTTAAATGTTCGCGCCATCCGGGGAACACATCGCCTAAGAAAAACAAACCCTGTTTCCTTGTATTTATCAAGCCTTCTCTATGACATTCCAGGCAAAGGGCTGAGCTCTGAGGAGACGTGAGCAAACGTATCCACCGTGGTCCCACCCTGCTTGGGACTTGTATTCCAGAGCAATCCGGTGTTTCCATGGAGCCCTGGTGGCACAGTGGTTAAGAACTACGGCTGCTAACCAAAAAGGGTCAGGAGTTCGAATCCACCGGCCACTCCTTGGAAACCTTATGGGGCAGTTCTGCTCTGCTCTCCAGGGTGTTATGAGTTGGAAACAACTTGACAGCAATGGATTTGGTTTGGCTTTAGTTTTAGTGCTGGGTTCATCGGCGAGCCTTAGCTGGTGCCCACGCTTAGGGATTTTATAGCACTGGGATGCTGGGAAGAAGGTGGGAGAAGGGGGGCGGGGATGGCCACAGGCTTCGCTGCGTTTGATGAAGGGCAGGTGATAGGAAATATTATCACTAAATCAGGTCCTGCCTGGGCTTGCTTTCTTTATTGAAAGGTCATGACATTGTGGACCACGAAAAGCCCCAAAAGTTGTGTTTGTCTAACTGAGCATTTAAGGCAGGAGAGGTTATCTGTGATTCCCGGAAGCAACCCACTTACAGACCAAAGCCAGCGTTTGATGAAATTCCACGAGGGGTTCTGCTGCTGCCCGAAGGCTGGTTAGTTGCAGCCACCCTGTGGGGTTGGTGGTGACCCATGCTGACCCTCAGCACACTAACCATGCCATCCTGGTCCACCTGCAGGCACACAGGTGAGCTTCTGTCCTGACACCATCCAGTACATTTCTTAGCTGCACCCAGGAGGACGCCGACCTCTTTAACGACCCCGTTTCCCTTGTTTTGTGGGTTTTTTTTCGGTGAAAAAATTACTCCACATTGCCTTCTATCGTGGGTTCAATGGAGTCCTTCCACCCCCACCCCACCCAAAAAAAAGTTCAAGTCCTTGCCTCAGGACCTTGTTTGGAAATAGGGTCTTTGCACCAGGACTTTGAACCAGAAGGAACCAGAAGCCCTGCTTTGCAGGCGTGATGAAGGCAAGGGTCTTAAGACGAGATCGTCCTGGACTAGCAAACCTGGAACCCAAACCAGTTGCCATTGGCTCCGACTCCTAGTGATCCTTTAGGACAGAGGAGGACTGCCCCATAGGATTTCCAAGGCTTTACGGAAGCAGACTGCCACATCTTTCTCCCTCAGAGTGGCTGGTGGGTTCGAACCGCTGAGCTTTCAGTTAGCAGCTGAGCTCTTAACCACCGCACCTCCAGGGCTTCTTTTTTGGGATTAGACTGGGTCCTGAATCCAACGGTGGGAGCCTCGGTGGTGCAAGCAGTTTGTGATCGACTACAAACCTAAAGGCGGATGGTTTAAACCCCCTCAGAGGCTCTGCAGAAGAGGCCTGGTCATTTGCTTCCATGAAGATGACAGCCTAGCATACCCGGTGGGACTCAGTCTTCCTCCGTCACACATGGGGTCGCCAGGAGTCGGGACTGACTCGGCGGTAACAGGGTTGGTTTTGGGTTGTAAATCCAATGACTGGGGTCCTTAGAAGAGAAGAGGAGCTGCAGAGACAGAGGGGAGATGCCATGTGAAGACAGAGCAGAGACGGGAGTGATGTTGCCACAGGCTCAGGAACGCCTGGGGCCACCAGGAGCCGGGAGAGACAGGAAGGACCCTCCCCTGGAGCCTCTGGAGGGAGAGCGGCCCTGTCCACACCTTGGGTTTAGACTTCTGGTCCCCAGAACTGTGAGAGAATACATTCCTGTGGCCTTAAGCCACCCAGCGTGTGATACTTTGCTACGTTGGCCTCAGGAAGCTCGTTCGGGGGTGTGTTTCCGTATTGTCTTTTCTCCCAAACAGGCTGGTATATTGGGGGCAGCCTCTTGCCCTTCCTCTGATCTCATTCCACCAAAGGGCTTGAGGATTATACAACGGTTTTCTGATCTTTTGGGTGGGTAACTGTCTTAGTCCCTGGTGCTGTTATAACAGAAATGCCACAAGGGGGTGGCTTTAACAAACAGGCATTTATTTTCTCACAGTTCAGGAAGTTAGAAGTCCTAATTCAGGGCACTGGCTCCAGGGGAAGGCTCTCTCCCTGTCGGCTCTGGGGGAAGGTCCTTGTCTCAGCTTCTCTAGTGTTCTCAGCATTCCTAGGTGATCTTCACGTGGCGTCTATCTTCCCCTGTCTGTGCTGGCTTCTCTCTGGGTCTAGCCTGCTCTTTTTATATCTCAGGAGTGACTCGGTTTAGGTCCTACCCTACATTGACACGGCCTCACTAACATAACAAAGAAAATCCTATTCCCAAATGGGATTACATCCACACGCGTAGGGGTTAGGATTTCAACACTTGTTTTGGGGGGACACGATTCAATCCGTAACAGTGACTATATATATATATACATACACACACACAACCCAGCCATGTCTCTGCTGGAGACTGGGAAAACCCTGTTGTTGTTGGGTGCCGTTGAGTCAGTTCTGACTCACGGTGATCCCATGTGACAGTAGAACAGCCCCATATGGTTTCCAAGGCTGCAGTCTTCACGGGAGCAGATGACCAGGTCTGTCCTCCCACGGAGCTGCTGGTGGGTTTGAACCGCAAACCTTTAGGTTAGCAGTCGAGTGCTTAACCTCTGTGCCACCAGGGCCCCCATACAGGCACACCAGGGTGCTTCAAATGCCAGGGAGAGTGGCTGCCAGGGGCACATTTTGGGGCACAATCACAGTCTTTTTTCTGAGCTCTGCTTCAATGTCTTCAGCTTGATCCAGTCTCCGTTTAGGGTTTGAGCATTTGGGATTTCTTCCAAGAGAGCAGTGTGGTGCGTGCTGAGTTTTAGAATTACTCTTGGGGGCAGGGGCGGATTAGCCAGTAAACACAGTGTGCACCTGCTTGCTTTAAGCAAGGTGTGCAGGGCCTTAATTGTATTTACTTGCCAACCTGTGGTGAGCAAACCCACGTGGGTTTCAGCACATCTTGGCTGTGGTGAAAATCAGGTGGGACTGGGTGCTGTAGGCTGGTGGGAAGGCGCCCGCATACCTTGCTTATTGGGTCACCTGGCCCTGCTCCGGGGCTGCTGGAGCCCTGGTGGTAGAGTGGTTAGGAGCCAGGCTGCGAACCGAATGGTCGGCAGTTGGAATCCACCAACTGCTCCTTGGAAACCCTATGGGGCAGTTCTACCCTGTCCTATAGGGTCGCTGTGAGTCAGAATCGACTCGACAGCAATGGGTTTGGCTTTTTTTTGAGGGGGGGGGTCCATTATTCTTCCAGAGATTTTCAGTTTACAAAGTCCTTGAAGGGAGCGTATTGCCCCTGCCCCTCTTATTTAATGGCGAGCCCACTTCGCGTGAGAGGACGGAGCCTGTGGGTGGTCTCTGGAGACAACGGATGCCTTCCGGCCCAGGAAGGGACAGGATGACTTGTTTCCCTTTTAAAAACCAGTTACCATGGAGTCCATTCTGACTCACGGTGACCCCAAGTGTGTCAGAGTAGAACTGTGCTCCACGGGGTTTTCAGTGGCTGATTTCTCAGAAGCAGCTTGCCAGGCCTTTCTTCCAAGGTGCCTCTGGGTGGACTTGAACCTACAGACTTTTGGTTAACAGCTGATCAAGTTTACCGTTTGCTGCCCACACTTACTGGTATCTTTTTCACCCAAATTGGCTCTCTGTGATTCTATTAGAAAGAAAACCCAATCGCCTCCCAAGACAAGATGTAAAGAACTAGTAGAGACTTGGTATAACAATCGGAGATAAATATGCCGACCTCTGGTTTGTAAGTGGGACTCCCAATAGGCAGGGGCGTTGATTTTTCTTTGTTGTATATAAACATAGGTGCCCTGGTGGCACAGCGGTTAAGCACTCAGCTGCTAACCGAAAGATCGATTCTTCGGATCCACCCAGCAGCTCAAGGAAGAAAGATCTGTCAATCTGCTCCCTCGAAGATTAAATTAAAAAAACCAAACCAAACTGTTGCCATCGCGTCGATTCCAACTCGCAGCAGCACTGTAGGACAGAGTAGAACTGCCCCATAGGGTTTCCAAGGCTGTAAATCTTTACGGAAGCAGACGGCCACATCTTTCTCCCACCGAGCGGCTGGTGGGTTCCAACTGCCAACATTTTGGGTCGCAGCCGAGCACTTTAACCACTGCGCCACCAGGGAAGTGAACAGCGGAGGGGAAATTTGAAAGGTGGTGTCTCATTAAAAGTCCCTCATGAAAGGTAGGCGTATAAAGATGATTAAAAAAAACCAAACCAAACCCACTGCCGTCGAGTCGATTCCGACTCATAGCAACCCTACAAGACAGAGTAGAACTGCACCATGGAGTTTCCAAGGAGCGCCTGGTGGATTCGAACTGCCGACCTCTTGGTTAGCAGCCGTAGCACTTAACCACTACGCCACCAGGGTTTCCATAAAGATGATATGAAAGTAAATTAAAAGAAAAAAATCTTTCAGACTAAATTTATCACAGCGAACTTTTTAATATATTCGATTTGAACATCCGGGTAATTACCTTGCTTAAATTCTGTGCAAGACTCCTTGCTTTCTTATATTTTCATATTTGCATAATTCATTTCATTACGAGTGAAACCAGGCTTCTCACAGCGAAGGTTCT
The DNA here is from genome assembly GCF_030014295.1 of Loxodonta africana. Classification (NCBI taxonomy): domain Eukaryota; kingdom Metazoa; phylum Chordata; class Mammalia; order Proboscidea; family Elephantidae; genus Loxodonta; species Loxodonta africana. The sequence goes on along the minus strand of NC_087370.1, from coordinate 25,473,778 downwards.
GAGTGTCTGGCACTGATACTCACGGGTCGGACAATTATAATAGCTTCTGTGGAGTGAAATCAACCTTAAACTTCTTTTTGGTGCAGACAGTTCTCCTTATTGAACACCTGGGATATTCGTATGAAAATGGAAGGTATTGTTCAGTGAGTAAGAAGCTATCTTACATTTGTAGATTTTTTTATTGGTAAATGAGCTTCTAAATTTTTCATTCTGGAATCATCGTAGCCCTACCAAACAGTTCCAAATGCAGAACAGTGAGTCCTTGTATACCCTTCACCCAGCTTTCCCTCAAAAAAAAAAAAAAGAGAAGAAAACAAAAAACTAAACCCATTGCTGTCGAGTCGATTCCAACTCATAGTGACCCTGTAGGACACAGTAGAACTGCCCCACGGGGTTTCCAAGGAGTGGCTGGTGGATTCCAACTGCCAACCTTTTGATTAGCAGCTGAGTTCTTAACCACTGCACCACCAGGGCTCCATGTTGTTGTTGTTAGGTGCTGTTGACTCAATTCTGACTCATAGCGACCCAGAGCACAGCAGAACAAAACACTGCCCGGTCCTGCACCATCCTCACAATTTTTGCTATGCTCGAGCCCATTGTTGCAGCCACTGTGTCAATCCATACCTGTATATTTATCAGGGCTCCATACCTATATATATATCCAAAAAACCAAACCCAGTTCCCGTGGAGTGGATTCCCACTCATAACGACCCTATAGGACAGAGTAGAACTGCCCCATAGGGTTTCCAAGGAGCAGCTGGTGGATTCAAACTGCCAACCTTTTGGTGAGCAGTCGTAGCTCTTAACCACGGCGCCACCAGGGCTTCTAGGTTTCCTTCATGCTACCTTTTTTTTTTTTTTTTTTTACTTTTTTAAATTGTTGTAAAAATATATATAAGGAACATTTGCCGGTTTAGCGTTTTGCGGGTATACGATTTAGTGACGTCAGTTCCGTTCATGGGGCTGTGCAACCATCGCCCATAATTACAGCTAAATTTCCCATCACCGTAAACAGAAACCGTGTTTCCTGAAGGATAGCTGCCTGGTCCTCTTCCTCCTGCCCCTGGTAACCACTCATAAACTTTGATCTCTATACATTGGCCTGTTCTTGTTATTTCACGTAAGTGAGATCCCACAGTATGTGCTCTTTTGTGACTTCTTTCACTCAGCGTGATGTTTTCAAAGTTCATCCAAGTTGGAAGCGCGCATCAGGACTTCATTTCTGTTGATGGCCGAGTAGTCTTTAATGTCAGCAGTTCCTGGTTGCTGCAAACAGTTGATCACTCCACTAACCAGCTGATGGGTTGCAGTTCAAACTCACCCAGGGGCATCTTGAACGAAAGCCTTGGGGGTCTGCTCCCGAAAGGTCACGGGTTTGAAAACCCTATGGAGCACAGTTCCACTCTGCACACACGGCGTCGCCACGAGTCAGATTTGACTCCACGTTAACTAACCACAATCAACAACAGTTCCCAGGGCGGAGACCCTGGCTGGTGAAGACGGTTAATTGCTAACTAAAAGCTTGGAGGTTGAAGACCACCCGGAGACAACTCGAAAGAAAGTCCTCGTGATCTGTGTCCGATAAACCCGCCACCGAAGGCCTGTGGAGCAGGGATCTACTCTGACACACGCGGAGTTGCCGTGCGTTGGCATGGACTCGATAGCAACGGGTTTTTTTTTTTTTATAACACATCTTTTCTGGGAGCTACTTCAATTTCTTCTGTAAAAATGTTACCTTCTGTAACAACAAGCAACAATGTTTCATGTTAGCATCTTATGTAACTGTGGTGCCTTTTGCAAAACTAAGAAATTAACCTTGGATCCATGCTATTCACTCATCTACAGGGTCCATGCAAACTTGATCAGTATTTCCAAGAACGGCCTTCTTCTGACTCAGGGTCCCACGTGGGGACCACTTTGCATTTAGTCCCCACAGCTCTTTACCTACCCTTCCCCCTGAAGTGTGACCGTTTTTCAGATGTTCCTTGGTTCCTTCTGAGGTTGACAACTTTGAAAAGTATCGCTCAGCTATTTCTGAAACGGAAGTCCCTTGGTGGCTCGAGTTGTTTGCGATCGGCAACGAACGTAAAGGTTGGTGCCGTGGAAGAAAGTCCTGGCAACCTGTTTCAGTAGAGATTGATGTTGTTAGGTGCCGCCAAGTGGGTTCTGACTCACAGTGACCCCACGTACAACGGAACGAAACACTGCCCGGTTCTGCGCCGTCCTCACAATCGTTGCTGTGCGTGAGCCCATTGCCGCAGCCACCGTGTCAATCCATCCCACTGAGGGTCTTCCTCTTTTTTGCTGACTCTGTTCTACACCAAGCATGGTGTCCTTCTCCAGGGAGGAGAGGTCATAATGAATGTCAATTATTTGTATTTGGAGAGTCCATCTTTTGTCAAACATACTAGGGGGCAGTGGTGGCTTGGTGGTAGACTCCTCGCCTTCAGTCGGGGAGACCCGGGTTCAATTCCCGGCCAGTGCACCTCACATGCAGCCCCCACCCGTCTGTCAGTGGAGGCATATGTGTTGCTGTCATGCTGAACAGGTTTCAGCGGACCTTCCAGACCGAGACAGACGAGGAAGAAAGTCCTGGCAATCTAGTTCTGAAAACCCTATGGATCACAGTGGCCTCATTCACAACCAATTATGGAGATGGTGCAGGACCGGGCAGTGTTTTGTTCCATGGTGTGTAGGGTTGCAGTGAGTCGGGGCCAACTTGAGGGCAGCTAATGACAGCAACGGTTCATCAATTCTCAGGTCTTTCCAGTAATTTGCTTTCAATATCAAGTCAGTCCTTACACCCTCTGTACTGCATTACCTTCAGATCCAGGTGTAGAAAACAGAGACAGACAGACAGATAGATGAGATAGGTAGGTAGATAGACAAATAGATAAGATAGATACATAGATGATAAATAAATAGGAGGATAGATGGGTAGGTAGGTAGATGATAGGTATGATGGATGGATGGATAGATAACAGACAGACAGTAGATGACAGGTAGGCAGATGATAGATGATAGGTAGATAGACAGACAGACAGACAGACATAGATGATAGAGAGATGGGTAGCTGCCACTGAGTTGGCTCTGACTCATGGTGACCTTATGTACAACAGACTGAAGCATTGCCCAATCTCATGCCATCCTTGCCATTGCCAGCATGTTCGAGTCCATTGTTGTACCTGTTGTCTCAGTTCATCTCACTGAGGGTCTCCCTCGCCCTCGTTGGCTCTCTACTTCACCCCATACGGTTTTCATTGGCTGATTTTTGGAAGTAGATCTCCAGGCCTTTCTTCCTAGTCTTAGTCTGGAAGCTCCACTGGAAACCTGTCCACCACGGGGGTCGCTGCTGGTATTCGAAACACCAGGGGCCTAGCTTCCAGCATCATAGCAACACACAAGCCACCACAGAAGAACAGACTGACAGACGGGGGTTGGCTCACACATCTAAGAGGCATTTTAATGAGCTTCCTGACAGAGGCTGGCTGACTCCCTCCCATGCTAAGCACTCTGAATCCACACGAGTTCGAGGTGGAGAAGGAATTGCCCGCAGGGAAAACACAGGCCTTTCTTCTCCTCATTATTTTTAAATCTCAGAAGTGCCTTGTGCTGTTGCCACCCCGTGCGTTGGACCAAAACCATAGCCGTGCAACGAGGCTTCGCTGTCTTTACGTTTGCCTCGCGGCAGGCACACCACCTCCGGGCGGCCAGCATCCAGCGTTCACTGGGATGAGTTCTCATTTCCGGGCTGACTTATTTCTCATGGTGATAAAGATTTCTGAGCTGCTTTGATGGCTTTTCTTGAGAGCCCAGTGTGAACAGCCCTCTGGTCTCATTTCGGGGTCTTGGCTGAAAGCAGGTCAAGTGGAAAGACAAGGAGAGCGGATTTGTGTGAGCATCTTGGGGCCGCTCTACCAAAGGACAGCGAAGTGGGGCGGCGGGGGGTGGGTGGGGGAGCTGCTTCAAACAGCAGAAATCTATTCTGTCAGTTCTGGAGCCCAGGAGTCTGAAATCGAGGTGTCTGCAGGGTGTGGCTCTAGGGAAACGAAGAACTTTCTCTTCTTCTCTCTTCTAGTTCCTGGTAGCTCCCCGGACGTTGCTTGGTGTTCCTTGTTTTGTAGCTGGGTGTTCGCGTGGCTCTCTGTCTCTGTGTCTCTCCTCGTTTATAAGACATCATCAGGTGGGATTAGGGCCCACCCTACTCCAGTATGATCTCACTGTAATCTAACTGATGACGTCTCCAGAGACGCTATTTCCAGACAAGGTCATGTTCCAGGTGCCAGGGATTAGGTCTTCTGACACATCTTTTCTGGGGGCTACTTCATTTTCTTCTCCACTTGTCGTGAGGTTTGTCTTGCAGAGAATAGAAAAGGGTTAAGTGAGGTTGTCCTTGTTCCCAAAGAATTACCTGGAGCAGAGTACCTCGTTTACTATGTGTCTTGGTCATCTAGTACTGCTGTAACAGAAATACCACAAATGGATGGATTTAACAAATGGAACTTTATTCTCTCCCAGTCTAGGAGGCTACAAGTCCAAATTCAGGGTGTCAGCTCCAGGGGAAGGCTTTTTCTCTCTGTTAACTCTGGAGGAAGGTCCTTGTCCTCAATCTTCCCTGGTGGAGGAGCTTCTCAGGCACAGGGACCCCGTGTCCAAAGGACGCGCTCTGCTCCTGGTGCTGCTTCCTTGGTGATATGAAGTCCCCACACCGCAGGGAAACTCCCTTTACCTTGGATCAGGGATGTGACCTGAGCAAGGTATTACAATCCCACCCTAATCCTCTTAACATAAAATTACAATCACAAAATGGTGGACAGCCACACAATACTGGGAATCATGGCCTAACCAAGTTGATACACTCATTTTTGGGGGGACACAATTCAATCCATGACACTGTGAAAGCTGGGCTGGTTCTCAGGGTTAAGTAGACATCTTGTAAGATCCACGCCCACCGTCCGGCTCCTGGAATTACCAGAAACACCTCTGTCCTAGACCCCTGGGTGACCCGACAATAATTGTTTCATTCCAGCTTCACTGCTGGGTCCTCTCACCCCCCGTCTGCTAGTCTGTTGTGCTGTGATGGCCTGCCTGCTGCTGTGATCCTGGAAGCTGTACCACCGGGGGGACAGGCTTTAGTGGTGCTTCCAGATTGAGACAGACTAGGAAGAAAGGCCTGGCAATCTACGTCTAAAAACCAGCCAATGAAAAGCCTGTGGGTCACCATAGAACATGGTCCGATATAGTGCTAGAAGCTATACTATCAGTATTTCAAGTACCAGCAGGGTCATCCATGGTGGACACATTTCAGTGAAGCTTCCAGATGAAAAGAGATGAGGAAGAAAGGCCTGGCAACCTACTTCTGAAAATCAGCCAATGAAAACCCTGTGGTTCACAATAGAACATGGTCGGATATCGTGCTGGGAGATGAGCCCCTGAGATTGGAAGACACTCAGTATACACAGTGGCTGAAGCAATGGACTCCAGCATATCAAGGATCGTGAAGATGGCACAGGGCTGGGCAATGTTTCGTTCTGTTGAACATAGGGTCATCCTGAGTTGGGGTCAGGTCAACAGCAGCTCACAACAACAAAACCCGTTCTCTCTCACACAAGGCTATCTCCACATCACAGACCTTATATCCACACAGCTAACTCCCAGCATCGTCCCCTCCACCAAACAAAAGCAAGGAAAACAAGACCTCCTTTCCTTCCACTTCAAGCCCTTACACAAAGGTCTGAGGAGACAGAAAAAAACCTTCTGCCATTCAGGATGCTTGCGTGGCTCCTGAGTGCCTCCCTGGCCTGGCTGTGGCTCAGGAAGGAGCCCCGTCTTTCTGCCAGGTGAAGACCGCAGAGCCTGTTGGATGGATTAGTTATCCAGAATCATGTGGCAGAGCCAGCTGGCCGTAAGACCACCCGGGACTGGAACCTGCTGAGCAGGCACACGCCTTGTCCCTCCCGGATAAAGAGGACCCCTGGCGTGTAGCCATGTGAAACCATCTCAGATGTCTGACTCGGAGGAAGAGAAAGATGGTACCAGCCTGATGGTACAGGATGGCTGACTTCATTTTGTCATTTTCGTCCAGAAACTAATTCTTCTTGAATTATGCGCTCTTCATTCTGCCTTCTAGACACGTACGTGAGTATCGTTATGGAATGAAATGAGTCCTCCAAAAAGGTATGTTGAAGTCCTGACCCCTGGTACCTGGGAACGTGACCTTGTTGGGAAAGAGGGTCTTTGTAGATGTGATTAATCAAGGTAACATGAAGGTCATACTGGAGTGTCCTTGTTAGGTGCCGTCGAGTCAATTCCAACTCATAGCAACCCCGTGTACAACAGAACGAAACACTGCCCGGTCCTGTGCCATCCTTACAATCGTCGTTATGCTTGAGCCCATTGTTGCAGTCCCTGTGTCAATCCATCTCTTTGAGGGTCTTCCTCTTTTTCGCTGACCCTCTACTTTACCAAGCATGATGTCCTTCTCCAGGGACTGGTCCCTCCTGACAACATGTCCACAGTATGTGAGACAAAGTCTCACCATCCTTGCCACTAAGGAGCATTCTGGCTGTACTTCTTCCAAGACAGATTAGTTCGTTCTTTTGGCAGTCCGCGGTATATTCAGTATTCTTCGCCAACACCACAATTCAAAGGTTCTCCTTCACTCTTCCTTATTCATTGCCCGGCTTTCACATGCGTGTGAGTATTCATACTGGTGTAGAGTGGTCTTTATCCAACACGACTGTTGTCCTTGTAGGAAGAGATGCAGACACACAGAGGGGAGACGGCATAGATTGGGGTGATGTGGCCACAGCCCAGGAACGCCTGGAGCCACCAGAAGCTGGGAGAGACGAGGAAGGAGCCTCCCCTAGAGCCTCTGGAGGGAGCGCGGCCCTGCCCACACCTTGATTTCAGACTTCTGGTCTCCAGAACTGAGAGAGAACTATTTCCCTTGGGTTAGACCACCTAGTTTATGGTGCAATGTTACCGGATGCAGCTGATTTCAGATTTCTGTTTAAAGGAAGACTTGGAATTTACGAGGAACCTAAAACAACATTGTGAACAAATTTCGTCATTCTCAAGCCCTCACCAGTACGCTAGGATCCGTTGTATGACCGAAGATATATAAAGTGGGAGACATTTTTATGAGGCCGGTTTAATTAAAAACTCACGTCTGTCTGACATTTTTAGTACGAGAGTATTAAAATATGGGGCATTAAAATTTCTAAGTGCTGGGATCTTGAAAAGGGATGTTCTGTTGTTCTCTTGGTAAAATAGGGAATATTGACAGCTACTCAGTTCAGCCATGATTCTCTTTATCATGAAAGTTCGATGGGGAATTTTTTGGGAACGTATTTATTACCTTGGGTTTCATGCCATTGTTGTTGTTGTCAGGTGCCATCGAGTCGGTTCTGACTCATAGTGACCCCATGCACAACAGAACAAAACACTGCCTGGTCCTACACCATCCTCACAGTCATTGTTAGGCTTCAGCCCATGGTTGCAGCTACCGTGTCAATCCATCTTGTTAAGGGTCTTCCTATTTTTTTGCTGACCCTCTACTTTGCCAAACTCAATGTCTTTTCTGGAGATTGCTCTAGGATTCCTTGGCTTGTGGCCACATCACTCCAATCTCTGCTCTGTCTTCACGTGGCCGCCTTCCCTCTGTGTCTCCTCTCCTCATTTATAAGGACACCACTCAAATGGGATTAGGACCCACCCTGCTCCAGTATGACCTCGTGTGAACTTAATGACATCTCCAGAGGAAGAAGTCTCGCCATCCTCGCCTCTAAGGAGCCTTCCAGTTGTATTTCTTCTAAGACTGATGGAGATATATGTATATGCTTGTTGCTGTTGGGTGGACTTCAACTTATGACGACACCAGGTGTGCAAGTAGAAGTGGGCTCCGTGGGGTTTTCACGGCCGGGACACTTCAGTAGCAGATTGCCAGGCCTGTCTTCTGAGGTGCTTCTCGGTGGGCTCAAACACCAACCTTTTGGCTAATAGTTGAGCACTAACTGTTTGCAGCACCCAGGGAATGTGTGTGTGTATATATATATATACACTTGTTGTCGTTAGGTGCCATTGAGTCAGTTCCGACTCATAGCGACCTTACGCACAACAAAATGAAACACCACCTGGTCCTGCGCCATCCACACAATCCTTCTATGTTTGAGCCCATTGTTGCAGCCACTGGGTCAGCCCATCTCGTTGAGGGTCTTCCTCTTTTCTGCTCACCGTCCACTTTACCAAGCATGCTGTCCTTCTCCAGGGACTGATCCCTCCTGATAACATGTCCAAAGTGTGTGAGAAGAAGTCTCTATATTTGTATGTATATGGATGTATGTATACACACATACATGTTATACATAAATATATATTTATATATGGAGCCCGGGTGGCACAGTGTTTAAGAGCTTGGCTGCTAACCAAAAGGTCGACAGTTCAAATCCACCACCCTCTCGTTGGAAACCCTAGGGGGCAGTTCTACTCTTTCCTGTAGGGTCGCTATGAGTCAGAATCAACTCCACAGGAACGAGTTTTTTTTTTTTTTAATTATGTATATATACAGACAGTCCCCAGGTTGCGGGTTAGGAACATCTAACTTAGGGACATGTACTTTCCCTTTAATGTTATGTAAATTCTCCCTCACTTTGAAAAACCCCATTGCCAAGATGAGTCAGTTCTGACTCATACGGACCCTACAGGACAGAGTAGAACTTCCCCATAGGGTTTCCGAGGAGCAGGTGGTGGGTTCAAGCTACCAACCTTTTGGTGAGCAGCCGAGCCCTTAACCACTGCGCCACGAGGTCCCCAAAGTAAGGCTAAATAAGAACCGTAGGCACCTGTTATGATTTACCGACAAATTTGACTTAAAGACACGGTAGGAACGGATCTCGCTCACACTGGGGACTGCCTGTATATCAGAACATTTGCCGTTTCAACGCTTTCCACGTGTACAACTGTGAGACGTAAATTATGCTCACCTTGGGCAGCCCTTCCCACCGTCGGTGTCAGATTGCATCTTTGCAGCCCTTGGAGTAGATGGTCCTGTCCGGAGCACGGAGTCACTGTTTCCCAGGCAGGTGGCAGAGGCCTTCGGAGCTGCTCTGGAGAGCCGGGACAGCTGGCTGCTCGTTTACCTCCTGGGAATGTCAGACTCGGAGGTTCATTGCATTTGTCAGGGGAGTGCGTGTCTCCGTTAGCCTGCACCTCGTCCCGGCGGGCAGTGGCACTTCTCTCTCCGCTTCTCAAGGTCTCAGACAACCAGGACCCCGTCCACGCATCCCCCGCCTTGATTTCAGCAGACAGGCCATCCTCTCAAGTCTTCTCTCCACAGGAGAAAGATGTGACAGCCTGCTTCTGTAAAGATTTACAGCCTTGGAAACCTATGGGGCCGTTCTACTCTGTCCTTGGTGTGTGTAGGTGTTTGGGTTTAGCCACATTTGAAGGTCACGCAGATGGAAGCCTCACATTTAGTTCTAAATCGTGTTTTAATTATGGCTTCAGGCAAATGTCACACGTTGGCGTAGGATGTCACAGGTATAAATGTAGCCACATCAGCTGCAAACCCTAAACTTCGGTCAAAAGATCCCATATAAACATGTTGTTGTCATTACTTGCCATGGAGCCAATCCTGGTTCAGGGAGACCCCATGTGTTACAGAGTAGAACTGGTCCACAGGTTTCCTAAGGCTGTGACCTTGTGGAAGTAGATTGCCAGGCCTTTCTTCCGTGAGGCACCTCTGGGCAGACTCAAACCACCAACCTTTCAGTTGGTAGTCGAGTGCGTACCCGTTTGTGAGATACACCCACGGAGTGCGTGTCTGTGTGGATCTTCATTTCATTGCTGGTTAGCGTTCCCTAGTGTGAACAAGGAGACCTGGTGGTGCAGTGGTTAGAGCACTCGGTTGTTAACTGAAAGGCCAGCCGTTCGAAGCACCGGCTGCTCCGTGGGACAGAGATGTGGCAGTCTGCTTCCATAAAGATTACAGCCTTGGAACTGCCCTGTAAGGTCGCTATGGATTGGAAGCGACTCAACAGCCGTGGGTTTTTGCAGTGTGAACCAAACCCAAGGATTTCTGCGTGGATCAAGGAGTTTGAGATCAGCTGCTAACCTATAGTTTGGGCGTTTGCACCCACCCAGCAGCTCCGCAGAAGAAAATCCTGGCAACCTGCTTCCGTAAAGACTACCCCATGGGCGTCAGAGCAGAACTGTGCTCTATGGGGTTTTTAAATGGCTGACATTTCAGGATTTTTCAGAAACCAGTCCTTTCTTCTGAGGCACCTCTAGGTGGACTTGAACCTCCGACCTTTTAGTTAGCAGCTGAGTGGGTTCACTCTTTCCACCACCCAGGGGCTTCTAGCACATGAGTTAGTGGGGCTTATATCCAGGAGTGGAATTGCTGGGTTGTGGGGTGTGCACTCATAGTGACTCAAAGGCAAGGGGTCTGGTCTGATCTGGGGTGTGCACAGAGGAGTCCTGGTGGTGCAGTGGTTAAGCGCTCAGCTGCTAACCGAAAGGTTGGTTGTTCGAACCCACCAGCCAATTCGCAGGAGAAAGATGTGGCAGTCTGCTTCCATAAAGGTTTACAGCCTTGGAAACCCTATGGGGCAGTTCTACTCTGTCCTGTACGGCCACTATGAGTCAGAATCGACTCAACAGCAATGGGTTGGGTTTGGGGTGTGTACACCTTCAGCTCCGGTTGGTGGGTTATTTCGACAAGGATTCTGTGGACCCAGTGGAAAGAGGAGATCACTGACCCCAAACACCCACCTTGAATGGCCAGGGCATTCTGAAATAACCATCCTCTAACAGCCTGTCTTAGTCACCTAGTGCTGCTATAACAAAAATACCACAAGTGGATGGCTTTGACAAACAAATTTATTCTCTCACAATCTAGGAGGCTAGAAGTCTGAATTCAGGGTGCCAGCTCCAGGGGAACGCTTTCTCTCTCTGTTGGCTCTAGGGGAAGGTCTTTGTCATCAATCTTCCCCTGATCTAGAAGCTTCTCAAGGCAGGGACCCCAGGATGTGCTCCGCTTCCGGCGGTTCTTTCTTCGTGGCATGAGATCCCTCTCTTCTCCCTTCTCTCTTTTATATCTCAAAAGGGATTGACTCAAGAAGACACAACCTAATCTTGTAGATTGAGTCCTGCCTTATTAACATAACTACCTCTAATCCTGCCTTATTAACATCATAGAGGTAGGATTTACAGCCCAAGGGGTACTCACATCAGACGACAAAATGGTGGACAGCCACACAATACTGGGAGCCATGGCCTAGCCAAGTTGGCATACATTTTGAGGGGACACAATTCAATCCATAACACCACCCTAGACTCATGGGAGCACTGAGGAGGGGAGAAAGCTAGATTTGCCCTTGTACAAGGTCACTGAGCAGAACCCGAGACCCCTGGCCTCTCCCTGGATCCCATGGGTCCTAACAGAAGCTCAGATACATTCCAGAGTAAAGGATCTGTATTTGATTGAAATAGATGTTGACGTGACTTGTGGATTTTAGCAGCGCCCAGGGTCATTCGTTCTCCTGAGATGAGATTGGGGTGGGCTGGAAAGAGCTGGTGGCTCCGTGAGAACCAGGCTGTCAGGCAAGGACATGCAAAGGATGGAAATAAATTGAAACTGATTGCAGGATGTCAGGACAATTTTAAAAGGCCTCCGATATTGAAATGAATTTAGACAGAGCTATGGAGCCCTGGAAACCCTGGTGGCGTAGTGGTTAAGTGCTATGGCTGCTAACCAAAAGGTCGGCAGCTCGAATCCGCCAGGTGCTCCTTGGAAGCTCTGTGGGGCAGTTCTACTCTCTCCTATAGGGTCGCTATGAGTTGGAATCAACTCCACGGCAGTGGGTTTTGTTTTTTTTGGTTTTTATGGAGTCCTGGTGGCGCAGTGGTTAAGAGCTATGGTGAGCTACAGCTGTTAACCTAAAGGTTGGCAGGTGAAATCCACCAGCCGCTCCTCGGAAATCCTACAGGGCAGTTTTACTCTGTCCTGTAGGGTCACTATGAGTCAGAATCAACTTGATGGCAAAGGTTTTTTTTTTTTTTTTTTAATAGACAAGCAAGGGTTTAACTCATGTCAATAAAACTCCCACCGTATCAACGCTCCTCCAAGCCAGATCTCTCAGAGCAGGGGATATTTTGTAGTATAGCTGCATGTTGAAGTCGACAGCTGAACTTGGCTAGCAAAAGAAGAGAGAACAATGGCTTCCAGCCATTTTAAATCCACATAGTGGACGCCAACACGTGTACATGATTTTTATACTATGCTGACTCATCACTCATTGACGTGGTTAGGTTCCAAAGACCAGTTCATTATTCGAAAATTGGCATTTTGTGAAAATGGAGGATGACCACATCATATCACAAAATGGAGGATGACTACATCATTACATAGCTGCCAGATTTCATCATTACGTCCCTGCAAAATGACATCATCACATAACTGCCAAATTACAGCATCATGTAACTGCCAATTACATCATCACATAACTGCCAAATTACATCATTACATAACTGCCAAACCACTAAGCGTCACGGCCCAGCCAAGTTAACAGACAGCCTTAACCATCACAGCCAGCGTGACTCTCGCCTCGCACCTTGGCATTCGTGACTGCCAGATACACGTTGTTAATGTGCACAATAGCCAGATAATAGATATCTTACTATCAACGTAAACGCAGAAAGTCAGATGAGATAGCCTGTAAGTGGAGAGCAGACGTCCTATTTCATATATGAGGTCTCTGGGTGGCAAAAATGGTTTGTGCTCGAGTGCTAACCTAATGGTTGGTGGTTGGGACCCACCAGGAGGTACCACAGAAGAAAGGCCTGGCAATCTGCTGGCATGAAATTCAGTCTCTATGAAGCACAGTTCTACTCTGTAACAGATCAGGTCACCCTGAGTAGGAATCCCACAAGTTAATTTCTATATATGTTAGAATAAGTTTCATAATATAATTTTTCCCCCCAATCAGTGCAGGGCTATTTATTGGAACACCTTTAAAGAGAAGCCTCTTACCACTGGCACCCAAGGGGCTAGAAGGGAAGCCTGTAATGGCTTGTGGGTGTTTTTTTTCCCCCCAACCCTTCTTTCTCCCTTCCCTCTATCCCCCCATCTTCTTTGGTATCTGTTACAGATTGAATTGTGTCCCCCCAAATGTGTGTCTACTTGGCCAGGCCATGATTCCCAGTATTGTGTGGTTGTCCACCATTTTGTGATCTGACGTGATTATCCTGTGTGTTGTAAATCCTAACCTGTATGATGTTAACGAAGGAGCCCTAGAGGCGCCATGGTTAAAGTTCTTGACTGCTAACCAAAAGGTCGGTGGTTCAAGATCACCAGCTGCTCCATGGGAGGAAGATGTGGCATCTGCTTCTGTAGAGATTTACAGCCTTGGAAACCCTATGGGGCAATTCTGCTCTGTCGTATAGGGTCGACTTCATAGCAATGGGCTGCGTTAACTTCCTAGACTATGAGAAAATAAATTTCTCTTTGTTAAGGCCATTCACTGTGGCATTTCTGTTATAGCAGCACTAGGTAACTAAGACTGTCTTGATAGATTTGCCTATTCTATGGGTTTCATATAAATAGACTATTACAGTATTGTTCTTTTGTAACTGACTTATTTCACTCAGCATAAGCTTTTCAAGGTTCATTCATGCCGTGGCACGCACCGGGGCTTCATTTCTCCTTACGGCTGTTCAGTATTCCATTGTATGGACGGACCACATCTTGTCGATCCAGTGTCCTGTTGATGGACACTTGGGTTGTTTCCACTTTTTGGCAACTGTGAATAGCGCTGCAGTGAGCATTGGTGCACAAGTGTCTGAGTTTTTACAGAACAAAACGTTACCCATTCCCGTGGCATCTTCACGGTCGTTGGTGTCAGAGACGGATTACCCAATAAGCAAGGTAACCATGCACTTCGGGCATCAACAAAACAGGGGCACCAGTTGCCCAAAGCAAAGACCCACAGGTGCCAAGCAGACAGGACCCAAGGAAAATCAAACACTGCAGGGGAAGGGAACTAGCCGGGCACTAAATGAAATAGATACCAACTCCAGGGCGTGAAAATGTGCCAGCTGGAAATAGAGTTCACCCAAGGTCACCAGGAGACCCACAAGCGAGGTTGTTTAAGGTAAGAGGTCCCTACCACTTCAACACCTTCGTTGACACCTGTCTCCTACGGTCTCCTCCTGTGTAATTAAAACTCCTTATCTTGGCAAGTCTCTTGGGAATATACTATTTCTTTCTAATAAACAAGAGGTGGGGGTGGGCTGTTGAGTCTAACTGTTGCTATCTTCACCCAATATGCAAATGGATCCAACATGGGCTGTTACTGGGCACGGACGGGTTGTATTAATAGATTACAGGCCTCCGGTCCCTTTTGAGAGAACCGTTTTGTACATACACGTCTGCTGATCCAGCAACTCCAGTCAGGAGGGCCAGCAGCATGTAAATATATACACAGTGTATGTTGTTGTGTGCCTTCGAGTTAATTCTGACTCATAGCTACCCTATAGGACAGAGGAGAACTGCCCCAAAGGGTTTGCACGGAGTGGCTGGTGGATTCGAACTGCTGACCATTTGGCTAGCAGCCTGAGCCCTTAACCACGACACCACCAGGGCTCCATAAAGTGTACACACATATAAAGTGTATATATATATTTATATAATCTGTTGCCATCAAGTTGATTCTGACTTACAGTGACTCTGTAGGACAGAGTAGAACTGTCCCATAGGGTTTCCAAGGAGCAGCTGGTGGATTCGAACTGCCAACCTTATGGTTAGCAGCTGAGCTCTTAACCACTGCACCATACCAGCCTCCATAGATGTATACAAAAACCAAGAACCTGATGCTGTCAAGTCAATTCTGACTCATAGCTACCCTCTAGGACAGAGTAGAACTGCCCCATAGGGTTTCCAAGGAGCGGCTGGTGGATTCGAACTGCCAGCGTTTCGGTTAGCAGCAGTAGCTCTTAACCACTGAGACACCAGGTCTCCACACACACACATATATATCCAATAAAATAAACCCATTGCCGTCAAGTCAATTCTGACTCAGAGCGACCCTAGAGGACAGAGTAGAACTGCTGCATAGGGTTTCCAAAGAGCAGCTGGTGGATTTGAACCGCTGACCTTCTGGTTACCAGCCAGTTTCTTCACCACTGCGTCACCAGGGCTCCATATACATATATACTTGTATATATCTAACTTCCAGATTCCATTCAAATGTGTGAGTGAGCAGAGTAAGGCACCACGGATGAGGAGTGCCTGGGGACCTTGGGTGCCTTACGCCGGCCCTGGGTGGGAGGTCTGAGCCCACTGTCGCGGCTGCTGGCTTTCACTATGACACCGTTCAGCCCACTCCCCGACACCCTGAGGTCAGCCGATGCCTGGGGAGGTTGCTCAGGACTGGTCATCCAGCATGCCACCGAGGAAGCGTGGTGGGCCAGAATTCAGGGACCCCGGGGCCGCGGCGGGCGTGGGGAGAACTCAACCACAGTGGGATTCACGGGCAAGTTGTTCTAACTGATGAGCGGGGACAGGCGGGTCAGCTAGTCACGTCCGAGGCCGAGAGTGGGGATTTGGAGAGTCTGTGTCAGCTCTCGTGCTGGGTCAAACCGGCTATCCGTGAGTCTTACCTAGGTCCTGTGGGAAGGGGCTTCTCTGGGGTAAGCCTTTTCACAGACACCAAGGGGCGGGGGCTTCCTCAACCATCCCTGTTTCCCAGGACACCGGGCTCAGGTAAAGTTGAATATCGTCAGGGGCAAGACACGTACATAATTTGCAGGGTCTTTTAACTAAAATGATAGAAAGTTGTGTCTGCAGATTTAGCAACGAAAGTGATTTTTTCAGTAGAATAAAATCCCAACAAATCACAAATATAAACGAAAAAGCTGACAAGCGCCCCAAACATCACCGAGTCCAGAAGGGAGCGTCTTGGTTAATTAGTGGCCTGACACGCTACGATACCTTCCCTCCGTGTTCTGCTAGGCGCTCTTTTTGATCCTCTCTTCCCACGGCGACGATTTTCTCTGATCTGTACGGGGACTGGAAGGATAACCCCATCTTTCCTCTGGCACGGAGGATCGTAATTTGTGTGTTGTCGGGAGTTTAGAAGGGTTTCTTGTAGCATCGTAACTCTTTGTTGATAATGTCATGTAGCTGTCGGGGACTGTGGTTACATTCGGGAAACCTTTTTATCAACTTTGTTTTATGTGAGAACTGTATGATTTTTCAGGGCATTTCCTTTCTTCTCACGCAATAATCGGCTTTGAATTGATGGCTCATTAACCAGTCAATGAGTTTTGGAGCCTTGGTGCTGCAGCGGTTAAGAGCTTGGCTGCTAACCAAAAGGTCGGCGGTTTGAATCCACCAGCTGCTCCTTGGAAGCCCTATGGGCAGTTCTACTCTGTCCTGTAGGGTCGCTGTGAGTCCGAATCTACTTGATGCCATGGGTTTGGGTTTTTGTGCTTTGGTTATTAACCAATTTGCTATCAACATTCTCAGTTTAGTGATGTGTCTGTCGTACATCACGTGGTGTCTACAGTGATGTTCACGCTTTGTGTTAAGTCAGCAACACTTGTAAGTCTTTTTCCACCCAGGTCATATGATTCACTCTCCATTGGTTGTTCTTAGCTGCTGTGCAGTTGGCCTTGACTCATGGCGACCCCGTGGACAGTGGAGTGAAACGCTGTCTGGTCCTGCGCCGTTCCCATGATCAGTTGTGAATTGGACTCTGGCTGATTTTCGGAAGAAGGTTGCCAGGCCTTTCCTCCTAGTCTGTCTTAGTCTGGAAGTTCTGCCGAAACCTGTTCAGCCTCATAAAAAAGAAACAAAACCAGACTTGTTGCCGTCGAGCGGATTCTGACTCATAGTGACCCTATAGGACAGAGTAGAACTGCCCCATAGGGTTTCCTGGGCCGTAATCTTTATGGGAACAGATGGCCAAGTCTTTTCTCCCATGGAGCCGCTGGGTGGGTTTGGACCTCCAACCTGTCAATTAGCAGCCAAGGGCTTAATTAACCACTGTGCCACCAGGGCTCCTAATTACGGTTGTTGTTAGGTGCCGTTGAGTCAGTTCTGACTAGTAGTGACCCTACATACAACAGAACAAAACAGTGCCCAGTCCCGCACCATCCTCACAATTGTTGTTATTCTTGAGTCTATGGTTGCAGCCGTGGTGTCAATCCATCTCATTGGGGGTCTTCCTCTTTTTCACTGACCCCCTACCAAGCATGATGTCCTTTTCCAGGGACTGATCCCTTCTGACAACACGTCCAAAGTGTGTAAGATGCAGTCTCGCCATCCTTGCCTCTAAGGAGCATTCTGGTTGTACTTCTTCCAAGACAGATTTGTTCGTTCTTTTGGCAGTCCATGGTATATTCAATATTCTTCGCCAACACCACAATTCAAAGGTGTCAATTCTTCAGTCTTCCTCACTTACCGTCCAGCTGTCACATGAATATGAGGTGATTGAAAACACCATGTCTTGGGCCAGGTGCACCTTAGTCTTCACGGTGACATAAATTAGCAACGGTGCACGTGATTTTTATGCAGCCCCTTTCCTGAAAGGTTAAAGTTTATTTTTAATACAGTTTGTTTTGTAGAGCAGTTATAGGTTTACGGAAGAATTCTGCAAAAGGTACAAGTACCCCCACACCCCCGTCCCCTACACACCGTTTCTCCCATTACTAACAACTTGCATTGTTGTTGTGGCCTGTTGAGTTGTCCCTCTAGGACAGAGCAGAATGGCCCCATAGGGTTTCCCAGGCTATACTCTTTATGGGAGCATATTGCCAGGTCTTTCCTTCACATGGAGGTGCTGGGTGGGTTTGAACTACCAACCTTTTGGTTAGAAGCTGAGTGCTTAACTGTTGCACGAACTGATGAACCGATATTGATACATTTAATATTATTTTTTAAGAGTTCAGCTTTTTTTTTTTTTAAATGGTATTTAGGTAAAAGTTTACATCGTAAATGAGTTTCCCAGTAAACAGTTAATACTACACAAATTGTTTTGTGACTTTGGTTGCCAAACCCACCACGCGTCAACATTCTCCCCTTCACCCCCGGTTCCTCATTTCCATTCATCCAGTTTTCCTGTCCCTTCCTGCCTTCTCATCTTTACTTTTGGGCTGGCCTGCCCGTTAGTCTCATATAAGTAATTGAAATACAAAGCACACCCCCCACATGTGTTATTGTTGGCCCTATCCAAACCCGTTGGCATGGAGTTGATTTCAACTCATAGCAACCGTATACGACAGAGTCTACTCATAAGGTTTCCAAGGAGCACCTGGTGGATTTGAACTGCCAACCTTTTGGTTAGCAGCCATAGCTCTTAACCAGTATGCCACCAGGGTTTCCATTGGCCCTATAGGCCTGTCTAATCTTTGGCTGAAGGGTGAGCCTCAGGAGTGACTTCAGTGTTAAGTTAAAAAGGTGTCCGGGGGCCATAGTTGCGGGGTTTCTCCAGTCTAAGAATTCAGCTTTTTATTGGACATGTTACAAAACGGGCTTAGTCAAAAAGACCAAAGCCCACGTCATCCATGGACTCTTTGGGTTCTACTTTCTGTTGTTTCCACTTCCTTCTCCTCAGCCAAAAAAGAGAGGAAAGAGTCAAAATCACATCTCAGTATTTTAAGCTCTGAAGATTTCACTCCAGATACTTCAACTTACATGGTCAGAATTACCCCCTCTGACTTCAGTGAGCACCATTGAGCAACACCTCAGGTTTTAGGACCTGCACACGTCATCTGGAGAGCTGCTGTGCGTAGGGTCGTTATGAGTTGGAATGTCACCAAACCCGGGAAAATGGGTCTTTGTCCAGTGCGTTCAGACTTGCCAATGATCTGGACACCCATCTTTGAGGAAGAGAAAGTAATTTTACTGCAATGCTCAGAGCAAGGAACGGGAAGAAGTTTCCTCAGATCAGGCTCCCCAAGCTACGGGGAAGCAGGGCTTATATGTGATTTGGGCAGGAAGGTGGTGGCTGCCCAGGCGTACTGGGGAGGGAAAATTCTAGAAGACAGCCAGGAAACAGGAGGTGACTTGGTTCTTCTTGTCAGACCTCTCGCTTTTCAATAGGGTGTGGGTGATGATTTTCCTTCTGATCCATTCTTCCCGTTGCCGCGTCCTCTGTTGAGGTCAATTAGCAGACACAGCTGGCCCTTCTACGCACACGAGGTGGGCCAACTCTGGCTTGGGCTAGTTTAAGGACTAATGGAAATTTACTAGCATCCGTAGGGTCAGGCTACAGGAACGGACTCGACGGCACATGACAGCAACAACAACATATATCATCTACTTAGTGATCTTCACCATACAACTATTTTGTGCTCTCCACCCTCCCTCCGTCATGAAACACTCAGCAGCTTCCTACCTGGCAGCAGCGGTGCAAGGGGGTAGTCCCTCCCACGGTGCAGCTGCAGCTGCTGGGGCAGGTCTACCGCCCCTACCTTGCAGACAAGGCTCCCGGTGTTGACATTGGCCAGGGCCTTTGCAAACAAACCAGGCCAGAAAGGTTCAACATTTACACTGGCTGCCTTAATGGGAGCATTGATCTTATCCTCCGTGACAGTCACCTCATCACTGTGCAGGATGGGGGCCAAGCAGACGCAGGGAAGCTCGGAGAGGAAGGGCATGGTGCCAGAATGCTGGGCTGGCAGTGCCGGGTGTGGTGGTGGTCACCAGATGAAGTGAGAGCCTCACCTGTACTTGACCTTCGCTTCCTCGAGAGAACCGAGCACCTTAGTGACAGCTGGGGAAAGGGCTCATATTACTCGGCAAAGTCCATCGTGGGGTTTTCAAGGCTGAGACCTTTAGGCAGTAGCTTGCCAGGGCTTTCTTCTCAGGTGCCTCTGGGTGAGTTTGAACTGCCAGCCTTTCAGTTAGCAGCCGAGTGTGTTAACCATTTGCACCTTCTGGAGACCCCATCGTTTACATGAGGGTTCGCTCTTTGCGTTGTACAGCCTTATGGATTTTGAAAAATGCTTAATGTCATTTGTTCACCATTATAGTGTCATATTGATTAGTGACACTGTTCTAAAAACGCCCTGTTCATTCCTCCCCTACTGGACCCCTGGCAACCACTGTTGTTTTTTTTTTTTTTTTCAAATTGTGCTTTGGGTGAGAGTTCACAGAGCAAATTAGTTTCTCACTCAACAATTCATACACAAATTGTTTTGTGATGTTGATTGCAATCCCTGTGATGTGTCAACACTCTCCCCTTCTCCACCCCGGGTTCCCCGTGTCTCTGCGTCCAGTTTTCCTGGCCCTTCCTGCCTTCTCGTCTTTGCTTTTGGGCAGGTGTTGCCCATTTGGTCTCGTGTATATGTTTGAGCTAAGAAACCTGTTCCTTACGTGTGTTATTGTTTGTTTTATAGACCTGGGTAGTCTTTGGCTGAAGGGTGGACTTCGGGAGGCAACCGCTGATCTTTCTATAGTTTTGTCTTTTCCAGAATGTTCTATAGTTGGAATCACAAAGGAGGCAGCCTTTTCAGACTGACTTCTCCCACTCAGCAATATGCATTTGGGAGCCCTAGTGCCGCAGTGGCTAAGAGCTTGGCTGCTAACCCAAAGGTCAGTAGTTCAAAGACACCAGCTATCTCTTGGAAACCCTGTGGGCAGTTCTACTTTGTCCTATAGGGTTGCTTTGAGTTAGAATCGATTCCGTGGCAACGGGTTTTTTTTTTTCTTTTGGAGTCTTTGTGTGGCTTTTAGCTCTTTTCTTGTTATTGCTGAATGACACTCTTCTAGCATGGACTGTTTATCCATTCACACATGGAAAGGCATCTTGGTTTCTTCCCAGTTTCCACAGCCAAGGTAGTCTTTAGCCCTGGGGTCCTACCCAGAACCACCTTGTTAGCTTCAACTATCAGCAGTGGCCAGAGGTGCCCACGTTAAGTTACCATGATTGAAGAAACTACTCATTAATTAAATTAACCCGATGCTGTTGTTAAGGAGTCCTGGTGGCACAGTGGTTAAACACTTGGCTGCTAACCAAAAGGCTGTTGGTTCAAACTCACCAGCTTCTTCTCAGGAGAAAGATGTGGCACTTTGTTTTTGTAAAGATTACAGCCTTGGAAACCCTATGGGGCAGTTCTGTTCTATCCTAGAGGGTTACTATGAGTTGGAATTGACTCAGTGACAACGGGTTTACTGTTATTATGAGTCACCATGATTCATGGAACCCCACGCACAATAGAACGAAACACTGCCCTGTCCTGCGCCATCCCCATGACCAGTTGCAGATCAAACCACTGTGATCCATAGGTTTTTCATGGGCTGGTTATCAGAATTGGATGGCCAGGCCTTTCTTCCTAGTCTGTCTTAGTCTGGAAGCTCTGCTGAAACCTGTCCACCATGGTTGACCCTGCTGGTATCTGAAATCCCGGTGGCATAGCTTCCAGCATCCCAGCAACATGCCAGCCACCGCGGTACCACAGGTAGACGGGGCGAAGCAGGTGAATAGGGTCGGGCAGCATACCTGCATGTCTGCCTCGCATAATAACTTATTTTCCACTGAAAAACAATTGCTACTAATCACGTCGTTGGTGCTGGATAGCGAGGCAGCCCCCGGATTTCCTTAATTACACGTGGAAAGATGGAGCCAGCTTTGACGGAAACATACGCGGTGCCGAGGAGCTTGATGAAGGTCTCCGTGGCTGTGACTCTGCATAGTCAGTCAGTCGCTGTAGTTCACACCAGCTATGAAAACTCTAGGGAATATTTCGGTCACCACAGACATGTCTACTGACCCTCCTCCCTACCAACCTGCTCTGGGAAAAACCTTGAGAATCCAAAGAGCTTCCAAAACATAAAGCTGTCGTAGGGATTAGCGTGATGGAAGGTGCCGTATTTTACAGTTTCATTTCTTACCCCCTAATGGTGCCTGCGTTATTTATGGACACAATCCCAAAGTGTGCAGCGGAGACCTGCAGTTAGAACAGAGAGGATCCTAAAACCCGAGAGACGATGAAGCCACGTGACGAGGCATATTTATGATACTGGCTGTCCTCTCCGTTTACCAAGCGTTCTCTCTCTCTGTTCCTCTTCGACACAGCGACTTATTTTACCTTTATAGGTGGGTGTAGACAGTTGCTGGATGACGCAATGCAATTCTTCTAATTTTTGATAAGCAATAACTGCACCTAGGATAAACCTCATTGGCTAGGATACTGCCACTGAGCAAAGCTTGCAATTCTTTTCAAGTCAATTTAGAATCTTAATAAATGGAATCAAAGCATCAAAGCTAATGGTGTGCATTGTTGTTGCTGTTAGCTACCGTTGAGTTGGCTCCAACTCACGGCCACCCCATGCATGACAGAATGAGATGTTGCCCAGTCCTGCGCCGTCGTCGTGATCGTTGGTACGCACAAGTCCATTGAGTCTACCACCCGTCTGTTACTTTGTCATACTGTGGTGGCTTGTGTGTTGCTGGGATGCTGGAAGGTATAGTACTGGCATTTCACGTATCAGCAGGGTTACCCATGGTAGACAGGGTTCAGAGGAGCTTCCAGACTAAGACAGACTAGGAAGAAAGGCCTGGCAATCTACTTCCAAAAACCAGCCAGTGAAAACCCTGTGGATCCCAACAGAACATTGTGCCATGCGGAGCTGGAAGATGGCAAGTACACTCATCTACAGACTGGTTCATGGAACTGACGGAAGGTTTCTTATTTGAAGATAGAGCTAGTGGAACGTGGAACAGAGTTTTTTTGTTTGTTTTTTTTTTTTGAAGAAGAAGAGCCCTGGATCATACAGCTCATCTCCCCGCCATCTTTAGCCTCTTGTCTTCAGAAGCTGTAAGATAGCCCACAGGCCACATTCTGGGTTAGTGGCCTCTGAGTTCTTCAAGTCTAGCCTTCAGCATGCCAGTATCATTTTCTGAGACAGAAACGAGCTGAGCAGGGTCAACAATAAGCCAGGTTCTACAGCTATGGTCATTCTAGGACCCATGCTCCCCCTTTTGACATCTTTCTCCCTAATTCCTAACCTGCCTCCCATGTCCCAGCTTCCCAGGTCTCGCCACAGGCTCCCCCAGCCAGGAGGAAAGCCCCCTTGACACTGGAGGGTCCCCTGTGTCAAGGGTAGGAGGTGTCCATCTGTGGGCAAGCATCCGGACACGGGGGACACAGCACAGAAGAAACGTGGGATCCAAGTCTGCAGAACTGCCCTCATAGCTCCTGAGAGTTTGGGGATGTGTCCTCAGGACCACCCTCAGGCTACAATCCTCCAGGACTCAGAGGACTCTGAGAAGTAGTTACGCTAGTGGTTATGAATTATTGGATTGAAAAGATACAGATTAAACCAGCAAAGTAAAGACGCTTACGGGGGAGGGCCCAGGAGAGCTGCAGGTGTGAGCTTGCTGGTGGCTATCCCAGTGGACCTGGGTGCGGCTCTGACTTCTCCCAGGAATGACGCGTGAAAACCAACATGGGGTGCTGCCAACCAGGGAACCTCATCCCAGTCATGGCGTCCAGGATTTTACCGGGACTAGGTTACATAAGCACGGAGTGTCTACTTGACTGGCCTTAGTCTCCGGTCCCTCCAAGTCAGGCTGATACCACATGGCTAAAGCCCCCACCAAGAATCCCATTGTGGCACAGACCATTTAGGGTGGTCCAGGGTTT
Source organism: Loxodonta africana (assembly GCF_030014295.1). Lineage (NCBI taxonomy): Eukaryota > Metazoa > Chordata > Mammalia > Proboscidea > Elephantidae > Loxodonta > Loxodonta africana. The sequence goes on along the minus strand of NC_087370.1, from coordinate 25,450,126 downwards.
CACCATGAATCCCATTGTTGGCACAGGCTATCTGAGGTGGCCCAAGTCCCCCACCATGACTCCCATTGCTGGCATAGAACATCTGGGGTGACCCAGGATCCCACCCTGAATCCCATTGTTGACATAGACTACCTGGGGTGACCCAGGATCCCACCATGACTTCCATTGTTGACATAAACTATCTGAGGTGGCCCAAGGATACACCATGAGTCCCATTGTTGGCATAGACTAGGTAGAGTGGTCCAAGACTCCCACCATGAGTACCATTATTGTGATAGACTATATGGGGTGGCCCAAGTGTCCACCATGAATCTTGTTAGTGACATAGACCATCTGGTGTGGCCCAAGGCCCCCATCATGAATCCCATTGTTGGGATAGACTATCTGGGGTGGCCCAAGGACCCACCCTGAATCCCACTGTTGACATAGACCCCCTGGGGTGGCCCAAGGACCCACCCTGAATCCCATTGTTGACATAGACCATCTGGGGTGGCCCAAGGACCCACCCTGAATCCCACTGTTGACAATGACTACCTGAGGTGGCCCAAGGCTCTCTCTCTCTTTGTTGGCTCTGGGAGAAGATTCTGGCCTCAGCTCCAGTAGCCCCAGGTTTCCTGGGTTCCTTGACAATCTCTCCATGTGGCATGTGTCTTTCCCCGTCTGCGTTTACTTGTTTCTGTATCTATGTTGTTGCCATTGTTCTGTACTGTTGAGTCGATTCCGCCTCATAGCGACCCCACATGACAGAGTAGAACTACCCCACAGCGTTTCCTGGGCTGTCATCTTTAGGGAAGCAGATTGTTAGGCCTTTCTCCCGGGGACCCACTGGAGAGCTTGAACAACCAACCTTTTGGTTAGAAGCCAAACACTTAACCACTGTACCTCCAGGCTCCTTTGGGGCTAGGATTTCAACACATATTTTTGGTGGGCACAGTTCGATCCCTAACAGTGGGCAAGCCAAAACCTCAAGTGGGTCTAAGTGCTGTTGACATAAGGCCCTGCAGGCTTCTCACATTAATTCTACGTTTATACGAAAAACAAGTTGCTGTCGAGTCGATTGCGACTCTTATTGACCGTACAGAACAGAGTAGAACTGCCCCACCCACAGAGTTTCAAAAGCAGTGGCTGGTGGATTTGAACTGCCGATCTTTTGATTAGCAGCCGAGATCTTAACCTCTGTGCCACCAGGGCTTCACATTTATACTAAGCTCTATAATGGTCTCTATGAGTCGGAATCAACAGCAATGGGTTTGGTTTTTTGGAGCTCTGGTGTGACATAGTGTTTAAGAGCTATGGCAGCTAACCAAAAGGTCGGCAGTTCAAATCCACTAGCCGCTCCTTGGAAACCCTATGGGGCAGTTCTACTCTGTCCTGTAGGGTCTCTATGAGTTAGAATCGACTTGACGACAATGGGTTTGTTTGTTTGTTTTTACCAAATCAGTGTTCATTGAGCTGACATTCACATAGGTGATGGAATTGTCCCTGGGGATGGTTTGTCCCTCTTGGACAACCCAGAAGCCCCATTCCAGCTGAGGGAGAGACTGGAAATTTGAGCCCGGGACTCTGGGGTTCCTCTAGGCGGTGGTGTTTATGGGTCGCTGAGCGCCAGCGTGTCCTGTAGGTGGAACAGAGAAGAATCCCACCTGTGACTGGCCCTGGACCTTTGTTCTTGTAGGGTGAGCATGAAATGCTGCTTCCAGAGAGACGGACTGGAAGTGACAGTAAGCAGTTGGAAAGGCGACCCTGTAAACACTGCGAGGTGCAGCTAGCCACCCGAGGCAGAATTTGGGGCAGAAAGGGTTTAAGAAGAAAGCGAACAGATTTTGGGAACACTGCCCTGCCTGGAGCCTTGTGAGATCTGTTGACGGGGTAGAATGAAGGGGCTCACTCCACATGGTGCCAGAACACACAGAAGGCCCATGCCAGGTAGACTCCAGGAGGGGCTTCCTTTAACTCTGCTCACTCAGGCAAAAATCAGCTTTGGAGGAAGTACAGCCAGGATGCTCCTTAGAAGTACACACGGTGAGATTTCATCTCGCTTACTTTGGATACACCATTAGGAAAGACCAATTGCTAAAAAAGGGCATCGTGTTCGGTAAGGTAGAGGGTTGGAGGAAAGGAGGGAAACCCTCCATGAGGCGGATTGACACAGTAGCCGCAGCAATGGACTCCAGCACACCAACAACCGTAAAGACGGAGCGAGACTGGGAAATGTTTTGTTCTCTTGTGCATGGGGTCCCCGTGAGTTGGAGCTGGCTCGACAGCAAGTAACAACAATAGGATACACTAAAAGAAGAATACCGAAGATATGGTGGACTGCTGAAGAATGAACAAATCAGTCTTAGAAAACATACAACCAGAATGCTCCTTAGAAGCGAGGACGGAGAGATTTCGTCTCAGTTACTTCGGACACGTCACCAGGAAGGACCAATCGCTGGAAAAGGATACCATGTTTGGTGACGAAGAGGGTCAGCGGAAACGAGGGAAACTCTCCGTGAGATGGGCTCACACAACAGCCACAATGATGGACTCAACCACACCAACGACGGCTAAGATGGCGCAGGACTGGGCAATGTTTCATTCTGTTGTGCGTGCGTGGGGTCACCGTGAGTCAGAGTTAACAGCAACTAAAAACAACAACAATCCAGTCAATGGGAAGGGGTGGTTGCTGATTCCCCACGTTTATCTGACACCTGAAAAGGTCAGTGCCAATAATTCCAGTCACAGCGGATTTAGCCAGGCCAGTGGTCCCTCTCTGAGCCTTGATTTCCCACCTGTGAAATGGGGGTGAGTGATGACCCCTCCTTTGGTGCTCCAAAGCCCAATGAGGTGAAGCTTACACAATTGCTTTGTCAACTACAAAACACCTTACCAATATGAGTGATTGCATTACACGGCTCATTATTTGGGTCATCACCCTCCAAAGATGTCACTTTGAGGACTAAGGTGCGCCTGACCCAAGCCGTTGTGTTTTCAGCCGCCTCGTATGCAGGAGAAAACTGGATGATGAATAAGGAAGACTGACGAAGAATTGATGCCTTTGAACTATGGTGTTGCTGAAGAATACTCAATACACCGTGGACTGCCAGAAGAATGAACAACCCTGTCTTGGAAGAAGTACAGCCAGCATGTTCCTTAGAAGCAAGGATGACGAGACTTTGTCTCACATTCTTTGAACAGGTTGCTAGAAGGGACCAGTCCCTGGGGAAGAGCATCATGCTTGGTGAAGTAGAGGGTCAGTGAAAGAGAAGAAGACCCTCGATGAGATGGATTGACACAGTGGCTGTAACAATGGGCTCAAGCATAACAATGATTGTGAGAATGGCATAGGGACCGGGCAGCGTTTTGTTCTGTTGTACGTAGGGTCACTATGAGCTGGAACGGACCAGACGGCACCTAGCAACAACACCCTCCAAAGGGCCTTGAGTACCTTCAGCGTAAGGTGGGCTTCTATTATGAAAGCAGATTTATGTTCAGATTTTATTTAATGTGTGTCAAGTAACAAAACCAAACCCGTTGCCATATAGCCGACCCTGACCCATGGCAACCTCACGCCCTGAGTAGAGCTTGCGTTCCATAGGGTTTTCTTTCTTTTTTTTTTAATTTCATTGTGTTTTAGGTGAAAGTTTACAGTGCAAATTAGTTTTTCATTCCAAAATGTATACACAAGTTGTTTTGTGACATTGGCTGCAGTCCCCGCAATGTGTCAGTACTGTCCCCCTTTCCCTTTCCACCCTGCGCTCCCCGTGTCCATTTGTCCAGTTTTCCTGTCCTTTCCTGTTTCCTCGTCTTTGGTTTTGGGTAGGTGCTGCCCATTTGGTCTCGGATACTTGATTCAACTAAGGAGCACGTTTCTCATTTGTATTATTATTCCCACAGGGTTTTCAATGGCTGATTTTTCAGCATGAGATCACCAGGTTGTTCTTCCAAGGTGCCTCCAGGTGGACTCAAACCTCCAACTTTCTGTTGAGCCTTAATCTTTCATGCCACCCAGGCCCCCTGTGTCCAGTAATAGGCACATTTAAAGACTGAACTTCCCAATTAGTCAACATCAGTCACAATTATTTATTTGCAATAGGTGAAATGAAAGACAGGTTTATAGAAAGTTTGGATTCTTTGCACAGCCTTTGTACAAAGGGGTTTCTGTTTTCTGTGCTATGCTTGTTTACAGACCATAAAAGAAGAAAAGCGAGGGAGGGTTTATAAGCAGAAAATAAGATGAGAAACCCTGAAAACACCTGTTTTCATAAGATAAGCACTTGGTTCTATCTTTGGAAACATAACCATAACTATCATGGCCCTCACTGAAAGGAAAACAGCTACCTAGTCAGCTTCGGCTTATTGAAATTCCTGAGAGGCTCATTCCTTTCTATTTGGTTGAAAATAGATAGGTTTATCTTATCCTCTCCACAAAGTGTAGAACAGAATTTTAAGCCCAGATCTGTAACATTCATGCATAACGAGAGTCTTTTATCAAAACAGGTTGTCACCAGGTGAGGGAGGCTTACTTCAGACTGACTTGATGAGAGAGAGAGACAGAGAGTCAGAGATATAGAGGAGAGAGAGACAGAGAGTCAGAGACATAGAGGAGAGAGAGACAGACTCAGAAATATAGAGAGACAGAAAGAGAATCAGAGATATAGAGAAGAGACAGAGAGTCAGAGATATAGAGGAGAGAGAGACAGAGTCAGAGATAGAGAGGAGAGAGAGTCAGAGATAGAGAGGAGAGAGAGTCAGAGATAGAGAGGAGAGAGAGTCAGAGATAGAGAGGAGAGACAGAAAGACAGAGATAAAGAGGAGAGACAAAGAGAAAAAGAGTCGGAGATACAGAGGAGAGAGAGCCAGAGACAGATATAGAGGATAGAGAGACAGAGAGACAGATGGTGGCCAGAGACAGGCCAGGGCAGGGGTGGCCTGGAAGGTGGTCCAGGGGTAGCACTTGGCAGGGTCCTATTTCAACCATTTTGTACGTGTACCATTCAGTGGCATTAATACGTTCACCATGTAGAGCAAGTACCACAAGTAAACATTTAAAATATTTATGTTTTGTGAGTCTGGATTGGCCCACTGCTCCACCAGACTCCCGAGCAGACGTTTGTGGAGTTATCTACACAGCTTCCCGATTACCTGTCTCTCGCTGCCTCTCTCCCCATCTCTCTTTCCCCCATTTCTCTCTCTCTCTTTCTCTGTCTCTGTCCCTCTCTGGTGTCTCTCTCTGTCTATATATCTCTGTCTCGATGTATCTCTGTCTCTGTTTCTCTCTCAATCTGTCTCCCTCTCTCTGTCTCTCTTTCTCTGTACCTGTCTCTTTCTCTGTTCGCCTCTTTCTCGCTGTCTGTCTCTCTGTCCCTCTGTCTCTCTCTCTGAGTGTGTGTGTTTATATACACACACACACTACATGAGTGAGACAGAGAAGAGTGGAAAAACCCGCTCCTTAATCATGCAAATGCAACATCATTACTTTTTCTTAAGGGAAACCAAAGAGAATTGTCCCTGGTAACAAAGTGCTTTATGTAGCCTTAATTGTGTCTTTAGGGTAGATGGAAAAAAAGCAATAATACCACGGAGTTGCTTGGTTTTCAGTAATACCCATTAGCAGTAACAATTTCTTCCAGGTTGGGGCACTCTGAGAGTTTGTGTTCAATGTGTGTTTATATTGTAGATGCTCTAACTGTAGGGTCGCTGTCAGTTGGAATCGACTCACCGGCAACTGGTTTTTTTTTAACAGGTTTTTTTTTTTTTTTTTATAACCACTGTCTTTATTTTTTCAGAGTTTTCGTTCTCTGTGACATATATGTATATACAAAACGCTGGGACACATGCTAACTGTTGTTCCTCACTGTCTCAGTCACCTAGTGCTGCTATAACGGAAATACCACAAGTGGAAGTCTTTAACAAAGAGAAATTTATTTCCTCACAGTCTAGGAGGCTACAAGTCCGAATTCAGGGCACCGGCTCCAGGGGAAAGGCTCTCTCTCTGTCGGCTGTGGGGGAAGGTTCTCGTTCCTTCAGGTGGCGTGGCATCTGTCTTTGCCCATCTCTGCTTTCTCTCTTCCTGGGTTCATCTGTTCCTTTTATATCTCAAAAGAGATTGACTCAAGACACACCCTGCAGTAATACTGCCTCATTAACAACACACAAAGAACCCACTCTCAAAGGCAATTATAACCGCAGGCATAGGGGTTAGGATTTACAACACATATTTTTTTGGGGGGGGGTGGTGGGACACACAATTCCATCCATAACACTCACCTAACCTTATTTCCCGATTTAAAATATATATAGATTTTTAAATATTATAAAATATATAAAATGAAAGAGATCTGAAGGCATATGGAAAATTTAGACTGAGGTTTTCTACTGGGCAACTTATGTTAAAAAAATAAAAAATTAAAAGCAGCAAAGACCACCCTACGGCTCATTGCCCATCAGTATAGACTCTCACACAGACCCCGGCAAGGGTGAGCCAGCATTGTATGGTTACAACGTTTATGTGAACTCAAAAGTATGTAACCATCTTACCTCAAACTTTTAACAGTCTTACACACCTGACTGGAAACCCTGCTGGTGTAGTGGTTAAGAGCTACGGCTGCTAACCAAAAGGTCGGCAGTTCAAATCCACCAGGCACTGCTTGGAAACCCCATGGGGCAGTTCTACTCTGTCCTGTAGGGTCACTATGAGTTGGAATCGACTCGACGGCAGCATTTGTTTTGTTTAACACACCTGACTTATTCCCTTGAAACCCAGTGCCATCGAGTCGATTCCGACTCATGGCGACCCTATAGGACAGAGAAGAACTGCCCCATAGAGTTTCCAAGGAGCGCCTGGTGGATTCGAACTGCTGACCCTTTGCTTAGCAGCCGTAGCACTTAAACTTGGGTGCAAGTTATTTTCCATTTGCTAAGACTCTTGCTATAGGGTCGCCATGATTCGGAATCGGCTCGATGGCAACGGGTTTGGTTTTTGGTTTTCTTGCTTGGAGAGGCTGCTATCCTTTTCCTGCGATCGTGCAAAATGGGTTTTCAAAAACTTTCCTGGTCAGATTAAATAAATACTTATTTCCTGGCCTTCATGAGACGTTCTAAGACGTTCGAAAGGAGTCATTGACACATTTTAATCTTTCTAATCAGAGTTTTGCAGTCATCTCGTCACGGTGTCCATTTATTTGTTAGCAGATTGAAAAACTCTCTTTTGGGTAACATCCTAAGGTAACTGCTGTATATCGGAATCCCGTTCTGTGAAGCCAGGCACTGTGCTGAGGACGGCTACTTCTCTCTTACCCCCGCTGGGTTTACAGATATAGTGTGGGAGGGTCTAAAATCCAAAGAATCTTACCATGCCTAAAATACTCAGTTAAACCTCTGGGCCTCCCCATCAAGTCAGGCTTATCGAAGTAACATAACATCTGGTAAAATTCACTTTTTAGGTTGGTAGTACTGTGTGTTTTGTCAGACATACATGTTTGTGTAACCCCCACCACAATCACTTCCGCCAAGACGCTCTCTGCTGTTGCTTTATACCCAATGCCAACCCACCCTACCTCCCGGCAACCACTGATCTGATTTCGGGAGCTGCAGTATCATCTCCTGTAGTTTTGCTTTTTCCGGAATGTCTTATCAGTGAAGTCAGGCAGTCTGTAACGTGTCTGCCTTCTTCCACTTGTGTTTCAGGCTTCTATGTGTCATACAGCTCCTCTGTGCGTGATGAAGGAAAAGAGCTGAATAGAAGATTTCGAAGGGCAGCTCGAGAAAACAAAGTATTGTGATGACATGTGCAAAGACTTGGAGATAGAAAACCAAAAGGGAAGAACATACTTAGTGTTTCTCAAGCTGAAAGAACTGAAGAAAAAATTCAAGCCTCGAGTTGCAATAGTGAAGGATTTCATGGGGGAAAATATTAAACAATGCAGGAAGCATCAAAAGAAGATGGAAGGAATACACAGAGTCATTATACCAAAAAGAATGGGTCAATATTTGACCATTTCAAGAGGTGGCATATGATCAGGAACCGATGGTACTGAAGGAAGAAGTCCAAGCTGCTCTGAAGGCTTTGGTGAAAAACAAGGCTCCAGGAATTGATGGAATATATATTGAGATGTTTCAACAAACAAATGCAGCACTGGAGGCGCTCACTCGTCTATGCCAAGCAATATGGAAGACAGCTACCTGGCCCGCTGACTGGAAGAGATCCATATTTACGCCTATTCCCAAGAAAGGTGACCCAACCAAACACAGAAATTATCAAACAGTATCATTAATATCACACACAAGTAAAGTTTTGCTGAAGATTATTCAAAAACGGCTGCGGCAGTATACTGACAGGGAACTGCCAGAAATTCAGGCTGGTTTCAGAACAGGACGTGGAACCAGGGATATCATGGCTCATGTCAGATGGATCCTTGCTGAAAGCAGAGAATACCAGAAAGATGTTTACCTGTGTATGATTGACTATGTAAAGGATCATAACAAATTATGGATAACATTGCAAAGAATGGGAATTCTTGAAGACTTAATTGTGGTCACACAGAACCTGTACACAGATCAAGAGGCAGTTGTTAGAACAGAACAAGGGATACTGCATAGTTTAAAATCAGGGACAGGCAGCCAGTCTACTCAACATTGAGCAGAGGATCTGGCCCCATCCCCCTGGCCCTTGTGAATGGCAGCCCCACACCTCAGAACCCAGGTGGTGAAGATCTGAGTCTTTGAAACCTAGAAGGCCATGGCAACACCCGTTGTGACCTAGCAGTTTGTGGTTCAACTATTTAAGACCTCAGAGTTCACGGCCCTCTGTTTCCCGATCTCCTTTTCTCTTCAGCTTCTGTTCCTAGTTTCTCGGACTTTCAGCTCCTCAGCCCTCTTGGGCCTGCTTGGCCTCTCCTATGCTTGGGCAAGTGTTACAAAGCTCTTTTTGCTCTACCAACAAGTTCCCGAAGGCACCCCAATCCATCAGTAAGCCTCGGCCTGAAGGCAGCCAGCTCTCTTGCTCTGTGGGTTGGCTCCCAAGCTATCTCGCCCTGATCTCCTGGTTCTGCTGCTGCCATTTTTCTGCTGATGCTTCTTATTGTCCGCACCATCTCCAGTGTTACAGCTCTTCTCACTTCCTGCTGAGCCCTCTCCAGAATTGTCTTTGACGTCCATAATTCCACCAACAGCCTCTTCAAGGCAATCTAGGCTTTTACTACAAGGCACCTTGAAGCTCTTCCAACCTTTACTCATTACCTAAGTCCAAACCAACTTCCACATTTTAGGTGTCTGTTAGAGTAGCACCCCACTCCTGGCACCAAATTCTGTCTTAGTGCTGCTGTAACAGAAATACCACAAGTGGGTGCCTTTAACAAACAGAAATTTACTCTCCCACAGTTTAGGAGGACAGAAGTTTGAATTCAGGGCCCCAGCTCCAGGAGAAGGCTTTTTCTCTGTATTAGCTCTGAGGGAAGGTCCTTGTCTCCTTTCAACATCTGTGGGCCTGGTGTTCCTTGTAGATCTCCATGTGTCTTGGCATCCATTCTCCCCTGGATCTAGGAGGATTTCCATGAGGGACCCCAGGTCCAAAGGACATGCTCTGATTCTCACACTTCTTTCTTGGTGGTATGCGGTCCCTTACTCACTACTGGCTTCTCTCTCCTTTTATCTGTTGTAAGATAAAGGTGATGCAGGCAACTCCCCAGGGAAACTTCCCTTAGATCAGATCAGGGCTGTGACCTGAGTAAGGGTGTTGCATCCCACCCTAACCCTCTCTTGCCTCATTAACACAACAAACATAACCTAATTGTCTTTAACATAACCTAATCTTGCCTCATTAAATTAACTGACAACCATCTCCCAATTGGAACCATAACTGCAGGCATAGAGGCTAGGATTTACGACACATCACAAAATGGAGGATCATCGAGCACAAAATGGAGGATCATCAGAGCACAACGTGGAGGACAGCCACACAATACTGGGAATCATGGCCTGGCCACGTTGACACATATTTTTCAATCTATAACAGGGGGTATACAGACATCAGGTTATTAATGGAGAAGGACTAAGATGCACCTGACCCAAGCCATGGTATTTTCAATTGCATCATATGCATGTGAAAGCTGGACAATGAATAAGGAAGACGGAAAAAGAATTGATGCCTTTGAATCGTGGTATGGGCGAAGAATACTGAATATACCTCGAACTACCAGAAGAATGAAGAAATCCGTCTTGGAAGAAGTACAACCAGAATGCTTCTTAGAAGCAAAGATGGTGAGACTACGCCTCACATACTTTGGACATGTTATTAGGAGAGACCAGTCCCTGGAGAAGGACATGTGAAGTAAGGGCTATCATGACAAGAAAAGCCAAGTGGAAGCCATTAGAACTGTCCCTACCTAAGAAAACTGTAAACCAAAAGCAATACCATATGCCTGGAGAGATTGACCATTTATCACCAGCTTTACTAAAACAACAATTTTTATTTAAGTAACACTGGCACACTGTAGAAGTCCCTCCCACCCATGCCTGAGATTTCGTGATGATGGAGCCCAGCTGTACTCAGTAAGGCTGATCACCACTGGATTGTCGACAGTGAGATTTATTGTTCTGATAGCTCTCTATAAACTACAGCATCCATTCAGTAAACCCACTGCCACGGCTCCATCCTGGCCTCTCCATCAGGTCTGCGGTGCCTTTTCATAAATGAAGCAACAAAGGTAGAATTAGTCAACTCCATGTCTCCCCGCCGAAGAGTCTGCAGTAGCTGCTGCAAGGTGTCATGCACCTGGGCCAGTTTGCCTCTGTTGAGCGTCCCCTCACAGTCAGCCGGGACGGGGTACTGCAGCCGCTTCAGCCCCTTCAGCTCTGCTAGGTGCTGAAGCATGTTCACGAGGCCTGGTGTGGAGATGACGTTGCCACCCAGGACCAGGGAGCGGAGGTGGGCACAGCTGCACAGGGTGGGCAGGAGGGCTGTGAGGTGGGATTCCTTCAACTTGCAGTTTCTCAAGCTCAGGTGCTGCAGGGTGCTGGAGACCTCTTGGAGCAGAACCGCCAGGGGACCGGGAACTACCTGAGACAAGTCAGCGTTAGATAATTCCAGCTCCTTCAGGCAGGTGGCGTGGATGCTGGCGGAGAGGTAGGGCATTTCTATCATAGTAAGTCTGCATTTACTGATGACCAGGCTCTGCAGCGGTTCCCGCAGGTAACTGAGCAGGAGACGCAGCTTCTCTGAGCAACAGCTGAACATCAGGTGAAGCTCCTTGAGGTGCCCCAAGGAACGCAGCAGGGACAGGCAACCGTAGAAATCCACACAAAAGTCACGGTTGTTCAGGAATCTTCTCTGGTCTTCTGGGCTGAAGACGTGGCTCAGTTGCGGTTCACATGTGGTCAAACACCTGTCCCGCATGTCTGGCAGTCTGTGCCTCTGTAGGTGGTCATGGTACGCTGCGTCCTTGATGACCAGGGCCCGACAACACAGGCGCAGACAGCCGTGACTGTGGTTGACTCTCTGAACTATGTAAGAGGTGAATGGAGACGGGTGGTACAAACCGTTGAACCTGCAAAAGCGAAGGTCTGCATGGATCTCCAGGGGTTCTCCATCACGGTGGGTGTGTCCTCCACAACTGGGGGTGCACTGTGGGTTTGCCATCATGTGAGTGATGACTGGGGGTGCAGGAAACATCTCCAAAGGAGAAGACTCACGGTCGCGGGTCAAATCCAACACCTTCAACTTTGATCTCCCGGGGAACACAGTGTTGGTGGGAACACGTTCCAGCCCATCTAGCACAGCTTCCAACAAGGGTTTCCACTGCTCCGTTATGAACGATCCCAAATGGAGGCAGGGGAAGGGCCAGGCCCGCACCATCTCCCCTACAATCTTCATGCAGCCTCTTTTGAGGGCCGCCATGATGAGTGTTGGGAAGAGGCCAACAAGGTGCTCTTCCAGCGCATGTAGGGTTGGGTTTCCATTGCTCAGTAAGCTCTGCGTTGCAAGATCGGACAGGCTGAGAGGGTCTTCTCTGCTCATCTCCACAGACGTGGTTGTAGAGACTGGCAATATCCAGTCCGTGGGTCAGAAGTCAGGCTGGAGGCTTCTCCAGACTCACAGAGCTGCAGGGGCTGACGAATCCAAGATCAGCTGGAACGAGGGCAGTCTGCCGGCTGGCGGGATGGGGTGGCTGAGAAATCCCAAGACTGGCAGCCAATAAGGCAGACAGCTGGCTCAAGTCCCAAGAACCAGAGGTCAGATGATGCAGGATACAGGATTCAGAGTGTGCAAAAGCCAGACAGTTTTGCCAGAATGTCCATATATATTGGATGCAGGCCACACCCCCCGAGGTAACTCCCTTTCAACTGATTGGCTGCTCGTAGTTAACCTATTCATGGAGATCAGATATATCAGATCTTGTCATGGAGATGATTACATTATATCTTAACTCATCATCAAAGTGATTACATCATATCGGATCTCATCATGGAGATGATTACATTATATCAGATCTCATCACGGGGGTGATTACATTATATCGGATTTCTTCATGGAGGTGATTGCATCATTACGTAGCTGCCAAACTACACCATAACTGCCAAACCACTGAGAATCACGGCCCAGTGAAGATGGCACACAACCTTAACTGTCACACTCTGTGAGAGGGAAAAAAAAAATCATAGTTCCTGTAAAATTTCTTCTTAGTGGGTGAAGCACAAAAGGCAATGAAGATGGATGTCCCAGTAGAGTGGACATTGTGGGTTCCCTAAGGAGTCCATCCCCTTCATAACGCATCTCCAATTTTGTTCAGCTGTCCCTTGCTCCCCAACTCTGCAGCAGCCCCTCAAAGCCTCCACCCACCCTCCGGGGATGGAGGATGACCAGTGAGGGTTCAGGAAAGGGCATGTAAACTAACACCGTGCAATAATATGGGGAGGAATTCCCCGGGTGCGTGGCTTCTGGGGAAAGTTTTCTCACTCCTAAGGGAAGAGCGGTGACTCGGTGGTAGAATTCTCGCTTTCCATGCAGGAGATCCTGGTTCGATTCCCAGTCAGTGCACCTCATGCGTAGCTGTCTGTCGGTGGAGCCTTGTGTGTTCCTATGATGCCGAACAGGTTTCAGTGGAGCTTCCAGAATAGGAAGAGAGGCCTTGCTATCTACTTCCAAAAATCCTTCAATGTATCACAATGGTCCAATCCCAAACTGATTGTGTGGATGGAGCAGGACCGGGCAGCGGTTCTCAAAGAGTGTTCCCAGTGTCACCTGGGAATTGTTAGAGATGCCCCGCCCCTTCAGACCCATTGAGGCCGAGATGCCGGCTGGGGCCCAGCAGTCCGTGCTTAATAAACCTTCCAGGGGATTCAGATGCAGGCTGAAGTTGGAGAACCGCTGATGAAGAGGACGTACTGAAGCTGTGTCCTGTCAAGCGGGGCCTCAGTAAGCTCTGCTTCACCAAGACAACAACAGAAAGTTGACACCAGAGGACCACATTATGCAGCAGGAAGCTCTTGGTGGTATAAGTGGTAAATGAGCTTAGCTGCTAACTGAAAGGTTCGAGTCCACCGAGAGGTGCCTCAGAAGAAAGGCCTGGTGATCTCCTTCGGAAAAACCAGCAATCGAAAACCCACCATGAGTCAGAGTCGACTGTGGTTAACAAGCTTAGCTTCTAACCAAAAGTTTGGAGGTTGGAGTCCACCCAGAGGTGCCTCCGAGAAAGGCCTGGCGATGTGCCTCCCAAAAATCAGCTTTTGGGAACTCTGCGGAGCACGGTTGTACGCTGACACTCGTGGGGTCTCCGTGAGTCGTAGTCGACTTGACAGTCACTGGTATTTAAAGCAGCTCGAGAAATACAAAAGGAACAATTAGAAATGCATGGGTGTGGGTGTGGGTGTGGGCGTGGGCGTGGGTGTGGGCGTGGGTGTGGGCGTGGGTGTGGGTGGAGGAAATGAAAGAATCGATTTTGATTGGCTAGAATGTTGTTGCTGTTGTTAGGTGCCGTGAGTCGGTTCCAACTCACAGCGACCCTACGTACAACAGAATGAAACCCTCCCCAGTCCTGCGCCATCCTCACAATTGTTCCTATGTGTGAGCCCATTGTTGCAGCCACTGTGTCACTCCATCTCGTTGAGGGTCTTTCTCTTTTCTGCTGACCCTCTACTTTGTCAAGCATGATGTCCTTCTCCAGGGACTGATCCCTCCTGACAACATGTCCAAAGTATGTGAGACGCAGTCTCGCCGTCCTTGCTTCCAAGGAGCAGTCTAGTGGTGCTTTTTCCAAGATGGATTAGACATTAGTGACTTCTAAAATAATTATTCAGCAGAATTCAAACAGTACGACTCACCCTTCACTTGGGGGCAGAAAAATGAATACCCCAGTAGCACCCTAAAACTTCATCCGATACAATCTAAATGCTCCTTTTCATTAGCTTCCACACTGGTACCATTTACTGTAATACAGACATTTCACCCATTCTCAGGTTTTCCTCCTTCCACGTCGTCCCATGCAGCAATTTAGAGAGACACTGCGCCTGCCACTTAGGTTCCCGTTCTCTGTCCGTCTCTCTCTGTTTCTCTCCCTCCACCTTGTTTCTCTCTCTCTCTCTGTTCTCTCTCTGTCTGTCTCTCTCTCTCTGTTTCTCTCCCTCCACCTTGTTTCTCTCTCTTTCTGTTTGTCTATCTCTGTTTCTCTCCCTCGACCTTATTTCTCTCTCCCTCTGTTTCTCTCCCTCTCCCTCTCTCTCTGTTTCTCTCCCTCCACCTTATTTCTCTCTCCCTCTGTTTCTCTCCCTCTCCCTCTGTTTCTCTCCCTCTCCCTCTCTCTCTGTTTCTCTCCCTCCACCTTATTTCTCTCTCCCTCTGTTTCTCTCCCTCTCCCTCTGTTTCTCTCCCTCCACCTTGTTTCTCTCTGTCTCTCTGTTTCTCTCCCTCTCTCTCTCTCTCTCTCCTCCACCTTGTTTCTCTCTCTCTCTCTGACTGTCTCTCTGTTTCTTTCCCTCCACCTTGTTTCTCTCTCTCTCTCTGTTCTCCCTCTGTCTGTCTCTCTCTCTGTTTCTCTCCCTCCACCTTGTTTCTCTCTCTTTCTGTTTGTCTCTCTCTGTTTCTCTCCCTCCACCTTATTTCTCTCTCCCTCTGTTTCTCTCCCTCTCCCTCTCTCTCTGTTTCTCTCCCTCCACCTTATTTCTCTCTCCCTCTGTTTCTCTCCCTCTCCCTCTGTTTCTCTCCCTCTCCCTCTCTCTCTGTTTCTCTCCCTCCACCTTATTTCTCTCTCCCTCTGTTTCTCTCCCTCTCCCTCTCTCTCTGTTTCTCTCCCTCCACCTTGTTTCTCTCTGTCTCTCTGTTTCTCTCCCTCTCTCTCTCTCTCCTCCACCTTGTTTCTCTCTCTCTCTCTGTCTGTCTCTCTGTTTCTTTCCCTCCACCTTGTTTCTCTCTCTCTCTGTGTTCTCCCTCTGTCTGTCTCTCTCTCTGTTTCTCTCCCTCCACCTTGTTTCTCTCTCTCTCTCTCTCTGTATCTGTCTCTCTGTTTCTCTCCCTCTCTCTGTTTCTCTTCCTCTATGTATCTGTTTCTCTCTCTCTCTGCTTTTTTCCCTCTCCCCACTCCCTCGTCCCTCCCTCTCTCTCTACCTCCCTCATTGGTGATTGCCTTTCTCATTCCTGCCCTCGTTCCACATTACCTAACTCATCACGGAAACGTTAATATCATGCCTTTAACTATTTAGTGGAGCTAATTAAAATAACTTTGACAACTGACCTACTTAGGAGCTTAGGCGGAGCTCTATAAATAAATATAAACATGCATTTTCCACAGAGCTGATGAAACCACCAAGCCTGGGTCAGCTCCTGGTTGATACAGTGCAGTAACCCGAGGTTATTAAACTGACTGGTTGGAAAAAACAAAGCAACAACAAACCTCTCAAAATAGCCTCACCCCAGCGGGTGGCAGTTCACGCACCACAGGGTGTCATTCCATGTATTTTAATGCATTGATTTAATCAGGCAGTTTTGCATGTATGAGGAGATACCTCAAGTTGGGAGCCCCCGGGTGGCTCAAACTTTAAGTGCTCCACTGCTAACGGGAAGGTTGGAGGTTCAAGTCCACCCAGAGGAGCTACAGAAGAAAGGCCTGGCAATATACTTCTGAAAAATCAGCCATTGAAAACACAAGCGAGCACAGTTCTCCTCTGACACACGCGGGGTCGCCACGGGTCAGAGTGGATTTGAAAGCAACCGGGACCTTGTTATCTGGACAGCTAGGGACACCGGCAAGTGGGTATGTCCACAGACTAAACTACGGCAAAGCCAGGGACAAACAATTTACGGACAGAAGAATCATGCTCACAACTGCACAAGCAAACAATTAGAGCTCTGTGATAACCTGCAGAAAAATGGTTTTTAGCATTCGGTGTTCTTGTTGGTAGTTGCTGTTCAGTCCTCGACTCCTCGTGGCACCCCACGTACAACAGAACAAAACGCTACCCGGTCCTGCGCCATCTTCCCGATCTCTGGGAAGCTCGAGCCCATTGTTGGGGCCGCTGTGTTCTGAGTGCCTTCCAACCTAGGGGGCTCATCCTCCAGCCCTATATCAGACAATGTCCTGTTGTGATCCGTAGGGTTTTCATTGGCTGATTTTGGGGAGTAGGTCTGTCTTGGTCTGGAAGTCTGCTGAAACCAGTGGTGGCATTGTGTAGACACATTTGAAGGTAAGTTCCATCTTCCATTGATGTTTTCCAGGTACCCTTTTGTTGGGGGACAGCCCCAGCAAGGAAAGACCCTCACTGTGCGTCCTGGCAGACACAGGTTCAAGGGAGTCAGTCTGAGCCCTCTGCTGTGTGTTAAACTCTGCCCCCCCAAATACGTGCCGGTGCTAACCCGTGGGTGAATTAACCAGTAGGCACAGAACGCGCCCGCTTACAGTAAGCAGGGTACTCACGGGCTTACTTGTGCTTACCTACTAATCTGTAGAGCACAATTACACAAAGACGTGTAGAGCACATCTTTGACGTGAAGAAAAACAGGTGAAATAAAGTGGGTTGCCTGGACTGTTGTCATTTCATTAAATGGAGTCAATTCTTAAACGGGCTGCGACAGTCCTACGGGGCACAGCAACACCAAATCCGTGCAGGCTGAAGGAATATCAGTTGCACTGGGGCACTGGGGGAACATGACTCGGGTTCTGTTTGTGCACATCCCCACCAGGCTTCCCCAGGAGGGAAAAAAAATAATAGGACAACGTGACAAGGTGGGGACTTTGTGGGTCCAAGAACGGCTCTGCAGTTGCTTGAAAAAGAGGGAGACAAGAAGCTGCTTTTGAGATCATGAGACTTGCTTTGCAGGAGAGAAAATTTGTCCTAGAAGAGGCACCTCCCTCAAGGGTGCTGTTTGCAGAACCCCAGGGTGCTGCTGAGCTTCACTTGGTTATGTTCCATTGTGGTTGCTGAAAAACAGTGCCAAGTTCTAAGGGTGAAGGTGGCTGTGAGACATGGAGATACTTGAGCAAACGTGGTTTAGTACTTGGCATGTGGAGGCAGCAAACGCCGGTAGGGAAGGGCTCGTTCTGACCTTAGAAGTGGGTGGTGGAAAAGATTCCAGAACCGTAAGGTGACAGGAGGTGGAGCAAGAACCACCTCCCAGGGGTCACCAGGTAAACACCCTTAAGGACGGCAGGACCGAGTCTAACCAAGCAGCAATGGACCCCTCCCTCTCCCCTTCCTCCCTCCCTCCTTCCCTCCTTTTCTTCCTACCTCCCTCCACACCCCCTTTTCCCCCTCCCTCCCTTCTTTCCTACTTTCTTACCTCAGCGAATGTTTAAGGATTGATTTCCCTTTTGCCTCCTGCTTGCTCTTAGAAGCAGGATAAAAATAGATAAATAAAGTTCCCTGAATAGTAGTTACCTGAACCCAACATCGTTAGACTGCCTCGTTTTTCCAGAACGTTGTTTGGCTCAGCCCTACAGACATGGCTTAAGATATCCCTGAAATTGATTAACCAAGAATTCCATCCACTCAAGCCCCTGAATGTCCATTTAAACCAGCTCACAATGAACTGTCCTGTATTTGATACACGATCTTCTATAAACAAAGGCGGTCGGTTATCAAATCCTGGCTTTTGGTAAAATCCAGAGTTATGTCTTTTGGAACAGATGTTGCTCCTGCCTTACTGCCAAGAGTAAGAAAAACAAACAAAACACTTATGCTTTGGAAAAATCACTTTTATTCACATTCTACAAAGAGAAACCACTCTTTGCACCACAAACTGACCAAGGGTAATGAAGGACAAGCCAGGCTTTTGGCAATGATTGTTGGCAATAAAGGTTATATTGTACTGAACCTTACCGTCCTTGGGGTCCTGGTGGCACAGTGGTTAAGAGTTTGGCTGCTAACCAAAAGGCCAGCAGTTCAAATCCACCAGCTGCTCCTTGGAAATCCTATGGAGCAGTTCTACTGGGTCCTATAGGGTCACTATGAGTCAGAATTGACTCGACGGCAACAGGTTTTTGGTACTATCCTTGTTATGTGGTTTCCAAAGCAGGACTGAAGCCACCCATTCTACGTCTGGGCCTGGCGGTTGTGAACACCGCTGGCTCTCATGCCTCCTGGTTGCACACACGCCTAGCTGCAAGGGAGGCTGGCAGAGAGCGTCAGGTGGGGAGACTGCAAACACCCAAAACCCGAACGGAAGGAGAGAGATCATGGGAGACCAAGGACAATCAGGTGATTGATTCCTGGGTTGAATGAACATGCTAATATTTTGGGTTGTCCTGTTGTTAGCTGCTGTTGAGTTGGCTCCAAATCATGGTGACCTTATGTACAGCAGAAGGCAATGTTGCCCGGTCCTGTGCCATCTTCACGATCGCTGGTATGTTTGAGGCTATTGTTGACGCTATTGTGTCAATCCATCTCATGGAGGGTTTCCCTTGTTTTTGCTGACCCGTGGTTAAGTGCTACAGCTGCTAACCAAAGGGTCGGCAGTTCGAATCCGCCAGGCGCTCCTTGGAAACTCTATGGGGCAGCTCTACTCTGTCCTATATGGTCGCTATGAGTCGGAATCGACTCGACAGCACTGGGTTTTTTTATACTTTACCAAGCATGATTTCCTTTTCTGGCAATAGGTCTTTCCCAGTGATGTGTCCCTGTTTCTAAGAAGCATTCTGGTTATATTTTTTCTAAGACCAATTTTTTCATTCTTCTTGTCCACAGTGTATATTCAATAATGGTCTTTTCAGCCACCTTATATGCATATGAAAGCTGGGCAATGAAAAAGAAAGAAGATTTGAGCCTTAAGGATCCATGATTTGGTTTGGTTCCCTGGTCCTGGAATACTTGAGTCCATTGTGGCAGCCACTTTGTATTTTGAGTGCCTATTCCAACCTAGGGGGCTAATATCCCTGCACTGTATCAGACAGTGTTCTGTTGCGATCCACAGGGTTTTCATTGGCTGATAGCCTGCCTTACTTGCACGCTCCACTGAAAACTGTCCACCATGGGTGACCCTCCTGGTATTTGAAATACTGGTGGCTTATCTTCCAGCATCACAGCAACGCCCAAGAGAGGCAATGGAGACCGAGGGCAATTAGGAGATTAATTCCTGGATTGCGTGAGTGTGGCAATATTTTGGTTTAGTTTTGCCTTTTGTCAAGCTTTCTCACGAACAGTTATCCCTCCGTAGCTTGTACTATTTGCTTTGCTTTGACTTTAAGGAGAGTTGCTTTTTTCTTTGATGAGTCAAAAACAAATAGAGTTTCTGAGGAAAAAAGGCTCTGGATTTTGGATTTAAAGCCGCATGAACCGTATTTCTACAGCTGCAGTAAACGTGAGGAGGAGACTGTAAACAATCTCTGTGCAGAAAGCAAACTTGGCTGGAGCCAGCGTTTGACTTGCAGCTTTCCACTCTGTGCAAACACATCATTTCTGACTGCCTGCTCAGAGTGGCCCGCCGCTCTCTGATATACTGAGATTATAAAATTACGAAAAGCTTTAAAATCAACAGTCTCTGTTGACTCAATATGATTTCAGTCTCGCCTGCGCCTCCAGGTGATGCATGGGTTTTGCATTACGACGTCACGTTTAGTTTGTTCATTTTGACATTCTAAGTAAAACACACACAGAGAAATTATCTGGCAGAGTGTTCTTGGTAAAGCAGGAACATTACGAGAAGATTCTTTCAGCTTCCAATCACAATGTCTGGTTTGACATTTTAATTCCTGTAACATCCTCCAGGGCAGACAGGTCATGGGGTCAGGCAAAGGTGTGATAACCCCTAAATATGTACAGGCTACTACCTTAAAAAAAGAAACCCATTGCCATTGAGTCAATTCTGACTCATAGGTCTTTATTATGAAGCTTCCTAGTGAGACCTTATCTAGGCGTCCATTAGGTAATTGACTACTACCTGCAAGGTCAGAGGTTCAAACCCACCCAGAGGTCCTGTGGAAGAAAGGCCTGGAGATTTGCTTCCAAGAGACCACAGCCATTGACCACCCTGTGGAGCCCAGGTCTACTCTGATACCCACGGAGTCACCGTAAGTCAGAGTTGACTCGACAGCAGTGGGTTGCCTGCTGCTGTGGTGCTGGAAGCTGTGCCACCAGTATTTCAAATGCCATCAGCATCCCCCATGGTGGGCAGAATGCTTCTAGAAGTGAGGATAGAGAAACGTTGTTTTGCTTACTTTGGACACGTCATCAGGAAAGACCAATCGCTAGGAAAGGATATGATGTTGGTAGAGGGTCAGTGAAAAAGAGGGAAAATCTGCCTGAGATGGATTGACACAAGAGCCACAGCAATGGACCCACACAAACCAGCGTGCGGATGGCACGCCACCAGGCGATGTTTTGTTCTGTTGTACGTGGGGTCGCCATGAGTTGAAGTTAACGGCAACTAAGAACAACAAAGACCTTTCCTACAGGAACCAGGTGGAAAGATGCAGTGATGCCAATGATACTATACCCACTGCCATCGAGTCGATTCCAATAGGACAGAGTAGAACTGCCCCATAGAGTTTCCAAGGAGCGCCAGGTGGATTTGAACTGCCGTCCTTTGGGTTAGCAGCTGTAGCTCCTAACCACTATGCCACCAGGGTTTCCTCTGCTTGGGTAGCTCATCATTGTTTTACAACCCTGCTACCAAAAACCCAAAGATTATTCCAAAAGCTCAACAATGACTTTAAAACAAAGATGAGGAGGTAAGAGGGCAGGGAAACTAGATGAATGGAAACGGAACAACCAGAACGAAAATAACAAGAATGTTCATGCATTGTGAAGAACATAAACAATGTCACTGAACAATTTCGGTGGAAATTGTTAGATGGAGACCTAAAGTGCTGTGTAAACCTTCACGGAAAGCAGACACACAAAAAAATAATTCAAAAAAAAAAAATTGAAGGGTTGTTGTCTTAGTTATGTAGCACTGCTATTACAGAAAGACTCTGTGTGGGTGGCTTTAAAGAAAAAACATTTATTTTCTCACAGTTCAGGAGGCTAGAAGTCTGAATTCAGGGCACAGGCTCTGGGAGAAGTCTCTCCCTCTCTGTTGGCTCTGGGGGAGATCGTTTTCAATGTCTGTAGTTCCTTGGTTCCTTGGCCATCTCTGTATGGCATGTGTCTCTCCTTCCTTCTGTGCTTACTCTTCTGTGCTTCACCTGCTCTATAACCTCTCACAAACAGTTGGTTTAAGGCATGCCCTGAACTGATACAGCCTCATTAACGTAACAAAGGAACCCCTATTCTCAAGTGAGATCACACCCACAGGTATAGGGGTTAGGATTCCAACGTTTATTTTGCGGGGTGTGGTGCAGGGAATTACTTAATACGAGCCTTCTAGCCATTGTCTGGAAACCCTGGTGGCATAGTGGTTAAGAGCTATGGCTGCTAACCAAAAGGTCGAGAGTTGGAATCCACCAGGAGCTCCTTGAAAATCCTATGGGGCAGTTCTACTATGTCCTATAGGGTCGCTATGAGTTGGAATCAACAGCAATGGTTTTTTTTTTTCATAGCCATTGTCTTTGTGACTCCCACCAAATGACTGGGTAGGACTATGAAAATGAGGTGCATGTGGCCCACTAAGGGGATTGGACAGCTTATTAATAACGTAAATAAGGTGTACGGCACCCTTATGAGGGTGGGGCTATGCAAATCAGGTGTATGGAACACTAACGAGGGGACTGGTCAGTTTTGTCATCCTGCTAGGCTTAGAGGGAGATAGGGAGAGAGAGAGGGGTGCTGAAACACGGAGAACAGAGACAGGGGCACAGCAGTAGTGAAAGGGATAGCAGCTTGTGATGGCCTCTGTGGGGCTCACTGACCTCCGGAGCTAAGAGCTGTAAACACTTGCCCGAGAAGGCCCCCAGCAGGGCCCAGTGGCAGAGGGAGGGGAGAAGCTGTCCTGATCAACGAACTGCACCCTGAGTTGTTCCTATTACTTCTGAGTCATTCCTGATCCCTAGTTTGTAACTCACTAAGTTTAAAAAAAAGCCCATTGCCGTGGAGTCGATTCCGACTCATAGCAACCCCTGTTGTTGCTGTTAGGTGGAATCGAGTCAGCTCTGACTCACAGTGACCCCACGTACAACAGAGCAAAACGCTACCCGGTCCCGCGCCATCTTCACAATTGTTGCTGTGTTTGAGCCCATTGTTGCAGCCACTGTGTCAATTCATCTTGTAGAGGGTCTTCCTCTTTTTCACTGACCCTATACATTACCAAGCATAATGTCCTTCTCCAGGGACTGGTCCCTCCTGATAACCAAAAGGTCAGCAGTTCAAATCCAACAGCTGCTCCTAGAAACCCTATGGAGCAGTTCTCTGTCCATTAGTGTCACTGTGAGTTGGAATTGACTTGATTGCAACAGGTTTAACAGGCCAGGAAAATGAACAAATCTGTCCTTGAAGTACAGCCAGAATGTTCCTTATAAGTGAGGATGGCGAGACACCATCTCATGTCCTTATCAGGAAGGACCAGTCTCTGGAGAAGGACATCATGCTTGGTAAAGTGGAGGGCCAGTGAAAAAGAGGAAGACCTTCAATAAGATGGATTGACACAGTGGCTGCAACAATGGGCTTAAGCATAACAACGATTGTGAGAATGGTGCAGGACTGGGCAGTGTTTCTTTTTGTTGTACGTGGGGTCGGTATGAGTTGGAACCAACTCGATGGCACCTAACAGCAACAACCATGACATAAATGGAGGAGAAAGAAGAGATGAGGTGGCCTGGATGGAGATGATGGGAGGGACCATGACATAGACAACATCGTGACCCCTTGTGACTCATGTTGGTGACACAACCAGCTAGCTCTGTGGCCCATGATGTTTGCATCCCAGCTATGAGATCACATGGAGAGGCTTTGGCTGGGACCTTCCCACTGAGCAGGAACTGGGTGGACAGATGCCCCCAGGACCAACAGGACAAGGACGAGAAGCATCACGCAAAGCAGCAATCCGCCTCTCTAAGATGTTCTCATTTGCAGTTGTCCCCTGTCACGGCCCACAATGGCGGAAGGCCCAGCTGCGAACAGACCATAATCTCCCAGAAATTATCCGGGGCCCGGAAAGGGATTTCAGATCTGGACACTGTGAGCAGCCCTGGCCAAGCTGTTAGCTGCTGAACGTTTGTGGGCTGGAATGTGTTAGAACGGATTTCAGAAGGCAGCATCCGAGAAGGTTATTAGGTTGTGCCAGCTGGTGTGGACATGCTCAGATGGTCACCCGCATGGTTCTCCGGAGACAGCAGCTCCCGGGGGAGTTGGTTCCATGGGGAGTCGGCTCCCTGGGTGCAGCTAGCTTAATTTTAAACGCCCCCAGGGGACAGTCAGAATCGCTTTCCTGGGAGGCTTTTAGGCATGAGAAACCATCTGCCTTATCCCTTGGGTGCTGATAATGTGATACCGTTCAGCTGCTGCCTTTCAAACCAGGCTGAGAAGTGCTATGTCCTTCATGATGTACAATTAAGTGAGGATCAGAGAAAATAAACCCACGAAAGGGTGCACTTTTAAAAACTGCTTCTGAAGGTTTCAAACTCGGGTATGAAATGTCTTCACATGTTGTCGTTAGGTGCCGTCAAGTTGGTTCTGGCTCACAGTGACCTGATGTACAATAGAACATAACACTGCCTGGTCCTGCACCATCCTCACAATCATTGCTATGCTTGAGCCCATTGTCGCAGCCACTGTGTCAATCCATCTCCTGGAGGGCTTTCCTCTTTTTCTCTGTCCTCCATTTTACCAAGCACAATGTCCTTCTCCAGGGTCTGATCCCTCCTGACATGTCCAAAGTATGTGAGACATAGTCTTGCCACCCTTGCTTCTAAGTAGCATTCTGGTTTGTACTTCCTCCAAGACAGATTTGTTCGTTCTTTCGGCAGTCCATGGTATATTCAGTATTCTTCACCAACACCCTAAATCAAGTGCGTCAATTCTTTTCTGGTCTTCCTTATTCACTGTCCACCTTTTGAACAGAGATCATCTTTACAGTGGGAGAAAGATGTGGCGGTCTGTTTCTGTAAAGATTTACAACTTGGAAAGCCCTGTGGGTCAGTTCTACTCTGTCATACAGGGTGGCTGTGAGTTGGAAAAAGACGCCCTGGTAGCTCAGTGGTTAAGCGTGGCTGCTAACAGAAAGGTTAGCAGCTCAACCCACCAGCCACGCTGCAGGGAAAAGATGTGGCAGCCTGTTTCCATAAAGGTTACAGCCTTGGAACCCTACGGCACAGTTCTACCCTGTCTCCTGGGATTGCTATGAGCTAGAATCCACTCGATGGCAATGGGTTTGGTTTTGGGATTTTTAATCTTTATGGAAGCAGGCTGCCACATCTTTCTCCCATGAAGTAGCTGATGGATTTGAAACACTGGCCTTTCAGTTAGCAGCCAAGCACTTTAACCACTGCCCCACCGGGCCTCCTGCTTCATATGCGCACCTTTCTATAAAAATATAATCTCAAATATACTTCACACACCATCCACAGATAGGGCAATGCACTTTTTTACGTATGGACTGATGTTCTCAATCATAATTCACAACCCTCTTGCTGAACCTGAAACTTTTACTCTGATTCCTGTATGTTCCAAATGCCTATTTGAAAAATTGCATTTTCATCTGCTGAAAGGAAAAACAAACAAATAAAAAAAGACTAAATTTGCCATAATGTCCATTTTCACGCAACAAATTTCAGGCATTTATTTTCCCCTTAATGGATGACAATTTTCTGACTATAGACTAAATTCCTTTACAAAATGACAGCTTTTTTTTTTCTATAAAAGCCAAACTTACAGTAATTAAAACCAAACAAGTGGCTTGATTTAGATGCTGACACAAAGTTGTGCACACAGCTCAATGTGTTTGTTTTGAGTTTTCTAGATATCCGAATGAAAAGATGAAAAATTTCCAAAATAACTGCGAGTGAGTAAACGTGTAATTAAACCTCTGGAGGAAT
This sequence comes from Loxodonta africana, assembly GCF_030014295.1. Lineage (NCBI taxonomy): Eukaryota > Metazoa > Chordata > Mammalia > Proboscidea > Elephantidae > Loxodonta > Loxodonta africana. The sequence goes on along the minus strand of NC_087370.1, from coordinate 25,424,753 downwards.
GACTTTTGTTCCTGAAGAGTTTAGACATAAAAGCCTGAAAAGAATCCACTTACGGATGTATTGAGACACATTAGTTCTGTAAACGCAGAAATCTCTGTTTTGTAATGCCTCTGTGCTAGGCTGGGTGCTCTAGAGAAGCAATATATATGTGTGTGTGTGTGTATATATACATACAGAGAGAGATTTAGATCAAGGAAATAGCTCATCGGTTGTAGAAGAAGTCCATGGGTCATGTGTCAGACTGGAGACGTCTTCTGACTCACGTAGCTACAGAAACTGAGGAATCCCAAGATCAGCAGTTAAGGCTGCAGGCTGTTGGCTCAAGTCCCAAGAACTGAAGGTCAGGTGATGACAAGCCAAATGCAGAATCCAGATCAAAGACAAGCCAGCGAGCTTTTGCCAGAAAGTCCATATATACTAGACGCAGGCCACACCCCTGAGGAAACTCCCTTTCAACTGATTGGGTGCTCAAAGTAGGTTTCATTGTGGAGGTTGATTACATTGCATCAGGTCTTAGCATGGAGGTGATTACATTGTGTCAGGTCTCATCATGGAGATGATTACATCGTATCAGCTCTCATCATGGAGGCGATTACATCGTATCGGCTCTCGTCGTGGAGATGATTACATTGTATCAGGTCTCATCATGGAGGTGACTACATTGTATCAGCTCTCATCATGGAGGTGATTGCATCGTTACATAACTGCCAAACTACATCATAACTGCCAATCCACTGAGAATCATGGTCCAGCCAAGCTGACACACAACCTTAATCATCACACTCTGTAAAAGAAAAAAAAATCATAATTCCAGTAAATTTGCTTCTTAGTGGGTGAAGCATAAACAGCAATGAAGACCGACAGACCAGTAGAGTGGACATTGTGGGTTGCCTAAGGAGTCCGCTTCCCTTCCTAACACATCTCTGATTTTGTTCAACTGTCCTCTGCTCCCCAACTATGAGCCAGTCCCTCAAAGCATCTGCCTCCATAGTGGAGCAAAGGAGAATGAAGAAAACCAAAGACACAAGGGAAATGTTAGCCTGAAGGATGAATGGACCACCACTGCCACAGCCTCCACCAGCCTGAGCTCAGAAGGACAAGATGGTGCCTGGCTACCACCGCTGACCTCTCTGACAGGGATCACAATAGAGGGTCCCAGGTGGAAAGGGAGAAAAACGTAGAATAAAATTCAGATTCACAACAAAAGACCAGACTTACTGCTCTGACAGAGACTGGAGGAACCCCCGAGACTATGGCCCCCGGACACTCTGCTTACTCAGAACTGAAGTCCACCTTTCAGCCAAAGGTTAGACAGACCTAGAAAACGAACAATAACACATGTGAGGAAAGTGCTTCTTAGTTCAATCAAGTAAATGAGACCAAATGGGCAACTCCTGCCCCAAAGCAAAGACGAGAAGACAGGAAGGGACAGGAAAACTGGACAAATGGACACGGGGAACCCAGGGTGGAGAAGGGGAGAGTGTTGACACATCTCAAGGATTGCAACCAATGTCACAAAAAAATCTGAGTATAAATTGTTGAATGAGAAACTAATTCTCTTTGTAAACTTTCACCTAAAGCCTGGTAAAAAAATAAGCAAATAAATTAATAAGAAAAAAAGATATATATAAAAAAGCAACAGCCCACCCACCCTCCAGGGTTTGTCCTTTGCCAGTGATGTTTCAGAAAAGGGCATGTGACCCAGTACTGTGCAATAATATGGGAGGGAATTTCCTGGGTGTGTGACTTCAGGGGGAAGTTTTCTCCCTCCTAAGACTATGTGTGGGCAGGGGTGGCTCAGTGGTAGAACCCTTGCCTTCCATGTGGGAGACCTGGATTCAATACCCCACCAGTGCACCTCGTGTGCAGTCACCACCCACCTGTCAGCGGAGGCTTGCGTGTTGCTGTGATGCTGAACAGATTTCAGCGGAGCTTCCAAGCTAACACAGACTAGGAAGAAAGGCCTGGAGATCTACTTCTGAAAGTCAGCCAATGAAAACCACATGGAGCACAATGGTCCAGTCCACAACCCATCATGGGCATGGTGCAGGACTGGCGGCGTTTTGTTGCTTTGTGCCTGAGGACACCATGAGTTGGAATCAGTGGCACGCTACAACAACGACAAGAACAAGAGAAGACTACAGGCATTTGTAGTTCAGTGGTAGAGTTCTTGCCTTCCGTGCAGAAGACGGGTTCTATTCCTGGCCAATGTACCTCAGGCCCAGCCACTGCTCATCCGTCAGTGGCGGCATGCTGCTGTGATGTTGAACAAGCTTCAGGGGAGCTTCCAGACTAAGACAGACTAGGAAGAAAGGCCTGGCAATCTGTTTCTGAAAATCAGGCCGTGAAAACCCTATGGATCACAAAGTCGGATCCACAACAAATCACGGGGGTGGCACAGGGCCAGGCAGTGTTTTGTTTCATTGTGCACAGGGTCACCATGAGCCAGGGGCCAACTTGCCAGCAGCTAACAATGAAGAGAAGACTAGGAAAAGAGACAGTTTGTTCTTTTCCTCTCAATATGGATGGATCTCGATGTACCCCCCCTTGGAGTAAATACCGGTGAGGATCAAGAAGGTTGTTTTTTTTCTTTTTTTGTTGCTTTTTAAAATTATTTACCGTATTTTTTGTTGTTGTTGAGAATATACCCAGCAGAACATATACCAACTCAAGTTTCTACATGTACAATTTAGTGACATTGATGACATTCTTTGACTTGTGCAACCATTCTCACCCTCCTCTTCCAAATTTTTCCTCTCCCACTAACATAAACTTACTGCCCCCTAAGCTTCCTATCTAACCCTTTGAGCTGCTGCTGTCAATTTGATCCCATATAGATAGTTCTTTAAAAGTGCACAGTGCTCAAGGCAGACATTCTTTAGTAGTTAAGGTAAACTATTTGGGTCAAAGAAGACTTCAGGGGATATTTGTGCTTTAATGTTTAATGTTTTAAAAATGATCTCAGGGCAATAGTTTTGGGGGTTCATCCAGCCTCCATGGCTCCATAAAGTGTGGATTCCATGCGAATTTGAAATTCTGTTCTGCATTTTCCGAGGGGTTTGCTTTTGAAGTACCTGACAGTCATCCAGGCTCAGTTACTGAGAAGGCAGTTGGCTAGGCAGGGGTGTTGCCAAGAGATGCCAGGACAGAGATGCTCATTTAAGAATCATTGGTGTGTAGAGAACCTGTGAGCCAAGGTGAGGCTGTCTAGGTGGATGCAGAGAGAGAAGAGGCCCTAGGGCTGACCCTTAAGGAGATTGAGCTGTTCAAGGTCAGTTTAAGGAGCCTGAGCCATCGGGGACAACTAAGAAGAGGCAGTCAGAGAGAGATGGAAAATTGACCCTGGAATCGACTCAGTGGCAATGGGTTTGGTTTTAGATTTTTTTAGGAGACTAAGTTGTTGTTGTACGCTGACTCATAGCTACCCTATAGGACAGAGTAGAGCTGCCCCATACGGTTTCCAAGGACCGACCTTTCGGTTAGCAGCTGAGCTCTTAGCCCTTTTGCCACCAGGGCTCCAAAGGGTCATTGATATAATCTGCAGCCCAGGAGAGCTCATTCCAGTTACTAGCCATGACAATCAGCCAATGCAATCCCTACACTTATGAATTACTATGTTATTGATCAGCTTGCTTTGGGATCGATCTACCCGTCAGTCCTGCAGCAAGTAGTTAAGAGGAAGTATGAGCTACACGGTGTATTTTCGGACAAGCAACGCTAGTTGACGTCACCTTGAGGACTAAGGTGTGCCTGACCCAAGCCATGGTGTTTTCAATTGCCTCATATGCATGCGAAAGTTGGATAATGAATAAGGAAGACCGAAGAAGAATTGACACCTTTGACTTGTGGTGTTGGCAAAGAATATTGAATAGACCGTGGACGGCCAGAAGAATGAACAAATCTGTCTCGGAAGAAGTACAACCAGAATGCTCCTTAGAAGCAAGGATGGCGAGACTTCGTCTCACATACTTTGGACATGTTATCAGGGGGGACTAGTCCCTGGAGAAGGACATCGTGCTTGGTAAAGTAGAGGCTCCATGAAAAAGAGGAAGGCCCTCAAGGAGATGGACTGACACAGTGGCTCTAACAATGGGCTCAAGCATAACAACGTTCGTGGGCATGGCACAGGACAGGCAGCGTCTCCTTCTGTTGTACAGAGGGGTCACTATGGGTTAGAACCGACTCGATGGCACCTAACAACAACGACAACAATGCTAGTTGAATGCGCCTCAGAAATATCCTAGAGCATACACGCACAGGGAAATTTTTGTCTTGCTCCACTTTATTATTCAAGAATAGCTGAAAATCCATCCTGTTGTCTGTACACATAACAACCTGATTGTAAAGGTCAAGTGCAGAATGCAAGAGGAAAGACGACGTCCCTGGCTTTGTAGCTGAGTAATTGTTTTGTCAGGCACGCTTCTTGCCCCAGGGATCCTCGGACGTCCTCGGGAAAGTCAACAAGCAAACGATTTGAGAGAAACGACCCCTGATCTTGCGGACTATTTATCCAGTTTGACCGGACACACACAGTTGAGCTCACTGCAGCATGCTGACCATCTTTATACATTATAATTGAAAATATTGATCCAGGACATGAGGCTTCCCCTTTGTTATCAGTCCAAGGGTGCGATTCATACATTTTACAAACCTGCACGAACCTGCCGCTTAATGGAAATGAACAAATATGACTTTCCTGCTAAAGAGTGTCAGCCTGAGATTTCTTCCCAGGCTTGTAGGTCATTACCAATAAATAGAGAAAACAAAACCAATAGCATTTCAGAGCTGAAAAAAACATTTATGAACATCACATAAAATAAGCAATGCACTTGGTAATTTTATTACAGCTTTGAAAAGATTGAGAAGGCAAATTGAATGCCCCTAGAAACCATATAAGAGAGAGTAATACTTTTATTATATTCATACCATACTATTTTACTCAGGGTAGTCAATATTGCGGTACACATTAATTTCTATTTAAAAAAAAAAAGAACAATAAAAATCAGCTTCTATAGAGAGTAGGCTCAAATACAATAAAAATCAGCTTCTATAGAGAGTAGGCTCAAATACACTATCCCATGGAAGCTTGCCAAGGGCAGGAAAAGGCAAAAGGGCTTCACGGATTTATGGTTTATTATTTTAGACCTTCTGCTCTTTGTCTTTAGGACAAGGGGTTTTTCTTTTCCCTTTTAAAGCAGTCTCATTTACATTCTTTCGGTTTTGGCTTTTCAATCTGCCTGGTGGTTCGGTGGTTAAGAGCTTGGCGGCTAACCAAAGGGTTGGCAGTTGGAATCTACCAGCCGCTCCTTGGAAACCCTGTGGGGCAGTTCTACTTTGCCCTATAGAGTACGTGTGAGCCGGAATTGACTCGACGGCAACACGTTTGGTTTGGTTGGGTTTTATATAGGTAATTATAATGTACTATATTATGTCTTACACATTATTATGTTATATTATAGTAGGGGTCACCATGTCAGAATCAACGTTATGATAATGATAGTATAATAAGGAGCCCTGGTGGCACAACAGTTAAGTGCTCAGCTCTAACTGAAAGGTCACAGTTGAAATCCACCAGCCACTGCTCAGAAAAAAGATGTGGCAACCTGCTTCCATAGTGATTTACAGCCTTGGAAACCCTAAGCAGCTCTACTCTGTCCTATAGGGTTGCTATGAGTTGGAATCGACTCGATGGCAATGGGTTTGGTTTTTGTAGAAGGTCAAACCAAGCCAAACAAAAAAAATCCTCATTCTACTTGGTAAAGTTTCTCAAAAATAAAACAAAAATGTTTGCAAATCATGTATCTAGTAACACATTTGTATCTAGAATATGTAAAGAACTATTATGAGCTGATAATAAAAAGACAGATAACCCAATTAACAAAGTGGGAGGGGGTTAAATACACATTTCTCCAAAGAAGATACACGCATGGGCATCAAGGACATGAAAAGATGCTAAAACACCATTACTCATTAAAACCTGTTGCTATCGAGTTGATTTCGACTCATAGCGACCCTACAGGACAGAGTGGAGCTGCCCCATAGGGTTTCCAAGGAGAAGCTGGTGGATTTGAGCTGCTGACCTTTTGGTTAGCAGCCAAGCTCTTAACCACCGCACCTCTCATTAGGGAAATGCAGACCAAACCACAGTGAGATGCTACCTCTCGCCCAGTGGGATGGCTAGAATCAAGTTGTTGGTGTTGGCGAGGACGTGGAGAAAGCAGAACCCTGGTCCATTGCTGGTGGGAATGTAAAATGGTGTATCCACTCTGAAAAACAGCTTGGCAGTTCCTCAAAAGGCTAAACGTAGAGTTGCCATACCAGCCAAAACCAAACCCACAGTGGTCGGGTCAATTCAGACTCAGGGTGACCCCATATGGTTTCCAAGGCTGTAATCTTTATGGAAGCTGGCTGCTACATCTTTCTTCTGTGGAGCGGCTGGTGGATTTGAACCACCCACCTTTCAGTTAGCAGCTGATTGCTCTAACCAGAGTTGCCATATGACCCCAAACTTTCACTCCTAGGTATATACCCAAAGGAATTGAAAACATGTATCCACACAAAACTCGTACACAGATGTCTATAGCAGTATTTTTACAATACTGAAAAGTTGGAAACAAAGAGCGTCCATCAAGTGGTGAGAGAAGAAACAAAATATCATACATCCAACAGTGTGACATTATTTGGCAATATAAAGGAATGAAGTACAGAGGCATGCTACCGTGTGGGTGAGACCTGGAGACATAATATCGCGTGAAAGAAGCCAGTCCTAAAAGGCCACTTACTGTCTGATTCTATTTACATGGAATGTTCAGAAGAGATAAATTCATGGGCACAGAAAGCAGGTTAGTGGTTGTGCAGGACTTGAGGAGGTCCCTGGGTGGTGCAAACAGTTAACATGCTCAGCTGCTAACCCAAAGGTTTAGGATTTGAGTCCCCCCAGACGTGCCTCAGAAGAAAAGCCTGGCAATCTGCTTCTGAATGACCACAGCCATGAAAACCCTATAAATCTCAGCTCTACTCTGCACACGTAGGGTCACCGTGAGTCGGAATCCACTGGAGGGCAACGGGTTTGATTTTGGTTAGGACTTGAGGGGAGTGGGAGGGGGGGTTAAGGGTGATGGCTAAGGGGTGCAGAGTTTCTTCTCAGCCTGGTGAACATGTCCTAAAGTGGACTGTGGTGATGGTGTCATGGCTGAATGGCATGGTATGTGAGTTATTTCTCAGTAAAGCTATTCTAGTGTCCCTCGGTAGTGCCAACTGTTAACATGCTCTGCACCCATCTAAAAGGTGGGCAGTTTGAGAGCTCCCAGAAGAACCTGGGAAGAAAGGCCTAGTGATCTACGTCTAAAAAGTCAGCCATCGAAAACCCTGTGGAGCGTAGTTCCACGCTGACACACTTGGGAACACAATGAGTCAGGATCCATTGTACGGCAATCGGTGGAGAGGGATAGACAGACAGACAGACACCACTCTGACTCACAGCGACCCTATAGGACAGAACAGAACTGCCCCATAGAATCTCCAAGGAGCGGCTGGTGGATTCCCACCACCGACCTTTGTTTCTCAGCTGAGCTCTTAGACACGGTGCCACCAGGTCTTCAGACAGAGAGAGTATATACACAATATATATACTGCTGTTTGTGGTGCAAACGGTTAAAATGCTCAGCTATTAACTGAAAGGTCGACGGTTTAAGTCCACCCAGAGGTACCTCAGAAGAAAGGCCTGGCTGTCTGTGTCTGAAAAAGTAGCCATTGAAAGCCCTGTGGAGCCCAGTTTACTCTGCCACACGTGGGATTGCCATGAGCGGGAGTCAACTCCACTGCAGCTGGTTTTGTTTTATTCATTTGTTTGTTTCCGTCTCTGTATCTATGAATTTATAGCCTGTGTCTCTATGGAGTCCCCGGGTTAACGCATTTCATCTTCTAACCAAAAGGTTGCAGGTTTGAGTCTACCCAGCAGCACCAAGGAAGAAAGGCCTGGCAATCCACTTTGAAAAAAATCAGCAATTGAAAACCCAATGGAGCACAGTTCTGCTTTGACACACATGGAGTCACTATGCATTGGGGTCAGCTCAATGGCGACTAGTACTTGCAACCAAAATAAAAACTCAAACCCACTACCATTGCGTTGATTCTCACTCATAGCGACCCTATAGGACAGAGGAGAACTGCCCCACAGGGTTTCCAAGGAGCAGCTGGTGGATTCGAACTGCTGACATTTTGATTAGCAGCTGTAGATCTTAACCACCGCACCACCAGGGCTATGGTACTTGTGAAGTGCTTAAAAATGAAAATAAATTACAACAAAGCTTGGGTTTTAAACAGCTGACTCTTCCTGCCTTGTGGTGTTCTCGCAGGGAAGCGCGGACATGCAGGGGATAATGAGTGATTGTCATACACCTACCTTCCCCACAGGGAGACACCAGGGCTGTCCTGTCCTCTCCCTTCCCGGCAGTTAAATGGGTGAGCAGGGGGAGGCTCCAGCACGCAGTTCGGAAGGAGTCTGGGTCCTAGAACTGAACTGTGCTTACGGCTGAGACGGAATCTGTGAGGTATAGCTGAGTTACGCTGCAGTCTACCTTCCAAATGGCAAGAAGCTTGTATTTATCCTGATCTTATAGGCGTGGGGTGAGCAGAAAGTCCACCCCCATCTGCCAGTCTGTTGTATTGTGGTAGTTTCCATGTCGCTGGGATGCTGGAAGCTATGCCACTGGTGTTTCCAATACCAGCAGGGTCACCCATGGTGGACAGGTTTCAGTGGAGCTTCCGGACGAAGACTAGGAAGAAAGGCCTGATGATCTACGTCTGAAAATCAACCAGCGAAAGCCCTATGGATCCCAACAGGAAGTTGTGTGATATGTTGCTGGAAGATGAGCCCCCTGAACTGGAAGACGCTCAAAATACAGAGTGGCTGCGACGATGGACTCGAGCACACCAACGGTGGTGAGGATGGCGCAGGACTGGACAGCATTTGGCTCTGTTGTGCACGGGGTCCCCATGAGTCGGAGCCAACGTGATGGCAACTGACATCAACAACAAGGCAGAGAGCACTACGACGGAGTGACCCTATTTCAGCATTTTGGAGAAAAATCTGAAACGTTAAGTACAACCAAATTGACCCAGGCTCATATTCTGGAGTCAGGGATGACAGCGGGCCCCAGGAGGTGAGAGGCTGTGGGTCTCCGCACGCCTGGCACCTGGACTTTTAAAGAAGATGCTGCCTAATTCAGGCAGAGCCCCTCCCTCAGCCTGTTAACTCCAAAACCAGCGCTGGGAGCCGGCTTTGACACAGGTCCACACGCGCTGGTATTTTCAAGACTGAGTGCAGGAAAGCACCAAGCCATTGATTCTCGGAGCCGCACCGTCCTGCAGCTTGAAGAAAGAAGGGGGGCATTAGGAAGACCTCTGACTGTTCTGGCCGTTTGGGGATTCACAGAGGGGAGAGCCCAGGGTGGAAAAGGGGTCAAAGCTCTACTGCTGGCCTGGATGGTGCAGGACGAGCTGAAGGGCATTGGGGTACAAAAGGCAAAGCAGGCCCTGGAGCAGAAACGGCAGGGTTTGCAGGCCAGCAGCTCCCCTGAAACGAGCTACAGTCAGTTCTTGTTGTCCCTGGTGGAGATTTCTATAAGGTTGAGTTAGTGAACACTGAGGCACGAATCTAGGAAACCCCAGTGGCGTAGCGGTTGAGAGCTATGTCTGCTAACCAGAAGGTGGGCAGATGGAGTCTACCAGGTGCTCCTTGGAAACCCCGTGGGCCCGTTCTGCTCTGACCTATAGGGTCACTATAACTCAGAATCAACTCGATGGCAATGGGTTTTTTGGTGAAGCATGAATCTAGGGGAAATTAGGGTGTCTTAGTTACCCGATGGAGCCTTGATGGCGCAGTGGTTAAGAGCTCGGCTGTCAACCAAAAGGTCGGCAGTTCAAATCCACCAGCTGTACCTTGGAAACCTTATGGGGGCAGTTCTACTCTGTCCTATAGGGTCATTTTGAGTTGGAATCAACTTGACGGAAATGGGTTTGGTTTTATTTGGTTTTTAGTTACCTAAAAGAGCCCTAGCAGCACAACCGTTAAGCACTCAGTTGCTAACCCAAAGGTCAACAGTTGGAATCCACCAACCAGTCTGCAGGAGAAAAGGCCTGGTGATCTGCTTCCGTAAAGATTACAGCCTTGGAAACCCTGTGGGGCAGTTCTGCTCTGTCACACATGGGGTTAACACAAGTTGGAATCCACTTGGGTTTTTTTTTTTTTTGGAGTCCCTGGGTTATACAGATAGTCAAAGCACTTGGCTACTACCTGAGAGCCTGGAGGCTCAAGTCCGCCCAGAGGTGTCTCAGAATAAAGACCTGGAGGTCCACTTCCTAAAGTCAGCCATCGAGACCCCTACGGAGCACAGTTCTACTCTGACACACACGGGGTCGCCATGGGTCGGGGCTGACTCAACCGCAGCTGGTCGGTTTAATTATTACAGGGGAGCAGCTTACGCCTCATAACCTCTACTGCCTTAAATTCGCTTCTGGGAGCAGGACAGGATATAAAAATAACACAAATTGTCTTGTTCTTTCGGCTGTCAGTTGCTGTCGCGTAAGCTCCGACTCATGGTGACCCCCCATGCACAGCAGAACAAAACACTGCCCTGTCCCGTGCCATCCTCACCGTCGTTGGCATGCTTGTAATCCATTAAATCCACTGTCCATCTGTCCGTTTGTCCTACTGTGGCGGCTCGCATGTTGCTGGGATGCTGGAAGCTACGCTACCGGGATTTTAAATACCAGCAGGGTCACCCACGGTGGACAGGTTTCAGCAGAGCTTCCAGACTGAGACTAGGAAGAAAGGCCTGGAGATCTACACCTGCAAATCAGCCCACGAAAACCCTGTGGCTCACAACAGAGAATCGCCGTAGCCAGTGGAAACATGTCTATTTGTGCGAACACTACCATCTTGCTCTCAGTCTTTCCTGCTCCACCTCTTTGTGCCTCTGTTTCTTGTCCTTATTTCCTGGGGCTCAGTGTGGTCTCTGGATGACTGTCTGAGAAGACAGCTGTGGGGGCTCTGTGTGCCCCAAAGGTCCCCTCCCTCATCTTGTCTCCTGGCCATGGACCAATGGGGACATGGCTCTCCCTGGCCTTCCGGGGCATCTAGTCTTCTCCTTATCTCAGGACGACTCAGCCCTCACTGGGATCCACACGTTCTCCAGCACCCCAGGACATTCTTGGGTCCCCTTGGTGCCGCAGAATCATTTCTGAGGTCAGTGTCTCTCTCTGCTGCTTCCTGGAGTCTGCCTGCTGACCTGTCTCTCAGGGCCCCTGTCAACCCCTCTGGCTTTGCAGAGACAGGATAGCCTGGGGGCTGGGCTCTGCTGCCAAGAATGGGCCTTGAGAGGGAGCTCCAGGCCCTTTGCTGAATCCTTTTCCAATCAATCCCCTTTGCCTCAGGGGCTGCCAGTCAAAGCCACCTCTGAGCACGTCCAGGGACGCTTGGGGCCTCATTAGGAACCCAGAGATCTTCCTTCTGTTCTCGAGCTTGGCCTGAGGCTGCCTTTGGAAAATCAGAGAAAGCAGCTGCACTTAAAAGCCCGAGGCAATTAAAATGTCTAAGAGCCCAAGTGTTCCTGCAAAGAGCCTGCCACCTGGACCTCAACCGGCACCTCTCACAGTTCAGGTACATGGCGTGGCTCTATTTCTCTGTGAGACGTACTTGGAATTTCTAACTGGTGTTTCTGTTCGCAACCTTAGGGGCAGCTACCCATTGCCGACCCGTTGATTCCGACTTCTAGTGATCCTACAGGACAGAGGAGAGCTTCCCCCATGGGGTTTCCAAGGCTGTAATCTTTACAGAAAGGAGTCTTGGTGGCACAGTGGTTAAGTGCTCGGCTGCTAACCAAAAGGTCAGCTGTTTGAACACACCAACAGCTCCACAGGAGAAAGATGGGGCGGTCTGCTTTCGTAGAGATTACAGCCTTGGAAACTCTGTGGGGCAGTTCTGCTCTGTCCTATAGGGCTGCTGTAAGTCGGAATCAGCTTGCCAGCCGTGGGTTTGGTTTTCTAAGGAGACTTGGTGGCACGTGGTTAAGCGCTTGGCTGCTAACTGAAAGGTGTGTGGTTCGAACCTTTCTGTCACATAACTCGGAGTGCTTATTACTAAAACCACAAGCAAACCAGGTGTTGTGGAGTCGACTTTGAATCATGGTGACCCCTCATGTGTCAGTAGAACTGTGCTCCACGGGGTTTTCAATGGCTGACTTTTTGAAAATAGATTGCCAGGCCTTTCCTCTGAGGTGCCTCTAAGTGGACTTGAACTGCAAACTTTTAGATTAGTAGCCCAGTGCTTAACCGTTGGCTCCACCTGAAGCATATTAAAAATATTAAAAACCCATTGCCATCGAGTTGATTCCGACTCACAGCGACCCTATAGGACAGAGAATTGCCCCATAGGATTTTCGACTGATGGATTTGAATTGCTGACCTTTTATTTAGTAGCCATGGCTCTTAACCACTGTGCCACCAGGGCGCCGTAAAAGTTTTAAAAGTAGATATTAAAAATGCCGATTTTGGGGGCTCCGTGCCATTCCAGCAGCTGCTGTGATCAGTAGCTAGGGTTGGAGTCTGGAAAGTTACGGGACATGGTTCTCACTTCACCTCGGGAAAAACCACACAAAAGGCACGCAACGCTGATCGTTTAGGTGTTGGCTGTAGTCTGCGTGAGACACGATCACTCTGAGCAAATTGATTAGAGATGGTTGCCTATCGGCCGGCACACCCAGGCTACAAACAGGCTTTGGATCCAGTCATTGCAAGAAAAGAATGAAGGTTGGCGGTTGTCTGTTCCTACCTCGGAATGCTCCGTCAACACTCTCATGCTCATCTTGGGCTGGTGATACTCAGGTACGACAAGGACACAGTCCTTGGGTATTATGTACTCTGGTGGTATGAGTGCACGGACCTCAGGTACTATATACTTGGGCAATATAGGAACACGATACTCAGGTACTATGTACTCAGATGCTATGAGGATGCTTTATTCAAGTACTATGTACTCAGGTACCATGTGAATGTGGTTCTGAGGTCTACATGTTTGGGTGCTCTGAGAACATAGATAGTCCTCAGGTACTGTGAATTCTGGTACTCTGAGACCTTACTCCTCAGGTACTGAGAACTCTGGTATTCTGAGAACATAGTCCTCAGGTACTGTGAATTCTGGTACTCTGAGAACATAGCCCTCAGGTATATGTAGTTGGGCACTGTGAGAACATAGTCCTCAGGTACTGTGAGATCTGGTACTCTGAGAACACAGTCCTCAGGTACTATGCACTCAGGTACTATGAGAACATGATATTCAGGTACTATGTACTAAGATGCTATGAGAACACAATCCTCAGGTATTAAGTACCTGGGTACTATAACGCTGTATTCAGGTACCATGTACTCATGTCTTGTGCTGTGAGAATGTGATACTGAGATCTACATACTTGGGTACTCTGAGATCATAATCCTCAGGTACTATGTACTTGGGCACTGTGAGAACATAGTTCTTGGGTACTGCGTGCTCAGTAACTGTGAGAACATAGTCCTCAGGTGCTACGAGAACACACCATCCAGGTACTTTGTACTCAGGTGCTATGGTGACCTAGTCCTCAGGTGCTACATACTTGGAGGCTATGAGGATCCATCTCTCAGGTATTCCACGTCGTTGTTGTTAGGTGCCGTTGAGTTGATTCCGACTCCTAGCAACCCCGTGTACAACAGCACGAAACCCTGCCCAGTCCTGCGCCATCCTCACAATTGCTGCTATGCTTTAGCCCATTGTTGCAGCCACGGTGTCGATCCATCCTGTCAAGGGTCTTCCTCTTTTTCGCTGACCCTCTACCAAGCATGATGTCCTTCTCCAGGGACGGGTCCCTCCTGATAATATGTCCAAAGTATGTGAGACAAGTCTCATCATCCTTGCTTCTAAGGAGCATTCTGGCTATACTTCTTCCAAGACAGATTTGTTCGCTCTTTTGGCAGTCTTTGCCAACACAACAATTCAAAGGCGTCAGTTCTTCCTCGGTCTTCCTTTTTCCTTGTCCGGCTTTCACATGCGTATGAGGCGATTGAAAATACCATGGCTTGGGTCAGGGGCACCTTAGTCTTCAAGGTGACATCTTTGCTCTTCAACACTTTGAAGAAGTCCTTTGCAGCAGATTTGCCCAATGCAAAGTGTCTTTTGATTTCTTGACTGCTGCTTCCATGGCTGTTGATTGTGGGTCCAAGTAAAATGAAATCCTTGACAACTTCAATCTTTTCTCCGTTTAGCATGATGTTGCTCATTGGTCCAGTTGTGAGGATTTTTGTTTTCTTTATGTTGAGGTGTAATCCATACTGAAGGCTGTGGTCTTTGATCTTCATTAGTAAGTGCTTCAAGTCCTCTTCACTTTCAGCAAGCAAGGTTGTGTCATCTGCATAACGCAGGCTGTTAATGAGTCTTCCTCCAATCTTGATGCCCCGTTCTTCTTCTTATAGTCCAGCTTCTCGTATTATTTGCTCAGCGTACAGATTGAATAGGTATGGTGAAAGGATACATACAACCCTGACGCACACCGTTCCTGACTTTAGACCACTCAGTATCCCCTCGTACTACATAGCCGGGTAATATGATGACCAGAACTCAGGCACTATGGCCTCAGGTACTATGAGAACATGATGTTCAGGTACTATATACTTGAATGCTATGAGGACTCAGTCCTCAGGTACTATGCGAGCACTCCGGTACCACGAGAACATGATACTCAGGTACTACATTCTCGGGTACTATGAGGACCCCGCCGGGTTTTAAATGAAGAACACCCAGTGAGTGATCTAATGTGTTCTTCCAGACCTGCAAGCTGTCACTCCCTTTTACTCATGTTCTTTCTCCTCATGTCTCCCATCTCGATGGCACAATGGTTAAGTGCTCGGCAGCTAACCGGGAGGTCGGGGGTTCGAACCCACCAGCCGCTCCGTAGGGGGAAATGTGGCAGTCTGCTTCTGTAAAGATGACAGCCTCGGAAACCCTATGAGCCGGAGGCGACTCGACGGCAATGGGTTTGGTTTTGGTTCTGCCACTCAAAGCTTCCTGAGGGACAAGCGTCTTCTGACCCATGATGATATAGTGGGTGCTTCCACATACTGAGTTTTGTTTTTCTTTCTCGTGTCCTTGTGTCGGGAACGTCCTTGGCCCTGCTCCCCAGCCCCGTCCTGTCATTCCATCTTGTATTTCCCTTCTTTCTTAGCTACCACCCTGTGGTCTCTCCGTTCCCCTTGGTTTTTCCTCCTACAGTTTCATTCCACAGCTCTGCCCTTTGCTGCAGGGCCAGCGTTACCCTCTTCCTCTGTGGCTGTTTGTCTGACTTGTTGGCGTCTGTTGGGACGTGTGTTCTGTTGATGAAAGCGTCAAGGTTGGGATTAGCTGCCCTTTCCTTTCTGTGCAGGCAAACACCACTCCCATCTTCAATTCCTCTTTTCTCAGTAGGTCAGCGAGCACTGCAGGGAAGGAAAGGGTGAAGCCTCCAAAATGCTGTGAGAATGCAGTATTTCCCTTTCGCAGAAAGACGATGTTATTACCCAAGGTTAATTATGCTATCTGTGTGGCTGGCTGAGAAAACAAAAAACAAAAAAACCAAACCCAGAGCAGTTGAGTGGATTCCAACTCATAGCAACCCTGTTGGATAGAGCAGAACTGCCCCAATAGGGTTTCCAAGGAGCACCTGGTGGATTCGCACTGCCCACCTTCTGGTTAGCAGCCGAGGTCTTAACCGCTGTGCCACCTGAATACCCCGCAATTGGCTGGTTATTGACTAAAACATCATTCATTTTCACCTAGTATGATGACAAGAAAGAATGTCTGTCTTGAGCACTGTGCTCTTTTAAGATCTACGAGCATGGGATCAAATCAACAACAGCAACTTGAAAGGTTAGTTAGGAAGCTTGGGGGTCAGTGAGTTTATGTTCATGGGGGAGGAAGAACTCAGAAAAGGATGGTGTCATAGATCGAATTGTGTCCCCAAAAATATCTGTCGACTTGGCTGGGTCATGATTCCCAGTATTGTATGATTGTCTACCATTTTCTCATCTGATGTGATTTTCCTATATGTTATAAATGCTACCACGATGATGTAATGAGATGGGTTAGTGGCGGTTATACTGATGAGATCTACAAGATTAGGTTTTGTCTTAAGCCAATCTCTTTTGAGAAGAGAGAAGCGAGCAGAGAGACATGGGGACCTCATACCACCAAGAAAGCAGTGCCGGGAGCAGAGTGTGTCCTTTGGGCCTGGGGTTCCTGCGCTGAGATGCTCCCAGACCAAGGGAAGACTGATGACAAGGACCTTCCTCCAAGCCGACAGAGAGAGAAAGCCTTGCCCTGGAGCCAGTGCCCTGAATTCGGATTTCTAGCCTACTGGACTGTGAGAGAATAAACTTCTGTTTTTAAAGCCATCCACTTGTGGTATCTCTGTTATGGCAGCACTAGACGACGACTAAGACAGATGTTGAGAAAGGTTGCACAACTCTAAGAATGCTATCAGTGTCACTAAATTGTACACACAAAAGCTGTTGAATCGCTGTATGTTTTGCTGTGTATATTCTCATCAAGGAAACCCGGGTGGTGTAGTGGTTAAGAGTTCACTTGCTAGCCGAAAGGTCGGCAGTTCAAATCCACCAGGTGCTGCTTGGAAGCCCTATGGGGGCAGCTCCACGCTGTCCTTCCTATAGGGCTGCTACGAGTTGGACTTGACAGCAACAAGTTTTTACTGTCACCAACCACAAAATAAATTGCATATAAAAAAAGCGAGAGTGAGATTTTAAAATTAAAAAGAGAAGCAGGCTACCCGATTCCACGACCCCGTCTGTCAGTCTGTGGTGCTGTGGTGGCTGTGTGTTGCTGTGATGCAGGAGGCTATGCCACCGGGATTTCAAATACCAGCAGGGTCACCGTGGGGGACAGGCTTCAGTGGAGCTGCCAGACTAAGAAAGACTAGGAAGAAAGGCCTAGTGATCTACGTCTGAACATCAGCCAGTGAAAACCCCATGGATCCCAGCAGAATATTTTCTGAAATAGAGCTGAAAGATGAGCCCCTTAGGGTGGAAGACACTCAAAACACACAGTGGCTCGAGCATACCAACGATCGTGAAGCTGGTGCAAGACCAGGCAACCTTTTGTTCTGTTGTCCACGGGGTCGCTGTGAGTTGGAGCTGACTCAGCGAACAACAAATTACACAGTTAATGGGAAACAGGTTATGTGAGCTAAGAAATGACGCAGGAGTTCCTCACGGTTAGACACTGATCTTACAGTTGGCTTTATCACTGATGAGAAATAAACGGGGGCGGGCTGGGGGGAATAACATAAAAAAAAACCCCACAGAGCTCGCAGCCTGCATAAAAATGTCCTGGTCAGTGCTGGCCGTCCTCTGCAGAAACACTCCCAGCCTGTTTCTGTGCCTGGAGCTTCCCTCCGAGTTATCAATAGTAGCCGACTGGGGAGCAAGTGGAATATAACCCAGGGTGCTTTATCTCCATAGCTAACGACTGTCTTTGCCTCCTCGAGGTTACAGAGATCCTCCCGAGGACCATGAGTTTGTCTTGGCAGGGTGTCCATTCTCAGCTATCTTCCTGTAGGATTCCTAGTTCATTGAAGAAATAGGTTAAAAAAAAAAAAAATAGATCCCACTTTGGAGAGAGGCGTCTAGGGTCTTAAACGCTAGCAAGCGGCCATCTAAGATGCATCAATTGGTCTCAACCCACCTGGAGCAAAGGAGAACGAAGAACACCAAGGACAGAAGGTAATTATGAGCCCAAGAGACAGAAAGGGCCACATGAACCAGGGACTACATCAGCCTGAGACCAGAAGAACTAGTTGGTGCCCGGCTACAACCGATGACTGCCCTGACAGGGAGCACAACAGAGAACCCCTGAGGGAGCAGGAGAGCAGTGGGATGCGGACCCCAAATTCTCATAAAAAGACCAGACTTAATGGTCTGACTGGGACTGGAAGGACCCTGGTGGTCATGGCCCCCAGACCTTCTATTGGCCCAGGACAGGAACCATTCCCAAAGCCAACTCTTCAGACATGGATTAGACTGGACAATGGGCTGGAGAGGGATGGTGGTGAGGAGTGAGCTTCTTGGATCAGGTGGACACTTGAGACAATGTTGGCATCTCCTGCCTGGAGGGGAAATAAGAGGGTGGAGGGGGTTACAAGCTGGCGGAATGGACACGAAAAGAGTGGAGTGGAGGGAGGGAGCAGGTTGTCTCTTTAGGGGGAGAGTAATTGGGAGTGTGTAGCAAGATGTATATAAGTTTTTATGTGATTGACTCACTTGATGTGTAAACTTTCAGTTAAAGCACAATAAAAATTAAAAAATATATAAAATAAGATAAACAAATAGAAAGATACTTTCATTCTGGAATACTGGGCCCATCCAAGGGACTCAGGATCACGAGTCACCAAGAATATGTACAATGCTTTGTACCCAGGAGCACGCTTGTGTCATCTTCTGACAGAGGGCCCTGCGCTTTCTCCAGCTGCTAAAACGGATCTGTGAGCATCCCACACAGAAGAGTTTGGGACCTTGACTGCAGAAGAAGCCCCTGGGTGGTGCGAACGGTGAATGCTATTGGCTGCTAACTGAAAGGTTGAAGGTTTGAGTCCATCCGGAGGTGCCCCGGAAGAAAGGCCTGGCGATTTTGCTTCTGAAAAACCAGGTGTTGAAAACTCTATGGATCGCAGTTCTACTCTAACACACGTGGGGACGTTGTAATTCAGAGTCAACTTGATGGCAACTGGTACCGGTAATAGTGTTTTCTTGTTTTATTTCTATGATGGTGGGTTGTTAACTAGCATAGGGAGCCCCTGGGTGGTGCAAAGAGTGAATGCGCTCAGCCTGCTAACCCAGAGGTGCCTCACAAGAAAGGCCTGGCAACCTGCTTCTGGACAATCAGCCTTTGAAAACCCTGCGGAGCACAGTCCTACTCTGACACACGTGGGGCGCCGTGAGTTTGCAGGCGACGGCGCAGTGGTTTCGTTGACTGTAGGACAGAGATTGGTTGTGGCTTATCCTTGGACCAGAGGCCGAGGTAAAGCCCATGTGCCATCTCTGTTTCTTATACGCAGGTAAGGATGGTTCTTGGTTCCCCAGGCCTTGGTTTCTACTTAAAGATCAGTTTACCAGCAACCTGTTGCTAAGATGGGGCACATAGAAGCTGAAGGAGCGCGCTCCTGGGGTTTTACTCAAGACTCCAGCTGTTTATGCTACTAACAACTCTGGCTGCAAAGTGGTGGCAGCCCAGATTTGGGCACTGTTATGGACTGAGCTGTGTCCCCCAAAAATGTGTATTGACCTGGCTAGGCCATGGTTCCCAGCATTGTGCAGTTGTTCACCACTCTGCGATCCGATGTGATTATCCTATGTGTTTTAAATCCTACTTCTAGGATATTATCGTTGTTAGGTACCACTGAGTCGGTTCCAACTCATAGCTACCCTGTGTAGCACAGAACAAAACACTGCAGGGTCCGGCACCATCCTCACGATCGTTGGAATGCTCGAGCCCATTGTTGCAGCCACTGTGTCAAGCCATCTCGTTGAGGGTCTTGCTCTTTTCCGCTGACCCTCTACTCTACCAAGCACAGCGTCCTTCATCATGCAGTGATGTTAATGAGGCGGGATTAGAGGCAGTTATGTTAATGAGGCAAGATTCGGTCTACGAGATTATGTTGCATCCTGAGTCAATCTCTTTTGAGATATGAAAGAGAGAAGCGAGCAGAGAGAAGAAGGATTTCATGCCACTGAGAAAGAAGAGCCAGGAGCATAGTGCGTCCTTTGGACCAAGGGTCCCTGTGCTGAGAACCTCCTAGACCAGAGGAAGATTGATGACAAGGGCCTTCCCCCAGAGCCGACAGAGGGACAAAGCCTTGGCCTGGAGCCCTGAAGTCAGACTTCTAGCTTCCTAGACAGCAAGAGAACAAGCTTCTGTTTGTTAAAGCCATCCCCTGTGGTATCTCTGTTATAGCAGCACTAGGTGACTAAGACAGGTACAGAGGCTTGTTACCAGGGGGCTGGACATATCGTGTACAGTTGGCTACAGGTTCTATTGTCACTATCCTTACCTTTTGGCTATAGGTCACAGTTGGTTAACCTCACCTTGACCAACTGGTTTTTGCTTACTAATATTGCGTGCAATACGTTGTGAATATTTGCAAGGACATTTTTGGGCCAAAATGATATAAATGCTTTTTGATTCAAATATGAGTCACCAAAAAAATGTGGTTTTAGCCTTGAATTGCTTTCATAGAATACACTTATGCAAAGAGTATCCTGATTGTCATTTGTCTTTTTTAAAATTTTTGCGATGTAATTTCATCTTTTTTTTTTTTACCTTAAATCTCATTTGCCTAAGAATTGACCATGAATTGAAATTTACTGGTATATTCAGCAAACCGTTATGTGGGACCTGCATGGGTCCTGATTGCTATAATTTCTAAAACTTCTTCTTCAAACCATTTCTTAAGAGTTTAACAACAGTTTAACAAAACCAGACCATTCCCACACCCCCTGCATGAATCCAGATCTCTTATGGTGAGAGTCCCTGGGTGGAGAAAACAGCTAAAGGACTTGTTTACTAACCAAAAAGTTGGAGGTTCGAGTTCACCCAGAAATGCCTCGAAAGAAAGGCAAACTGCTTCCCAAAAAATCCGTCATTGAAAACGCTGTGGAGCGCAGTTCTACTCTGACGCACATGGGGACGCCATGGCTTGGAATCAAGTCCATGGCAACTGGTTTTTATACATAAATCTACGCACCTATCCTGTGTCAGGCTTGACTCAGGAGCAACTGGTTTACTGGCTTCTCTTGTTGTTATGAGACTCACTCTTCAATTTGGGGTTGCGTTCGCTATTCTGTGTACTCACTGCTAAATCTGAATTTATTTTGCACCTAGATTTCATGGTGTCGTTAGGTGCCGTCGAGCCGGTTCCGACTCACAGCGACCCCATGCACAACAGAACAAAACACCGCTCAGTCCTGCACCAGCCTCACCATCCTTGCTATGTTTGAGCCCATTGTTGCAGCCACTGTGTCAATCCGTCTCGTTGAGGGTCTTCCTTTTTTTGGCTGACCCTCTGCTTCGCCAACCATGATTCAAGGCGTTAGCCAAATCCCATTATGACGATGTCTGATGGATTACTTTTCCCTACTAATCCTGTATTTCTGGTAGAAGACCAATTGCCTTTGTCTGACTTGATCTGATTTCTGTCTTACCGTGATTCGGTTATTCCCTGGCTACTCATAGACTGTGTGTTTTCTAACGGAAGAGAAGAACATGACAGCTTTTCCTCCTCGTTCCCGGACAAGCGAAGCCAAGCCCACATGATCTGTTTTTAACATTGTTATGTCTTTTCTTATAGTCATCCTTTTTGTCAAGCCCCTGTTTTTCCAGGTTGGAAACAAATTGTCAGCGAAGTGCTTGTTTATTATTATTTATACGAGTAATTTGTGAATACTTCACCTTTGAAAAATGTCATGTCGCAGGAGGTGAAGCGCCTCAGTCAGCCCCCTCCAGGCCCAGTCTCTCCCCACCTGGCTCCTGACATAAAAAGAAATGCTCTTGTGCGTTTTTGTTTTGGAGGATTTTATCTTAGAAATAAATAAGGCAATGCTCAGGTGTGCTGCGCGTAAAATCATTGAACTCATCGCAAGGTAGCCGTGGCCAGGCTTGCAAGGAAGACCTCACAACATTCATTTAGAACCAGACTCAGAATTAACAATGACAATGTTAGGTCAATGGTTAGAATCCAAATCTTTAGACTTCAGGCTTTTTACCTTTAACTGGAGATCTCAGGAGCCCTGGTGGCACAGTGGTTAGGAGCTTGGCTGCAAACTAAAAGGTCAGCAGTTCGAATCCACCAGCTGCTCCTTACACATTCTATGGGGGCAGTTCTACTCTGACCTGTAAGGTCACTATGAGTCAGAATTGACTCGACAGCAAAGGGTTTGGGTTTTTTTTGTTTGTTTGTTTTTGAGGTCTCTAGAGGAATGCTGAACTGTGGCTTGAACTCGGCAGAGGTTCCTTATAGCTAGGTCCCAAGGTTGGCGATAGAAGACAGAGTCTCAGTTCCATCTCTGCCTTGTCTCCGTGAGCGAGCAGAAATTCAAGGTTTATACATGAATTTGTCACCTCGGTTCCACACAAGAGCCAGGTGCGACATCACAGACCAGTGTGTTATGTCTTTTCCGCAGGGTTGGAGAGCAGCCGAATGAGACCCGTCTTCTCTTCCAGGTTAGAGATGAGGGACGTTGTTTAGATTTATGCGATGTTTCCTCGTGTCACAGCGTGCCGGGTCAACGTGAACTTAAAGGTTGTTCACGTTCTCCACATACTTCACACGCTTTTATGTCTAAGTTCAGAAATTTTCTAAAATTACGGGTCACTAATGACTTATGTGGGACCCTAGTGGTGCAGGGGTTAAAAGCTCGGCTGCTAACCAAAAGGTTGACAGTTCAAATCTACCAGCCACTCCTTGTAAAACCCACGGGGCAGTTCTACTCTGTCCTATAGGGTCGCTATGAGTTGGAATCGACTCAATGGGAACAGGTTTGAGTTTTTGAGTTTAATGACTTATAGCTGTTGTTAGAGAGCCTTGCAGAGGTAGACATATTTATATTTCTAAGTTCATATTACGAGTACTTATATATTTTGAAAGCAAAACACAAATAGTCCTGACTTATGACATATTTGAATTACGATGAACTGCACTTAAGAGTGTCTTTTTTTTGGCGTGTCTTATCGTTAGTAATATGTACTACATACAGTGTTGCAGTGTGTAATTTGCTGACGTTATCATTTTCTGGTGTTCACTCGCAGATGTCCAAAGATCGGGGTTATAAAGGTACTGATAAGTCAATAAGGAAAACTAAGAAAAAAAAAATGAGGCCCTTGACTTAACGTCAGAACTGACTGATGACGGAGTCGTCAGAACGGAATCCCATCAGAAGTCGAGGGCTGCCTGTACTGATTTATACTGTATGGGATTTGAGTTCATTATAGAGACATACAGGGTAGTTTTGTTTATCTTTGTGTATATGTGTACGTGTGCATGTATGTATTTGTGGTGTGTGTTTATACAAACCATGTGTCATGTATGTATATACAAATCACATACGTTCTTGTTGTTAGCTGAGAGCATACATTTCTGTTTGTTAAAGCCATCCGCTTGTTGCGATAAGCCAGCACAGGTGTCCTGTAGAACACCTGGGCCCTGAGGCTGCCTGCCTCACACTTGTGGTATTTCTGTTGTAGCAGCACTAGGTGTCTAAGACAGGGAGGTTTCGTAATCAAATAGTGTTTACAAGGAGCCCTTGGCTGGTGCAAACGGTTAACATGCTTGGCTGCTATCCGAAAGTTTGGAAGTTTGAGTCCACCCAGAGGTGCCTCGGAAGAAAGGCCTGGCTATCTACTTCTGAAAAATCAGCCATTGAAAACCCTGTGGAGCACAGTTCTACTCTGACACACACGGGGGTGCCAGGGGTTAGAGTCAAGTCAACAGCAACTGTTAATGGTGCTGGTGATACTTGTAAATATGGTCCTGCAGCGACCCTATAGGACAGAGTAGAACTGCCCCGCAGGGTTTCCTAGGTTGTATTCTTTACGGAAACAGATTGCCAGGTCTTTCTCCTGTGGATCCGCTGGGTGGGTTCGAACCACCTACATTTCGGTTAGCAGCTGAGTGCTTAAACACTGCGCTACCAGGGTTCCTTATTAGTGGTGGGGTGGTATTTGTAAATATGGCTCTTTTTATAAGACACCATTCAGGAGTGGCTAGGTTTAGGATCCACTTTACTCTGGTATGAACCATTAACATAACAAAACAAAAACCCTATTTCCAAACAAGGTCAGCTCCACAGGTAAAGAGAGGGGCAGGAATTCAATGCGTATTTTGGGGGGACAAAATTTAATCTACAATGAGGCCGGTCCTCCGAAAGGCCGGTCCTCCGATCCTGTGCGGTGCAAATGGTTGATGCGCTTGGCTGTTAACTGAAAGGTTGGAGGTTCGAGCCCACCCAGAGGCACCTCAGAAGAAAGGCCTGGCAATCTGTGTCTGAAAAATCAGCCACTGAAAACCCTCTGGAGGCACATGGGCTCGCGGCGAGTCGGACTCAACTCCAGGGCAGCTGGTTTGATTGGGTTCCCTACTCTTGGACACCTACGTCTCATGTGTTACGTATCCTTGCTGGTAGCTGCCCGACATCACTCATCTTCTTTATTTAATCTCTTTGCTCGTTCCTTCGCTCTGCTTTGTTAGAAACTTGATTTCCACGTGCCGTTTTACGGCTCCGTGCCTTTTCTCACTCATTTATAAATTATGTCATCGTATTATTTTCTGTGATCCTCCACGTCTCCCTGAGGTCTTTGATTCCACGTTTCGAGTCATGTTACGGCTTTACGGCCTTGCCTTTGTTTACGGAGAGAGTGTCGTTTGTACATTGTTGTATGGTAACACTCACAGGGGCCTTTCCTGCTTTCAAATGGCCTTAGTTACCTAGCACTGCTGTAACAGAAATACCACAACAGGTGGCTTTAGCAAACAGAAGTTTATTTCCTCACAGCTCATGAGGCTAGAAGTCTGAATTCAGAGTGCTGGCTCTAGGGGAAGGCTCTCTCTTTCTCTCTCTCTCTCTGTGGGCTCTGGGGGAAGGTCCTTATCTCTTCTCGGCTTCTGTTCCTTGGCTCCTGGGTGATCTCCATGTGGGATCTGTCTTCCCCCGCCTCTGCTTCTCTCTGTGCTTAATCTGCTCTTTTATATCTCAAAAGCAATTGGTTGAAGATACACCTTACACTGATAAAGAATTATGGCCTCATTAACATCACAAAGAAAACCCCGTTCCCAAATGGAATAACCTCCACAGGTGTGTTGCTGTTGGTGGCGGCCTTCCAGTCATTCCCAGCTCGTGGTGACCCCGTGCACAATGGATCGAAACATTGCCCAGTCCTGAGCCACACCAGACAGTTATAATCCATAGGGTTTTCCTGGCTGATTTTCAGAAGTAGATTGCCAGGCCTTTCTTCCTAGTCTGTCTTAGTCTAGAGGCTCCACTGAAACCTGTTTAGCGTCACAACAACACGCCAGCCTCCACTGACAGACGGGAGGTGGCCGCACAGGAGGTGCAAATGGTTAAGTGCTCAGCTGCTAACCAAAAGGCTGGAGGTTCAAGTCTGCACAGAGGTGCCTCGGAAGAAAGGCCTGGCAATCTACTTCTGAAAAACTGGCCATTGATAACCCTGTGGAGCACAGTTCTGTTCTTTTTTTGTGGGTTTGCTTCAGATGAAGGTTTACAGGGCAAACTAGTTTCTCCTTAAACAATTAATAAATATGTTGTTTTGTGACATCTGTTACCAACCCCACGACAGGTCAACACTCTCTCTTCTCGACCTTGGGTTCCCTATCACCAGTGTTCCTGTCCCCTCCTGCCTTCTCGTCCTTGCCCCAGGACTGGTGTGCCCCTTTAGTCTCGTTTTGTTTCATGGGCCTGTCCAATCTTTGGCTGAAGGGTGAACCTCGGGAGTGACCTCATTACTGAGCTGTAAGGGTGTCCAGGAGCCATACTCTCAGGGTTTCTCTGGTCTCTGTCAGGCCACTAAGTCTGGTCTTAGCAGTTCTACTCTGACACACCTGGGGGCGCCGTGAGTTGAAATCAGCTGAACAACAACTGGTAGCTGCAGAAATAATGCCCACCGCCAGTTTTATCGGGTTACAGGAAGAAGCAACGTCTCCGATGTGCGTTTCAAATGTCCTTTTATCAGCTGGGGAAGAGATGAGAACGTGGGGCGTCACTGTGGGACCCCCAGACCTGCTGGAACATCCAGACATTACCGAGCTCAGAGCTGCCCTATAGCGCTGACTGCGGGGTACCTTACCTGGGAACCCCGACTCCCGACCAGTCCTGGGCTGCATTTCACAGGTGCAGAAGAAAGGGTCTCTTTGTTGGCAGTGCCTTGGCAGTGGCAAGTTTCACTACTTACCAACTGAAAATATGAAACTTGGGGGCAGGAGCGCCAACGCCGTGCCCAGCCCATTGTTGTCGGGTGCCATCGAGTTGATTCGGACCGGTAGCAACCCCATGTGACTGAGTAGAACTGCCCCACAGGGCTTTCCGGGCTGCTGGCCTTCTATCTCAGTGTTTCTCTCCGGGCCTGGAGGCCTATGAGTGACATACAAACAGCTCCAAGTTTGTTTCTACTGTGGTCACTTCCCTCCGTGCAAGAATGTTACGGGCTCAGTGTGTTCCCCAAAGTTATGTTGAAACTGACAACCCCTGTGCCTGTGAGTGTGACCGGTGTGGAAACAGGGTCTTTGCAGATGTTATCAGTTAAAGTTCGCGTCATGGATTGAATCGTGTTCCCCCAAAATGTGGGTCAACTTGGCTAGGCTGTGACTCCCCGTATCGTGTGGTTGTCCACCATTTTGTCGTCTGACGTGATTTTCCTGTGTGTTGTAAATCCTACCTCTATGACGTAGATGACGTGAGATTAGCTGCAGTTAAAGAGGCAGGGTTCAGTCTACAAGATTAGATTGTGTTTTAAATCAGTCTCTTTCGAGATATAAAAAAGAGAAGTGAGCAGATATATGGATAGGTAGATAGAGAGAGACAGACACAGAGATATAGATAGATAGGAAGTTACTATGCATTCATAGGAGCCACTGGGTGGTGCAAACAGTTGAGTGCTCAGCTGCTGACAAAAGGTTGTAGGTTTCAGTTCATGCGGAGGCACCACAGAATAAAGGCCTGGCTGTCTGCTTCTGAAATATCACCTATTGAAAACCCTGTGGAGCACAGTTCTCTGACACACATGGCTTCACCATGAGTCAGGGTTGACTCAAGGCAACTCTTTATGAGTCTCTCAGTGGAGAAACAGTTAATGCACTTAGCCGCTAACAGAAAGGCTGCAGGTTCAAATCCACCCAGAGGTGCCTTGGAAGAAAGGCCTGGTGAGAACTGGTCATTGAAAGCCTAAGGACCATGGTTTTTCTCTGACGTACATGAGGTCACCATGAGTTGGACCCAACTTGACAGCAATCAGTTCATACATGATATAAAAAAATCATATATTATATATAATAGATAGATCAACTGATTGATCAAACAACAGATAGGAAGTCACTATGCATCTAGAGGGGTCCCTGGGTGGTACGAACAGTTAAGCGCTTGGCTGCTAACCAAAAGGTTGCAGGTTCGAGTCCCCCCAGAGGCACCTCAGAAGAAAGGCTTGGCAATCTATTTCTCAAACATCAGTCAATGACTACCCTGTGGAGCACAGATCTACTCTGACACACATGGGGTTGCCATGAGTCGGGGTCAACTTAACGGCAACTCGTTTCGGTGGTTTGGATATGCATTGAAATGGTACACACACAAGCGCCGTGAGACTTTGCCTCCTTGCCCCGTTAAGAACACTCTCTCTCGGACGCGTGTAACGTCCATCCCCTGTGCCCTGGGAGTCTGAAGTCCATGTTGACGGTGCCCTGATGCGAGCACAGGTGGCCGTCTGGTTGAATCACTGCCCTCTGTGGGCCGATGTTCAGCCATGGGGTGGTGTGGGCCCTCCGTGTTTGAGCAAACATGGCACCCACTGTTACCTGGAGGGAGTAAAGGCCAACGTTGTACAGTGTGTAAGAAACGGTGGGTGCTGCATAAGTTCTAGTATTTCACTAGGGTTGTTGTCGGCTTTGACTTAGGACAACCTTACTACAACGGGATGAAATGTCGTCTGGTCCCTCATGCTCATCAGCGTGTTTGAGACCATCGTGGTGGCTGTTGACCCAACCCATCTCACCCAGGATCCCCCTCGCCCTTGCTGGCCCCCTACGTCACCAAGGACGAGCTCCTCCACCAGGGATTGACCCATCCTGATAGAATCCTTCTGAATCTCCTGGAATCCAGGTTTCTGGGTTCACAGAATTGGGGTGACCCACACAGACCATCTGCCCTGAAATGTCCTTTTTGAACTCTGTAGGAACTGGTTCCACAGGGTCCCCTCAAGTCGAACAGCACCTTAGTAAGCAGCTTGGTGGAGAACATTTTGCCCTCGGCATTGGGTTCTTGTGGAAAACTCTGTGCACAGTCAGCTTTGAGAAGCAGGAACTCCAGGGTCTGAATAGAAGCTGTTTTAGGATCCTGGTGCATCCTTGGTGGCTATTTTTATAAACTGCCCTGTGATTTTTGAAGAATTTTATTAGTTTCTGGAAACAAGACTCCAAAAGTCAGACCACCGGTGTCATGGAGTAACGACCCGTAATCTGCTCTAAGTAAAAATAAAAAGATTTATTGGAAGAAAGACCAGTTGAGTCGGGGGACAGGCTAGATCTCACAACGACTCATAGCCACTCCGTGTACAGCAGAACAAAACACTGCCCGGTCCTGCGCCCTCCTCACAATCGTTGTCATGCTTGAGCCCACGGTTGCAGCCACCGTGTCAATCCATCTCGTTGAGGGTCTTCCTCTTTTTCACTGACCCTCCACTTTACCAAGCATGAAGTCCTTCTGCAGGAGCTGGTCCCTCCTGATGACATCTCTGAAGTGTGTGAGTTTGGATAGTTACAGAGCTAAATTAGGAGCTTGGGTAACAATATGTTGATTGGTTGGTAAGTAATTAGGGAAGGGGGAGGCAAGATATCTTGAATCAGGCCTTTTGCTGGGATTGGTTTCCAAGGTATAGGTGGGCTAAGGGGACTGGGCACAGGTTTGTAGGTGCGGAGATTCCTGCCCACAGGAGTGGGTGGCTAATGATTGACTGGAGACTGGATCAGCTTCTGCTTGAAGTCCTTAGGGACGTAAAAGTCAGCCACCTGGTTATCGAGAGCTAGAACGTAGGTGACTGTAGAATAGATTTTCCAAGAGTGGATTGTTAAAATAACTGGCTTAAAGGCAAAATCATTTGCCTGATGACGTCTTACACAAAGGATTTGAGAACCGTTTCAGCAACGAGCCCCAGGGGCATTCTGTTGACATTCCTTTTGGCTTAATTGTAGGAAAAAAAACATGCCCTTAGCTCCTTAATCATGTTTGTACAAAGGTTAACTGTTGCTAAGGGGAAAAAAAGCAGGACAAGAAAAATGGTATCTTGAACGACGCAGGCTTACACCTGGGCCAGCCCCTTTCAGAAGTACCAGAACCCATTGCTGCCGAGTCGTCAAAGCAACCCTATAGGACAGAGTAGGCTGCCCCACAGGGATTGCAAGGAGCGGCTGCTGGATTCCAACTGCTGCCATTTTGATAAGCAGCCGAGCGCTTAATTACTGCGCCACCAGGGCTACTTCGGAGGTACTAAGTAAGGACCCTAATTTTAAAATCCCTTACATACTGGGAGCTGTTCAGGGTGAATCAGTAATTATCTTCAAGACAAGGCTGTACAAAAATCCTTCTTGACCACACATTTGTTTATCAGTTCTGTTCCCGTCCCTTTTTTTTTTTTTTTTTTCCTTCCCTCGGCCACGCCGATAAGAGTCGGTATAAGAATACTGGAAGTTCATCTCATCTTGGGAACATTTTTGACACTCTAGTCAAAATGTTACCCCGATTTGCAAATTGTATATTCAATAAACTTCAATCAATTTGTATTACTGGCTTGATAGGATTTTTGTTCTACCATTCCTGATGAGGCACCCAGATCAAGTGAGGCGGGTAATGTTCTCTTGTGACCCACAGGGATTTTTTTTTTTCTTCTTTTATTTATTGTGGTGGAAATACGCACAGCAAACATCACCCAAGTTCGACAACTTTCGCAGGTATATTCAGGGACATTGATTACCTTCTTCAAGCTGGGCAAACATTCTTGCTATCTTTTTCCAAATCGTTGTACCATCGTTAACATAAACTCAACGCCCGGCAAACAAAAAACCCCCTTTCCCCCTTCCTCTGACCCCCGATAACCACAAATAATCTTTGGTTTCTACGTATTTGCTTATTTCATATAAACGAAGCCCTACGCTATTTGTCCTTTCACGACTGACTTACTTCACTCAGCAGGATGTGTTCAAGGTTCACCCACGTGGTGGATGTGTCAGGACTTCATTTCTCTTTATTGTATGGACGGGCCACATGGTGTTGATCCACTCGTCTATTGATGGACACTCGGGTTGCTTCCACATTTCGGCTATTGTGTAAAGTGCTGCAATGAACGTGCAACGGACAGTTTTCTGTTTGGGTTCCTGCCTTCCCGTCTTCTGGCTGTCTATTCCTAGATGGGATTGCTGGGTCATATGGTAGTTCTGTGTTCAGCTTTTTGAGGAACCACCAAACCGTCTTCCACAGCGGCTGCACTGCTTTACAGTCCCACCAGCTACGGATGAGGGTTGCAGTTTCTCCTCAACCTCGACAAAGCCTCTATTATTTTCCATTTTTTTTTAATCACTGCCGTTCTAACGGGGAGGAGGTGGTATCTCATCGTGGTTTTGATTTGCATCTCCCTGACAACTGGCTGGAAACCCTGGTGGCGCAGTAGTTGAGAGCTATAGCTGCTAACCAAAAGGCCGGCAGTTCGAATCCACCAGGGCTCCTTGGAAACCCTGTGGGGCAGTTCCATTCTGCCTTGTGGAGTAGCTGTGAGACATAATCCCCTTGACTGCGACAGGTTTTGTTTGTTGGTTTTGTTTTGTTTTTTAATAGCCAATGACATTGACCAGGCAGTGTTTCGTTCTCTTGTACATAGGGTTGCTATCAGTCGGAACCGGCGCAACAGCACCAAACAGCAACAACAGCGACCTTGAGCATCTTTTCATGTACTAACTGGCCATTTGAATACCTTCTTTGGTGAAATGTCTGTTCAAGTCCATTGTCCATTTCTGATTTGGTTATTTGTCTTTTTGTTGTTAAGTTGTAGAGGTTTTATGTACATGTTGTTGTTGTTAGGTGCCGTCGAGTTGGTTCCGACTCATAGTGACCCTGTGCACAACAGAACGAAACACTGCCCGGTCCTGTGCCATCCTTACAATCGTTGTTATGCTTGAGCTCATTGTTACAGCCACGGTGTCAATCCACCTCCTTGAGGGTCTTCCTCTTTTCCTCGGCCAAGCATGATGTCCTTCTCCAGGGACTGATCCCTCCTGACAACATGTCCAAACTATGTAAGACGCAGTCTCGCCATCCTTGCTTCTAAGGAGCATTCTGGCCGCACTTCTTCCAAGACAGGTTTGTTCATTCTTCTGGCAGTCCATGGTATATTCAATATTCTTCACCAACACCACAATTCAAAAGGGTCAACTCTTCTTCGGTCTTTCTTATTCATTGTCCAGCTTTCACATGCATATGATGTGATTGAAAATACCATGGCTTGGGTCAGGCACACCTTAGTCTTCAGGGTGACATCTTTGCTCTTCAACACTTTGAAGAGGTCCTTTGCAGCAGATTTGCCCAAAGCAATGCGTCTTTTGATTTCTTGACTGCTGCTTCCATGGCTGTTGATTGTGGATCCAAGTAAAATGAAATCCTTGACAACTTCAATCTTTTCTCCATTTATCATGATGTTGCTCATTGTTCCATTTTTATGTACATATTGGATATTAAACCTTTATCAGATATATAAGATAAATGGGATCAGGTGAAAGTTATTTTTATCTTATATATCTGATTGTGAGGATGGCGCAGGACTGGGCAGCGTTTGGTTCCGTTGTACGTGGGGTCCCTATGAGTTGGAATCGATTTGACCCAACAACAACAACTACATCGGATATATGGTTCCCAAAAAATTTTCTCCCAATCTGTAGGCTGTCTTTTCACCTTTTTGATTAAGTCCTTTGATGAAAAAAAGTATTTAACTTTCAGGATTGCCACATTTATCTACTTTGTGTTTGCTGCTCTTGCGTTTGTTTTCACGTAGAAGGTTTTTGTTGGTTGATTTTTGGAAGTAGAGCTTCACGGGTTACTTCTTGTTAATTAGTTTTGGATAATTCGGAGCCCCTTTGGACACTTTCATTGGTATTTTGAGATAACCTGGATATTTACTACACTGTTAGCTGTCTTCTTGAAAACAACGCTGGCCTGGTTTATCTTTTAGTAACTATTAAGGTAAAAGCCTGCTGAGTAGGAACAGCATGAATGGATGGAAAAATAACAGCAATGAGGAAACCAGTGGGTTTCAGAGAATTGCAAGTGGAAATGACTGAGTTAGTCAACTGACCCACGGAGAGGTTTACGAGCTGTGGCTGCTTCCTCCTCAGAGAGAGTTATTAACTGAGGCTGGAAAAACAGAGTTAAGAGTGGTCCTTCCCTAGCAATCTGCTCCTGAAAAATATTTCATTTCTACCTTCTGTGACAGTCAACGAAATCAAGAACATTCTCCCAAAGGGGTGTGCTGTCACATGGTAGGGACAGCAGCTAGGGTCACGTAACAATGTACGGATAAATTTTTGTATGAGAAACTGACTTGAATTGTAAACTTTCACTTAAAGCACAATAATAATAATAAAAAAGAACGTTCTGCCCTGGGGCTCCCTCTCACGTTATCTCGGTGGCCTGAGGGATGCTCCATGTTTGCCCACCTCTGAGGCTTTGGGATGGCCCTTCTTTGGTTTCCTCCAGCCTGGCCTGTAAGTCAAGGAGCCCTGGTGGAGCAGTGGTAAAGCACTCGGCGGCCAACTGAAAGGTCTGAGGTTTCCACCCACTCAGCAGCTCCATGGGAGAAAGATGTGGCAGTCTGCTCTTGGAAAGATTACAGCCCTGGAAACCCCATAGGGCAGTTCTGCTCTGTCCTATAGAGTCAGTATGAGTTGGAACAGACTCAACGACACACGACAACATTTACAGGAGCGGGGCTCCAGGTCTTTCTTCTGCAGACCCGGTCAGCAGGTTTGAACAGCCAACCTTTGGGTTAGCAGCCAAGGGCTTAACCTTTGGGCCATCAGGGCTCCTCCCATAAGGATGACAGCCTAGGAAACTCTATGGGGCAGTTCTGCTGTGTCACATGGGGTTGCCGCGATTTGGAAATTGGCTCACTGTTACATCATGGCAGCAGCTTTTCGAAACAGGCCATTCCATTTCCTTCATCCTGCCCATCCTGAGAAAAGAGAAGGAGCAAATGCCATGAACATTTCATAGACTTGGGAGCCTGGGGGTGGAAAAGAACTTCTGTTATATCTCAAGTCTCCCCATAAGGAATGGACTACTCTTATCTCTCCCAGAGGCTGACCATGCTAGTTTAAAGGGCCTTAGAGGTACAGCTTTAGACAGGCTCCCAAGAGGTGCCAAGGTAGAGCAGTGCCCCCTTACCTGAAGGGGATGTGTTCCAAGACCCCCGTGGACGTCTGAAACTGTGGATAGTACCAAACCCTATATAAGTACTATGTTTTCTCTTATACATACATTAAAAAAAAAAAAAAAAACCATTGCCATCAAGTTAATTCTGACTCGTAGTGACCGTATAGGCCAGAGTAGAACTGCCTCATGGGGTTTCCAAGGAGCGCCTGGTGGATTTGAACTGCCGACCTTTTGGTTAGCAGCCATAGCTCTTAACCACTACGCCACGGGGGTTCCCTATACATATATACCTATGATAAAGTTTAATTTGTAAACTAGGCACAGTAAGAGATTAACAGCAATAACTAATAATAAAATAGAACAATTATTATAATGGCGTATTGTAATAAACGTTACGTGAATCTGATCCCCAGGCAAGGCAGCGAGAGATTTTATCACACTACGTACTTAACATTTGCGGACCGCGGTTGACCGCAGGTAACTGAAACCTCAGAACGTAAAACCTCAGATAAGGGGGACTGCTGCAATTTGATCCAAATTTTCAGCTTGTTTCACACAGCTCGAAGCTTCCCTGGCCTTCAAAGCAATCTCACCGAACCAGCGATTCCCAAGGGAGGAGGCAACACCCGAGGCCGCCACGTCCGATGAGGCGTTGACTAAAATTCAACGTTAGCCTCCACAGCTCCCATCTAGTCCGTCCCTTGGACACGTTTAATGACGTACGGCTGTATTCCTGCATCGTCGGTGGCAAATTCAACAGCCTGCCCTAATCACGTTGAGTGCCGTCTCTCGACTGGATGGCTGTGACAACGTGACTATTGAACGTTCCAGAAGAGGGGAGAAAGGATGGTCTTTGGCCTCTGGCACACTTGAAGCTACATCCTGGCTTGGCTCTTTACTGGACGAGCGACCATCTTCGAGGCAGAAAACAGCACCGAGCCTCTCAGCCTTCTCATCTGTAAAATGGCAGCAATAGCAATTTCCTTAAGGCTCGTGACGAGCATCAGAAATGAAGAAAGCGTCGAGAGCAGAGCAATTGCGTTGTTGTTCCCAGTTGCCGTCAAGTCGGCTGTGACTCATGGCAACCTCACATACAGCAGAACAAAACACGGCCTGGTCTTGCACCATCTTCCTGACTGTTGGTACGCCCAGAGTCCTCTGTTGAGGCCACTGTGTGTTTGGAGTGTCTTCCAACTTGGGGGCTCATCTTCCAGCGCTGTATCAGACACTGTTCTGCTGTGATTCATCTGGTTCTCTTTGGCTGATTTTCGGAAGCCAATCGCCAGGTCTTCCTTCTGTTAAAAAATAATCAAAATCCACCAAAACTTGAACGTAAGGTTTATTCTGAGCAGTTATCCTATACACATCTAGGGAGGCCATTTTTTTAATTGTACTTTGAATGAAGGCTTACCAGCAAACTTGCTTTTCATTAAGCAATTAATACACATAGTGTTTTGTGACATTGGTTGCCAACCCCAAGACATGTTAACACTCTCCCCGTCTTGACCTTGGGGTCCCTATTACCAGCTTTCCTGTCCCCTCCTGCCTTCCAGTCCTTGCCCCCAGGCTGGTGTGCCCCTTTAGTCTTGTTTTATTCCATGGACCTGTTCAATTTTTGGCTGAAGTGTGAACCTCAGGAGTGACTTCAGTACTGAGCTAAAAGGGTGTCTGGGAGCCATACTCCTGGGGTTTCTCCAGTCTCCGTCAGACCAGTAAGTCTGGTCTTTTCTTTTTTTTTTGAATTACAATTTTGTTCTATATTTTTCTTAGGGAGGCCATTTTGATTCCGGAAAAAGCAAATGGCTTGAATAAGCTAGATCTAATGGGGCTTATAAAATGAAGTTGTTGTTAGGTGCCAGCGAGTGGATTCCCACTCGTGGTGTCCCTGTGTGCAGCAGAACAAAACACTGCCTGGTCCTGTGCCATCCTCATAATCCTTGGTGTGTTTGAACCCATTGTTGCAGCCACTGTGTCAATCCATCTCGTTGAGGGTCTTGCCCTTTTTCCCTGAAAATAAAGAGGAGGGAGAAACATAGACGGTCAAATATTGGCCAGTCTTAACAAGATTGATTGAGCCCTGTCTCCCCTGTTCAGTGAGATCCACTGATATCAGGTTACTTCTGGCCTAGCTGCTGGTAGTTGACACCTCCACCCACCTGCAGCCAGGAGGCTTTTTGAGATTTCAGTTAGGAGGTAAAGGTTTGATGACTCTCCTTTTCTAGCAGGATAAGACAAATTTAGATTGCTACGGAGCAGTTTCTGGCAGGCTTTTTACAGTTAACATTTGTTTCATGGATAAGAAAAACCTTAAACTAAAAGAAAGATACCTGTTATTAATTTTTCTATTCAACATTCCCTAGTCTGTCTTAGTCTGGGGGCTCTGCCGAAAACCTGTCCACCATGGGTGACCCGGCTGGTATTTCAGGTACCAGTGGTAGAGCTTCCGGCATCACAGCAACACAGAAACCACCCCAGTAGGACAGACTGACAGACGGAGGGTGGAGCTCAATCATAGCTGCAGACTAACGGTCTTTATTACAATGGGATGTGGTGATCCTGGGAAGTCAGCAACTTCACCTCAAGTGGACATTTCCAGTGCTTTTTTTCTCCAGCAAATTACTCCTCAGCACGAGCCACTGAAGGGGCTTGTTTACTCCTCCGCCTCTGATTTCACACCAGGGCTCAGGTGTGGGATTTGCTGGGGAAGTCAGCTGTGAAGCACGTTGCACACATCCATAGTCGGCCACCATGGGAGCAGGTCCTTAACACTTTCCATGGCGGATACAATCCCTTGCTGTTGTTAGGGGCTGCGGAGTCGGTTCTGACTCACAAAGACCCCGTGCACAACAGAACGAAACACTGCCCAGTCCTGCACCATCCTCACAATTGTTGTTATGCTCGAGCCCATTGTTGCAGCCACTGTGTCAATCCATCTCATTAAGGGTCTTCCTCTTTTTCAATGACCCTCTACTTTACCAAGAATGATGTCCTTCTCCAGGGACTGTTCTCTCCTGATAACATGGTCCAAAGTATGTGAGACAAAGTCTCGCCATCCTTACTTCTAAGGAGACTTCTGGCTGTATTTCTTCCAAAATAGATTTGTTTGTTCTTTTGGTAGTCCATGGTATATTCACTACCCTTTGCCGACACCACAATTTAAAGGCATCGATTCTTCTTCTGTCTTCCTTTTTTCATTGTCCAATTAAAATGCACGCTGAAACCTGTCCACTATGGGTGACCCTGGTGGTTTTTGAAATACTGATGGCATAGCTCCCACTACTATGTTGGAAAATGTTCTGTTGTGGTTCGTAGGGTTTCCATTGGCTGATTTTCAGAAGGAGATTGCCAGGCCTTTCTTCCTGGTCTTAGTCTGGAAGTTCTGCTGAGACCTATTCACTATGGATGACCCTGACAGCTACACACAGGCCACCCCAGGAGGACAAAGTGACAGATGGGTGGTGGTCCCATCATTTAGGCAGTTGATGTCTTCTTGCTGTAATTGCACACCCCCAGTGAGTCCCTGGAATCCTGTCAATCTTGTGAGAAAATCTGAGGCCAGCAGAAAGAAACGTTTGTGATCGACACGCTTTAATCGTCCCCTAATTAAAGACTGTCCGCGTGGCGCTGGATTCTTCGCGTGTCCTTGCTCATTGCATTCAAGTCCCGTTCTCGCTTTTAAAATATTAAAGAATAGGAACCAGAGAGTATCATTGCTGTTTGTTTTTCCAGACTGTTCAAGACCATGATTATAGGCGTGAGAATACAAGAAGGACCCTTGAGCTGGGTACTACATGGATCTCGCTGAAGCAGTTTGCGGGATTAACAATTGATGAGGCTGGGCTGGGCCGCCCTGTAAATGATATTCGTTTTTGGGTTATTATTGGAAGGCAAATCATTTGTTCTAAGTATATAATTGCTCTGAAATGTTTTTTTAGAGATTTCCCACAGAAATCACTTGGCTTTAGTCAGATGGCTGCAGTCCTTAGGTGCTGATAGATCCTGGCTCCCCAGGAGATGCTGTTTGTTCTTCTCCTGAGGAGTCAGCATCCAGGAGCCCTCAGCTCTGCTCTCTGGCTGTGAGAGTGGCAGAATCGGGGTGCATAAACACTGCTCACCTGCCACTGCCCCCAGCCCCCACTTCCAGTGTCACCTTGCTCCCAGTGACCGCCCACACCGGGGGGGGCACACTGCACCTGCCTCCACACACACCACACATGTGCACGTCACACCCCCCCCACACACATACTCCACACAGACACACCACACAGCACAAAGACACTATACACATTGCCATAGTTCACACAGACACACCAGACAGCACACAGACACAGCACACACCCTTACACACACGCGGCACACACACTTACCAGGACCTGGTATTTCAGTCCCAGGCACAGACTCCGTCTCCACGGACTTGGAGTGCCAGAGGCTCCGTTTTCTCGGTGTCAGACGGGGTCCTGTACATACCTGGGAAAGAGATTCTTCTCGATTCGTTAAGATGGGAGGGAGACACATTTTAGCAGATTCACAATACCCAGTTTTTCAAGCACCCCGCCACCAGTGGGTCTTCCCCAGCCAAACGGACTGGGTGAGGGGATTTTAGGAGATACTTTAACTCATTAAAAAAAAAAAAAAAAAATCAGTGTTAAATTATGAGACAGGAAGGGTTTTCCGCTGCTGCGTGGCACTGATCTACAGGGGACAATATCAAGCCACTGAAAATCAATCAGTTTGGGTTTTGTCCCTCAAAGAGGAATATGCACATCTCTCACTCATCGTTGGGAAAACCCTGTGAGACACATTTTGTTCCCGTTCCATTCGAAGACGAGTTAGTTTAGCGAGACTTTGAAAACCAAAATCTGCTCTACTTTTGGGTTTTGCTGCTTTTTGAAGTCGGGATTGAGAGTCAAGCTTTCCACGTTTTTCTAACAGCGTAGAATGCCATAATCAACCATGAAAAAAACTGTTTGATTTAGGAGTTTAAAACATTCTACCATAGGATTTATTAATTTCCTTAAGAAAGCGATTTTCTTTCCACCACGGAGTTTGGGGCACTGCACTATCTCTGAATAAATATGGTTAACCGCATTAACTATTGTATTTCAAGGAGCCCTGGTGACTCAACGGTTAAGCGCTCAGCTGCTAACCAAGCGGTTGGTGGTTGGAATCTACCCAGCGGCGGGAGAAGGACCTGGCACTGTTCTCCCATGAAGATTACAGCCTAGAAAGCCCTTTGGGGGCAGTTCTACTCTGTCGCATTGGGTCCCCATGAGTTGGAACGAAAAACAGCATTACCACTATTCTAAACCATTTCAACAATATTTGGGGGGAAAATAGAGAATTCTACTCTGGCTTTACTGGAGAAGTCTTGATGATAAATTATTGACCCGTCAAGTCTTGACAACCCAATATCATGTTGTTATTTAATGTGGAGACAGGAAATGGCTCTAAACCCACGCTGGTTCCTCTGTTATTCTTATCTCTCCGTGAATACTTGTAGACTTTTATTTATTCTTTTCTTGTTGGGCATTTCTACTGGAATATGTCTACGATCGACTCTCTTTTAAATTTTCGCTGGGAACTCAGCATGCAACCTGGCATTTGTGAACCTTTCTTTGACACATGGCTTTCATCACCTGTCATTATGATAATTATTACTTCTGACCCATCTGTTTCATTCTCCTTTGGAGGAACTCTGGTTTCTCACCCGTTGGCATTGGAAAAATTCCCCCAAGTCTCCTGATTTTTGTTTTTGTTGGCTGTTGCCATCAAGTCGACCCTGACCCATGGCGGCCCCATGTGTGTCAGGGTAGAACTGGGCTCCACAGAGTTTTCAACAGCTGGTTCTTTGGAAGTAGATCACCAGGCCTGTCTTCCGAGGTACCTCTGGGTGGACTTGAATCTCCAACCTTTTGGCTAGTAGCTGAGTGCTAACAATTCGCACCATCCGGGGACTCCATCTCCTGCTCGCTCTGTTTTCAGCATTTATTGTCTCTGTGCTGGGAACACGTTTACCCAGTTGGTTTTCTACTTCGCTACACTTGAATTCTCACAGGGCAAGCTGTCTGCACTGGAATCACACCCACTAGTTATGTTTCTCCATCTTGTGCCGGGCATTTTATCATTTCTTATGGCAGAACATTCGAATTTTCTCTGGAATCTCATTAAGCTTATGAACTATGTCTTTTTTTTTTTTTTTTTTACTAAAATCCTCTCCTCCTTCATAACCTTAGCACCAGTTGCCATCAAGTCGACTCTGAGCATGGTGACCCCACGTGTGTCAGAGTAGAACTGTGCTCCACAGGGTTTTCAATGGCTGATTTTTCAGAAAAGGGTAGCCAGGCCTTTCTTCCGAGGTGCCACTAGGTGGACTCAAGCCTCCAGCCTTTCAGTTAGCAGCTGAGAGTGCTAACCATTACCACCCGAGGACTCCTTCATAATGCTAGTTGTGTTTGATTTTTCTTTCTTAGCAACATGTCTAGCTAAACTCCTTCTACATTTTTGGCATGGGAGAGCCACCCGGACCTGCTTTTCAGGGATGGCACATACCCTTTCAGGCATTTTCGGTCCCTGGGTGGCACAAATCCTTTTTGCTGTACTACCAACAAAAAGGTTGGCCGTTCAAATCCACCCAGCGGTGCTACAGAAGCCCTGGCGATCTGCTTCCATGAAGATGTTGTTGTTGTGTGCCGTCGAGTTCATTCCCACTCACAGTGACCCCATATGACTGAGTAGAACTGCCCCATAGGGTTTCCAGGGCTGTAATCTTTATGGGAGCAGGTTGCCAGGTCTGACTCCCGCAGAGCGGCTGGTGGGTTCTAACTGCTGACCTTTTGGTTAGCAGCTGAGTGCTTACTTGTTCGCGACACTGCCAAGAAGACCCTATGGGGCACGGTTCTCCTCTGAAATGACAGAACAGCTCGAAGAAAGTGATCCGTGTCACTGAATTGTACGTGTAGAAATTGCTGAACTGGGGTATGTTTTGCTGTGTATATTCTCAACAACAACAACTAAATAAATACATAAATAAATAAACAACAACACAGAAGAGACCAAAAAAAAAAAAAGAACAGAGAGGAGAAGGCCAATGTACTTGAAATGGGGAGACTTGGGGAGAGCAGAACCGTAAGTCAGAATGGAGTCTACAGCAGCAGGTTTGGTTTGGTTTATTAGGCATTTTTGGTTGGAATTCACAAGTGGAGAACTAAGCCGCAATCTTGCCAAGAATCTGCTCTGCAGGCGAGACTTCAGGGATGAGCGGCTCCCTAGACAGGCGAGACGCTGGAAGATGTCCTGGTGGGAGAAGATGTCACACCAGGACATGGCAGGCAGGTGGAGCCGTGCTACCTGACTGTCTAACAGACGTTGATGCCTCACCTCTGAGGAGATGGCCCGGGAGCTGCTGACGGCCCTGCAGGAGAGAGACTTCCCGCTCCCAGGCAGCGTATGTTGCAACAGGAGAGACAGATGGGGAACACAAAACCAGCAGGGATAGCTAAGGAGTGTGTATGCAACCTGAGCAAATAAACAGAAGAGAGTAGAGAAACTGGGAAAAGACTTCTCTGAATGGAAAATCAGGGGAGGCCTCCCAGAGGAGGTGACGTTCATGTTGAAAGCACAGACCCTCCAAAAAAAGAGACTGTAAGGCCACGTGATGGTTAAGATTGTGTGTCAATTTGGCTGGGCCGTGATCCTCAGTGGTTTCGCAGCTGTGTGATGTTGTGGTCACTTTCATGATGAGATTTGATATGACGTGATCACCTCCATGATAGGAATCTGCTGTGAGTAGCCAACCAGGTGAAAGGGAGCTTCCTTGGGCTTGTGGCCTGCATTGAATATAAGCTGACTTTCTGGCAAGGCTTGGGGGCTTTTGCTCACTCTGGCTCCTGTTCGTCTGACCTCTGGTTCTTGGGACTTGAGCTAGCAGCTTACCTGTGGTCTTGCCTGCCAATCTTGGGGTTTGTCAATCTTTGCAGCCTGTGAGCAAGAGCCGTACTCTCAACCTGCTGATCTTGGGTTCCCCATCCCCTGCGGCTACACAGAAGCCTCTATCCTAATCCAGCGACTTGGGGCACCCAGCCTCTACGACTGTGTGAGCCATTTCCATGATATAAATCTCTCTCTCGATATATATATTTATTACTGGTTTTGCTTCTCTAGAAAACCCAGTCTAAGATAGACCAGAAAGGACTGGGTGGGTTCAAAGAACAGAGAAGTCAAAATGAGGAAAATGTGGAATGGAATTTAAAATTCCGGAGCCATGGAGGCTGGATGAACCCCTGAAACTATTGCCTTGAGATAATCTTTAAACATTAACCCAAAAATATCCCCTGAAGTCTTCTTAAAACCAAACAATAGTTTAGCCTAATTAGTCAAGAATGCCTGCCCTAAGCATTATGCTCTTTTAATAACTACGTTGGATCAAATCAACAACAGCAACTCAAAAGATTAGATAGGAAGCTTAGGGGCATGACTTTATGTTAAAGGGGGGAACAGTTTAAACAAGGAGGGTGAGTTTACTGGTCTGACAGTGACTGGAGAAACCCTGAGAGTATGGCCCACAGACACCCTTCTAGCTCAGTACTGAAGTCACTCCTGAGGTTCACCCTTCAGCCAAAGATTAGACATGCCCATAAAACAAAATGAGACTAAAGGGGCGCACCAGGCCTGGGGCAAGGACTGGAAGGCAGGACGGAAAAGGAAAGCTGGTAATAGGGAGCCCAAGGTTGAGAAAGGGAAAGTGTTGACATGTCGTGGGGTTGTTAACCCATGTCATAAAACAATACGTTTAATGAGAAACTAGTTAGCTTGTAAACCTTCATCTAAAG
Source organism: Loxodonta africana (assembly GCF_030014295.1). NCBI lineage: Eukaryota > Metazoa > Chordata > Mammalia > Proboscidea > Elephantidae > Loxodonta > Loxodonta africana. The sequence goes on along the minus strand of NC_087370.1, from coordinate 25,382,664 downwards.
TACAATTAAAAAAAAAAAAAAAAGGCCTGCCTAGATGCATATACAGTAACGGCTCAGAATAAACCTGTTGTAGGGTAAAAAAATCACAAAGTTTAGTAAAGCCAAAAGAAAGTTTTATTCTGCATATATTAAAAGAGGTAAAAGTGGGAAACGGACAAGCGTATTGCCACAGCCATGTCTGCCTGAGTCTGTCAGTGGGGACTTGCAAGTTGCCGTGATGCTGAACAGGTTTCAGGGGAGCTTCCTGACTAAGACCAGGAAAAAAGGCTTGGCCATCTGCTTCTGAAAGTCAGCCAGTGAAAACCCTGTGGAGCACAACATTTGTGACCCAATCCACAACCAGTCACGGGGATAGTGCCGCAGCGTTAGGTTCTGTGTGCTTGGGGTCGTAGTGAGTCAGAGGCTAACTCAAGGGCAACTAACAATGACTGGTCTGTCCTCTCGTTATACCGGCTCCATGCACTCACTCACGTGTGCTGTGTTCTGGCTCAGACAGGTTTGCATGACAAACACGTTGGACGTTGTGTGTGGTGGCTCTTGCAGGTAAAACCCCATCAGGGGAGTAGGGTATATTTGATATCTACATCGTGGGCACAAGTCCACAGCTGACACTTCTGCCTACTTCTCTTTTCATATTTGCTTCTCCCTGTTCCTGCTGAGGCTGAAATAGATTTGCCGACTGGGCACCAAGAAGCAGTAATAGCGTGTACACATCCTGGTCTCCTCACTCCGGACGGAGGAAAAACCAGTTCCTGCTTCCTCAAACAATGAGCAGCAGGGTCTGTCAGGTCCTCATCTGTGCTCTGAATTCCTGTTGAGATGATTTGCTCTGAGCCCCAGAGGTGCCTGTGAATTAGAAGTGACGGCTTCGTGCGGCGAAACTGTGCCTTAATTCCCAGAAAGCTCCACTCTGGCTAGTACGCCACGGTAAGATGATGTGGAGGAGAACAGCCCCTTTCTGAGACACTCGGAATAAAAAAACAAAATCAGACAGGATTCTAGTTTGGTGTCTCATGCGTTCCTTTGTCTACAAGGGTCTTTTTTTCACCTCTATTTTATCTTTGGTGAAGATATATGCAGCAAAACATATGCCACTTCAACAATTTCTGTGTGTACAATTCAGGGACATTAGTTACATTATTCAAGTTGTGCCCCCTTTCTTGACAATTTTTTCCAAACTATTTCACCATCATTCATACAAACTCACTGCCCTCCTAAGCTGTCATCTATCCTTTCAAGTCACTGCTGTCAACTTGATCCCATGTAGCTAATTTTATAAAAGAGTGTATTGCTTAATGCAAACATTCTTTTCTAGTTAGGCTAAACTATTATTTGGTTCAAAGATGACTCCAGGAGATAATTTTGGTTCAAAGTTTAAAGATCTCCTCAGGATAATAGTTTTGGGGGGTCACCAGGCTCGATGGCTCCAGAAAGTCTGGATTCCATGAGAATTTGAAATTCTCTTCCTCATTTCCCCCTTTTGATCAGGATTCTACTGTAGCATCCTTGATGGAAATGTTCAGTCATGGTAGCCGGCACCATCCAGTTCTTCTAGTCTCATGTTAAAGGAGACAGTTATTCACATAGAGAGTCTTTCAACAGGTTTGAGGTAATCTCTTTCATTGATTAATTTCTACCCTACAGCTGTTGGGGAATGAGTCCTTAAAAGTATAGGGGCCACGTATGAAATGCCAGCCCCCTCCTCCTTGAGTACAAAGCAGGGCTTCTCATTTGATTCACAATGCTGGTTTCTGCCTGATGAGCTTCTAACGCCACCATCTCAAATGTTGACCCCCACCTGCATGGCCCCTGTGACCTGGACTCTTGGCCACCCTCCCAGCCTCCTCCACCTTGGCTCTGCCAAACTTCAGCTGCTGTATTAGTTATCCATTGCTGTATAACACAGTTTCCTAAAACTTAAAACCGGTTGCCCTTGAGTCAACCCTGACTCATGGTGCTTCTGTGTATGTCAGCCCGGAACTGTGCTCCAGGGGGCTTTTAATTGTTGATCTTTCAGAAGTAGGTCTCCAGGCCTTTCTTCTGAGGCACCCTCTCTCCAACTTTTCAGTTACCAGTTGAGCATATTAACCATTTGCACCACACAAGACTCCAAACCAGTAGCCGTTACGATGCCCCCGACTCACGGTGCCCCCTTGTGTTTTTTAGAGTAGAACTGCGCTCCCAGGTCTTTCAATGGCTGATCTTTCAGAAGTAGCTTGCCAGGCCTTTCTTCTGAGGTGCCTTTGGGTAGATTTGAACCTCCAACCCTTTGGTGAGCAGCGGAATGTGTTCACTAAGTTGCACTACTCAGGGATTCCTCCCCAAAACTTCACAGCATGAAACAGCACACGTGGACTCTCTCACAGTGTTGATGGGACAGGAGTCCACACAGGCGGTGGCTGGTCCTCTGCTCAGGGTCTCCCAAGATGCAATCACGGGATCAGCCTGGTCAATCTCATCCAAAACTTGGGACCCTCTTCCAGGCTCATTCACGATGTTGGAAGAATTCAGTTCCTTGCGGCTGTTGGGCTGAGGTTCTGCGTTCTTGCTGCCTGTCAGCGGAGGGCGCTCTCGGTTCCTAGAAGCCGCCCTCAGGTCCTTTCCTTGTGGCCCCTTCCATAGTTTCTTTTGCAATGTGGCACTTGGTTCTGTCTTTGAGACCAGCATGAAAGGTGCGTCTCAGAAACTTCATTTTCTTCTAAAAAACTCCTCTGATTAGACCAGGCCCACCCATGAGCATCTCCCTTTGTTCGACTCAGAGTAAATAATGAGTAACAATCTCGAGACTGACGACATCACATTCACAGGTCCCACCCACACTCAAATGGAGGGATGTTATAGGGGGTGTGGCCAGGGCAGGAATCTTGGGGGCCGTCTCAGAATCCTACCTCCCAAACCTCGCTTCTCCCCAACTGGTGCCTCCAAGGTCCCGGCAAGCCTCACAGATCATACCTGTTCTTTCTGTAACAGGTGTCTCATCAAAGGTCGGTGAGGTTCCCAGACCCACTTTAGTTCTGTCATTAGTGGTCACAGAGTCGGCTCCAACTCGTGACAGTCCCACGTCCGACAGAAAGAAACATTGCCTGGTCTTACACCATCCTCTTCATCACTGGTAAGTCCGAGTCCGTTGTTGCAGCCACTGTGTATTTTCAGTGTCTTTCAACCTGGGGGCTCACCTTCCAGCGCTATATTGGATGGTGTTCTATTGTGATGCCTAGGGTTTCCACTGGCTGATTTCTGGAAGTAGATTGCCAGGCCTTTCTTCCTAGTCTGTCTTAGTCTGGAAGCTCCCCTGAAACCTGTCCACCGTGGGTGACCCTGCTGGTGTTTGAAAATACCTGGTGGCGTAGCTTCCGGCATCCCAGCAACACGCAGGCCACCACAGTACAAGCAGCTGACAGACGGAGGAGTGGAACAATTGTGTTGTTGTTGCAGGGTGCCGTCAAGTCGATTTCAACTCATCGCCACCCCATGTGGCACAGTAGAACTGCCCCACAGGGTTTCCTAGGCTGTGGCCTTTATGGGAGCAGATTGCCAGGTCTTTCTCCCGTGGAGCTGCTGGGTGAGTTCGAACCGCTGATCTTTCTGTTAGCAGCTGAAGGCTTAACCATTGGTGCCACTGGGGATCCTTAGAAAAGCATAGCCGAAATCACGTTAGCCCCCATGAGAAGCCACACTGGACGCGGAGCAGATACGAAGAGACCAAATATGGACGGGAATTCCTGATGCGAGCAGGCTCCAGGCCAACCGAGCGACGCTGAGAAAAAGAGGAAGCCCTTCAATGAGACGGATTGACATGGTGGCTGCAACAGTGGGCTCCGGCATAACAACAAACATGAGGGTCTGACACAGGTTGAAGCAGGGTTTCGTTTTGCTGTACGTAGGGTCAGAACACGGGTCAGAGCCGACTCAGCCTCTTTTCTGCTGACCCTGTACTCTGCCAAGCATGATGTCCTTCTCCAGGGACCGATCCCTCCTGACAACATGCCCAAAGTATGTAAGATGCAGTCTTGCCATCCTTGCTTCTAAAGAGCATTCTGGCTGCACTTCTAAGACACGTTTGTTCTTCTGGCAGTCCATGGTATATTCAATACTCTTCGCCAACACCACAATTCAAAGGTGTCAGCTCTTCTTCAGTCTTCCTTATCCATTGTCCACCTTTCGCATCATATGAGGCAATTGAAAACACCATGACTTGGGTCAGGCACATTTTAGTCCTCAAAGTGACATCTTTGCTTTTCAACACTTTGAAGAGGTCCTTTGCAGCAGATTTGCCCAATGCAACGTGTCATTTGATTTCTTGACTGCTGCTTCCATGGCTGTTGATTGTGGAGACAAGTAAAATGGAATCCTTGACCACTTCAATCTTTTCTCCAAGAGACAATCTCCAGGTGAGACAAATAAGAATAACAAAGAAGCAGGAAGACCCGATACAACCCTGCAAGGGAGGTTTGTAATTTACTGGGTAATCCCTGGCAGAAAGAGGCCCAGTCTCCTAGAAAAGGCCACCTGGAATCGGACAGGAGGTCTGCCACAGCCTTTTCAAGGCCACCAAGGGGTGGAAGAAGCGCAAGGAGGCCACCGTAGACATGGCCACATGGAGTGTGCAAGGGTGCAAATGGGCAGGGAACACTGCCATGACTCAGTCAGGCCAATGAATTGAGTGGCCCTCTTTCCACTCTGGAGGACGGAGGATAACGAGCCTCGTGACTGCAAGAGGGCGCTCTGGGGAAAGTGGCCAGGCCAGGCAGATGGTCAAGAAAAGAGAGAGAGCAAAAGGGACCCGGTGGCGGGGGGGTGGGGGGGACACAGCTGGAGTGTGTGTGTGTCTTAAAAACCTAACAACGCTTTATGTTATGCTTTAGAGGATTTTTGAGAACTCCAGCCCTGGTAGTGCCATGGTTAAGCGCCCAACAGCGTACCAAAAGGTCGTCAGTTTGGACCCATCAGCGGCTCCGAGGGAGAAGGATCTGCTTGAAGCTTACGGCCTAGGAAACCCTATGGAGCAGTTCTACTCTCTTCCCAGGGGGTGGGTATGAGACAGAACCAACTGGACGGCACCCGACAACGTCACCCAACGATGGGCAGTCACGTCTCCTGCAGGGTCACCCATGGTGAACAAGTTCTAACAGAGCTTCCAGACTAAGACTAGGAAGAAAGGCCAGGTGATCTGCCTCTGGAAAAATCAGCCAGTGAAAACCCCATGGATCCCAACTGCCCGATCTGCAGCCGATCATGGGGATGGCACAGGACTGGGCAGCGTTTCTTACCGCGTGCTTGGGGTCGCCATGAGTTGGGACTGACTCAGTGGTAGCTGACAACAACCACCTTGGCCAAGGGGGCAGTGTTTCAGATACTGCACCTTCATCCGCTTGGATCTGTCCGCACCCTGGCCTCTGGACCTTTCCTATGAGGCGCCTCTGGGTAGACTCGAACCGTCAACCTTTCGGTGAGCAGCCAAGCCCACTGACCATTTGCACCTTACTCTTACTTAAAGTTCCTCATTTACCACTGGATATGTTTTGAGGTTCAAACCAGGGTCAAAGAAAATTCACTCTAGGAGGGTAAAAACCCACTGCCGTCGAGTCGATTCTGATTCGTACCGACCCTGTAGGACAGAGTAGAACTGCCCCGTGGGGGTTCCAAGGCTGCAATCTTTACAGAAGCAGACTGCCACATCTTCCTCCCATAGAGCAGCTGGTGGGTTCAAACCACCGACCTTTCGGTTAGCAGCCGAGCGCTTTAATCATGGCACCACCAGGGCTCCTTTGGAGGCAAGATTGAAATAAAGTCCTGGATCCTGATATCCGTGTCTCTCTCATCAAGAGGGGAAACTCTGGTGGCACCGTGGTTAAGAGCTACAGCTGCTAACCAAAATGTCAGCAGTTCAAATCTACCAGGCGCTCCTTGGAAACTCTATGGGGCAGTTCTACTCTGTCCAACAGGGTCGCTAGGAGTCGGAATTGACTCCATGGCAATGGGCTGGATTTGGATTTTTTTTTGTCATCCAGAGGAGGAAGACTTGCCCCTTGGATTTTCCATTTGAAAATCAGAAATCATTGTATTCGTAAGCAAACTGGAGCTGAAGAGCTTGGCTCCAGAGGTCGAGCCATGAAAAGTCAAAGCATTTATTAAAGCTTGAAGATCTGGTCAGCGTTCTAAGCGCTCCTCCTATGAGTTAGAGTGCAGGCTCTGCAGACTTTTACGCTGAAGTGTTTGAAAAAGTGATCTTTCTTTTCCCAAACAACATACGGCCGAGAGGGCGTTCTGGGAGTGTACCAGAATATACAAACTGAGCGGAAGCCCCGGGCTACTCTGACTCGTAGGAACGACCAGGATGAAGTTCCCAGCCTCAGTGATGCACCTGGGTTTTCTGGGCTAGTTCCCTGGGCATCTGTGGGACCCGCTTGTCTCTATGGGGTGGCAGGAACCAGAGAGCTGGCCCTGGGAGGGGATTTCTCCCTCACCTGAAACCTCAGGCTAGAAGATTCTGTTGATGTCATACCCGTTCTCCTATTGGGTGCAGAGAAGCAGGACCCATTGTGTGTGTGGTTGTTGTTCATTGCCGTCGAGTTGGCTCTGACTCATGGCGACCCCATGTACAACAGAAGGAAACACTGCCCGGTCCTGCACCATCTCCACCATTGTTGGTGCGTGTGTGTCCCTTGTTGTGGTCACTGTGTCAATCCATCTCATGGGGGGTTTCCCTCGTTTTTGCTGACCCTCTACTTTACCGGCCATGACGTCCTTTTCTATCGATTGGCCAATCTACAGATATACACGTTGTTTTTGGTTGCTGTCGAATCAGTTCTGACGTATAAAGACCTCACGTACAACAGAATAAAATGCACCCTGGTCCTGTACCATCTTCACGGTCACTGGTATGTTTGAGTCCACTTTTGAGGCCACTGTGTCAGTCCACCTCATGGAAGGTTTCCCTTGTTTTTGCTGACCCTCCACTTTACCAACCATGATGTCCTTTTCCAGCGATTGGTTACTCTACATATATACATCTTGTTGTTAGGTACCATCTAGTTGGCTCCGACTCATGGTGACCCTTGTACAACAGAAGGTAACGTAGCCAGGTCTTGTGCTATGTTCATGACCATTGGTAGGTTTGAGTCCACTGTTGAGGCCACTGTGTCTCTCCACCTCATGGAGTGTTTTCCTTGTTTTTGCTGACCCTCCACTTTATCAACCATGATGTCCTTTTCTAGCTATTGGTTACTCTACATATATACATGCTGTTGTTAGGTACCATCTAGTTGGCTCAGACTCATGGTGACAACAGAAGGTAACATAGCCAGGTATTGCGCCATCTTCATGACCATTGGTAGGTTTGAGTCCACTGTTGAGGCCACTGTGTCTCTCCACCTCATGGAGTGTTTCCCTTGTTTTTGCTGACCTTCTACTTTACCAACCATCATGTCCTTTTCTATAGCTTGGTCTTTCCTGATGAAGTGTCCAAAGTCAGTGAGCTGAGGTCTCTCATCTTTGCCCCTAAGGAGCATTCTAGTTGTATTTCTTCTAAGACTAATTTGTTCATTTTCCTGGCAGGCCACAGTATATCCCATATTCTCAGTTGCCTGAATAAAATAGGAGGAGGAAAAGGGTGGACAAAGACTGGCAATAGCGCACAGCTGATAACATCTCCCTGCAGTTGGCGTAACTGTGGAGAAGACTTGAGGGGCAGAGCACACACACTGGGGTGCCGTGAACAGGAACAGCGGTGGCAGAGGAACAGGTCAGCCACTGGAATAGGGAAGAGCCCAGCTGGCTTCATGTCTCCCAAACACTTACCCGTCCTGGGAACAAGACTTGGAGTGCTGATGGCACAGTGGTTAAGAGCCCGGCTGCTAACCAAAAGGTCAGCAACTCGAATCTACCAGCTGCTCCTTGGAAACCCTATGGGGCAGTTCTGTTCTATCCTGTAGGGTCACTATGAGTGAGAATAAACTCAACAGCACCAAACAGCAACAAATTTAAAGGCTGGAAGTTTGAGTCCACTCAGCAGCGCTGTGGAAGAAAAGCTTGGCAACCTGTGTCCATAAAGATCACAGTCCCTGAAAACCCTACGGGGCACAGTTCTACTCTGACACACACAGGGTCGCTACGAGTAGGAACCAGCTTGAAGGCGACAAGTTTTGTTTTTGTTTTCTTCCTCCTGGAATGTCAGGCACAGAACCATGCGTTTAAGCCTCCCCTTTGTCAGGGGGTCATTACACCCCGGATAATGTCAGCCTTCGCATTCTGTCCCGGGATTTCAGAAAGAAAGTCCTTTCTATTTCGGAGTCTCGGGCTCTTTGCTGAGATGCACCTCCGGGCATTCACCGCTCTGGCAGCGACACTAGCTTGCAATTAAGTGGGAGTCGGGCGCTCCATTAGGCAAGTCACAGTTCTGGGAGAGGCTGGAGTATCTGTGTGCTTTGTACGTGAGCTTGTGACTCCAGACCGGCAGGGACAGAGTGGCTGGGATCAGAGCTGTGTGTTCTCATCGCTGCTCTTATTTTTTAACACTTTAAAGAGGTCTTTTGCAGCATGCCAGCAACACGCAAGCCCCCACAGTATGACAAACAGACAGACACGTAGGGGCTCTGGTACCTGGGGCCTGGTAGACATACTCCTGTGAGTACTAGGTGATGGATAGATACTTACTAAATGACTGAATTAACAGCCGAGAGCATTGGCTTTGTAGCCAAGAAGACCCGGGTTAGAATCCCGGCAATGTCACTGACTAGATTCGAGGTCTTTGGGAAATCCTCACAGCTCTCTAGGTTTCTGCTTCCGACCTTGACGATGGTAACGACTTCAGCCAGCAGGCTGTTGTGGAGTGCTGAGAACAAAGCTGCCACGTGGCCACACACACCACCCAGAATCAATTATTATCACAGGACGCCCCAATATTGAACCAGGAGACTCCCCTGGTGACGGGAGGCAGAAATCCGCAGCCGTTGACTGAAACGTCACAGAGAGGACGGGCAGTGTGTGTGTGTCAGATCTTCCGGGGTCAGTGACAGCCGAGGCCCGCAGTTATTCCCCACGCGGAGTTCTGGGTAGCAGGGGAAACGACAGGGTGCCGGGAAGCTGAGCTATATACAGGCCGACTTGACAAAGATCAGAGAGTGGGGCGGCGTGTCCTTCAGCCTGGGCGTTTCTCCAGCGGCCCAACACACGCGAGCGTTCAGCAAGTCGTGAGTAAAGAGAAGGCAGAAAATTCGTGTAGCTTTTTGCACCCAATGTCACAAAACAATCTGTGTATAAATTTTTGAATGAGAAATAAATTTGCACCGTAAACTTTCACCTAGAACACACACACACACACAAATTCCGGTAACTGGTGTCCTCAGGTACCTGGCTGACGGGGAGCAGCCCCCTCAAGCGCCTCTCAGTCACCAGGGATACTGTCTTCATGGTGGCCGGCCTGGAGCCGAATCTTCAGTTCACCCTGAACAGAAGTGGTCAGCAGCCCACCTTTGGCTTGTCCTCAATTTCAAAGGAATTAAAAAAAACATTTTACTATTGTGGTTGTGTGCCATTGAGTGGATTCCGACTCATAGTGCCCCCATGTGACAGAGGAGAGCTGCCCCATAGGGTTTCCTCGGCTGTAATCTTTATGCGAGCAGATTGCCAGGCCTTTCTCTCTTGGAGCCCCTGGTGGATTTGAACTGCTGACCATTCGGTTAGCAGCTGAACGCTTAACCTTTGCGTCACAGTGGTGTGTTGTGTGTGCTGTCTGGTTGATTCTGACTCATGGTGACCCTATAGGACAAAGCAGAACTGCCCCATAGGACTTCCTAGGTTGAAATCTTTACGGAAGGAGCCCTGCTGGCTCAGTGGTTAAGTGCTCAGCTGCTAAGTGAAAGTTCAGAGGTTTGAACCCACCAGCTGCTCCACCGGAGAAAGACCTGGGGACCTGCTCCTGTGAAAATTACAGCTTGGGAACCCGAAGGGGTAGTTCGCTCTGTCTCATGGGGTCGTCATGAGTTGGAATCCTCTCAACAGCCCCCAACAACAGCCACAACCTTTACGGGAGCAGATTGCCAGGTCTTTTCTCCCACAGACCCACTGAACCACCGACCTTTCAGTTAGCAGCTAAGCGCTTAACCATGGCACCACCAGGGCTCCTTAAATTTTACTACTGGGTATTTTTTTCCTGTTTGTTTTTGTAGGTGTTCTTTATCTTGTGATGTAAACTTTTATCTATTTCTATTTTGCAAGAAAGGATCACTAAAGTTGTTGAATTTTATCAAAATTTTCAGTAAAACATAAGGAGCTTGGGTGGCACAGGAGGTTTGCGATCGGCTGCTAACCTAGAGGTTGGTAGTTCGAAATTCCCAGCGGTACCACGGGAAAAAGGCCTGGAGATCTGCTTCCGTAAAGGTCATAGCCAAGAAAACCTTACGGGGTACCCAGTTCTCCTCCGTCACAGACGGGGTTGCCACGTGTAGATGGTAAGGGGTTTTGTTTTGTTTTTTTATTGAGATCATATTTCTCTCCTCCTTTAAGCTGTTAATATAGCGGGCTGTATTAATTGATTAAAAAAAAAAATCTTTAGGCCACTTTGCATTCCTGAGATAAACCCAATTTATTCCTGATGTTTAACTTTTTTATATAGAGCTAAAATTTTTGCACACTTTATACACAGCGATTGATAAATGTGGGGGAGATACTTAGAGGCTATGCAAATACCTTGCTTTTCCTTAAAGTTTCGCTGGTTAATTTTAGCACGCAGTTAAGGGACCTCGTTGACAAATGTTTTTACTCTGGTGTTCTAATACTGGTGTCCTATTTTCCTCATTTCTTTTACTGTATTACTTGGCATCGTCCTGTGAGAAAAGTTTGCCTCTTCCCTGCAATTTATTTATTCCATCATTTATTTATATCAGTATGGACTCCTAAGTATTTATTTTATTCTTTTTGGGGGGAGGTTATAATCCAATACGTGACCAGCTGCCGCGGAGTCGACCCAACCGGTATTAACCCCACGTGTGTCAGAGTCGAGCTGTGCTTCGTAGGATTTTCAGGGGCTGATTTTTCAGAAGCAGGTTGCCAGGCCTTTCTTCTGAGGCATCTCTGGACAAATGCACACCTCCAACCTTTTAGTTAGCAGCTGGGCGTGTTCACCATTTGCACCCACCTAAGACAAAAACCAAACCCGCTGCCGTCGACAGAGTGGATCCGCCCCGCAGGGTTTCCAAGAAGCTGCTGGTGGGTTCGAACTGCCGATCTTTTGGTTAGCAGCCGAGCACTTAACCACTGTGCCACCAACACTCCATTTTGCCCACCAGGGATTCCAAATTCAATACGATCGTTATTTATTCTGTGGCTCAAATCGTCGCAGTTTTGCGTGTTGGGAACAACTTCAGGGAACGTGCTCCCATTTTTAATTTTATCTTCTTTTTAAAGACTTTTCCACTTTCTGGCCCTACAAGAAGCTCCAGGCTTATCCTGAATATTCCCTACCATAATCCTACTGTCAGCCTTTTTTCTAAGCAGCCCTGGTTTCTTTTATGGAGGACATTCGTTGAGATTTCCTGGAAATTATTAAATCTTCTTCTACCCATTTTGTAACTTTCAATTTTGAAAATAATCCTAGATTCCCAGTAAGTTGAAGCTATCACAGAGAGATACTATAGACATTCTTCACCTAGTTTTCCCCAAAGGGTAAATATTACCTACGACTAATCTTTTTTTTTTTTTCCTATCGATTTTAATTTTTTACATTGCTGCTTCTTGCTTTAGTTTCTTATCCCCCAGTGTTTTATATTAAACTTAAGCGTTATTTCTTTCTACATGAAACCTATTCATTTTATGGCCTGGGTCTGGAATTCCAGTACATGAAGCTGTGGTGGGTTTTGTTATATTGCCTTGTTTCTTATTCTTTTTCATTTTTTTTTTTTTTTTGCTTCTTTTCTGTCATAGTAATTTGCTTCCCGTATTTTTTTTTTTTTTAATGAGCTGCTTAATTTCTTTCTGGTTTGAGTTTTGGGAAATGTTGGATGTTTGGGATAAAGGCAGGCATCTCTGAAAGTCTGGGGGCCCTTTAAATTCAATGTTAGGCTTGAAAATCTCCAGACCACGCGAGAGTAGGAATCAGACCACCAACTGTTGTGGAGGCTGGTTTGTGGCTCCTCGGGCTAAGCCATGATCTCGCGTGGCTTTCTTTGTTGGCAGACGTGCCTGGGTGTCACAAACGAACTGCTCACGGTGACAAACCTGAAGACTGGTGGTTCGAACCCACCCAGTGGCACCCCGAGAGAAAGACCTGGTGATCTGCTACCATAAAGACCACAGCCAAGAAAACCCTGTGGAGCAGTTTTACACCGTAACACACGGCGTGGCCGTTTCTCAAAGGCCTGGTTGACACATCAGCTAACATAGTCAGCTAATAACTGAAACGTTGGAGGTTCCAGTCCACCCAGAGGCACGCTGGAAGAAAGGCCTGGCAATCTATTTCTGAAAGTCATACAGTGAAAACACTGTGGAGCACAGGTCTACTCTGATACACGTGAGCCCACCGTGAGTTCGAGTCTACTCAGTGGCAATTAAGTCTTAATCAATGTACTCTCTTAGTCCTCGTGGCTCCCCCTTTCAGGATCTTCCTTGATTTTCTGCTAGATGGTTTTATACTGACCCAGGCTTTGTAGTTGTTTCAGCAGGAGGTCGAATCCAGGCAGAACCATCCAAGGATCCTTCTACAGATAAACCCTTGCACCAAGTTGTTCTCGGGGTTTCTCGTCTTTCTCCCACATGGAACACAGAACACACACCCTTGACCCTTTTGCCCCTAAATAAGTTCACTGTCCTCATGAGGCCTCCTAAGACTGTTTGGAGTTGCTTTATTTCCAGTAAAGAAGGAAGGCAGGGCTGGGGAAAAAGACTGTGGTTCTTATCCATCTCTCTCTCCGCATTCAGTCACACCCTGTAGAAAAGTTTCGGCTCCACACAGGGCTAAAAGCAAAGATGTCACTTCCAGGACAAAGATGTCACTTCCAGGACAAAGATGTCATTTCCAGGACAAAGATGTCACTTCCAGGGCTAAGCTGCCTCATATGCACGTGAAAGCTGGACGATGAATAAGGAAGACCAAAGAAGAATTGACGCCTTTGAGTTACGGTGTTGCTAAGAACATTGACTATACCATGGACGGTCTGAAAAACAAACAAATCGGTCTTGGAATAAGTACAGCCAGAGTGCCCCTTAGAAGCGAGAATGGTGAGACTCTGCCTCACATAGTTTGGACATGTCATCCCATAAATATTACAGCCTAGGAGCCCTGGTGGTACAGTGGTTTAGAATTTGGCTGCTAATCAAAAGGTCAGGAGTTCGAATCCACTAGCCTGTTTCGAAACCCTACAGGGCACTTCTGCTCTGTCCAATAGGGTCTCTATCAGTTGGAATCGACTTGATGGCGACAGGTTTTTTTTTTTTCTTTTAGGAGACCCTATGGGGCAGTTCCATTCTCGTCGCATGTGGTCGGTATGAGTTGGAATAGACCCGACAGCACACAACGACAATATGTGTGAAGGTCCCTGGTGCGAAATTGGTTTGCACTCAGCTGGTAACTGAAGGGTTGGCGGTTTGACCCGTCACCGAGCAGCTCCGTGGAAGAAAGGACCTGGCAATCTGCTCCCGTGAAGATTACAGCCTAGAAAACCCTACGGGGCAGTTCTACTCTGTCACATGGGGTCTCTATGAGTCAGAACCGACTCTATGCCAACAAACCACAACAAATATGTGTGTGTGTGTGTGTATAATGAAGCCCTAGTGGCACAGTGATTAAGCGCTCAGCTGCTAACCAAAAGGTCTGTGGTTCAAACCCACCAATGGCTCTAAGGGAGAAAGATGTGGCAGTCTGCTTCCCTAAAGATCACAGCGTTGGAAACCCTACGAGGCAGTTCTACTCTGTCCTACAGGGTCACTATAAATCAGAATTGATTCTACAGCAATGGGCTTTGTATTGATGTCTGCATGTTTATGTATATGCACACGTACATGCATGCGTCTAAGTATACGTACGTGCGTGTGTACATGTGTATCACCGGGTCTGAATGGTTTATGCTTGATTTTTAGCCTAAAAGTCGTCGGTTTGCTCTGACAGGGATCACAACAGAGGGTCCCGGACAAAGCTGGAGAAAAATGTAGAACAAAATTCTAAATCACAAAAAAAGACCAGACTGGCTGGCCTGACAGAGACTGGAGAAACCCTGAGAGTATGGCCCCTGGACATCCTTATAGCTCAGTAATGAAGTCACTCCTGGGGTTCACCCTTCAGCCAAAGAGTAGACAGGCCCATAAAACAAAAGGAGACTAAAGGGACACACCAGCCCGGGGGCAGGGACGAGAAGGCAGGAGGGAACAGGAAAGCTGGTAATGGGGAACCCAGAGTTGAGAAGGGAGTGTTGACATGTCGTGGGGTTGGCAACCAATGTCATACAACAATGTGCGTACTGTTTAATGAGAATCTGGCTTGTCCTGTAAAACCTTCATCTAAAGTTCAATAAAAATAAATAAATAAAAGCTGTCAGTTCAAAGCCACCTAGTGGTGCCATGGAAGAAAGGCCTGGCAGTCTGCTTCTGCAAAGACGCAGCCCAGAACGCCCTGCAGAGCAGTTGTACTCTGTAATGCACAGGGCCTCCATGAGTCAGAACAGACTCGATGGCAATGGGTTGGCTTTGGTTTGGTTTTTATCACTGGTTCTGTTTCTCCAGAGAACCCCAACTAAGACACAGTTAAAGTAGTGGACAAGGGGACAACTTCTCCCGGCCTCCTAGGAGAGCAGAAGACAGAGGTTCAGAAAGTAGGACGGATGCAAATTATACAGGAAAGACACACGGCCGCCACCTCCCCCTAGACAACCTCCACGCGAGTCCAACGATCTGAAGTCACCTGGATTTTGACTCTGCAACTTTGCCACATTTTGTCTGTTAGCAAATGCCAATTACATCTTGTGCAGCAGAAAAACGAGACGGAAAAGCAGTGAGCGGGTGTTTAAAGTAAGGACATGTGTGCGCCAAGGACACCAGAGGACATTTCCTCCCGTCACTGGGCAATTGCCGTGGAGCAGGATGAGAACCGTGGGAGCGGGCACGAAGGACCAGGGGAAGCTCAGGCAGCAGGGAGCGGGAAGGGATCCCCCAGTGGTGCCATCACGGCCCTGGCTTGCCAGCGCAGTGGTCGTCTTCCTGGGCTTGGCTGCCATTTTTGCTAGTATCAATCATTTTGAATAATTTCTGAGCTTGTGTGGAGGAATAATTATAAATCGGCAGCAGTTTCTGCCCTCAATAAATGTTAGGTTTTGAAGGCCAGTAGGGGAGGGAAGATGAAGAAAACTCACACGTTATTAAGAATGAGACAGGAAAATTGCAAGGCAGAGAGACCTATCCTCACTTCAGCTCCTTTTTATAAAAGTTAATTTTGCCTTATCTTACTCAGGAGTCCCCGGGCAGTGCAAATGGTGAACACACTCGGCCGCTAACTGAAACGTCAGACTGAAATAGGCTAGGAAGAAAGGCCTGGCCATCTACTTCTGAAAGTCAGCCACTGAAAACCCTATGGATCCCAATGGTCTGATCCGAAACTGACCACAGAGATGGTGCAGGACCAGGCAGCGTTTTGTCCCTGTGTGCCTGGGGTGGCCGTGACTCGGGGGCCAACTCGAGAACAGACAGCTCTCTTCTAGATTGCCACACTGTCGGGGCTTGCGTGTGGCTGGGATGCTGGACGCTAGGCCACGAGTATTTCAAACACCAGCAGGGTCACCCCTGGTGGATAGGTTTCAGGTAAGTTTCCAGACTGAGACAGACTAGGAAGAAAGGCCTGGCAATCTACTTCTAATAATCAGCCAATGAAAACCCTACAGATCACAACAGAACATTGTCCGATATAGTACCAGAAGATGAGTCCCCAGGAGGGAAGGCACTCGAAACACACAGCGGCTGCGACAATGGACTCGAGCGTACCAACGACCCCGAAGATGGCGCAGGGCCAGGCGCTGTTTCACTCCTTTGTGCGTGGGGTCACCGTGAGCCAGGGCCAAATGGGGGGCAGCTAACAACAACAACCCTTCCCAAACTGCAGGCAGCATGAACCAGAGTGCTCCCCAGGAATGGTGACAACCGGGGCAAACACTGTCAACAGATAAACGAGTTCCAGGCCCTCAGGTGGCTACTGGCTCCCTGGTACATGGATCCCCTCCAGCAGCCTCAATGCCTCGCATCTTTCTCTCTATCCCACTGCTCATGCGGATTTATTACGGTTTCCAGCCGATCTGCTTGGCTGCTTCGGACCATCTGGAAGCAGTCAGAACACAAGGATGGAATCGTTAGTAAAGCCAGCGGGGCCATTACTCATGACTGGGGCTTTGAAGCTCCACATGGTTTATGCGTACGAGGCCGTAAATGCTATAGGCGAGCAGACCCAGGGTTTGCTAAGGGAGGCACGGGTGGGGGGCAGAGATGATGACAATGGTGGTGATCTCACCCAGCCTGGGCAGAGCTGCAAAGGGTGCGGCATTCATCCTTGTGCCTCAAGACTTCGACCACATAACCCCTTGTTCCTGGTGCCTTCTCGGCCCCCAGGATCCTCAGGAGGTGGTTGTTGCTGCTAGCTGTCACCGAGTCAACTCTGACTCATGACAAATCCATGTGTGTCCGAGTAGAACCGAGCTCCGTAGGGTTTTCAAGGCTGTGATTGTTACAGAAGAAGATTGCCAGGGCTTTCTTGCAAGGCTCCTCTGGGTGGGTTCCAACCACCAACCTTTCGGATTGAATTGTGTCCCTTCAAAATGTGTGTCAACTTGGCTAGGCCATGAGTGCCAGTAGTGTGTGGTGGTCCACCATTTTGTCATCTGGTGTGATTATCCTACGTGTTGTGAATCCTAAGGTCTATGATGTTAATGAGGCAGGATTAGAGGCACTTAGGTTAATGAGGCAGAACTCAATTTACAGGCTTAGGTTGTATCTTGAGTCAATCTCTTTTGAGATATAAAAGAGAGAAGGGAGCAGAGAGGAGAGGGGACCTCATACCACCAAAAAAACAGAGCTGAGGGTGGAGTGTGTCCTTTGGACCCAGGGTTCCTGTGCTGAGAAGCTCCTAGGCCAGGGGGAGACTGTTGACAAGGACCTTCCTCCAGAGCTGAAAGCCATTGCCATCAAGTTGATTCCCACTCATGGCGACGCCATATGACAGAGTAGAACAGACCCATATGGTTTCCTTTTTTAATCTTTATGCTTAATCTTTGTGTAATCTTTATTGCAGCACCAGGGCTCTCCTGGAAGAAAAAAACCCACGTGCTCACATGTACACACACACACATACATGTGTCTGTATGGTAGCCTTCCCTTATCCCAGGGTATACATCCCAAGGACCCCTGTGGATGCCTGAAACCACGAATCATACCAAACCCTGTATATACTATGATTTGTTCTGTACACATGTACCTATGATAAGGTTTAATTTCTAAATTAGGCACAGTAAGAGATTACCAACAATAACTAATTTTTAAGAGATGACCAACAATAACTAATAATAAAATAGAACTGTTATAACAACACATTGTAATAAAAATTACGTAAACGACGGAGCTGCGGGCGGGATCATTCTGTGTACTTATTTAACACTTTCAAACCGTGGTTGACCGCGAGTAACTGAAACTCTGGAAAGCGAAACCACAGATAAGGGGCGGGAGGGGGGGCTACTGTAAACATATCCAAGCAATCAACCACCGGCCATCTAATCTATTCCAACTCATGGTGACCATAGGATTTCCAAGTCTGCAAACTTCATGCAAAGAGATCTCCAGGCCTTTCTTCTGAGGCACATGTATGTGGACTTGAACCCCCAGCCTTTTGGTTAGCAGCTCCATTTGTGCCACCAAGAGGCTCCATATATATATATATACACACACACACAGAGTCTCTGTATTTTTGTTGTATGTTTGCATTGAAATTATTCATTCGTTAAATGTACCCCTAACATGTGGCCGTTTGAGAACTTCCCTGGGAAGTCGGTGATGGGTAACGAGCATCTCCAATGTGGCAAGACTCAAACTCCACGAGTTTTCTTCCATCTGCCGTTGTTTATGTCTTTGTGTTTTTCTAATTAATAGTGTGAGTTCTCAAAACATGCTATTTTCTCCACAAAAGTTAGTAGGTTTATTTTCACTTTTATAACAAGCCTGTAAGAAATAAATTTTATTTTTGTTGTTGTTGTTTTTGTCTGATTCATGGCGGCTTCACACACGACACAATGAAACCTTGCCCGGTCCTGCGCTGTCGTCACGATCGTTGGTCTGCTCGAGTCCATGGTTGTGGCCGCTGTGTGTTTTGAGCGTCTTCCAACCTAGGGGCTCATCTTTCAGCTCTATATCAGACACTGCTCTTTTTTCTTTTTTCAGTTGTACTTTAGATGAAGGTTTGCAGAACAAACTAGCTTCTCATTAAACAGTTAGTACACATATTGTTTTATGACATTAGTTAACATCCCCCTGACATGTCAACACTCTCTCTTCTCCACCTTGGGTTCCCCATTACCAGCTTTCCTGTCCCCTCCAGCCTTCTCATCCTCGCCCCCGGGCTGGTGTGCCCCTTTAGTCTCGTTTTGTTCCATGGGCCTGTCTAACCTTTGACTGAAGAGTGAACCTCAGGAGTGACTTCATTACTGAGCTAAAAGGGTGTCCAGGGGCCATACTCTCAGGGTTTCTCCAGTCTCTGTCAGGCCAGTAAGTCTGGTCTCTTTTTGTGAGTTAGAATTTTGTCTATACTGGACAATGTTCTGTTGTGATCTATAGAGTTTTCATTGGCTGATTTTCAGTAGCTCACCAGGCCTTTCTTCCTAGTCTGTCTTAGTCTGGAAGCTCTGCTGAAACCTGTCCACCATGGGTGACCCTGCTAGTGTTGGAAATACCAGTGGCCTAGCTTCCAGCATCACAGCAACACGCAAGCCACCACAGTACAACAGACTGACAGATGGGTGGTGGGGGTCTCCATTTGCTTTATCCATAGAACAAAGAAGTTGGACTAGCTTGGTTCTGTCCAGATCAGACATTCTAGCTTCCTTCTCTCCCCGCCCCCACCTATATTTTCTCCTTTATTCCTAAATAACAGCACTATGTTCCTGTTACGTACTTGATATCTGGGCTTCCCAAGTGTGATGGTGTAAAGATTGTGTGTTAGCTTGGCTGAGCCCTGATTCTCAGTGGTTTGGCAGTTCTGTAATGACGTAGTTGGACAGTGATGTAATGAAGTAGTTTGGCAGTTATATACTGATGTAATTGGGCGGTTCTGTAGGGATGTAGTCATCCTCCATGATGTGATTTGATGTGATCTGCCAATCAATTATAAGGGGAGTTTCCTCGAGGGTGTGGACTGCATCCAACACATATATGGACATTCTGGCAAAGTTCATTTGCTTCTTCTGGATCCTGCATCCAGCTCATCGTCATCTGACCTCCGGTTCTTGGGACTTGAGCCAGTGGCCTGCCATATTGCCTGACCATCTTGGATTCGTTGGCCTCCACAGCCTGTGAGCCAGGAGCCTGCCATCTGAAAAGCCGATCTTGGGGTTGTCAGCCCCTGCAGCTAAGTGAGTCAGGTGAAGCCTCCAGCCTGATGCCTGACCCGCGGATTCGGGACTTGCCAGCCTTCGCAACTGCCTGAGCCATTTCCTTGCAGTAAATCTGTCTCTCTCTGTGTCCATCTGTCTGTCTCTCTCTTTCTATTTATATGTATACCCTTCATTGGTTTTGGAAACCCTGGTGGCGTAGTGGTTAAGAGCTATGGCTGCTAACCAAAAAGGATGGCAGTTCAAATCCACCAGGCTCTCCTTGGAAACCCTATGGGGCAGTTCTACTCTGTCCTATAGGGTTGCTATGGTTGGAATCCACTTGACAGCAATGGATTTTCATTGGTTTTGCTTCTCTAGGGAATGCAGCCTAAGACACCAAGTTTGAAAGTACATATGAATCAGCTAGAAATATTCTGAGAACGTGAACTCTGATTAAATCAGGGTTTGTTTTTGCTGGTGGCCGTCAAATTGGCTCCAACTCCATGTACAATGGAACACAATGCTGCCCGGTCCCGCGCCATCTTCTCGGTCGTAGGCGTGTGTGAGTCCATTGTTGTGGTCGTAGCATCAGTCCAACTCATGGAGGGTCTCCGTGGTTTTCTCTGCCTTCTCAAAACTTCTGAAATGATGAGGATATGGTTAACCTGAGGCTCCCGTTTTGAGGAGCAAGGTGACAGGTACAAGGCTAGATTCGTGCATGTGCGTGAGTGTGGGTATGAAGAAAAATAAATTCTGAATGCTGAAATACACTTACGTGGTATTCACATGGTACAGAACTCCAACTACCAAAACCAGGCGATAATATTATGATCATGTATAGAAGGGAAAGATGAGTGCAAAGGACTAAGGGACCACATCTACCACGGCTTCCACTGGACTGAGTCCAGTACAAGTAGGTGGTGCCCAGATACCACCACCGACTGCTCTGACAGGGATCACAACAGAGGGTCCCGGACAGAGCTGGAGAAAAATGTAGAACAAAATTCTAACAAAAAAAAAGACCAGACTCGCTGGCCTGACAGAGACTGGAGAAATCCTGAGAGTATGGCCCCGGCACTCCCTTTTAGCTCAGTACTGAAGTCACTCCCGAGGTTCACCCTTCAGGCAAAGATTAGACAGGCCCATAAAACAAAACGAGACTAAAGGGGCACAACAGCCCAGGGGCAAGAATGAGAAGGCGGGAGGGGACAGGAACGCTGGTGATAGGGAGCTCAAGGTTGAGAAGGGAGGGTGTCAACATGTCGTGGGGTTGTTAACCAATGTCATAAAACAATATGCATACTGTTTAATGAAAAATGAGCTTGTTCTGTAAATCTTCGTCTAAAGTACAATAAAACAAAATAAAGATTAACTACTGACAGAAAAAAATTGTGATCACGTCAAGGGAGATGCTGTAAAAGTCACAGATGGGCTTTCACTTGACAAATCCTGGATTGTGTAAATATTCCTGAGCATGGATAAAATGTAGGTCACGCCTCATCTCAGCGAACTCCCAAGCGTGAGTCAGCTTCTTTGCTGCTTGTGAACTGACGGAAATATGTAAGGCTCAGAATTCTTGGCGGTAAGTGTTTTTACGCACGGTCCTTGATCTCCACTAGAAGTGTCTTGACTGTTATGAAGTGTCTTTTTCTTTTTCCCCTCTAAGTTCATGATACGCAACTTTGACTCCACCTGGAAATCTCCTGGGGGAGCTTAACAAGATATTGCTGACTGGACTTCACTGACACAGGTTGTCGTTTAACTGGTTAGTGGTCGGGACCTGGGCATCCGAATTTATGAAAGCATTCTAGGTAATTCTAATCTGCAGCTTGTCTGAGGATGGATGCTGGATAAGGGCGAAATGAAAAACTAAAAGTCTCTCCTTGGTGACCACTGGGTAGAAACCACAGCCTAGAATTTTCTTTAAAAAAGTTTTTTTTTTTTTTTAATTCTATTTTTGTTTTTGTTGAAACTAGACACAGCAGAACATACACTGATTCAACAATTTCTACGTGTACAATTTAGGGACACTGATTACACTCTTCGAGCTATGCAATCATTGCCACCCTCCTTTTCCAAATTTTTCCACCCTCGTTAAAATAAATTCACTGCCCCCTGAGGATCCTATCTAACCTTTCGAGCTCCTGTTGTTGATTTGATCCCATATAAATAGTTCTTTAAAACAGCACAATGCTCAAGGCAGACATTTTTTACTACTTAAACTATTACGTGGTTTTAAGGCTTCGGGGGATATTTTTGGCTTAAAGATTATCTCAGGGCAAGAGTTTTAGGGGTTCATTCAGCCTCCATGGCTTCAGAAAATCTGGATTCTGTGAGAATTTACAGTTCTGTGTTGCATTTTCCCCCTTTTGATTAGGACTCTGCTATAGGCTCTTTGATGAATATATTCAGTCATGGCCACTGGGCACCATCTAGTTCTTCTGGTCTCATGGCAAAGGAGGCAACTAACCTTGTCTTCCATTTCTACGTCCTATTCCTGACTGTCGTTCTTCCTCTATTGCTCCAGGTGAATACAGTTCAATAGTTGTACCTTAGGTGGTCACTTGTAAGCTTTTAAGACCCTTGGTACTACACAACAAACTAGGAGGTAGAACAGAAGAACTAAAAGCAATATTAAGGCAATTGACTGGGATGTCCCATGAAACCAGGACCCTGAACCTCCAAACCAAGGAACCAAATCCCATGAGGTACTTGGTTGTGCACAAGCAGCCTTCGCAACTCCAGTGCTCAGAATTTTCTTTTTGAAAGAGAGAGAACAGGTAGTCCCTGACTTAGGGCATACTCGAGTTACAACGCACAGCACTTATGACCATCCATGTTTTGTTTTTTTTTTTTTGTACATCTTATCGTTAGTCGTAGGTATTATATACGGTGTTGCAGTATGTAATTTGCTGATGATATCATAAAAAAAAATCATTCTTAGATGTTCACTCACAGACGTTCAATTTTATGATTTACTGTTTAAAACACTGCCCTATAGACTTAGTTTTCTAAGCTAAATCGGGGGCTTCAGCTGTGTAAAACATGGACCCAAACGCTGATCGCTTGGCTAAAGCCGATAGGCAGATTCGGGAAGCAGTGAGACGTTACTGCGAAATAGATGGGAAAAAAGGACCATTTGGACAACTGTCACTAATTTTCTGACTGGAAACGCCATCTCCATTTCTGGGAACAACCCAGATGACCCAGAGCCATCCATAAGTGGGGTTATTATCCCAACTGACAAAATACCAATGTCGTCCAACTCTTCTTCATCGTCAGAGTCAATTGGGATGATTTCTGTATTTTTTAATGGATGTATGTATGCATTAAATTATATCTGTAACTTTACACGTAATGTTTCCAACCCCCAAAGACAAATAAAAATCACATTTATGAAGATACTGGGAATAAGAGGCAATAATAGGGAAAGCTAAAAAAAAAAAAAACGAGGTGTTCAGCTTATGTCAGAGTTGATTTATGAAGGAGTCAGAATGGAACCCCGCCATAAATCATGGACTACCTATATTCCTCTATTCGGAAGCAAGAATGAGCATAATCAGCCAATCTTGTCTGCACTGGAGTCCCCGGGTGACGAAAACAGCTCACTCAGCTGCTTACCGAAAGGTTGGAGGTTCGAGTCTACCCAGAGGCACCTCGGAAGAAAAGCCTGGCGATCTACTTTCGAAAAATCATCCATTGAAAACTCTATGGGACGCGGTTCTACTCTGACCTATATGGGGTCGCTGTGAGTGGAAGTCGACTTGGCAGCAACTAACGTTATCAGAACATCCCCTCAGCTTCACTCAGGATGTCAGATTTATTACGTCAGCAAACGTACCAGCCATCAGCTACTGTGTTTCACCTGGCCCCCTAGAAGTTTTGCGAAAACGCTTGAGCAAGATCCCATCATTTATTGTCTGCCAGTCTTACTTTTTGATACCAAAACCAAACCCGTTGCCGTCCAGTCAATTCCAGCTTGTAGCAACCCTATAAAACAGAGTAGAACTGCCCCAGAGGGTTTCCAAGGAGGGGCTGGTAGATTCGAACAGCTTAAGTTTTGGTTAGCAGCCAAGTTCTTAACCACCGCATCACCAGCTGTTGCCCTTTCCTTTCGCCTGCCCAGTTTTATTACGAGCCTGTGGTCAGGGACTCGTGGTTCGGTGTCATTTTATACCAGAATCCTCTGCCTTCCTCACTGTGTTCCTTTGTCATCCTCTCCTGGGGTAGCAGGAATGTTTTCTAAACAGTCCGAACGAGGTCTGTTTGGTAGGAGGCTCTCTGTTAGTCACTTCCAAACCATGGGCTTCTGGGGTCCCAAATGCTGGTGATGGCCAAGCAGGTCAGACTCACCCTCCATTGTCATGACATCCCGTTGGGTGTGGAGCTGACAGGAGCTCTAGGTCTGGTTCTGTTCTGGTCAGTGTGTCCTGAGAAAGCATGTCCTCTGTAAGCTGCTCTTGTTGATGTTAGCTGCCATCAAGTCGGCTCTGACTCATGGTGACCTCACGTATAACAGAAGGAAACATTGCCCGGTCCTGTGCCATCTTCACGATTGTTGGTGTGTTTGAGTCCCTTGTTGTGGTCACTGGGTATTTTGACTGTTTTCCAACCTTGGGGGCTCATCTTTCAGCACTACATCAGGCAGTGTTCTGTTGTGATCTACAGGGTTTTCACTGGCTGATTTCCAGACATAGGTCACCAGGCCTTTCTTCCTGGTCTGTCTAAGTCTGCAAGCTCTGCTGAACCCTGCCCACCATGGGTGACCCTGCTGGTATTTAAAATGCCAATGGCATTTTGGTATATTACACAGATGATGTTGTTGTTATTGTCCTCAAGCTGACTTCGACTCAGGGGGACCCTGTGTACAAGAGAACACTGCCCAGTCCTGTGCAGTCTTCATGATTCGTGGTGTGTGTGAGTCCACTGTTGTGACCCATGTGTGGTGAAATCAGTCACTTTTCTTGCAATTCAGGTGGGTTTACAATTTTTCTACCGCTGAGTACGTTAAACCTTCCAGACTACTGCTGAAGCCACTCCTGAGGCTCACCCTTCAGCCAAAGACTGAACAGGCCCGTAAAACAAAATGAGACTACAGGGGCACACCAGCCCTGGGACAAGGACAAAAAGGCAGGAGGGGAGCAGAAAGCTGGCAATGCGGAAACCAAGGTCCAGAAGGGAGGGTGTTGCCACGTTGTGGGGTTGGCAACCAATGTCACAAAACAATATGTGTATTAACTGTTTAATGAGAAACTAGCTTGTTCTGTAAACCTTTATCTAAAGCACAATTTAAAAAAAAAAAAAGCCAAAAACCTCCCACACTATTCCCAGAATTGGGCGTCCACCCTGACTACTTTGACAAGGATCACAATAGAGGGTCCTGGACAGAGCTGGAGAAAAATGTAGAACAAAATTCTAACTCACAATAAAAAGACCAGCCTTGCTGGCCTGACAGAGACTGGAGAAACCCTGGGAATATGGCCCCCAGACACCGTTCTAGCTCACGTGGGTTGGCTGTGAGCTGTAATCCGCTCAAGGGAATCTGATTTGGTTTAGTTTTTTAGGGGTGTAAATGGTTAAGCACCCCACTACAAGCCACAATGTTGAGAATTAGAACCCACCCAGAAGTGCCTCGGAAGAAAGGCCTGGCAATCTAATTCTCAATAATTAGCCATTGAAAACTCCGTGGAGTGCAGTTCTACCCCGACACACAATGGGGAGCCATGAGTCCTGTGGATACCTTCTGTATGTCGCTTTCTTAACATTTTTCTCCAGGCTGTGTCTTTTTTCCTCGGGAGGGAATTCAGAAGCAGAAGGTTTATGCTGACATCACCAAAGGTCTTCTCTCTTTCTTTGGCAGTTCTAGTCATTTCTCAAAAAGTTAAACACAGACTAAACAGTAGTTTAGCTTCGCTAGTAAAGAATGTCTGCCTTGAGCATTGTGCTCTTTTAAGATCTATCTATCTTTTTAGATTTTTTATCTATATGGGATCAAATTGATGACGGCAACTCGAAAGACTAGATGGGCGCACTGAGTTTATGTTAACGGAGGAGGAACAATTTGGAAAAGGAAGGTGAGAATGGTTGCACAACTTGAACAATGTTATCCATGTCACTGAATTGTACACACAGAAACCATTGAATTCATGTATGTTTTGCTGTGTATATTCTTATCGACAATAAAAATAAAATGAATTATATATAAACAAAAGTGAGTGTGATTTTAAAATTAAAAAGAGAAACAAGTTACCCAACACCGCCACCCACCTGTCAGTCTGTTGTACTGTGGTGGCTTGCGGGTTCCTGCGATGCTGGGAGCTAGGCCACCAGTATTTTAAATACGAGCAGGGTCACCCGTGGTGGACAGGTTTCAATGCAACGTCCAGACTAAGAGAGACTAGGCAAAAAGGCCTGGAGATCTGCTTCCAGTGGGTGATTAAAAAAAAAGAAAAAAAAAATTTTTATAGGCAGAAAAGCCTGGTGACCTGCTTCCAGTGGGTGATAAACCTGTTGTTAATTTTCTGTGGTCATTGACACACCCAAATCCCGTGTTAGAGTGGTGGGATGTAATCAATGTCCCTGAACTATACATGGAGAAATGGTTGAATGGGTGCATATTCTGGTGCGTATATTCTCAACCTCAACAAAATAAAATGGATTATTAAAAAAAAGAAAACAAACAACAAACAAGTACCGAAACAAGTAATATCAAGAAGGAGTCATTTTCTATCTCCTTGGAATCAAATTATGGAGAAAATATGGAATCAAATTGACAGCAGCAACTCGCAAGGTAGATAGGAGACTTAGGGGGCAGTGAGTTTACGTTCCTGGCGGGGGGACAACTCAGAAAAGGAGGGTGAGAATGGCTGCACAGCTCGAAGCGTGTAATCAGCGTCACTAAACGATACGTGTAGAAAACTGTTGAATTGGTCCATGTTCTGCTGTGTATATTAACCACAAAATACATAAAATAAAAAAAAGGTTAAAGATAGAATTACCGTAGGATGCAGCAATTCTACGCCTAGGTATATACCCAAAAGAATTGAAAACAGGTACTGAAATGGTTGCATATTTGAAGAACGTAACCAATGTCACTGAATTGTACAAGTAGAAATTGTGGACTTGGGGTATGTTCTGTTGTTTATATTCTCAACAACAGCCAAATAAAATAGATGGTTAAAAAAAAACAAAAACAAGGACGTACATGCACGTACATTGCACGACTGTTTGGCTATTCACAATGGCCAAGAGGTGGAAACAGCCCGGATGTCCATCAGCAAATGAACGGATAAACACGATGTGGTCCGTGCATACAACCGAAAACTATTCGGCCATAAAGAGAAATGAGTCCTGATACATGCTATGACATGGATGTATTTCTAAAATGTGATGCTAAGGGAAAGAAGGCAGACACGAATTTGATTCCATTTATATGAAGTGTCCAGGCTAGACAAATCCAGAGAGCCAGAGGGTAGACTGGTGGCTGCCATGGAGCTGGGGGGAGGGAGATGGGGGTGAATGCTAATGGGACCGAGTTTCCTTTTGGGGTGCAAAAATGTTCTAGAACTCAATAGAAGGGGCAGTTGACAACGTTGTGAATTGTTCATTTTACAATAGTTAATTTAATGTGTAGATTTCACCTCAATAAATCTTTTTTTTTAAGTTGTATTTTTTTCCCCGCCCATTTTCAGAGGGTCTTTATTTCCAGCAAAAAGAATTGGTGTGGAAAATGTCTTCCCTTCTGCACGCTTCACCGGAGACATGTCAAAGCCTGCACTGACATTTCTGTCTCTAGCCAAGTTTCCAAGGAAAGGGGTAATGGATCGTTCTTTTCAAGGACAGGAAGCCATAAACCACAAAACTGGCAGCCTCAGTGAGACAAAGGAAATGAGTGTTTCCCTGTATCAGACAGACAGATAGAGAGAGAGAGAGAGAGAGAAATGGATGGATGGATGGATGGATGGATGGATGGATGGATGGATGGATGGATGGATGGATGGATGGATGGATGGATGGATGGATGGATGGATGGACGGATGGACGGATGGATGGATGGGTAGGTGGGTGGGTGGATGGGTGGGTGGGTGGGTGGGTGGATGGGTGGGTGGGTGGGTAGGTGGATGGATGTATGGATAGGTAGATAGGTATATGTATAGATAGGTAGGTAGGTATAAAGGTAGATAGACAGGTAGCTGATGGATATGGACGGATGGACAGGTGGACGGACGGATGGATGGACGGAAGGATGGGTGGGTGGGTGGGTGGACGGATGGATGGATGGACGGATGGATGGATGGAGGTAGATAGATGTTGAGACAGAAATGATAGGGATAGATAGACAGATAGATGCTGTCAAGTCAACTCTGACTCATGACAACCCCATATACAACAGAACGAAACGCTACCTTGTCCTGAGCCATCCTCCCAGTCATTGGCATGTTTGACTCCATCGTTGTGGCCATTGTGCCAAACCATCGCACCGAGGGTCTCCCCCTCCCTCGCTGGCCTTCTATTTCACCAAACACGATGTCCTGGGTTAGAACTTTCTCTTTTCTGAAATCATAGATACAGGAAAACCCACTTGTTCCAATCGCGTCATACATAAAGTCACAGACCAGTGACAAGAGAAAATAAAGGAAGTAGCGGTTGGATGCTGTGTTCCCAGGACAGCTTGCTGTCCGTGTCTGGATGGAAGACGGTCTGACAATTGGGCAGAGACAACCATTTCTTGTTTGTTTGTTTGTTTTTCTCTTTTTCCTGTCTACCGGCAGTGGAAGGATCGTGCCCTATTCTTGTTTAAATTCGCATTCCCTTGATGACCAGTGAGGCAGAGAGCATCTTCATGGTTATTGATCACTTCTGCTTCCATGTCTTTTTCGCATTGCTTCATATCCTTTGTCCCTTTTCCTACTGAATTGTTACTCTTTCCTTAATTGATTTATAGCAGGGTTTCTTAACAGTGGGTTTGGTTTTGGTTTGGGTCTTTGCAGGTATTATCAGTTAATATGAGATCATACTGGAGTAAACCAAAAGAACCTAACCTGTTGCCATTGAATCAATTCCAACTCATAGTCACTATAGGGCAGAACAGAACTGCCCCATAGGGTTTCCAAGGAGCAGCTGCTGGATTCAAACTGCCGACCTTTTTGGTTAGCAGCCTTAGCTCTTAACCCCTGTGCCACCAGGGCTCCACCACAGGTATAAGGGTTAGAATTTACAGCATGTATTTTTGGGGGACACAGTGCAGTCTGTAGCAATGGCAGAATGCTCAAACAAGGCCATATTCCACCAAAAGACAAGACCATCCAGGGACTGGAAAGATTCCATTAGATTAGTGGCTTCAAGGTTATTTGCAACTTGTTCTAGAATGGTTTCTGCTGAAGAGTGAAGGGACGGGGAGATTTTGAAGGGTCATCTATCAGTGGAGGAGGCCTTGGGTGGTGCGAAGAGTTACGCACTCAGCTGCTAACCGAGTGCTTAACCATTGAACCACAGGGGCTCCTGCTTTAGGTTTAGGTTAGTAGCCAAGAGCAAACCATCCGACCTTTTGGTTAGCAGCCGAGCTCTTTATCACTGCGCCACCAGGGCTCCACTGGAGTAGGGTGGGTCCTAATTCCATCTGAGTGGCGTCCTTGTAAATGAGAAGAGACACAGAGGGAAGACCGTCCTGTGAAGACAGAGCAGAGACGGAGCCCAGGAACGCCTGGAGACACCAGAAGCTGGGAGAGACAAGGAAGGATCTTCCCCCAGGGCCCCTGCCCACGCCTTGGTCTCAGCCTTCTGGCCTCCAGAACCTTGAGACCGTAAATCTCCATGGTCTTAAACCACCGGTTTTATGGTAATTTGATTTGGCAGACTGGAAAACTCATACAAGGTCAAGCATCTCCTTCCTGCAAGCCATTTATGGGTGATGAAAAATATTCTTGGTGCATAATCAGAGCAGTTCCAACAGGGCCAAGCTCCCAGCCAGGGCTCAAACGAGACTTCCATGGGGCTTGGTAAATCCGGGGGACGCCTCTCTGGACCACATCCAAGAGCTGGCTCCGTGTCACTCTCTGATGACGCTTGAGTCACACGTTGGCTGCGTCTCCTCCCCTGTTAAGTGCTCATCGCGCTGTAAGCTCCCTGGGAGGCTGGGGCCACAGCTGAGTTGCAAGCTGCGTGTGGTGAGAACAGAGCGATTGCCCAGATCTGCAGCTACCGTGGTGTTGGGTCCGGAACTGGAGCTCTGTGCTCAAAGCCTTCAGAGGGTATCCGTCTTCTTTACAGACCTGGAAAGAATGTGCTCAGATAGGTGCAGAGGAGTTCTCTGACTTCCTCAGACTCAGGCTTGGGGATTGGGCAGAGGGGCAAGGGGGCCGGGGGGCAGGTCTATGTTGGAGGAGCCATTGTGTCAGGTTCCTACAGACTTCCCTGTGAGATGACCCACCCACACCTTGAATACGGGGTTATTGGTGTTGTTGTTAGGTGCTGTCCATTTGGCTCCAACTCACAGCAACCTTACGTATAACACAAGGAAACACTGCCAGGTCCTGCACCATCTTCGTGATCGTTGGTGTGTTTGAGTCCACTGTTGTGGCTATCATGTGAATCCATCTCGTGGAGGGTTTCCCTGGTTTTCACTGACCCTCTACCTTACAAAACATGATGTCCTTTTCTATCAATTAGTCCCCCCGATGACATGTCCAAAGTAAGGAGAAGGTACGGGGAAGAAGCTAGGTCCCAGGGGAAAAGCCACTAAAAAAATTAAGGCCAGGGAATATTTTTGGTTTAAGGTTTGAAGATTATCCCAGGGCAATCGTTTCAGAGATCCATCCAGCCTCAGTAGCTCCAGCAAGTCTAGATTCTAGGAGAATTTGAAATTCTGTTCTGCGTTTCCCCCCTCTTGTTCAGAATTCCGCTATAGATATTTGATCAAAGTGCTCAGCAATGGCAGCCGGGCGCCATCCCATCTTCTGGTCTCATGACCAAGGAGGCAGCTGTTCGTGGAGGCAGTTAGCCACACCTTCCATAGCCTCCTCCTATTCCTGACTCTCCTTCGTCCTCTATTGCTCCAGGTGAATAGAGACCAATTGTTTAGTTAGCAAAGAATGTCTGCCTTGAGCATTGTGCTCTTTTAAAGAACTATCTATATGGGATCGGACTGACAACAACAACTTGAAAGCTTAGATAGGAACCTTAGGGGGCAGTGAGTTGATGTTGATGGGGGAGAAACAACTCAGAAAAGGAGGGTGAGAATGGCTGCACAACTTAAAGAATGTAATCAATGTCACTGGACTGTACCTGGGGAAACTGATGAAGTGGTGTATATTCTGCTGTGTGTATTTTCAACAACAACAAAAATAGATAAAATAAGTTATTTTTAAAAAATTAAGGTCAGGCCCTTAATGTCCACGATATGTTTTGTGAAAGAAGACATCACGTGATTTGGGCATTGTGAGAACACCATATTATATACCGCTGCTGCCTACGAGTCGAAGCAAGCACTGTTATACGTTCAAATTTTTATTTGTAAGTAGGGAAAGTTCCCATTAAAATAATAATGGTAGGAAGTGAAGTACACACATAAGACAGTAACGCAGGCGTTTATCATGACTATCAAAGCATACGTGTTATAGGTTCTGTGTGTGTTATACCAGTACACACCCCGCAGCACAGTCGTTTTGTATACAGGAGACATGAGATAAACGTGTTGTCGTGTGCGAGAAGCCGTTGCGTTCACTGGGTCTGGTTACGGCTGCTACGTCCCATTCTTCAGTCAGGATTTCTGACCTCTGTCATAACCTTATGGGACCACGGACATCTATACGGTCCGGCGCTGCCTGAGCAGACGTTTTGTGGTCCATGACTATGGTGTGCAGACAATTTTATAACCTTTTTCTTGAGTCTGTGACTAGTCACAGGAAGTAGAGAAACCGGAAGACGGAGGAACCCATTGGTCCGTGTATGTGTGAAACTGAGAGAAGGAAAAGGAGAGAGGCAGAGAAGGAGAAGGTGGTGGAGGAGGGAACGGGGGGAGCTGAAGGAAATTTCTCAAGCAGTTGCAACGCTTCTCCCCACCCCTAGCCCCTCGCATCCGGTCTTGCCATTAGAGAATTAATAAAACCAGCAAAGCCAGGCCTTCTCTGAAAAGTCACCAAAGTTTAAGATCTCTGGTGGTGCAAACGGTGAACACTGTCAGCTGCTAACTGAAAGGTCGGAGGTCAAGTCCACCCAGAGGTGCCTTGGAAGAAAGGCCTGGCAATCTCCTTCTGAAAAATCAGCCGCTGAAAACCCTGTGGAGCACCATCCTGCCCCGACATGCATGAGGGCACCGTAGGTTGGAGTCAACTTGATGGCAGCTTGTTTTTCAATTATTATTTAATTTTTTTTTCTGACTAAAAGAGAGGTAGCAGACCCCAAGGATCCCCGGGTGGTGAAAACGGTTAACGTGTTCTGCTGCTTACAGAGAGGCTGGAGGTTGGAGTCCGCCCCGCGGTGCCTCAGAAGAAAGGCCTGGTGACCTGCTTCTGTAAAGATCGTCGTTGTTGTTGGTTTTAGTAGCTACGGAGTTGGTTCCGACTCACAGCAATCCCACGCGTGTCAGAGGAGAACTGTGCTCCACAGGGTTTTCAAGGCCGTGATCTTTTAGTAGATCACGAGGCCTTTCTTCCAAGGTGCCTTGGGTGTGTTTGAACCGCCAACCTTTCGGCTAGTAGTCAAGAGTTTAATCGTACCTATGACAAAGAAAACCCAGTGGACCGCCATTCTGCCCCGTAGCACATGGGGTTGCCATGCGTTCGAATCGGGCTTGGGTTGTTTGGGTTCAAGTGATATCAACAAAAATCAAGTGAAGGGATATATTTAAGAGATGAAACTAGTAAACCACGTCTTATATGACCAGAGTGGTAAGAGAAAAAGGAGACTGCAGAGAAAAAACCCAAAAACCAAACCCAGTGCCCTCGAGTTGATTCCGACTCATAGCGACCCTATAGGACAGAGTAGAACTGTCCCCACAGAGTTTCCAAGGAGCGCCGGGCGGATTCAAACTGCTGACCCTTTGGTTAGCAGCCATAGCACTTAACCACTACGCCACCAGGGTTTCCAAGCTTACACAGAGGTGCGATTTCTGTAACAAGTCGTGCATTGAACAGCGGGCGTCTGGGATAGGTTTTTATCAGGACCCCTGTTTGCACGCACTTCCTTGGGATAAAGGCAGTGCTCAGCACCAGGCACCTTCAGTCTCTAAGCTCCTGTAAATGAGGAGAGTAATCTTGGAAACGGCTCTCGCTGCCAGGAGGGCTGGGATGACAGCTGAAATGACTGGTTTTAGCAACCTCCGTGTTGCGCCTTATTTTTGCTTCTCGGAAACAAGAAATAGGCGTGCATAAATTAATCCCAAGACGTACTGCAGACAGTAATTAGTTACTCTTGCAGGGAAAAACGTGGGGTTGGTGACTCCTGTCACGGCATATGCAATTTCCTCCGGAAAATGCACCTAGCATTCAGACTGACCCAACAGCGTCGTGCGGATCATAACGACAGCCCAAATCTGCAAACAACAAAAGCAGGAGTTGCATCTGATTAGAAACCAAGACGAGACCACGTTTTCGAATCAACACCCTGCCCTGACTTCCTGGGAAAGCTGGTGATGCGGAATCGATGTTGTTGCTGTTAGTTGCCGTTGGGTTGGTCCCCGACTCACGGCGGCCCCACACACAACGCAGTGCAAGAAACGTTGCCTGGTCCTGCACCATCCCCCTGATGGGTTGTGGATCGGACAGTTGCGATTTATAGGGTTTGCACTGGCTGATTTTTGGAAGCAGGCCACCAGGCCTTCCTTCCTAGTCTTAGTCTGAAGGTCTGTTGAAACCTGTTCAGCATCACAGCAACACGCAAGCCTCCACGGACAGATGGGGGTGGCTGCGTGTGAGATGCATTGGCCAGGAATTGAACCCGGGTCTCGTACACAGAAGGTGGGAATTCTACCACTGAGCAGCCAGCGTGCAGTTCGAGCTGGTTATTCCCAATTGTCTCTGATATGACGGGTGATCTGAAGTAACGGCAAACGTTTATCTCACCTGTGTCGGAGCCAGACGGTTCTCAGAAACACTTTAAACCTGTCGTCCTAAATATAGATTTCACTTAAAATCAATAATATGTCAGAAACAAAAATTAAAAGTTCACAAAGCTGAAGGATATGAGTTTTATACTTTCTTCATATGTTCCTTCCCTCCTTTCCTTCCCTCCTTCCTTCCTTCCTTCCTTCCTTCCTTCCTTCCTTCCTTCCTTCCTTCCTTCCTTCCTTCCTTCCTTCCTTCCTTCCTTCCTTCCTTCCTTCCTTCCTTCCTTCCTCCCGCCCTCCCGCCCTCCCTCCCTCCATCTCCCTTTTTTCTTCCTTTCCCTCCTTCCTTTTTCCTCTACCCTCCCTCCCTCATGCCTTCCTTCCTTCTTTCCTCCCTTCTCTCTCTTCATTCCTTCTTTCCATCTGTCCTCCCTTCTTTCCATCCATCCTCCCTTCCTTCCGTCCATCCTCCCTTCCTTCCTCTCTCTCTCCCTTTTTGGAAGAGCTGATGTATTAGTTTCTGAGGTCTACCATAACAAAGCACCACAAGTGGGATGGCTTTGAACATCGGGGTTTGTTGTCTGGTAGGTCTTTCGGCCAGAAGTGCAGAATCAACATGTTACCAGGGCCGTGTTCCCCAAAGTCTAGGGGAAGGCCCCGTCGCTCCGGCTTCTGGAAGCCCCAGGCGGCCCTTGACTGGTAGCCGCAGCCTCACGAGGCGTCTTGCCTCTGCCTGTGTTTCTCCTTTTTCACAAGGACACCATCATATTGGATTGCACCCACCCTGCTCCAGTAGGGCCTTATGTTAACTGATAACATCTCCAAAGACCCTATGTCCAAACGAGGTCAGGCTTAGGACTTTCACTTGAACTTTGGGGGACACAACTCAACCCATAACAGGGGCTATCAGGATCTCACACACACACACACACGCGTGCACCACACATACGTATACCATACCATACACACCATACACATATACATCACACATCTCAAATTGAGTACAAGAGGGAATAGGACAAACGGTTCAAGGCGGGGACCCCATCTACCCTATCTTTGGTAGTGCAGTGGGTAAACCTCTGCCGCTAACCAAAAGGTCGGCAGTGTGAACCCTCCAGTTGCTCCTTGGAAACCCGCGGGGTCCCCTCACCCAGCCCTCCTTACTCTGCAGATGTGGTTCTCAGATACGGAGAAGCGAACCTCCCCTGAGGTCACATCAGAGCCAGCTCCAGGGAGGACTCGGTTCCCGGGAGGTGCTGACTGTTAAAATACCACACCCGCCCCCATTGTTCAAAGCTGATTCACATTTTCCTGGAAGAGTACCATTTCCACTTAAATCCTCAAGCCCATTCGCATACGCTTTACAATTTTAACTGGTTTACGGAGATGAGACGCTCCAGTTTCATGTTCAAGTTCGTGAGTACTTTGTAACTTCAATTGGATTCAATAATTGTAAATAGAATGCACACTTATAGTAAAAAAGAAAAAGAAACCAAACAACAGGAAATACACAAAGTACGGGGCAAAGTAGCTCTTTCTTTGTGCCAACACTTCTCAAAAGCAGCCATCTCTTTGACGATCACTGTCATTATAGAGCGGAGCCCTGGTGGCGTAGTGGTTAAGTGCTACCTAGGGCTGCTAACCACAAGGTTGGCAGTTTGAATCTCCCAAGTGCTCCTTGGAAACTTGGAAACCCCATGGGGCAGTTCTGCTCTGTCCTACAGGGTCTCTAGGAGTCAGAATTGACTCGATGGCAACTAGTTTGTGTTTTTTTTTTTTTAAATCATAGCAGAGCCCTGGTAGTGCAGTGGTTAAAAGCTTGGCTGCTAGCCAAAAGCCAACAGTTCAAATCCTCAAACCGCTCCTTGGAAACCCGATAGGCAGTTCTGCTCTGTTCTATGCGGTCGCTATGAGTTGGAATCGACTCGTTGGCAGCTGTTTTTTCTTTTTTTTAATTGTTACAGAAGGAGCCCCCCGTGGCACAAGCAGTTAAGCAACCGACTACTAGCTGAAAGGCTGGAGGTTTGATTCCACCCACAGGTGCCTCAGAAGAAAGGTTTGGAGATTTACTGCCAAAGAGTCAGTCAGTGAACAGCCCAGTGGAGCCCAGTTCTATCCTGACACGCATCAGGGCGCCACGAGCTGGAGTCGACTGAACAACAACATCACTACAGAGGGAGCCCTGGGTGGTATAGACAGGTAAATGGTCTATGACGACACTAACTGAAAGGTTGGAAGTTCGAGCCCACCCAGGGGTACCTCAGAAGAAAGGCCTGGCAATCTACTTTTGAAAAATCAACCATTGAAAATCCCATGGAGCACAGTTCTACTCTGACCCACCTGGGGTCACCATGAGTCGGAATCAACTCCATGGCAACTGATTGGTTTATCTTCTAGATAGCTATTAATCGTTCCTTTATATTTTGGCCTAGTAATGTGGTGAATTATCTTAGCCATATTTTAATTCTCTCATGCGGAAATTCCTAAAATTGACCTCATTTTTTCGTGTGTATTATTCCTTTGATATAATGAATGATGGTGTTTGCTTAATCAATTTTTATTTTATTTACAATGATATTCATATCTGTTCAGAGTCATCAATTTTTGTGCTTTTTAAAATCAAATTCTAGAGTGGTTTTTTATAAACCCTTAACAAACCCATTGCCGTGGAGTTGATTCCG
Source organism: Loxodonta africana (assembly GCF_030014295.1). NCBI lineage: Eukaryota > Metazoa > Chordata > Mammalia > Proboscidea > Elephantidae > Loxodonta > Loxodonta africana. The sequence continues at coordinate 25,346,392 of NC_087370.1, read as the reverse complement.
GCTCATAGCGACCCTATAGGACAGAAAAGAACTGCCCCATAGGATTTTCAAGGCTGTAAACCTTCACAGGAGCAGACTGCCTCATCTCTGTCCCATGGAGCGGACGGCGGGTTCAAACTACTGACCTTTTCGTTAGCAGTGAGCACTTAAGCTGTACCACCAGGGTTCCTTGATTTTTATAAAAACCAAAAAAACCCAAACCCATTGCCATAGTCGATTCTGACTCAGAGCGGCCTATAGGACAGAGCAGGACTGCCCCATACAGTTTCCAAAGAGCGGCTAGTGGATTCGAACTGCCAACCTTTCGGTAGCTGCCATAACTTTTGAACACTGCACCACCAGGGCTCAAGTATTCCTTCTTATTCTAAACTCTAAATAACATAAATACCATGAGAATACCTTAGAGGTCTCAGAGAACTTTAACGGATTCTGTGAGTGTGCACATTTTTCGGAAAGAAGACCCAATTCTTCGTGGAAACCCATGTACTGACATTTTCTCGGTTTTCCTAGAATCACCTCTCTTACTCTGCTTTTCAAATATATTTGCGTAAATCATTGCAAATTTTGTGGTTAGCGTACTACGTTCACGTCAAATTTTGTGTATTTGCACTTAATTTCTTTTTTTTATTTCACTTTCCAGCGGTTCGTGTGATTTTTTTTTTCCCCAAAGAGCTCGTTCTCTGGTCTATTTTACTCTCTTATTAAACATATTTACTGAGCGACTGTTTTGTACTGTGCCCTCTTGAAGAAATTAAGCGTCTTAGTTCTCTAATGCTGCTGTAACAGAAATACCACAAGGCGGTGGCTTTGAAGAACAGAAATTTATTCCCTCACAGTTCAGAAGGCTAGAAGTCCAAACTCAGGGTGCTGGCTCTAAGGGAAGGCTCTCTCTGTCGGCTCTCAGGGAAGGTCTTTGTCTCTTTTCAGCTTCTGTTCCTGGGTTCCTTGGAGATCTCCACGTGCCATCTACCTTCCCCCAATTTGTGCTTGCTTGTCTCTGGGTCTAATCTGCTCTCTTTACCCCACCCAGTGCCATCGAGTCGATTCCGACTCATAGCGACCCTACAGGACAGAGTAGAACTACCCCATAGAGTTTCCAAGGAGCGCCTGGCGGATTCCAACTGCCGACCCTTTGGTTAGCAGCCGTAGCACTTAACCACTACGCCACCAGGGTTTCCAATATATATATATATATATATATATATATATATATATGGAATGCTTCATGAATTTGCATGTCATCGGTTGTTGCCAGGTGCCGTCTAGTCAACCCTGACTCACAGAGACCCCCATAGAGTTTCCTAGGCTGTCATCTTTATGGGGGTGGGAGTTCTGGGGGTGCAGCGGTTAAGTGCTCAGCTGCTGACCAAAAGGTCGGGGGTTCGAATCCACCAGCTGCTCTGCAGGAGAAAGATGTGGCAGTCGGCTTCCACAGAGATCACAGCCTTGGGAGCCCTATGGGGCAGCCCTACTCTGTCCTGTAGGGTCCTAGGAGTCAGGTTCAGCTCAAATGCAGTGAGTTTGGTTTTGAAATGTTTATGAGTACAGATCGCCAGGTCTCTCTCCCGTGGAACCAATGGTGGGTGGGGTCAAATTACCGGCCTTTCTGTTAGCAGCTGAGCACTTTAACCACTGCGCCACCAGGGGTCCTTTCCACAGGTCTATAGCCCAAATGGCGCAGTGGTTAAGAGCTACAGTGAGCTACAGGGCCTAACCAAAAGGTCGGCAGTTCAAATCCACCAAGCGCCCCTTGGAAACCCTGTGGGGCAGTTCTACTCTGTCCTATAGGGTCGGTATGAGTCGGGATCAACTCAACGGCAACGGGTTTGGGTTTTTCTTATTTTAAGGGTGAGGACTCCAACAAGTGTTTTGAGGGGACACAAGTCAATCCCTAACAGGAGGCATAAACCAGTGAACACAATAGGTAAACCCCTTCTTCATGGAGCCTGTGCAGTGAATGTGTGGGCGCGCCTGTGGACGTGTTGGTGACCTTGAGAGAGTGTGTGTGTGTGTGTGTGTGCACGCCTATGGACGTGTTGGTGACCTTGAGAGTGGGTGTGTGTGTGTGCACGCCTGTGGACGTGTTGGTGACCTTGAGAGTGGGTGTGTGTGTGTGTGCGCACGCCTGTGGACGTGTTGGTGACCTTGAGAGTGGGTGTGTGTGTGTGTGCGTGCCTGTGGACGTGTTGGTGACCTTGAGAATGGGTGTGCGTGCATGTGTGTGTATGTGTGCGTGCGCACCTGTGGACGTGTTGGTGACCTTGAGAATGGGGGTGCGTGTGCGTGTGTGTGTGTGTATGTGTGCGTGAAAAGGCAGTGACGAAAACCAGAGAGAAGATGCTTTGGATGACAAGGAGGACAGGAAGGTAAGACAGCAGAGCCAAGGGCAACAGCTAGGGGAACGTCACACCATGTATGCACACACACACACACCAGACACACACACACCAGACACACACACAACCCACACATACACACCACGCGTACACACACACACACCCTCCTCCTGCTGACTTGTTAAACCCAGTGTACTTCCCGTCCTTTGAGACTGTGGATCATCGCCAAGATGACCAGGCTGCTGTATATGACAAAGTGGGACGGTGCTTGCCGAAGATCAAACACGGAAAATGATCGAGCGGATCCCACCTGTCAGATCAGACAATTTTACACAACAAGTTGTCTCTTTTTTCTTTCCTTTATTTTGCTTTAGGTGAAAGTTTACAGAGCAAATTAGTTTCTCATTCAGAAATGTATACACAAATTGTTTTGTGACATTGGTTGCAATCCTGCAATGTGTCAGCACTCTTCCCCTTTCCCTTTACACCCTGGGTTCCCCGTGTCCATCAGTCCGGTTCTCCTGTCCCTTCCTGCCTTCTCCTCTTTGCTTTGGGGCAGATGTTGCCCATTTGGTCTCGTAGACTTGACTGAACTACGAAGCCCGTTCCTCACGTGTGTATTGTTTGTTTTCTAGGCCTGTCTGATCTTTGTCTAAAAGGTGGACTTCGGGGTGGCTTCAGTCCTGACTTAGGGTGTCTGGGGAGGTTCTCATCCCATGAATCTTACTTTGTGTGACTAAAACGTTCCATTCCAAGTACTGGCTCTATTAGCTCCCTCTCTGTTTGCTTATTTAAAGGATTAAGACAAAGTTGTTGATAGCACCGTTCCTTTCATTGACGCCAGGCCCATGGCTCAATTATTTAAGTCTACAATGCTTTCTTTTGTTTTGTTTTGTTTTTTTAACTTGGGTAAGACAGCACGAAGGTCCAACCTCCCTCCACGACGTCGGCTTGGCACGACTCGCTTTGCTGCAGGCACACGGAGGGAACACATCACCCCGTTTCACAACAACAGGGACGCTCGGACACGTTTAAACCCAGCCCCCATTCTCAATGCACCTGAAGGAGACTCAGGAAAGCAGTTTTGTACATTCCTTGAGCCATGGCTAATCACCCAGGACAACTGTTTCTGGGGAGAAGAAAAACCTTCCATGTCCTCCTTCAAGAAGGTAATTTTAAGGGGCATTCGAGGTTTCCTTGAAGAAGTCGTTTCTCCACAGAGATCTGTACCCCAGTGGGGAGGAAGCTCTGTTCCCCGGAGTGGTCTTTCACAGAGATTTACGTGATCCCGTTTAGCTCAGCCTGGTATCTTCCTGGACAAATCTTTGGGAAAATAATATGAACTGATGGGAAGATACGTAAAATGTGGATTCAACCTGAGTTAATTAATTCCCTCCCTCCTCTTGGAAAAAATAATAGAAACATTATCACCGTTTTATTGATTCAACAAATATTTGTTGGATGCTTGCACTATGTCCATCAAGAAGGTATCACTTGAGCAGAATGGAAAGGTAAGTAATTCCTAGACCCTTTTCTGAAGGAGGAATCCCTGGGTGGCAGAAATGACCAAGTCCTCAACTACTAACTGAATGGTTGGTGACTGGAACCCACCCATAGGTGCCTTGGAAGAAGGACCTGGTGACCCACTTGTGAAAAGTCAGCATTGAAAACCCTGTGAAGCACAGATCTATGCTGACACCCATGAGGCACCTCTGGGTGGGCTCAGACCTCCAAACTTTGGGTTAGTAGCTAAAGAACTAACTGTGCCCCTCAGGGAGACCCTAAGAGAGTATAACCCATGGACGTCGAGTCCATTCTGACTCATAACGACCCTGTAGGACAGAGGAGAACTGCCCTGTAGGGTTTCCAAGTCTGTAAATCTTTTTTTTTTTTTTTAATAAATTTTATTGTGCTTTAAATGAAAGTTTACAAATCAAGTCAGTCTCTCACACAAAAACCCATATACACCTTGCTACACACTCCCAATTACTCTCCCCCTAATGAGACAGCCCGCTCCCTCCTTCCACTCTCTCTTTTCGTGTCCATTTCCCCAGCTTCTAACCCCCTCCGCCCTCTAATCTCCCCTCCAGGCAGGAGATGCCAACATGTCTCAAGTGCTCACCTGATCCAAGACGCTCACTCCTCACCAGCATCCCTCTCCAACCCATTGTCCAGTCCAATCCATGTCTGAAGAGTTGGCTTCAGAAATGGTTCCTGTCCTGGGGCAACAGAAGGCCTAGGGGCCATGACCACTGGGGTCCTTCTAGTCTGAGTCAGACCATTAAGTCTGGTCTTTTTATGAGAATTTGGGGTCTGAATCCCACTGTTCTCCTGCTCCCTCAGGGGTTCTCTGTTGTGTTCCCTGTCAGGGCAGTCATCCAGTTCTTCTGGTCTCAGGATGATGTAGTCTCTGGTTCATGTGGCCCTTTCTGTCTCTTGGACTCATAATCACCTTTTGCCCTTGGTGTTCTTCATTCTCCTTTGATCCAGGTGGGTTGAGACCAATTGATGCCTCTTAGATGGCTGCTTGCTAGTGTTTAAGACCCCAGACGCCACTCTTCAAAGTGGGATGCAGAATGTTTTGTTAATAGATTTTATTATGCCAGTTGACTTAGATGTCCCCTGAAACCATGGTCCCCAGACCCCTGCCGCTGCTACGCTGGCCTTCGAAGCATTCAGTTTATTCAGGAAACTTCTTTGCTTTTGGTTTAGTCCAATTGTGCTGACCTCCCCTGTACTGTGTGCTGTCTTTCCCTTCACCTAAAGTAGTTCGTATTTACTATCTAATTAGTGAATGCCCCTCTCCCACCTCCCCTCCCTCCCTGCTCTTGTAGCCACAAAAGAATGTTTTCTTCTCAGTTTAAACTATTTTTTAGTTATCTAGTTTTTCTTCTGCGTTCTTTATAATGTTTTGTATACTGTTTATGCCATGTATTAGGGATCCTAACGTTGTCCCTATTTTTTCTTCCATGATCTTTATCTTTTGAGATTTTATATTTAGGTCTTTGATCCATTTTGAGCTTGTTTCTGTGCGTGGAGTGAGGTATGGGTCTTGTTTCATTTTTTGCAGATGGTTATCCAGTTATGCCAGCACCATTTGTTAAAAAGACTGTCTTTTCCCCATTTAACTGTTTTGGCGCCTTTGTCAAACATCGACTGCTTGGATGTGGAAGGATTTATGTCTGGATTCTCAATTTCTGTAAATCTATGGAAGCAGACTGCCACATCTTCCTCCTGTGGCGTGGCTGGTGGGTTTGAACTGCTGACATTTCAGTTAGCAGCCGAGCGCTTTAGCCACTGCACCGCCAGGGCTCCTTCCGATAGAGGCTAGAGCACTCTTGAACCCTTGGTTTAAGTATCTCTGAGTCAAACCATGCTTAAATATTAATTTGTGTGCCTGTGTGTATGGTGTGTGCATGTATGTGGGGTGTGTGTGTGGTGTGTGTGTGGTATGAGTGTGAGTGGTGTGCATGTGTGTGTGTGGTGAGTAGTGTATGGGCGTGGTGTGTACATGTAAGGGTGTGTGTGTGTGACATGTGATATGTGTATGTGTGGTGGGTGTAGTGTGTGTTTGTGGTGTGTGAGTGTGTGTGGTGTGATGTGATGTGTAAGACAGTCACCTGGCTGATACTTTCTTTGGGGTTCTGGTCCAGAAAGACTAAAATGACGCTCCAGGCTCGTGGAGAAGCAGCATCTAAGTGGTTTTGTGATAAATCGGCCTGGCTCGAGCCTCCTAAGTGACTTCTACAGCAGAGTCGTTTCTTCTGTATTACGTTTTGTCTGTCAATCTTTGGTTTCCTGGGATCAAATTAAGGAAAACTGAACTGGATATATTGTGTTTTCCTTGCCTTTCTCTTCCTCTCAACAAGTATTGGTTCCTCTCTGGGAAAACTCGTCATCCTGAACAAGCGTTGACATAGAAATGTTCGTTTCTGTTCCTTCGCCCTCAGGGAGAAACAACAGAAGTAATGAAAAGCCATCTCTAGCCATGCGGATTCTAAAATCCTCGCTTGGCTCCCTCCACTAATCCTGAAATAGTGCCTTAGATGTGTGGTGTGTCTCTGAAATGGAACTCAAAGGTGAGTTAGGGAAGACAGCTAATAAAGCCGTACAGATACACCAGGAAATAAAGCTAGATGAGAACATTAAAAACAACGGCATTTATTTAGATTAGACACGGTGATATCCGACTGGATCAAAGACACAAGTCTGGTATGGACCACAGCTGATGCCACGCCTGGGTCCCACGGAGAAGCAACACAACACCAGAGGTGCCAGGTTTGTCAACCCAGTTCTGAGCCACCGTGGTTGATGGATGCATTTTACCCCTCGGGAAGCCCAAGCAGTGAGCCCTCAGCAAAGTTAGAACTTGGGGCACAAAACTTAGTAAGTCTAGGAAGAGGTACAAGCTGACAGCTGTGATTCAACCAGACAAGCCAGGGCTGCCACAGGCTCAAATACTTATTCAAGCAGATCAATGCCACCAGGATACCAAAGTGAGGTGGCAAGGTGTCTGTCCAGATGGATGGAGCCTGGTGAGGGAAAGCTATGCAGGAAGACCTTGGAAACCCAGGCAAGGAGGCTTCTGCTTTGTGAGTAAGATAGCCACCCATCTACCCACCAACCCTTCTATCCATCCATCCATCCATCTATCCCCATATACATACATAAATACATCCATCCATCCATCCACATATCCATCCACCCATTCACCCACCCACCCACCCACCCATCCATCCATCCATCCACCCATCCCCCCGTCCGTCAGTCCGTCCATCTGTCCATCCATCCACCCACCCGTCTGTCCGTCCATCCATCCATCCACCCACCCACCCATCCATACGTCCATCCATCCATCCAGTCAATACGCATACATGATGTGTCAGGAAATGCCTTGACCTTGGGATCCCAAGAACATAACATTGCCCATCCAACAGAACCCCAGGCTCCAAGTCAGCGCCAGGGCTCCAAGAGAAAATAACTTGAGCACACAAGGAGCAGGTAGGAGCCTGGACTCAGTAACTCAGATGTAAGAATCCACCACTTAGGAAGACAAAAGGCAGGGTGGACTCAGATGTAGGGCTCAACTCAGCACTCAGTTATCAGCACCAAGGCACCTTCTCAGAGAGCCTAGTTGGAGCAGGGGCATAATTCTGCGCTTTCCAGGAAGGGACTGGTACACAGAGGGCTTGCTCTGTGGTCAGCTTAAATGTACCCTTGTCCAAGTGTGGATCAATGTAGTTCAATCTAACTGGCATGGAAATGTGCCTCTTAGTGGAGATGCAGGGAATGAGCAGTGAAGAGACAAAGGAAATAAAACCCGAAGGAGAAAGTTACAGATAAGATGCAGAGGTGAGGTGGAACGTGAGTGGAAGCTGGAATGAGTGTAGTATACCATGTCACAGGTGGAGGTCAGGAGGAAGCTTATCCAAGGCAGAGGAGACATGTGAGCCAAAGGCATGAGTTAGTCCTGAGGGTCTTGTTCAAGAGACAATATGGGCTCCAGGGCAGCTGCAGGACACATGGCAGGACATGGTGGACAGGTGATCTGGGGGGACCTGAGGATTTGGAGCCTCAGTTTCTATTGGCTGGAACATATCTTTATGTCCATGTGTCTCCAAGGGCAGGGCAGAGTCTGACACACCATGTATGCACAATGAATGCATGGATGGATGGTTGGAGGGATGGATGGATGGATGAGTGGATGGATGAATGAATGGATGGATGGTTGGATGGATGGACGGATGCACGGGTGGACGGACGGACGGATGGATGGGTGGATGGATGGATGAGTGGATAGATGGATGAGTGGATGGTGGATGGCTGGATGGATGGCTGGATGAATGGATGGGTAGATGATGGATGGAAGGATGGCTCACTCAGATGTCTGCCATGGGCTTGGGCTTGTAGGTGAAGAGAGACCAACGAGGCATGGGGAGAAGTGTATCACTTCGTTAGGTCACCTGGATTCCAGCAGGGAGAGGCTGGAAGCTGAGAAGCCAGTTGGGAGACTGTTGCTGTAACTGAACTTTGGAAAGAACTCCACGTAGTAGAAGGGTGATGAGGAGTCACAGAGGTGCAAGAGGGGTTTTGGAAGAGCGTGAGCTAGGAAAGGGAATGTTCACAAAAGGTTCAAAGTCATTCCCTCTTATGGTGAGAAGTGCACCATTATCATTTTTTTCCCTCTGAAGAAATTTCTGTGTTCATAAGATAGTAGAAACTGATAGAAAATGGAGGCAGCAGAGGGAGGGCTCAGCATCATAATGAAAGATTATGAGAAGAATAAGAGATTACGAGGAGAGAGGATTTACTGGGAAAAGGAGACACATCCATGAAGATGTGTTTGAGGGAAATTCAGACTTTTAAAGGAAAGTGAGCTCCACAAATCGGCTCCACGGACCATGACAAAACCTGCATTTGGGCTACCAAAAGCAGTCCGCCATTTTGTTTTCCTGTCATTTTTTTTTTTTTTTCAGATATAAGCACATATTACTATTTGCCCAAAATGTAATCTTATCTTATATCCTTTTTTTAACAACCTAACAGGGGGCGCAACGGTTAAGCACTTGGCTGCTAATGGAAAGGTTGGTGGTTGAAACTCACCAGGGGCTCTGCAGGAGAAAAGACCTGAAGATCTGATCCTGTGAAGACTTCACCCTTGGAAACTCTATGGGGTGGTTCTACTCTGTCCTATAGGGTCGCTGTGAGTTGAATTGACTCGATGGTACACAATAAACCACCCCTCCTTTTTTTTCTTATTGGATTTTGGACTTTTTTTTTCCATATTAATACCTTATTTGTTGTCATTAGGTGCTGTTGAGTGGACTCCAACTCATGGTGACCTTATGCAGAACAGAAGGAAACACTGCCTAGTCCTGCACCATCCTCACAATCATTGCTATGCTTGAGCCCATTGTTGCAGCCACTGTGTCAGTCCATTTAGTTGAGGGTCTTCCTCTTTTTTGCTGACCCTCTACTTTACCAAGCATGATGTCCTTCTCCAGGGACTGATCCCTCCTGATGACCAAAGTGTGCAAAATAAGCAAGACAGTCTCACCATTCTCACTTCTAAGGAGCATACCTTATTTAGGTCTGCCTTATTTTTTTTAATAATAAAAAAATATGCCGTTTTAAGTGTACGATTCAGTGCGATTAGTTACATTCACCTCTGTGCAACCATCACCACTATTTCTCAGAGTTTTAATCACTCCAAATAGAATCTGAGAACCACGTAAGCAACAGCGCTCCGTTCCCTCCTCCCTACAGCCCCTGATAACCACCGATCTACTTTTCTGTCTCTCTATATTTGCCAATATTGAATATTTCATATAAGTGGAGTCATACAATATTTGTCCTCTTGTGTCTGACTTATTTCGCTCAGTATCATGTGTTCAAGGTTCGCCCACGCTGTGGCACACATCAGGACTTCATTTCTCTTTATGGCTGAATAATGTCCCATTGGACGGAAGGACCACACTTTGTTTGTCCACCATCTATTGATGGGCACTTGGGCTGTTCCTACCTTTTGTCTACTGTGAGCACTGCTGCTGTGAACATCGGTGTGCACGTGTCTACCTGAGTCCCTGCTCTCAGTTCACTTGGGTATGCACCCAGCAGCGGAATTGCCAAGTCATTCCATCATGTTTGAAGCCTAGTTTCAATATACTTCTGGGGCAAAAAAGGGAAGTGACTCTCCAGTACAACGTCTTCAAGTGTGAGGCAGACTCAACCAGCAGAGGAAGCTGTGGGCTACTGTGCAGACTGTGGGGAACATTTATAGAGTTAGCGTGCGATGACTTGTTTCCAAACAGAGTTTCTGACTTGTCTTGAGGGACCAGCCACCTGACATTAGGAAGCTGAGCTGGTAGAAGGCAATCTCCAAAATTTAACACGCCCTGGATTAGCAGAGTAAAAAACGACTCTCAAACTTGAGTTACCCATGGTGGTACCTTAGCTTCCAGGTTAAGACAGACAGGAAGAAAGGCCTGGAGAGCTGTTGTGTTGTTATTAGGTGCCATTGAGTCGGTTCCGACTCATAGCGACCCTATGCACAACAGAACAAAACATTGCCCAGTCCTGAGCCATCCTCACAATCATTGTTATGCTTGACCTCACTGTTGCAGCCACTGTGTCAATCCACCTCGTTGAGGGTCTTCCTCTTTTCCACTGACCCTGTACTCTGCCAAGCATGATGTCCTTCTCCAGGGATTGATCCCTCCTGACAACATGTCCAAAGTGTGTAAGACCCAGTCTCGCCATCCTTGCCTTTAACTAAGGAGCATTTTGGTTGTACTTCTTCTAAGACAGATTTGTTCGTTCTTTTGGCAGTCCATGGTATATTCAATATTCTTGGCCAACACCACAATTCGAAGGTGTCAATTCTTTGGTCTTCCTTATTCACTGTCCAGCTTTCACATGTATATGATGTGATTGAAAATACCATGGCTTGGGTCAGGCGCACCTTAGTCTTCAAGGTGACATCTTTGCTCTTCAACACCCTGAAGAGGTCCTTTGCAGCAGATTTGCCCAATGCAATGTGTCTTTTGATTTCTTGACTGCTGCTTCCATGGCTGTTGATTGTGGATCCCAGTAAAATGAAAGCCTTGACAACTTCAATCTTTTCTCCATTTATCATGGTGTTGATCATTGGTCCAGTTGTGAGGATTTTTGTTTTCTTTATGTTGAGGTGCAATCCATACTGAAGGCTGTGGTCTATGATCTTCATTAGTAAGTGCTTTGTCCTCTTCACTTTCAGCAAGCAAGGTTGTGTCATCTGCATAACGCAGGTTGTTAATGAGTCTTCCTCCAATCCTGATGCCTTGTTCTTCTTCATATAGTCCAGTTGCTCGTATTATTTGTTCGGCATACAGATTGAATAGGTATGGTGAAAGAATACAAGCCTGAAGCACACCTTTCGTGACTTTAAACCAATCAGTATCCCCTCTTTCTGTCCGAACAACTGCCTCTTGATCTATGTAAAGGTTCCTCATGAGCACAATTAAGTGTTCTGGAATTCCCATTCTTCGCAGTGTTGTCCATAATTTGTTATGATCCACACAGTCAAATGCCTTTGCATAGTCAATAAAACTCAGGTAAACATCCTTCTGGTATTCTCTGCTTTCAGCCAGGATCCATCTGACATCAGCTAATACTTCTCAGAAGTAGACTACCGGGTCCTTCTTCCTAGTCTGTCTTAGTCTGGAAGCTCAGCTGAAACCTGTCCTCTATGGGAGACCCTGCTGGTATCTGAGTAACGGTGGCATAGCTTCCAGCATCACAGCAACACGCAAGCCCCCACAGTATGACAAATTGACAGACACATGGGGGCCTGGAGAGCTACTTCCAAAAATTAGTCCTTGCAAACCCTGTGGATTGCACAGAACATTGTCCAATATAGTAACGGAATATGAGCCCCTAGGTTGGAAGGCACTCAGAATACACAGCGGCCTCAACAGTGGACTCAAGCACAACAATGATTGAGAAGATTCATAATTCCAACTGTTGGAGATGGAAGCTAGAGCCATGGTGCTTGGCTTTCTTTGCCCGTAAATGGTTAAGTAAACAAGGAAGGTGAGCTGGTTCTTCCAGAATAGTGGGAATGTGGGAAGATGTTTTTGAGTCTCAGAAGAGATGATAGAAAAATAGCTTCTACCATCTGCTCAAGATTACGGTTCGGATGGAGACATCTGTGCAGCGTTTTCCTGTGAGAACTTGATGGTACAAGAAATAAGCCCGCCCTGGGTGTTAAACGAGGCAATCCCACACTTACATCTTATTGAATGGAAGCAACGAGCCATCTGTTGAACACAAACCAAGAGACTGTCCATAACTGTTTAAGGAAGGATTGGGGAACACCTAACACTCCAGTTAAGGTGACCTGACTCTGATCTCCTGTGGGCAGGTGGGAGTGTGCTCGTGATCTAAAAAGTGGGAATTCAGGTAATTGCATCATTCCGAGTGTGGGGATAGGCTGAGAATCGGTCATCCTAAATCATCTTCCATAATGTTCAATGGAACAAAGAAACATTCACACAGCAGGATATTAATAAGTTGTACTTTATGTTAATTATATTAATTAATTGTATTAATAAGTTGTGTAATAGCTGAACATGCTACAGTGATTATATATGTGTGTGTGTATACATAGTATATATATACCTGATGTCGTCTAGTCAATTCCAACTCATAGACCGAGTAGAACTGCCCCACAGCATTTCCCAGGAGCGGCTGGTGAATTTGAACTGCTGGCCTTTTGATTAGCAGCCGAGCTCTTAACCACTGCGCCTCCAGGGCTTATCATATACTATTGTTGTTGTTACTTGTCATCAAGTTGGCTCCAACTCATGGAGACCCCATGCACGAAAGAACGAAATGCTACCTGGTTTTGGGTCACCTTCATGATTGTTGGTTATGTTTGAGTCCATAGTTGTGGCCACTGTACATCTTCAGTGTCTTCCAACCTAGGGGGCTCACCTTCCAGCACTATATCAGACAATGTTCTGTTGTGATCCATAGGGTTCTCACTGGTTGATTTTCAGAATTAGGTCACCAGTCCTTTCTTCCTAGTCTGTCTTAGTCTGGAAGCTCCACTGAAACCTGTCCACCATGGGTGACCCTGCTGGTGTTTGAAATACTGGTGACATAGCTTTCAGGATCACAGCAACACACAAGTCACCACAGTGCAACAGACTGTGGATAACGGGTATTAGAGAGAGAGAGAGAGAGAGCGCCCTGGCTGTGCAATGGCTAAGCACCCAACTGCTAACCCAACAGTTGACCGTTCGAACCCACTCCTCACCTCCATGGGAGAAAAGACCTGGTGATCTGCTCCCATAAAGATTATAATTATGTATATCATTGTTGAGGAGCCCTGGTGGAACAGTGGTTAAAGCGCTTTGCTGCTAACTGAAAGGTCAGCGGTTCAAACCCACCAGAGGGTCCTCGGGGGAAAGACATGACCGTCTGCTGTAGTAAAGATTACAGCCTTGGAAACCCTGTGGGGCAGTTCATATCATCCTTTTCTTCCAGAGATTAATTCTTCTTAAGTTATGTGCTCTTAATTCTGACTTCTAGACACATATGTGAGTACTGTTATGGAATGAAATGAGTCCTCCAAAAATGTATGTTCAAGTCCTGACCCCTGGTACCTGGGAACATGACCTTGTTCGGAAATTGGGTCTTTGTAGTTGTAATTAATCAAGGTAACATGAAGGTCATACTGGAGTGTCCTTGTTAGGTGCTGTTGAGTCAGTTCCAACTCACAGCAACCCCGTGTACAACAGAACGAAACACTGCCTGGTCTGATGCCATCCTTACAATCGTTATGCTTGAGCCCACGGTTGCAGCCACTGTGTCAATCCATCTCTTTGAGGGTCTTCCTCTTTTTCGTTGACCCTCTACTTTACCAAGCATGATGTCCTTCTCCAGGGACTGGTCCCTCCTGATGACAAGTCCAAAGTGTGTGAGACAAAGTCTCACCATCCTTGCTTCCAAGGAGCACTCTGGATGTACTTCCTCCAAACAGATTTGTTCGTTCTTCTGGCAGTCCATGGTATATTCAGTATTCTTCGCCAACACCACAATTCAAAGGCGTCAGCTCTTCTTCACCCTTCTTTATTCATCGGCCAGCTTTCACATGCGTGTGAGTATTCATCCTGGTGTAGAGTGGTCTTAATCCAACATGAGTGGCGTCCTCATAAGAAGAGACGCAGACACACAGAGGGGAGACGGCCATGTGAAGACGGACCAGAGATTGGAGTGATGCGGCCCCAAGCCCAGGAACACCTGGAGCCACCAGAAGCTAATTCGCGAGGAACCTAAAAAACAACATTGTGAACAAATTTCATCATTCTCAAGCCCCCACCAGAAACAATTAAGGCTACATAAAGCAATTTGTCCCTGGGAACAATTCTCTTTGGTTTCCCTTAAGAAAAAGTAATGATGTTGCATGCTTATATTAAAGAACGGGTTTTTCCAGTCTTCTCTGTCTCACTCCTGTAGTGTGTGTGTATATAAACACACACACACAGAAACAGAGACAGAGGGACAGACAGACAGCGAGAAAGAGAGAGAGGGGAACAGAGAAAGGTACAGAGAGAGACAGGTACAGAGAGAGGGAGACAGAGAGAGGGAGACAGATTGAGAGAGAGACAGATACAGAGATACATAGAGAGACAGAGATATATATAGACAGAGAGAGACACCAGAGAGGGACAGAGACAGGGAGAGAAAGAGAGAGAGAGAAATGGGGGAAAGAGAAAGATGGGGAGAGACACAGCGAGAGACAGGTAATTGGGAAGCTGTGTAGATACCTTCACAAACATCTGCTCGGGAGTCTGGTGGAGCAGTGGTCAAATCCAGGCTCACAAAACATAAATATTTTAAATGTTTACTTGTGGTACTTGCTCTACATGGTGAACGTATTAATGCCACTGAATGGTACACGTACAAAATGGTTCAAATAGGACCCTGCCAAGTGCTACCCCTGGACCACCTTCCAGGCCACCCCTGCCCTGGCCTGTCTCTGGCCACCATCTGTCTCTCTCACTGTCTCCCTCTCCTCTATATCTCTGACTCTCTGTCTTTCTGTCTTTTTCTCCTCTATGTCTCTGACTCTGTCATTCTTTCTCTCTCTCCTCTATATCTCTGACTCTCTGTCTCTCTGGCTCTCTCTCATCTATATATCTGACTCTCTGTCTCTTTGTCTCTCCTCTATATCTCTGACCCTCTGTCTTTCTGTATCTCTCCTCTATATTTCTGACTGTCTCTCTCTCTCCTCTATATCTGTCTCTCCTCTATATCTCTGACTCTGTCTCTTTGTCTTTCCTCTATATCTGACTCTCTGTATCTCTCTCCTCTATATATCTGACTCTGTCTCACTCTCCTCTATGTCTCTGACTCTCTGTCTCTCTCTCCTCTATATCTCTGTCTGTCTGTCTCTCTCATCAAGTCAGTCTGCAATAAGCCTCCCTCACCTGGTGACAACCTGTTTTAATAAAAGACTCTCGTTATGCATGAATGCTACGGATCTGGGCTTAAAATCCTGTTCTACGCTTTGTGGAGAGGATAAGATAAACCTATTTATTTTCAACCAAATAGCCAGAAAGGAATGAGCCTCTCGGGAATTTCAATAAGCAGAAGCTGACTAGGTAGCTGTTTTCCTTTCAGTGAGGGCCATAATGGTTATGGTTATGTTTCCAAAGATAGAAGCAAGTGCTTATCTTAAGAAAACAGTGTTTCCAAGGAGCGGCTGGTGAATTTGAACCGCCAGCCTTCTGATTAGCAGCCAAGCTCTTAACCACTGCGCCTCCAGGGCTTATCATATACTATTGTTGTTGTTAGCTGCCATCAAGTTGGCTCCAACTCATGGAGACCCCATGCACGAAAGAACGAAATGCTACCTGGTTTTGGGTCACCTTCATGATCGTTGGTATGTTTGAGTCCATAGTTGTGGCCACTGTACGTCTTCAGTGTCTTCCAACCTAGGGGGCTCACCTTCCAGCACTATATCAGACAATGTTCTGTGGCTGGTCTTTGGAATTAGATCACCAGTCCTTTCTTCCTAGTCTGTCTTAGTCTGGAAGCTCTGCTGAAACCTGTCGGCCATGCATGACTCTCCTGGTGTTTGAAATACCGGTGGCATAGCTTTCAGGATCACAGCAACACACAAGACACCACAGTGCAACAGACTGTGGATAACGGGTATCGTATATATATATAGAGAGAGAGCCCTGGTTGTGCAATGGCTAAGCACTCAACTGCTAACCAAGGGTGACCATTCGAACTCACTCATCACCTCCATGGGAGAAAAGACCTGGTGATCTGCTCCCATAAAGATTACAATTATGTATATCACTGTTGAGGAGCCCTGGTGGAGCAGTGGTTAAAGCGCTTGGCTGCTAACTGAACGGTTGGCAGTTGAAACCCACCAGAGGGTCCTCGGGAGAAAGACATGACCGTCAGCTGTAGTAAAGATTACAGCCTTGGAAACCCTGTGGGGCAATTCTACTCTCTGATCTATACGGTTGCTATGGGTCGATATCAACTTCACAGCAATGGGTTTGGTTTGTTACGTAATTGTTATATGCATATGTTGAGGTGTCATGCCCATCTCATGATGTGTTTTATACATGTATGTTTGTGTGTATATATGTGGTTCTGGAGCTGAGTCAGTTTAGTCAACACTCAAGGTTCAAGGGTATATGTCATAGTTCTAGCGCCCTCATGGGCACCATGAACCCCCAGGTAAGAACAGATCTAGTAGGAAATGTTTCTCCGACATTTGAACGTGAGTCCTTTTGTATTTGCTGGACATCTGTCTGAGCTAATGTTTTGTGGAGCACGTCCTGGGAATATCTGATCTAGAACACAGTCAGCAGACATTGAAGGAACCATCCTTGGTGGTGCCACCCATTCCTGACCTGGGACAAAGGATGACCAGCCCTTGGCAAAGACAGTCCCATCCTCCCCTCCCCTTATAGATAGTGGGAGCCTAGGTAGACACAGCGCTGTCTAAAATACAGCTCACTGACTATCCACTCTTGAAACGGTGCGACTGGAAGTCAGTTCTGATCCATGCTATTAGGTTGTAGGTGCCGTTGAGTCAGTTTCAACTCATAGTGAGACCCTATGTAAAACAGAACAAAACACTGCCCAGTCCTGCGCCATCCTCACAATCGTTGTTACGCTCGAGCCCATTGCTGCAGCCACTGTGTCAATCCACCTCGTTGAGGGTCTTCCTCTTTTCCGCTGACCCTCTACATTACCAAGCATGATGTCCTTCTCCAGAGACTGATCCCTCCTGATAACATGTCCAAAGTATATGAGACAAAGTCTTCTCATCCTCGTTTCCAAGAAGCATTCTGGCCATACTTCTTCCAAGACAGATTTGTTCATTCTTCTGGCAGTTCACGGTATATTCATTATTCTTCGTCAATACCATGCGTTGGTGCTTTTCTATAAATGCCAACTGGGTTTGATAGTGTCGCCTCAAATTCAACAGGTGCTAGTCTATGTTTACTTATTTGTTTTCTTTTTTGGCTTGTCTTCCAGGTTTCCAGATATGGTCAGGAATACCACTGTTCTTATTCATAAGTTCATCTGACTCAAACCTCATGGACATGAAATAGAAAATCTGTAAGCTCAAAAGCACTCACACAGAACTCATCAAATACGTTCTATAAAATCTCCCGTGCTCTCCAGCCAAGAAGCCTGTACAAAGTAACATTTACCTGGGTAAACTCATCAGAGATCAGGGTCTGGTCCTCAGTTTGGGGCCAGTTTACCACAATAAAAAATTAAAAAAAAATAAGTCTACATTAATGTTCTGACTGAGACTGGAAGAATCCCGGCGGTCATAGTCCCCAAACCTTCTGTTGGCCTAGGACAGGAACCATTCCCGAAGACAACTCATCAGACATGGAAGGGACTGGACAATGGGTTGGAGAGAGATGCTGACAAAGAGTGAGCTACTTGTATCAGGTGGACACTTGAGACTGTGTTGGCATCTCCTGTCTGGAGGGGGGATGGGAGGGTAGAGAGGGTTAGAAACTGGCAAAACAGTCACGAAAGGAGAGACTGGAAGGAGGGAGCCGGCTGACTCATTAGGGGGAGAGTAAATGGGAGTATGTAGTAAGGTGTATATAAGTTTATATGTGACAGACTGACTTGATTTGTAAACTTTCACTTAAAGCACAATAAAAATTATTGAAAAAAAAAAATAAGTCTACATTATTCTCCTGGCCAGGAGGGAGAGAATGACCAAGGTCTGGAGGAATCTTGACCTTCAAATGAAGGAAAGAAAAAGAGTAGGAAAGTAGACATCAATGGATCAGAAGCCCAAGAAGAAGAATCCATGAGCCCGAAAAGAAGAGATCATGAGCCTAAGAAGAAGAGACCATGAGCCTGAGTGGAAGAGACCGTGAGTCCAAGAAGAAGAATCCATGAGCCCGAGAAGAAAAGACCATGAGTTCAAGAAGAAACCATGAGCCTGAGAAGAAGAGATGGTGAATCAAAGAAGAGACTGTGATCCCAACAAGAAGAGACTGTGATCCCAACAAGAAGAGACTGTGATCCCAACAAGAAGAGACTGTGATCCAAACAAGGAGAGACTGTGATCCCAAGAAGAAGAGACTGTGTTCCCAAAAAGAAGAGACTGTGAGCCCAAGAAGAAGTAACCATGAGCCCAAGAAGAGACTGTGACCTCGAGAAGAAGAAACCATGAGCCTGAGAAGAAGAAGAGAACATGAGTCCAAGAAGAAGAAACCTGAGTCCAAGAAGAAACCATAAGCTCGAGAAGAAGAGACTGTAATCCCAACAAGAAGAGACTGTGATCCCAAGAAAAAGAGAGCAGGAGCTAGAGAAGGAGGAGGCGCATTGGGCAAAGTCATGGAAGCCCAGGTGAGGAGCCTGGAGAGGAGGGAAAGCCAATGGATAGGATGCCAAAAGCAGCTGGAGTGATGCCCTGGCGTTGGCAGCAAGCATGTCACACACCACTGGGACATTTGTGTTCACAAGTAGAGTTTGCCAAAGGCAAGTGGCAATGGACTGAGCAAGGGTTGGAAATGGAAATGTAGCCAATGGGCTTTGCACAGTAAAGAGTGCTCTTTGCTTTGGGTGCAAAGCTGCAATTGTAGATTCAATTTCAGTTTAGAGATTAAGAAGGAATTCTGGCTCATTAGAATTATTATCGGGGCATAGTATGTACTCCCGTGATTTGAAGCACTTACTGATGAAGGTCAAAGACGCCAGCTTTCAGTATGGATTACGTCTGAACGTGAAGAAAATGAAAACCTTCACGACTGGTCTGAAAAGCAACATCATGACTAACAAGAAAAGACCGAAGTTGTCATGGATATCATTCTGCTTGGATCGACAATCAGCACCCATGGAAGCAGCAGTCAAGAAGTCAAACAGCACATTGCATTGGTCGTGTTTGCTGCAAAAGGTTTCTTGGATGTGTTCAAAAGCAGAGATGTCACTTTGAGGACTAAGGTGCACGTGGCCCAAGCCATGGTGTTTTCATCACCTCATATGCATGCGAAAGCCGGACAATGAATAAGGAAGACTGAAGAAGAATCGATGGCTTTGAATTACGGTGTTGGTGAAGAATATTGAATATACCATGGACTGCCCAAAGAATAAACAAATCGGTCTTAGAAGAAATACAGCCAGAATGCTCCTTAAAAGTGAGGATGGCGAGACTTTGTCTCACATACTTTGGACATGTCCTCAGGAAAGACCAAGCTATAGAAAAGGACATTATGTTTTATGGTTGGTAAGATAGAGGGTCAGTGAAAACGAAGGAAACCCACAATGAGGTGGACTGACACGGTGGCTGGAACAACGGGCTCAAGCATAACAATGCTTATGAGGATGACGCAGGGCCTGGCAGTGTTTCATCTTGTTGTACAAAGGGTGGCTATGAGTCGGAACCAACTGGACAGCACCTAACAACAACAAGGTATTTTTAACGATAATCGGAACCCACTCGAGGGCAACTAACAACAGCGTGAACTTCCAACAGAGGCCTCGGGTTTCTTCCTCTGGAAGCCTTGTTGTTTTTAAACAGTTAAATATTTTCTTCCAGCTGTATCCGATGCCACGCTGAGATGCAGCCGCGGGGGGCCCACGCACAGCAGCTATATTTTAGCTTCTTACAGAAATGAGTGGCAGAAGGTGAAGTTCCTCTGAGCTGCCAAGGATCTGACAAACGGCTCACTGTCAATCGTTCCTTGCGAGTTTCTGGTTGCTTTGCGAAGACTTATTTTAGCTCTCAGGAGAAAATCTACTTATCCTAAAATAAACCAGGGCAGCAGGCTGCCGTAAGGGGAATCGTAGGCTCAGGGACCAACGGAGGGGTGTGTGTGAGTCTGGGGCTCAGCAGGCTGCGTGTGAGCAGGTTTCCCAAATCACTTTACAAAATACCGAAGGGATCACAATAGAGGGTCCCAGACAGAGCGGGAGAAAAATGTAGAACAAAATTCTAACTCACAAAAAATGACCAGACTTACTGCTCTGACAGAGGCTGGAGGAACCTCTGAGACTATGGCCTCCGGACACCCTGCTAACTCAGAACTGAAGCCAATCCCAAAGCCCACTTTTCAGACAAACGTTAGGCTGGTAAAACAAACAGTTACAAATGTGAGGAACGCGGTCCTTAGTTCAATCAAGTATGTGAGACGAAATGGGCAACATTGCCCAAAAGCAAAGATGAGAAGGCAGGAAGGGACAGAAAAACTGGACAGATGGACATAGGGAACCCAGGGTGGAAACGGGGGGGAGTGCTGACATTTTATGGGTATTGCAAACAATGTCACAAAACAATTTGTGCATAAGTTTTCAAACGAGAAACTAATTTGCACTGTAAACTTTCACCTAAAGCACAACAAAATAAAAAAAAAAAGAAACAAAGGTGCTAAACTAGGATGGCCTTTAACATACACACACCACACACACACATATCACACACACACACACGTATGCATGCTGCTGAAGAGAAAAATTAATCACAGACATCTTACTTTGAATTTAAGGTTCTTCTTATCCACAAAACCACATTAACCTACAAAGCCTGACCCAAACTATAAAGGCACTAATTCGACTTCCACTGGAAGCCACTCTACAGCAATGTAAATTTGTCTTTTCTTGCTACAAAAACGAGCCCTGGTGGCACAGTGGTTAAGCGCTCGGCTGCTAGCCTAAATAACATATTGGTGCACAAAATATCGGTTATATCCTTTACATATCCTTGTGTGTCAGTCTGTTATCTCACTAAAAGGTGACTCAGGGGCTACTTTTGGTTCACGGTTTAAAGAGTATCTCAGGGCGACAGTCTTGGGGAGTCCCCTAGTGTCAACCGGTCTGGTGTCTGGAGTTTTTAAGAATTTGAGTTCTGGTCCACATTTTTCTCCCATTCTATCAAGGTACATCTACTGTGGCCTGATTAGAATGGTCGGCAGTTGTAGCTGGGCACCATCTAGTTTCTTCTGGTCTCAGGGTAGATGGGGTTGTGGCTCACATAGACCATTAGTCCTGTAGACTAGTTTCTTCTCTGAGACTTTGGTTTCCTTCTTTTTCTTTTGCTCCAGATGAGTACAAGCCAGTATTTTTTTTTTCTTCTGCTGTCAGGGTTTAAAATAATCTTGAAAACATAGTTTAAACCCTATTATCTGGTTTCCAAACTAGAGACACTTCGAGATCCACCCACACGTCAGCTTCTCCCTTTGTTTAGCTTCTTCGTTCTTGCCTGTCTACCACCTCACTTCCATCAAGTCTTCTGGTAAGTTGAACCAATGGCGATAGAGCCAAGATTGACGATACCTATATTCTGCAAGGCCTGAAGACTGGCGTGATGTTATCTGAGGGAAGTGAATGGCTCCAGGGGTTCTGAAGTACCTGGGCAAAAATATTTTATGGGAAGACCAGGATTAGAGGTAGAAAGTGGCAGAGGAGAAGTGGAGACACCTGCAAAGGAACCCATTTCAACACCTAAGAAGGACAAATGTCCAGATGGAAGTCCACCTGCATGTGCCCTGCCTTTAAGGGATTCGGCCTGAACATAGACGAGGTCTGGAGGGAGGAGAAGAGAGGAGATGGGAGGAGAAAAATAGTCAGCTGAGCAGAGAAATAAATGCTAACACGCAGAGAACCAGCAAGTGACGACAACCCCGTTCCCTCTCCAAACACGGAGGAAGCCAAAGACAGAAGGGAGACCTGCCCCCGATGCGAAGGACTCAGAGATTTTTATGAAGAAAGGAAGCTAAACAGACATACACGCATGCACACACACACAGGCACACAACACCAAAGAAAAAAAAACAAGTCTTCCCAGTTAAGGAACGAAGGAGTCTTGGTGGCACAGTGGTTAAAGCGCTCGACTGCTAATCGAAAGGCCGGCGGTTCGAAACCACCAGCGACTCTGAGGGAGGAAGACATGGCAGGCTGCTTCCGTAGAGATGTACAGCCTTGGAAACCCTATGGGGCTGCTATGGGTCGGAATCGACTCGATGGCGGTGGCTTAGTTAAAGGATGAGGGAAGATAACTCAAGAAACCACAGCATCAAAGGGCTTGTGATAAGCATTTTATTAAAAAAAAAAAAAAAAACTATGTCCATCAAGTGGATTTCAACTCCCGTCGACTCCGTGTGACAGAGTAGAACCGTATTCCATAGGGTTTTCTTGGCTGTAATCTTTACGGGAGCAGATCGGCAGAGCTCCCTTCTGCAGAGCGGCTGGGTGGACTGGGACTCCCGGCTTCTCCTTTAGCAGCTGGACACGGTAACCATCCGTATCATTCAGGGACTCCATGGACTCCCGGCTTCTCCTTTAGCAGCTGGACACGGTAACCATCCGTATCATTCAGGGACTCCATGGACTCCCGGCTTCTCCTTTAGCAGCTGGACACAGTAACCATCCGTATCATTCAGGGACTCCATGGACTCCCGGCTTCTCATTTAGCAGCTGGACACGGTAACCATCCGTATCATTCAGGGACTCCATGGACTCCCGGCTTCTCCTTTAGCAGCTGGACACGGTAACCATCCGTATCATTCAGGGACTCCATGGACTCCCGGCTTCTCCTTTAGCAGCTGGACACGGTAACCATCCGTATCATTCAGGGACTCCATGGACTCCCGGCTTCTCCTTTAGCAGCTGGACACGGTAACCATCCGTATCATTCAGGGACTCCATGGACTCCCGGCTTCTCCTTTAGCAGCTGGACACGGTAACCATCCGTATCATTCAGGGACTCCGTAGATGCATAGATATATAAGCTGTAGATATTCAGAGAAACAAAAACCACCTGCCATCAGTCAACTTTGACTCACGGCAACGCCACGTGTGTCAGAGTAGAGCTGCGCTCCGTTGAGTCTCTTTGTTTTTCTTTTTTTCTTCCAATAATATTTTATTGTGTTTTCACAGTCAATGGTAACCCAGCAGTTTAGGTTCCCATTCGACAATTTCTACAGAAGTTATTCAGTGACACCGATGACATTCTTCACAGCACATGAACATTCTAGATATTTCCATTCTGGTTGTTTCGTTTCCCAGTGGCTGATTTTTCAGAAGTCGGTCGCCACGCTTTTCTTCCGAGGCACCGCTGGGTGGACTCGAACCTCCAGTCTTTCGGTGAGCAGCCATGCATGCTCACTGTTTGCACCAGCCAGGGGACTTCTGTGATAAACATTACCAAAAACTAAACCATACTCATAGCGACCCCATAGGGTTTCCAAGGCTGTAAATCTCTGTGGCAGCGGACTGCCAGATCTTTCTCCCACAGGGCCGCTGGTGGTTTTAAACCACTGACCTTTGGGTTAGCAGTCAAGCACTTGAACCCCTGCACCACCAGGGCTTCTGGTGATAAACATTTGTTGTTAGTAGGTACCACTGAGTCAGTTCTGACTCATACCCACTCCATGTACAAACACCAGCAGGGTCATCCACGGTGGATAGCTTTTAGCGGAGATTCCAGACTAAGACAGACTAGGAAAAGAAGCCTGGTGATCTAGTTCCTAAAATCAGCAAGTGAAAACCCTGTGTGTGGACCACCACAGAACACGGTCCAACTCACTTGCTTTGGACACGTCATCAGGAGGGACCCATTGCTGCAGGAAGACATCGTGTTAGGTGAAGCAGAGGGCCAGCGAGGGAGGCCCTCAGTGAGACAGATTGGCACGGTGGCCGCAACAATGGACTCAAACATACCAGCAATCATGAAGATGGTGCAGGACTAGGCAACATTTTGTTCTGTTATCCTTAAGGTCGCCATGAGTTGGAGCGGGTTTGACGACACCTAACAATGACAACAACACTAGAGAAGAAATTCCATGTGTACCTCAGACTTCTGGTCAACCCATCTGGTAACCGTCAGAGAGCTGAGGTTTCCTGTTCTTGGGGGAATTTACACAGAGAAAACCATGGTGTGCAAAAACCGCCCCTCAGAGACTCCCTTCCAGAAGCCAGACCGAGCCAACAGCCTGTGTGCACCTTCTTTCTTCTGTTCTTCATGAAAATATTTGCTCCTCTCCCACGTTATGGGACCATCTGCGGGCTCTGGTTTCTGAAGGAACACAGATGGCATCGCTGGGATCCTATTTTCCATCCCCACACGTTCCCTGGGGAGATGAGCTAGCTGCACAAACAGGGGACTTGGAATTTCTCACAGCTCGTCTTGCCAGCTCCCGCCATTAACAGACCAAGGCCCTAGAGCTGCAGTGGTGGTTCAGTGGTAGGATGCTCGCCTTCCACACGGGAGACCCAGGTTCGATTCCCGGCCAGTGCACCTCAAGCGCAGGCACCACCCGTCTGTCAGTGGAGGCTCGTGTGTTACTGTGACGCTGAACAGGTTTCGGCAGAGCTTCCAGAGTAAGAATAGGAAGAAAGGCCTGGCAATCTGCTTCTGAAAATCAGCCAATGATAACCTTATGGGTTACAGGGTCTGATACATAACCGATCACGGGGACGGTGCAGGACCGGGCAGTGTTTTGTTCCGTTGTGCACAGGGTCACCACGAGTCAGGGGCCGACTCAAGGGCAGCTAACAAGGCATGAAAGCTCCCCTCCAACAGTTAGCCCCAGCTCAGCCTGTGAGACTGCAAGGAGAGTGGACAACCAGCAGGAGGAGATGCTCGTTCTTTCTGCCCCGAGCGTGGCAGTCCTTCACCCAGGTCTGAAATGACTTCGGGGCTCTGAGACCAAACAAAACACCAAACCTGTTGCTGTCGAGTCGATTCCAAATGACCCTATAGGACAGAGCAGAACTGCACCATCGGGTTTCCTAGGTTGTAATGCTTATGAGAAGGAACCCCGGTGGGGCAGTGATTGAGAGCTAGGGCTGCTAACCAATAGGCCGGCAGTTGGAATCCACCAACTGCTCCTTGGAAACCCTATGGGGCAGTACTACTGTCATATAGGGTTGCTATGGGTCAGAATCAACTCAATGGCAACAGGTTTGGGTGTTTTTTTTTGGCTTATATATATATAAACCAAACCAAACCACATAGGGTTTCCAAGGAGAGGCTGATAGGCCCTAACTGGTTAGCAGCCAAGCTCTCAACCACTGGGCCACCAGGGCTCCATGTATACGTGTGTGAGTCTTAGCTATCCATGATGTAACTTCTTTTCAAAATCAGTAACTTCTTTTTAAACTCAACTATAACCTTAAAAAAAAAATTTTTTTTTTTTTATAATCTTAGCAATTAAACGCAAAAGTGGAATGTGGCATTTTAGTGGAATGAGATGAACTGGATTATAAAATTTTTAGCATATGCCACATTTTCTAAAAAAAGGGTATTTCACTGTGGTGCTCACTTTTCCTCGTGTCCTGTCCACTTGGCATCTATGGGTCTTTGTTCGGACAGCTGGTGCCCTTTGATGATGCCCTAAGCACGTGCTTACCCTGCTTCTTGGGTCATCCGGCCCTGCCTAAATCAACACCACCTGGGATGAAGCCCGAAACTGGTACAGTTTTCAGACGGGGGTTTCTCTCCTTCCATCATCCTTCAAACCGTCATCCCCTACGGATCTGCCGATGAAGACCTAGGGGTATTCCAATGGCAAGCCCTCCAAAGACCTGTCCAAACTCTCTTTCTGCTCCTTATAAGTAAGGAGGCCTGGTGGCACAACAGTTAAGCACTGGAAGGGTTGGTCATTTGAACCCACCCAGTGACTCCACAGGAGAAAGACCTGGCCACCTGCTCCTGTAAAGATGGACAGAGTGGGAGAAAAATGTAGAACAAAATTTAAATTCACACACACACACAAAGATTTACTGGTCTGACAGAGACTAGAGGAACTCCTGAGACTATGGCCTCTGGACACCCTGCTAACTCAGAACCAAATTCACTCCCGAGGTCCAACTCTCAGCCCAAGGTTCCTGGCCTATGAAACAAACAATGACACACGTGAGGAACGTGCTTCTTAGTTCAGTCATGTATAAGAGACCAAATGGGCAACTCCTGCCCAAAAGCAAAGACGAGAAGGCAGGAAAGGACAGGAAAAGTGGGCAAAGGGACACAGGGAACCCGGGGTGGAAAGGGGGAGAGTGTTGACACATTGCAGGGATTGCAACCAATATCACAAAACGATTTGTGTATAAATTGTTGAATGAGCAACCAATTTGCTCTATAAATGTTCACCTAAAGCACACACACAAACACACACACACACAAAATGATTGCAGCTTAGGAAACCCTATGGGGGCAGTTCTACTCTGTCACATGGGGTCGCTGTGAGCCGGGATCAAATCCATAATAATAAGTAATTCTCCGTATTGGAGCAGATACACACGTGGACCTGCCGGACGTCTCTCACATCTGTCTGACTTCTGCTTTCGGGTCTCTCTCCTCTCCATTTGTGTGTCAAGAAGCAAAGTCTCGGAGCTGCTGACCTGAGGCTTCCATGGCAACCACAAACGGCTGGATTCACTCGGCAACCTGGAGGGCAGCGTTTTTACCTCTTCATCATCCTCAGGACTTCGCCTCAGCCCCAAGCCACAAGCCCATTCTTCGCTTGATTTCCCTGTTGCTGGAGGCGATGGTTAAAACCTGGTTGGTGCTGTCACTGCGTCTGGGATCACGATTTCCCCAATCTCTCTTCTTCTTACGGGACCCTGGCTGTCGCTTGTCTGTCTGCCTTCTCCTGGGATTCGTCCTGTACTTTTTTTTTTTTTTAACTTATTTTATTTGTTGCTGAGAATGTACACAGCAGAACGGGCACCAATTCATGTTTCTACGTGTACAACTCAGAGATATCGAGTCCATTCTTCGGGTTGTACAAACATCCTCACCCTCTTTTTCCGAACCGTTCCTCCCCCATTCACGTAAGCTCTCATCACGGGCTTTTATACTTAGCTCATTACAGAGCAGCCTGAGCCCTGATGGGTATTTTAAAAAATATTTATCTCCACCTTTGTCCGCATTTGAGAGTCAGAATGACATAGCTGTCCCTTTTCAGAGTACTCTGCCCTGCAAACATAACAAAACAAAAGCAAGCTGCCGTGGCGAGGACTCCGATTCATGGCACCCCCATGTGTGTCAGAGTAGAGCTGGGCTCCACAGGATTTTCAATGGCTGGTTTTTCAGCAGTAGATCTCCAGGCCTTTCTCCCAAGGCACCTCTGGGTAGATCTGGACCACCAACCTCTCAGTTAGCAGCCGAGTGCTTAACCCTTTGCACAGCCCAGGGACTCCACACAGGGACTCCTCTTGGGAATATACCTAGTTTTTTCTTGAGAATTTAATAACATAATTGCTTTTCCCATCTCAGTATGTCTAGCCTTCTGTGTCAGGTTATCATACACTTTGAATCTCACGGACACATTTTCTCCAGGTATACACTAAAAAAAAAACCCGACTCATAGCGACTCTACAGGACAGAGTAGAATTGCCCTGAAGGGTTTCCAAGGAGTGGCTGGTGGATTTGAACTGCCGACCGTTTGGTTAGCAGCCGTAGCTCTTAACCACTGCACCACCAGGGCTCCAGCTGCATACCACCACTCTTAACTCCATGAGATGGACCGACACAGTGACGGAAACAATGGACTTCAACGTACCAACAGTCACGAAGATGGTGTAGGACCAGGCAAAGTTTCATTCCGTTATATCTGGGGTCACCATGAGTCGGAGCTGACTCCCTCCATAGCAGCTAACAATCACAACACGTTACTGAGGTCCTAAGCCACTGGGGCCAGGATAACCCCATGACATAAGGAAACGGGCATTGAGTGCCAGCCTGGTCTCTCTCTTCATCGATCATGGCGGCCAGACCGGGACGATTCCTGGGAAGTCTGTGAGGCGGGTGAGTATGGCTAAGCCTGCCATGAGGCAAACTCACTCTGGCGGCTTTCACATTCTATCAGCCAGCATCCTGACACCAAGGGAACCACAGAAAGTTTCCGAGGACATAGAGCTCCCTCCTTTTTTCCAAGACCACGGTATTTTTCAAGAAAGGCAGAGAATGTAGAGTGTTATTCCAGCTTTCAAATGAGCATCTCAAACTCAACCATGTGGGGCAGTATTTATAGTTAGTGTTGCTGTTGTTAGGTGTCATTGAGTCGGTTCCAACTCATAGTGACACTGTGTGACAGAGTAGAAATGCCCCATAGGTTTTGTTGTTGAGAATATACACAGCAAAACATATACCAATTCGACTGGTTTCTATATGTACAATTCAGTGACATCCTTCAAGCTATACAGCCATTCTCACCCTCCTTTCCTAAGTTGTTCCTCCCTCATTAACATAAACTCACTGCCCCTAAGGTTCTCATCTAACCTTTCGAGTTGCTATTGTCAATCTGATCCCATATAGATAGTTCTTAAAACAGCACAGGGCTCAAGGCAGACATTCTTTACTAGTTAAGCTAACCTACTGTTTGGCTTTAAGATTTCAGGGGATAAATTTGGTTAAAGATTTAAAGATAATCTCAGGGCAATAGTTTCAAGGGTTCATCTAATCTTCATGGCTCCAGAGAGTCTGGAAAATTTGAAATTCTGTTCTGCATTTCCCCCCTCTTGATCAGGATTCTTCTATACAATCTTTGACCAAAACGTTCAGTCATGGTACTGGGTGGACACCATCTAGTTCTGGTCTCACCGCAAAGGAGGCAGTTGTTCATGGAGGCAATTAGCCACGTTCCATATCCTCCTCCCATTCCTGACTCTCCTTCTTCCTCTGTTGCTCCAGGTGAAGAAAGACCAATTGTTGTGTCTCCCCAGAGGGTTTTCTCGACTGTGATCTTTATGGCAGCAGATTGCCAGGTCTTTCTACTGCAGAACTGCTGGGTGGGTTCGAACTGCTGACCTTTCAGTTAGCAGCAAAGTGCTTAAGAGTTGTGCCACCAATGCTAGCTGTCTGAATATAAGTGGGGAACTTCTGTTACCTTCTCCCTTATTCTTTTTGACTTGCGCATTTATGCATCTCTCTTCCCCCATCCACGTATTGTAGAGGCAAAGTGTCTGAGCTGGTAAAGTGCAGGTCGCCCGTGGCAATCACAAAGTGTTGGGTCACTTAGCATGATCCTATAATCCCAGGCGAGGGTGATCAATATCCATCGGTCGCACAGCTCAGCTGCTGAGGGTGGTTAATGGACTGGAGGTGCCAGGGCCCACGTAGCCACGTCCCAGCAGGAGCCAGAGAGCAGAATCCACAGGCAAATGTCAAAGCCGGCAGCACACAGCCGAGGACGCTAACATTAACCTTGGGCCATTCAGAGAGAGAACTAATTGTTTGTGACTGCTAGGTTCCTGCCAATATAAGAGATTCATTCTGCTCAGAACAAACCATGCTCTGAACATCTGCCAAGTCATTCCCCCAAAAGGGCATTTATTTAGTGGTTTCTACGTATGTGAGGCACCAGGGGCCCTGGTGGTGCAGTGGGTAAGCACTCAGCTGCTAACCAAAAGGTCAGGAGTTTGAACCCACCAGCTGCTCCGCAGGAGAAGGGTGTGGCAGTCTGCTTCTATAAGGTTTGTTGTTGTTGTTGTTAGGTGCCGTTGACTTGGTTGCAACTCACAGTGACCCCTGTGTGCAATAGGACAAAACACTGCCCTGTCCTGAGCCATCCTCACAATCATTGCTATGTTTGAGCCCATTGTTGCAGCCACTGTGTCAACCCATCTCATTGAGGGTCTTCCTCTTTTTCGCTGACCCTGTACTTTACCAAGCATGATGTCCTTCTCCAGGGACTGGTCCCTCCTGATAACATGGCCAAAGTATGTGAGATGAAGTCTCACCATCCTTGCTTCCAAGGAGCATTCTGGCTGTACTTCTTCCAAGACAGATTTGTTTGTTCTTCTGGCAGTCTGTGCTATATTCAATATTCTTCACCAGCACCATAATTCAAAACTGTCAGTTCTTCTTCTTTCTTACTTATTCACTGTCAAGTTTTTGCATGCATATGAGGGGACTGAAAATACCACGGCTTGGGTCAGGCGCACCTTAGTCTTCAATTCTGTAAGTGAGTTGATTGCTACCTTGTAGAAAAGTCCCCATATGTTAACCATGTGTACCATAACCATGGTACACATGGGTAACACGTTCAGCTGCTAACTGGAACGCTGGACGTTGGAGTCCACCCAGAGGCACCTCAGAAAAAAGGCCTAGTGATCTACCTCTGAAAAGTCAGCCACTGAAAACCCTGTGGAGCGCAGTTCTACTCTGACACACATGGGGGCGCCAGGAGTGGAAGTCAGCTCGACGGCAACTGGTTTACTCCAGCCCAGATGGACTCTGCTCCCGACAGGGTTCCTGCCTGTGTTGTTTTCGTTTCCGCGTCTCTGTAACGGGCAGCAGGCACGCAGGTGACTGACTGGAGCCTTTGATGGGACCAAATTGAGACTCATCAGAAGGTCTCAACCCTACACGAGAATTTCCCCAGGAACCCTACTCAGAAAGGAAGCTGAACAAGGGGAACGAATGAGCATCTCACGATGCCGTTGTCGGCCTGCTGATTTCATTTCTGAAATGTAAGCCGAGGAGTGATGATTTGCGTTCCGTTACATATCAAATTCCAGTTTTCATACCAGAATATCAAATGTTATTGATCCAAGAAAACCAAAGGTGAAGATAAAGTATTTCAGTTACTTTACCCAAAAAAACCCAAACCCGTTGCTGTCGAGTCGATTCCAACTCCTAGCGACCCTATAGGACAGAGCAGAACTGCCCCATAGGGTTTCCAAGGAGTAGCTAGTGGATTTGAACCACCGACTTTTGGTTAGCAGCCAAATTTTTGACCACTGGGTGACAAGGGCTCCTCAGTAACTTCAGGACACTATGAATTGACTGAGTGGGGGGCAGAGGTGGCTCGCTGGTAGAATTCTCACCTTCCATGCTGGAGACCTGGGTTCCATTCCCGGCAGGTGGACTTCATGCACAGCCCCCGCCCGTCTGCCAGCGGAGGCTTGTGTGTTGCTGTGATGCTGGACAGGCTTCAGGAGATCTTCCAGATGAAGGCAGAGTAGGAACAAAGGCCTGGTGATCTATTTCCAAAGATCAGTCCATGAAAACCTCACGATCACAGTGGTCTCATCCAAAACCCATCATGGGGAAGGTGCAGGACCGTGCCATTGTGCATGGGGGTGTTGTGAGTCGGGGCTGGCTCGGTGGCACCTAACAACAACAGAACAGTTACAAAGGAATAAAATTACAGTTTTCCCACGAGAATATAAAACGTTATTTGTCTAAGAAAACCAAGGTTGAAGATAAGTTCAGTCATTTTAAGGCCCTAGGAACTGAGTAAAGAGCCCTGGTGGTGCAACTGTTGAGCGCTGGGCTGCGAGCCAGAAGGTCAGCAGTTCAAAGGTCAGTGAAAGGTCGCTGGTTCGAACTCATCAGCCGCTCCGAGGGAGGAAGATGTGGCAGTCCGCTTCCATAAAGCTTATCTTGGAAACCCTGTGGGGCCGTTCGACTCTGTCCCATGGGGTCGCCACGAGTCAGAGTTAACTCAATGTCAACGGGTATGAACTGAGTGAAGAAAAAACACGTCTGTTCAGAGAATTCTGTTTACTTCGTTTCGTCATAGAAACGAAGGCCTCTCCTTGGAAACAGTGACCGGCAGCAGACTCCACTGTAGGGTCCACAGCTGCCAGCGTATTGATTGGATTTCTGTGGCTGCCGAAATAGCAGCACCTCACCCGATGTATTTTCAAAAGCTTCTAAGGCTCTCTTGGCACAACTGGATGCATCTATTTTCTTTCAATAGGATTTTATATGATTTTCTGGGAAATGTGTAATGTAAGGCAACAGTGAAAATGTTTAAAAGTTTTTTTGTTGTTGTTTTGTTTTGCTTTTAATTTGAAAATAAAAACAAGGAAAGGGCAAGCCTTCACTCAGAGTCACAACCAGCTTCAGAGAGTCACTTTTTAAATCTCTTCTCAAGTAACTACAGCGAACAGAGAGGAATTTATTTTTAAAAATCAAACAAAACACCCAAGGTACCAACCCTAACCTCCTGGGATACGAGCTGAGTTTGGTGGCCGCCTGGAGCCTATCCCTCAGTCCTGGGAGCGAAGAGGACAAAATGTTAAAATGTTAAAGAAGCAATGCTCTGTGCTCTGTGTGAAAGTCAACTGCCATTTAGAAAAATAATGGGAGCTGTCTTAGCCTCCTAGCACTGCTGTAACAGAAATACCACACGTGGGTGGCTTTTAAGAACAGAAATTTATTTTGCTCACAGTTCAGGAGGCTAGAAGTCCGAATTCAGGATGCTGGCTCTAGAGGAGGGCTGTCTGTCTTTGTCTCTGTCTGGTCTGGAGGAAGGTCCTTGTCTCACCTCAGCTTCTGTTTCTTGGTTCCTTGGAGATCTTCCTGTCGCATCTATCGTCCCCTATCTGGGTTTGCATGCCTCTGTGCCTAATCTGCTCTTTATATCTCAAAGGTGATTAGGTTTAAGACACACCTTCCACTGATATGGCCTCAGTAACACAACAAGGAAAATCCTATTCCCAAATGGGATCCATTCATAGGTATGCTGTTGTGTGCCCTTGAGTTGATCCCATGGCACAGAGTAGACTGCCCCCTAAGGTTTCCTAGGCTGTAATCTTTATGGAAGCTGACTGCTAGGTCCTTCTCCTTCACAGCCACTGGACAGCACAAGATGGAGGATGGAAGGTGGAGACAAGATGGAGGGTGGAGAGAGTTGGAGGGTGAGTATAGAGTGGAGGGTGTACGCCCATTCCTCACTTATCCACATGGTCAGGTTCCAAAGACCAGCCCACTGTGTGAAAATTGGCATTATGTGAAAACGGAGGATGCCCACATCGGATCATAAGATGGAGGATGACTATATCATTACATAACTGCCAAATTACATTGTCACATAACTGTCAAACCACTGAGCATCATAGCCCAGCCAAGTTGACACACAACCTTAACCAACACAGCCAGTGTTACTCTTGCCTCCCACCTCTGTGTTCATTACTGCCAGACATACACTGTTAATGTACAAAATAGTCAGATGGTAGATTTTTTACTACTGGTACAAATGTGAAATATCAGATAATGAGATAGTCGGTAAGTGAGGAGTAAGCATATACAAAATGGAGGATGGGGAGGATACAAGATGGAGGATGGAGGGTGGAGACAAGGCAGAGGATAAGGGGTAGAGACAAGATGGAGGGTGGATACAAGATGGAGGATGGATATAAAATGGAGGACGAGGAGACAGAAGATGGAGGACAGGAAGTGGATACAAGATGGAGGACAGAGATGGCAACAAGATGGAGGGTGGATACAAGACGGAGGACTGGGGTGGATACAAGGTGGGGGATGGGGATGGCTACAAAATGGAGGACTGGGGTGGAGACAAGATGGAGGATGGGGTGGAGACAAGATGGAGGATGGGGTGAAGACAAGATGGAGGACAGGGAGTTATCATGAGGAAGAGTCTTACAGACTACTTTACACTATCTCTGTCTTTCCACAATGTCTTTATTAAATAGTTTACTTTAAGATCTTACATTAATTTCATCAATTCCTTAAGGACAAACACACATTACCAGGTTCTTGGCTTTTCCGGATGCCAGAGATCTCAGATCACCAAAGCAGGGAGAAATGAAGGAGACAGGGCAAGCTTATGGCAAGCGAGGACAGCAATTCAATGGTGCAGTTCAATGATGCCATTCGATGGTTGGTGATGATCTTCAGTCTCAGCGGTTAGCGATGGTCTCTAAATCATGCATCATTCCTGGTGGGCTCGTGAGCCTGGTAGCAGGAAGGTCTACGAGTAAACCCAGGACGAGCTGCTGCTGCCCGCTGCTTCGTGACCGTTCCCTTCAACATCTCTTAAACTTAAGAGAAAGCCCAGGCTAGCTGCTGCTGCCCACTGCTTCTTAAGTTCTCAATGTATGACCAAGTGGCTCTGGGAAGGCTCTGAGCCCCATTGTTTCCTTCTCCTGCTTCTTTTATACTCCTTGGAGCTCTTTCAGCTCATCTGGTTGATGTTGATAAAGTCAGATGATGTTATGTTGGTTTCTTCTAGATAAAGTCTGTCAGTCTCTCTGGTTGTCCTGATATAACTATCTTCCTCAGTCCAGCCCACTATGTCTTTTTATCTCTTGGGCCTGCTCCCCACACATTATAAACTGAAGATGATAGCCACATTTGTCTCTACATGTCCCAACATGTCTCTTGACCTGCTCTCCACAGGAGTGGAGACAAGATGGAGTGTGGAGACAAGATAGAAGGTGGAGAGTGGATACAAGATGGAGGATGGGGGGTGGGGACAAGATGGAGGGTGGAGACAAGATGGAGGATGGAGAGTGAAGACAAGATGGAGGATGGGGGTGGAGACAAGATGGAGGCCAGAGAGTGGAGAAAAGATGGAGGATGGGGGTGGATACAAGGAGGATGGGGTAGATACAAGATGAAGGATGGGGCAGAGACAAGATGTAGGATGGGAGGTAGATACAAGATGGAGGATAAAGATTGGAGACAAGATGGAAGATGGAGGGTGGATACGAGATGCAGAATGGAGGGTAGAGACGAGACGGAGGATAAGAAGTGGGTACAGGATAGAGGATGGGGGTGAATACAAGATGGAGGATGGGGGCAGAAACAAGATGGAGGATGGAGGGGGGTACAAGATGGGGGTGGAGACAAGGTAGAGGGTGGAGAGTGTATCAAGATGGAGAATGGTGGCTCTGGGGTGGACTGGAACCTCCAACCTTTCAGTTAGCAGCTAAGTGTGTTGACCGTTTGGACCACCCAATGCCCCCTGTCTGAGAAGAGTCAAAAGCCCTTGTCATTCGTTACAGTGTAGGGCTTCCTGGGGCCGGTGGTCTTAGCTGCAGGGCTCCGTGCACTTAGACCAGGGCAGATGCAAGCTGGACATGGTAGACTTGGCAGGTGGGGCTTTGGGAGGGCCACATCTGAGTTAACAGGTGGGCTTGGGGACTGCGGGAATTGCCCATCTGAGCCATGGGGATGTGACTGACCATCCCAGGGTGGGTAGGGCCACCGTGACGCGCCACCCAGATCCCCCAGTCAGTGGGGGGGGGGGGTGAGGGGTGGGGCCTGCTCTCTGGACAACTGTCAGACCCCTGGGTGGGCAACTTGTCTCCCTGGAAGAACCCCCCTCATCAAAATAAGGCCTCTTCCAACATGCATGGGGTGGGGACAGAGTGACTGGTCCCCTGGCTCCAACTCGGGGCCACTCTGCAGGGTCCTGCCACTCACAACTTGGCCCCTGCTCAGCTTCACTTCCCTCCGTCCACTGCCTTGGGGAGTATAAACCCGGTTAACCTGGAGCCCTCTTCTGTCATCTCGGGATCTGTTTCCACGATCTGCAACAGGGCTACCAGCTCTGAGGGCCGGTGAAGATGAGGGGCAGTGAAGGAGACTCAAAAATAATAATGTGGGAGGTGGTGGATAAATGGGCCCCCTTGGTATTCATGTTTGCTGCGGTTACTTCTTATTTTCAGTAGTGCCATGTCAGCAAATGAAGGTCCCGAAAGCTTGACTCCATCCACGTCATGAAGGTCAACTCTACTTTGAGGAGGCAGCTCTTCCCCAGTCATATTTTGACTGCCTTCCAACCTGGGGGGCTCATCTTCCAGCAGTATCTAGAACAATGTTCTGCTGTGGTCCATAGGGTTTTCATTGGCTGACTTTCAGAAATAGATTGCCAGGCCTTTCTTCCTAGTCTGTCTTAGTCTGGAAGCTCTGATGAAACCTGTCCATCATGGACATGTAAATTTAAATGATTACATCTTAGCAGACCCCTTTTCCAAACAAGGTCATGTCCACATGTGTCAGGATTACAGCTCCAAACATATCTGTTTGGGGGGACACAGTCAATCCATAAAACTCCCTATTTCCTTAGACCATTCTGTGTTGCTCTTTTCCGGAACCTTCCACTCACCACAAGAAGCCGTGGCTAAACAGCCCTTTATTGCCTACTTTCTCTGGTAAGCACACTCCACATGCTCTCACCCTGGGCATGGATGGAACTGTGTTCTACTCTGAGACCACGGGGCACCGAGAGCTCTGGGGTGAGCCGACTCCAGACCCAGGAGGAGAAAAAAAAAAAAAAAAAGCAGCACTCAAATTTATCCATGATTCCAATATCGCCCTGCCTCTGATCGACCCTGTGGGGTGAGACAACCACAAAACTTTGCCTGTGGTTGCAGCCCTGACTGGCATCGCTGTGCACAGCTAATCCATCTGGGGGCGCAGCCTCCGCTCTCAGTGGAGGGGACTTGGACACCCCCAAATCTCAATGATCGTTTCCTGTAAGCACGGGTACCTGGGTGCCTGATTCCCATGAGGCTGCCCGATGCTGGTGGTTTGTTCCCTCCATAGTGAACTGCAGGCTCAGAATCAAGCCCCTTTGGGCAGTCAGTCCTCTGTGGCAGGGCAGGAAGGGCGCACAGTGCCTGCTGGGACATGACAGGGATGGGCAAGGAACACTGATCTGAACAAGGCACAGAGATGGGGTCAGCTCCGTAAACAGGGGTGTGTGTGTGTGTGTGTGTGTGTGTGTAAAGGTGGAGGGTATGTGTATGGTATGTGTTTGGTGTGGTGTGTGTCTGTCTTATCTATCAATCTTACCTATCTCTCTATCATCTGTCTCTGTTATCTATCTACCTATCTATTTATCGTCTGTCTCCATCTATCCACCCACCCACCCACCCACCCATCCACCCATCCATCATCTCTCTCTCAATCATCTATCTATCTACGGCAGTGGTTCTCAACCAGGGGTGATTTTGCCCCCAGGGGACACTTGGCCATGTCTGGGGACATTTTTCGTTTTCACAACTGGGGAGGGGGGAGCTAGTGGCATCCAGTTGGTGGAGACTAGGGGTGCTGCTCAACACCCTACAGCGCACAGGACGGCCCCCACCACAGAGGGTGGTCCAGATCTAAGTGTCAATAGCACTGAAGCTGAGAAACCTGGTCTAAAAGATTGGATTTTTAACATTAAAAACGGCAGACTTGGCAACATTCCCCTGACGGTTCAGGCTGGAGCCCCACATAGTCCCTGAGTCAGCCTCTGAGTCTCCGAAGCTGAAGGTGGACTCACATGCCCTTGGGCCCCCACCCCCCAGTCTGTTTCAGGGCAATGTGGCCCCACCAGGATTTCCCATGCTGTAGCCCTGGTGACACAGTGGTTAACTGCTCAGCTCAGCAGTGGGAACCCACCAGCGGCTCCACGGGAAGAAAGACCTGGCAATCTGCTTCCGTGAAGGTTACTGCCTAGGAAACCTTATGGGCCGGTTCTACTCTGTCCTATAGGGTCCCTATGGGTCAAAATTGACTTGACGGCACCCAGCCCCCAGTAGTTCTTACAGAGCCTCAACTTTTTACAAAACAGAGCTCCAGAAGGCATCAGAACACACAAGGCCTCCGCTCTGCCAGCTTTAGGAAAGGAAGGGCAGCCGGGGATACCTGAGACCCCACCCCACCCAGGTCCCCTTGTAAATGAGACCCCGTGCGTAGAATCCAGCTCATGAGGGCACGGGGGCTGGTTCAGGGGCTGTTACCCTCACAGGCGCGCCCTGCTCCACTTGGATTTTATTTTTCAGGCTTGTTGGTGTCAGCCAGTTTGGATGATTTTATTTCGGGTCAGCCCGCTCACCTGCCTCCACCCCCCTTCTTCCCCGTCCCCCCATCTCCTTCCACCTCACTGGCACGCACAAACATCTCTGCTTTCACGCATATTTTAATCTGCCTGACTTACTGTTACGGACTGACCTGTGTCCTGCAAAAAGGTGTTGGAATCCTAACCACTATACCTGAGGATGTGACCCCATTTGGGATTGGGGCTTTGTTACGTTAATGAGGTCATATCGGTGTAGAACCAAAAACCCGTTGCCTTAAAGTGGATTCCAACTCAGCAACCCTATAGGACAGAGTAGAACTGCTCCATAGGGTTTCCAAGGAGCAGCTGATAGATTCGAACTCCTGACCTTTGGGTTGGCAGCCAAGCTGTTAACCACTGCTCCAAAAACAATCATTTTTAAGATACAAAAAGAGCAGATTCGGCACAGAAGAAGCAAGCAAGCAGAGAGATGGGGGAAGACAGATGCCACGTGGAGATCTCCAAGGAGCAGAAGCTGAAAAGAGACAAGGACCTTCCCCCAGAGCCGACAGAGAGAGAGCCTTCCCCCAGAGCCAGCGCCCGGAGTTTAGACTTCTAGCCTCCTGGACTGTGAGGAAATAAATTTCTGTTCGTTAAAGCCACCCCCTTGTGGTATTTGTTACAGCGGCGCTAGGAGACGCAGACACTTATTTAGATTTTCAACTTAAATAAGTTTAAATTTTTACATCTCCTGTTCATTTTGCTCCCCACATAATCAAAATAGATTTTTTAAAATGCCTTGTTTTACCTTTCTGTCTGCCTTTGATTTTCTCTGTAAACTCTGGGTTTGGGGAAGCATTTCCTAGTTTTACTAAAACCGTGATGCCTGGTTCTCCAATCTTTCCAAAAGCCAAATAAACCCTGTGGATTTAATTTTCACTCATTCAGCACTGTCTTTTAACAACTCCTTCACGGAGACCCGTCTCGAACGAAATCACACCGTTTTATTGGGCCTTCAAGGAAGGTGGTTTATTCGGTTCTTTTTTTCTGCTCTACTTTATCATTCGTCCTGACAGACACCAGGCCGACAGTGACTTGCAGAATTTCCAAAGGACGGAGGCGAAGGAGGCGTCTGAGGCATCAATTACTAACGTGTCTTCAACCTCTGGGGCCCTGGCTGTGGCTGGCTCAGCTGCAGTGTCCTTGGCTGGAGGCGAAAGCCCAGCACCGGCTCTTTGAAGTCAGGAATACTATCTCCGTGTGGAAGCAGCTAAATTAATTTCCAAGGGATGGCCAGGAATCTCGGGGCAGCCGATATTAAACTGGTGGGACTTTGGCAGAGAAGGAAGAGGAGAAGCGAAGGCCGAGAGGAGAAGCGGTGAGCCAATCACCCAGAACAGAAGGAGGGGAAGGGGTGGCCAGGGGCTGGTACCAACATCCCCTGTAGGGCGCTTTGCTGGTTCTGATCACAGGAGAACGCGCTTACGTTTTGTGTCCTGATCGACTCCAGTACTGTAATATGTTAAGAAGAAGCACTGATGATACTGTGATTAAGAGCTTGGCTGCTAACAAAAGTTTGGCAGTTTGAACCCACCCAGTGGCTCCGCAGACGAAAGACTTGGCCATCAGCTCCTGTAAAGATTACAGCCAAGAACACCCTATGGGCAGTTCTATACTGTCATATGGGGTTGCTATGAGTCCGAATTGACTCAACACCTAATAACAACATGTATCTATGGAGCCCTGGTGGCACAGTAGTTAAGAGATTGGCTGCTAACCAAAAGGTGGGCAATTTGAATCCACCCGCAGCTCCTTGGAAACCCTATGGGGCAGTTCTACTCTGTCCTATAGTGTTGCTATGAGTCAGAATTGACTCCATGGCAACGGGTTTGGCTTCTTTTCCTTTGTATCACTTTGGTTAAAGTGATTGACTGTTAACCAAAAGGTTGGCAGTTCAAAACCACCAGCGGCCCTGAGTGAGAAAGATGGGGCAGTCAGCTTCTGTAGAGATTTACAGCCTTGGAAACCCTGTGGGGTAGCTGTGAGTCAGAACTGACTCAACAGCAGTGGGTTTTCTTTAAATAGTCTACATACCTATGGAGCCCCTGGGTGGTGCAAGCAGGTAATGCGCTCAGCTGCTAATCAAAAGGTTGGAGGTTTGAGTCCACCCAGAGGCACCTGGGAAGAAAGGCCGGGCAATCGACTTTGCAATATCAGCCAATGAAAACCCCATGGAGCACAGTTCTATTCTGACACCTATGAGTCAGAATCAACTTGATGGCAAAATTTTTTTTCCTTTTTTAAATCTTCTATACTCTATATGGGAAACCCTGGTGGCGTAGTGATTAAGTGCTCTAGCTGTTAACCAAAGGGTTGGCGGTTTGAATCCGCAGGCGCTCCTTGGAAACTCTATGGGGCAGTTCTACTCCGTCCTATAGGGTCGCTATGAGTCGGAATCGACGCGATGGCACTGGGTTTGGTTTTTTGGTTTATACTCTATATATCTACATTATCTGTGGGGTCCCTGGCTGAAAGGTTGGAGATTGGAGTCCACCCAGAAGTACCTTGGAAGAAAGGCCTGGCAAGCTACTTCTGACCAGTCAGCCACTGAAAACCCCGTGGGGCACAGGGCTTCTCTAACACGCTTGAGGTCATTGTGAGTCGTTGTCCACTCGACAGAAGCTAGGTAGCTGGGCTCGCAGGGGTGTGTACAAAACTGACAGCCAGCAGGTGCAGAAAAACAGGCCAGTGTCTCTCCCTCCCTCCCTCCTCCCACTGAGCCGAGACTGGGACCGAGAAATCAGGACCGGAGCAAGGCTGAGCGTGTAATTGTCCCCAGGTTGTGACAAAGGCCTCACACGGACCCCTTAAATCCCTCAATCAGCTTCCTAAGGTAGGGGTGGTATCAGCTCCACACAGACAAGAGACCGCGCTTTCTGGTGGGGAAGTGCAGGGTCCCAGTTAGCCTGAGCTCAGGTGCAGGGGCACGCCAGCAGCCCAGGCTCAGCGGGGATGAGCTGGATCCGGGGCCTCAGACCCTGAGGAGGGTTTGCAAACAGAGGACGCAGGCAGGGAAGCTCTCTGCAGGAAATGACACTGCAGTGGACGTCAGGGGCTTTGTTTTTGATTCGGAGCTGATGATAACCCACACGGAATTTTAACGTTCTCTCCAGCACTGCAATTACAAAAGCTAGCGCGTATAGTTATAGCGATTTCGAACAATGCAGTACTGGGAGCAGCCCAGTGGTTGATGGATGATGGATGATGGATGATGGATGATGCTTGTCCCCTCCCCAGGGGACACTTGGCACTGTCTGTGGTCATTTTTGATTGTCACAACTAGGGAGGATGTTACTGGGATCTGGCGGCTGGAGACCAGGGATGCTGCTCAGCACCATACAGTGCACAGGACGGCCCCACCACAGAGAATGACTAGGAGGTGGAGACCAGGGATGCTGCTCAACACCCTACAGTGCATAGGACGGCCCCACCACAGAGAATGACTAGGGGGTGGAGACCAGGGATGCTGCCCAACACACTACAGTGCACAGGACAGCCCCCACCACAGAGGATGACTAGGGGGTGGAGACCAGGGATGCTGCTCAACACCCTACAGTGCACAGGACGGCCCCACCACAGAGGATGACTAGGGGGTGGAGACCAGGGATGCTGCTAACACCCTACAGTGCACAGAACGGCCCCACCACAGGGAATGACTAGGGGATGGAGACCAGGGGTGCTGCTCAACACCCTACAGTGTACAGGATGGCCTCCACCACAGAGGATGACTAGGGGGTGGAGAACAGGGATGCTGCTCAACACCCTACAGGTCATAGGATGGCCCCACCACAGAGGATGACTAGGGGGTGGAGAACAGGGATGCTGCTCAACACCCTACAGGTCATAGGATGGCCCCACCACAGAGGATGACTAGGGGGTGGAGACCAGGGATGCTGCTCAACACCCTACAGGGCACAGGACGGCCCCAAGCACAGAGAATGACTAGGGGGTGGAGACCAGGGATGCTGCTCAACACCCTACAGTGCACAGGACGGCCCCACCACAGAGAATGACTAGTGGGTGGAGACCAGGGATGCTGCTCAACACCCTACAGTGCACAGGACGGCCCCACCACAGAGAATGACTAGGGGGTGGAGACCAGGGATCCTGCTCAACACCCTACAGGGCACAGGACGGCCCCACCACAGAGGATGACTAGGGGGTGGAGACCAGGGATGCTGCTCAACAGCCTACAGGGCACAGGATGGCCCCACCAGAGAGAATGACTAGGGGGTGGAGACCAGGGATGCTGCTCAACACCCTACAGTGCACAGGACGGCCCCACCACAGACAATGATGGAGCCCCAAATGTCCACAATGCTGAGGCTGAGAAACTCAAGAGTATTCAGTAACATTATCCCAGAAAAGTCCCACACTTTTACACACTCATGAGAAGTGGGATCCAGGTATGGGCCTCTGGTGCCTTGCTCCTATGTTGTCTTCTGTTGTGACCATGTGTTGGTTATTATGGACAGCTGGGCTCGGCCACTCCATCCTTTGGCTCATCGGTGCTTCACAGGCTGTTTTTTAAGCGTATTACAACCGCCCGGCAGTACGTTCGGTCCTTTTTCCAGGGAAGTGATTGCACATATATAATTGAACCACGAGCCACATTTCCTAACACCCAGGCACATCCTGAAAGCATCTGGGTGCCCCTGGCAGCCACACGAGCCCCTAAGTCACAGGGACAGGTTTATAACTGACTCCAGTCACAGACCTGGTACACCACAGTCTATGCCGCCACCCTGAAGCTCTTATCACGGACAGAATTGTGTCCCCCAAAAACCCTGGTGGCGTGGTGGTTTAGCACTCGGCTGCTAACTGAAAGGTCGGTGGTTAGAACCCACTAGCCGCTCTGAGGGAGAGAGATGTGGCAGTCTGCTTCCGTAAAGATCACGGCCTTGGAAACCCTACGGGGCAGTTCTACTCTCTCCTGTAGGGTTGCTATGAATCGGAATCGACTTGATGGCAACGGGTTTGATTTTTGGTTAATTATCATGGAAGCAGAAACCCTGGTGGTGTAGTGGTTAAGTGCTACGGCTGATAACCAAAGGGTTGGCACTTTGAATCCGCCAGGTGCTCCTTGGAAACTCTGTGGGGCAGTTCTGCTGTGTCCTATAGGGTCGCTATCAGTCAGAATCGACTCAACGTCCCTGGGTTTGGTTTGGGTTTGGTATTACGGAAGCAGGCTGCCATATTTTTTTCCTGCAGGATGGCTGGTAGATTCGAACCACAGACCTTTGGGTTAGCAGCCAAGCATGTAACAATTACACCACCAGGGCTCCTTTGAATATGTTAGTGTAAGAAGAAATACGATTTAAAAACAAGAGGTTTTAATTCTCTTTGTTGAAAATAAGGGCATGATAACAACGAAACTGTCTATGGTCTTAAAAGCCTGTGAGTGGCCATCTAGGATACACCACTGGTCTCACCTCTTTGGGAGCAAGGAAGAAAGAAGAAAACTAAAGACACAAGGGAATGATTAGTCCAGTGGACCACAACTACCACGGCCTCCACCAGACCGAGTCCAGCACAACTAGATGGTGCCCGGCTACCACCACTGACGGCTCTGACAGGGATCACAATAGAGGGTCCCGGACAGAGCTGGAGAAAATGTAAAACAAAATTCTAACTCACAAAAAAAGACCAGACTTGCTGGCCTGACAGAGACTGGAGAAACCCTGAGAGTATGGCCCCTGGACACTCAGCTCAGTAATGAGGTCACTGCTGGGGTTCACCCTTCAGCCAAAGGTTGAACAGGCGGGGCTCACCCGCCCTGGGGCAGGCACTGGAAGGCAGGAGGGGACAGGAAAGCTGGTAATAGGGAACCCAGGGTTGAGAAGGGAGAGTGTTGACATGTCGTGGGGTTGGCAACCAATGGCATACAACAATGTGTGTACGATGTTTGACGAGAAACTAGTTTTTTCTGTAAACCTTCATCTAAAGTACAATAAAAGAGAAAAAAAGAAAAAGGGCATGACAACAATGAGGAAATTGATAAAATTATTTAAATAATCAGACGTCACTTTAGATAACTTGTCATTCCAAGTTCCTTCCCTGTTCCTTTGAAAAGTATACACATCTAGGTGGCCTCCCCCCAAAGATGTGGCGGCTCCACCTTTGAAATGTGACTTCAGGTGAGCCTCCCCACCTTCCTGTGTCCTGGAAGATTGACAGTGACCTCAAATACCCTGCCATAAAGATACCGGGAAATTAGCAATTTTCTCTTCAA
This sequence comes from Loxodonta africana, assembly GCF_030014295.1. NCBI lineage: Eukaryota > Metazoa > Chordata > Mammalia > Proboscidea > Elephantidae > Loxodonta > Loxodonta africana. Next base: position 25,302,248 of record NC_087370.1, on the reverse strand, counting down.
CATGACTGTAATGAGGCGTGCCCACTCAGTTATATAAAGGATAAGACTCCTTTCTGTCCCGGCCAATCTCTTTAGTGGATCGCCCGCGTTGAACAGGAAAACGAATAGCAGTCATCTTTCTTTGATTTGAAGGTTTTCCTTTTTTTTAATCCACAAAACCAAATATTAACCATAAAAAGCCCGACCCAAATTGCAAAAGCCAGCTAGAAGCTGCTCTATAGCAATGTCAGTTTGTCTTGTCTGGCTACAAAAGGGAAGTTGTCAAACCATTACCTTCTAATTTAAATTTCAAAAAGCCTCCTGGCTGCAGAGGGGTGAAGGGCCAAATTATTGGCAGCCAGAAGTAACCTGATAGCGATGGATCTCAGTGAAGGGGGAGGCTGAGCTCAATCAGCCATGTTAACATTACCCAGCGGTTGTTTGTCTATATTTCTCATGCTTGGAAGACAGGCAGAGAAAAAGAGGAAGACCCTCGATGAGATGGATTGACACAGTGGCTGCAACCATGGGGTCAAGCGTAACAGTGATCATGAGGATGGTGTAGGACCGGGCAGTGTTTTGTTCTGTTGTACATGGGGTCGCTATGTACAACTGGACAGCACCTAACAACTTCGCTTTATACGCCAAGCACTTAACCACGGCATCACCAGGGCTCCTTGAGAGTCCCTATAGGGTGGCTATGAGTCAGAATCGAGTTGATGGCAATGGGTTTTGGGATCACCTATAGACAAATTTGATAATATCCACATAACATCTATCAATGTAATTTATCATCGTAAAATAATATGCATTTCCACACACCAGTGCTAGAACCCCTGACCCCAGGAGATGATGACACAGTCAGACGGCTGCCTATGTACCCTGAGTCCTGAGAAGGTGTCGGCTACAAATGGAGGCTGTTACAAGTGTGTGGTCACAGGTCTGTGTGCCGACTGCAGTGGGATTTCCCCAAAGAGTGAACAACCAAGTCCAACCTGCTCTCTACTGAGGCGGTGTTGTTGTCTGGAAAACCCAAACCTTTGAGCTTATATGTAAACAGAGTTAAGGTCTAGGCTCTGTGGAATTGTAAACAGGTTCCTCACCTGCTTGGAGACCTGGCCAGACATGCAAACACAGCCATGTGGGAGGTGAGAACATTGGAGACTGGGTAGACTTGTCTTGTGTTTTGCAACATGTCTAACACCCAGGGTTCCCCCTACTAAATTAAATGCCAGCGGGGGCCTTCATCGATGTGACAACCAACACCCCATCCTGGGCTCCCCATGCAGTCCACAGAGAGCACCCCAGTATCACCACTGAAACCTATGGGGCTGTTGGGAAGTGTTACGGTTTGAATCATGTCCCCCCAAAATATATGCTGTAAATCCTAACCCCTATAAAAAAAAACAAAAAACAAAAACAAAACCCTATACCTGTGGTTATAATCTCATTTGGGAATGGGTGGTCTTTGTTAGGTGAATGAGGCAGAATTGGTGTAGGGTGTTATCTTGAGTCAATCTCTTCTGAGATACAAAAGAGATGAAACAAGCAAGCCAGAGAAGCAGAGATGGGGGAAGAGAGATACCAAGCCACAGGAAGGTCGCCCAGGAGCAGAAGCTCAGAAGAGACAAGGACCTTCCCCCAGAGCCTACATAGACAGAAAGCCTTCTCCTAGAGCTGGCACCCTGAATTCGGACTTCTAGCCTCCTCAGCTGTGAGAATAAATTTCTGTTGGTTAAAGCCACCCACTTGTGGTATTTCTGTTATAGCAACGCCAGGTATCTAAGACAGGGAGAAAGCCACAAGATCAGGCTTCCTCATTTGAACCAAACACCAACCACAGCAGACTCACAAAGAAAGGTTCTTGGAAGCTTTTAAAAACCTTCAGCCCCACCCACTCATTTGAGCACAGTCACCATGGAAAGCCCCATAGGACAGGTAAGCAGGCCTGGGCTCCTGGAGGTTAACCCCTTACCCACCCCTTGTCCTCCTCTTTGTACTTTTTAAATTTGTTTTAATTGTCATTAAGCTGAGTATCTCCCCTTCCTTGTGGAGCTCAGAAACACCTTGTCAAATTGATCGTATTAGGATTTTGGTAGGCAGTGCATCACATCAAGTTTTCAGATTAATTGGCAACAGATTAAATTTTTTTTTTTTTTTTTTTAGACCAGATTTACTAGTCTGACAGAGACTGGAGAAACCCCAAAAGTATGGCCCCCAGACACCCTTTTAGCTGAGTAATGAAGTCACTCCTGAGGTTCACCCTTCAGCTAGAGATTAGACAGGCCCATAAAACGAGACTAAAGGGGCACACCAGGCCTGGGGTAAGGACTAGAAGACAGGAGGGGACAGAAAGCTGGTAATGAGGAACCCAAGGTCGAGAAGGGAGAGTGTTGACATGTCGTGGGGTTGGCAACCAGTGTCATAAAACAATATGTGTACTAACTGTTTAGTGAGAAGCTAGTTTGCTCTGTAAACCTTCGTCTAAAGTACAATAAAAATTTTTTAATCTTTTTATTTTATTTTTAAATCTTTATAATCTCCAGTTGTCTTAGTTATCTAGCACTGCTGTATCAGAAATACCACAAGTGTGTAGCTTTAACAAACAGAAAACTATTTTCTTATATTTTAGGAGGCTGGAAATTTGAATTCAGGGCGCCAGCTCTAGCAGAAGGCTTTCTCTCTCTGCCTGCTCTGGGGGAAGGTCCTTCTCTCTTCTGACCTTCTGCTCCTGGGTGATCTTCAAGTGGCTTGGTATCTCTCTTCCCCCATCTCTGCTTCTGTGGCTTCCTTGTTTAATCTCTTTTATATCTCAAAAGAGATTGATTCGAAACACACCCTATACTAATCCTGCCTCATTCACATAACAAAGACAACCCGTTCCCAAATGGGACTATAACCACAGGTATAAACCCAGCCCCGTTGCCATCAAGTCATTCCAACTCTGCAACGCTATGGGACAGAGTAGAACTGCCCCGTAGAGTTTCCAAGGAGCACCTGGTGAATTCAAACTGCTGACCTTTTGGTTAGCAGCTATAGCACTTAACCACTACGCCACCAGAGTTTACCACAGGTATAGAGGTAAGGATTTACAACACATTTTTGGGGCACATAATTCAAAACACTTTCCAACAGCCCAGTGGGTTTCTGTGGTGTTGCTGGGACGCTCTGTGTGGACTGCATGAGGAGCCCAGGATAGGGTGCTGGTTGTCAAATCGAACGAGGCCCCCACTGGTATTTAATTTAGTAGGGGGGAACCCCGGGTGTTAGACATGTTGCAAAACACAAGACAAGTCTACCCAGTCTCCAACGTTCTCACCTCCCACATGGCTGTTTTTGCATGTCTGGCCAGGCCTCCAAGCAGGTGAGGAACCTGTTTACAATTCCACAGAGCCTAGACCTTAACTCTGTTTACATATAAGCTCAAAGATTTGGGTTTTCCAGGCAACAATGCCGCCTCAATAGAGAGCAGGTTGGACTTGGCTTGGTTGTTCATTCTTTGGGGAAATCCCACTGCAGTCGGCACACAGACCTGTGACCACACACTTGTAACAGCCTCCATTTGTAGCTGCCACCTTCTCGGGACTCAGCGTATAGAGACAGCCATCTGATCGCGTCATCATCTCCTGGGGTCAGGGGTTCGAGCACTGGAGTATTAGAAATGCATATTATTTTACGATGATAAATTACATTGTGTGGATGTTTTTAACTTTGTAGGTGATAGTATCTGATTTCATTTTAGGACGGTAAAACCCATTGCTCTTTGGTTCTTATCCATGAATAAACTATGTCTCCATTTATGTGCTATGTTTTATATCTTAATGAAACAGGTTTCCCATGGTTTTTATTGAGCCTGTTCATAGCCATTTTTTTTTAGCTCTTGTGGATTTTGCACAAAGTTTCTTCTTTTCCTACTATATTCGTGATTGATTAGACCTCCTTGTGTACATGCACGCAAAAGCTGGACAACAAATAAGAAAGATAAAAGAAGAACTGATGCCTCTGAATGGTGGTGTTGGCGAAGAATACTGAATAGACCATAGACTGACAGAAGAACGAACAAATCTGTCTTGGAAGAAGTACAGCCAGAATGCTCCTTAGGAGCAAGGATGGCAAGACTTTGTCTCAAGTACTTTGGACATGTTATCAGGAGGGATCAGTCCCTGGAGAAGGACATCATGCTTGGTAAAGTAGAAGGTCAGCGAGAAAGAGGAAGACCCTCAATGAGATGGATTGACACAGCAGCTCCAACAATGGACTCATGCATAACAACGATTGTGAGGATGGCGCAGGACCAGGCAACGTTTTGTTCTGTCGTACATGGGGTCGCCACGAGTCTGAACCAACTCAATGGCAACTAAGACAATTCACTAAAAGAAGGATACTAAATATACCACAGACTGCCAAAAGAACAAACAAATCAGTCTTAGAAGAAACACAACCAGAAAACTCCTTAGAAGTGACGATGGAGAGACTTCAGCTTGCTTGCTTTGGGTACACCGCAAGAGAGCGGGTGATGTTTCATTCTGTGGTACATGTGGCCACCATGAGTCAGAGTCAACAGCAACTGACAACAACATAATTCGAGTCAGCTTTGGTGTGCATGGCCCTGGTTGTTCATAATTATTTAGTTTGGGATGTGTCTCAACCTTGGTCCCATGTAGGAAGAGAACTTCAGATTCACGTTCATCTGGGCTCCAGGGCTCAGCAGGAACGTCTGAGCCGTGGTAACGTTTGGAGCAACTGTGGATAGATAGAGGTGTTGGGATGAGGGCTGGAGGCTTCAGCTGGTCCATCTCCCTTCTCACTGCCCCAGTGGGTGACTTGGGGAGCTTAAAGTCAACACCGATGAACAGATGGAGGAACCTGGGAACCCTGGAGGGAAGCCCAGCCTCGGTCATCTTCAGAGGCTCCCCCACCAAGCAGACAAGAACCATGAGCCCTACTGGACCCTTGGGGAAATCCTGATGCCAGTGACAGCCCAGCCACAGTGATGGTTTCCCAGGTTGGTGAGTGGGGTGCCCCCAAGGTGGCTGACTTGCTCCCTGTTATGGACTGAATTGTGTCTCTCCAAAATACGTGTCGGAATCCTAACCACTCTACCTGTGGATGTGATCCCATTTGGAAATAGGGTTCTCTTTATTATGCTAACAAGGTTGTATCAGTGTAGGGTATGTCTTAAGCCAATCACTTAAAAAAAATTTTTTTAATTGTATTTTACAATGGAGAAAGCCTTTTCCTGGAGCCGATACCCCGAATTTGGACTTTTAGCCTCCTAGACTGAGAGAGAATAAATTTGTTTGTTAAAGCCCCAAAAAAAAAAAATTTTTTTTTTTTTTTTACTGTGCTTTACGTGAACGATCACAGCAAAAATTAGTTTCTCATTCAAAAATTTATACAGAAATTGTTTTGTGACGTTGGTTGCAATCCTGCAATGTGTCAGCACTCTCCCCCTTTCCCTTTCCACTCTGGGTTCCCCGTGTCTACTTATCCAGTTTTCCTGTCCCTTCCTGCCTTCTTGTCTAGCTTTTGGTCAGGGGTTGCCCATTTGGTCTCAGATACTAGACTGAACTAAGAAGCACGTTCCTCACACGTGTGTTATTGTTTTATAGGCCTGTCTGATGTTTGAAAGGTGGACTTCGGTTCTGAGTTAGCAGGGTGTCTGGGGCCATAGTCTCAGGTGTTCCTTCAGTCTCTGTCAGACCAGTATGTCTATCAAGCCCATCAATACTGACATATAAAAGGGGCAGATGAGAAAAAGAAGCAAGGGAAGACAGATGTCATGTAGAGATGGCCAAGGAACTGAGGAACAGAAGCCGAAAAGAGACAAGGACCTCCCCCCAGAGCTGACAGAGAGAGAAAGCTTCCCCTAGAGCCAGTGCCCTGAATTCGGGCTTCTAGCCTCCTGAACTGTGAGAAAATAAATGTCTGTTCATGTAAGCCCCCCCTTTATGGTATTTATGTTACAGCAGCACTAGATAACTGAGACAGCCAGTGCGCAGACAAGAACCACGAGACCAACTGACCTCTTGCGGAAATTCTGACCGCCAACAACAGGCACAACCCCAGCGATGGTTTCACAGGAGGTGTGCTGGTGACTACGGCTCCTCCAAGGCACTGACTTCCTCCCCTTTTTGTGGAGGGAGGGGCGTGACCAAGACTGGCTACAGATTTTGTGGGGTCCACTGCAAAATGAAAAAGTGGGCGCTGATGAAGCTTCGTGAAGAATTCTAAGATGGCGGCTGCACAGTCAAGTGGAGAACCTTCTGTGGCTCGTCAGGTCACCAAAAGTGGCTTGGATGTTTCCTTTGGCCCCGTGAAATCGGGCTCATTTGGCATGGATAGCATTCCTCCCACCCCCAAGAGATCTGTCCACATCCTAATCCCCAGTACCTGTGAAATAGGGTCTTTGCAGATGGAATTAAGTGAAGAATCTTGAGATGGGGTTATCCTGAGTATAAAAACAAAAACCCGTTGCCGTCGAGTCAATTCTGACTCATAGTGACCCTACAGGAGAGAGCAGAACTGCCCCATAGAGTTTCCAAGGAGCGGCTGATGGACCCCAACTGCTGACCTTTTGGTTAGCAGCCATATCGCTTAACCACTATGCCACCGGGGCTCCATTTTGGATATGGAGGGGGGGCAAATTCAATTGACAGGGGCCCTTGTAAGAGAGAGGCAGAGGGAATTTTGAAGGATGCAGAGAGAAGACGGAGCAGAGCTTGGAATGATGTGGCCACAAGCCAAGGAACGCCTGGGGCCGCCATAAGCTGGAAGAGACGAGGAAGGGTCTTCCCCTACGGCCTCCAGAGGGAGCACCGCCCTGCCCAGACCTTGATCTCAGACTTGTGGTCTCTAGAACTGAGAGAGAGTCACTTCTTGTTTGAAGCTGCCCAGTGTGTGGTACTTTGTTATGGTGGCCCTAGGGAACTGATACAGCCTTACTAAATCACTAAAGGCGGCTCCATTCCAGGCAATGGCTGATTACACAATTGTTCAACAGAGCCACTTCACCCCTTGTTCTGGATTGAATCGTGTCCCCCCAAAATGTGTGTCTACTTGGCTAGGCTATGATGCTCAGTATTGTGTGGTTGTCCACCATTTTGTCATCTGATATGATTTTCTTACGTGTTGTAAATCCTAACCTCTGTGATGTTAATGAGGCAGGACTCAATTTACAAGATTGAGTTGTATCTTGACTCAATCTCTTTTGAGATATAAAAGAGAGACGTGAGGAGAGAGGAGGGGGACCTCATGCCACCAAGCAAGAAGCGCCAGGAGTGGAGCCCATCCTTTGGACCTGGGGTTCCTGCATTGAGAAGCTCCTAGACCAGGAGAAGATTGATGACAAGGACCTTCCTCCAGAGCTGACAGAGAGAGAATGCCTTCCCCTGCAGCTGATGCCCTGAATTTGGCCTTTTCGCCTACTTTACTGTGAGGAAATAAACTTTTCTTAATTAAGGCCATCCACTTGTGGTATTTCTGTTATAGCAGCAGCACTAGATGACTAAGACACCATCTTAGAACCACCAAGCAGTAGATAAAATTGCTCACACCTCATGTTCTGATTTGAACCCCACCTGGACGCATTGCTGACTGTGATTACAAGGCAGGTATGTGCCAGCAGGGATCCACACCCTCGGAGTGTTCTGTCCACCAAGAAGATGGACCGTGAGCTGACCCAGGGTCACCAGTCTCCCAGCTCAGTGTGCGCGCAGCAGATCCCGTAAGGCCCTTCTGAGAGCATCTCAGGTGGTTCGTCTCTCTCTCTGTGGGACTTTGGAAACCCAGGGAAGCTTCTGAGACAGGATGGAGCCATCCTTGCCTGAATGGTGGGTGAGGGAGGTTGGGTCCCAATGCCAAGCAACTAGGCCAGCTGCCCTTGAGTCTGAGCAGACTCACGGCGCCCCCATGTGCATCAGAGTAGAACTGTGCTCCACTGGGTTTTCACTGGCTGATTTTCTCAAGGTAGATCACCAGGCCTTTCTTCCGAGGCACACCTGGGTGGACTCGAACGTCCGACCTTTCTGTTAGCAGCCGAGCGTGTTGACTCTTTGCACCACCCAGGAACTCCTTTACATGCCGTCGCCGTTATTGTTAGTTGCTCTGAAGTCAGCCCTGGCTATGGTGCCCCTACGTGTGTCAGAGTAAAACTGTACTCCATAGGGTTTTCAATGGTTCCTTTTTCAGAAGTACATATAGCCAGGCCTGTCTTCTGAGGTGCCTCTGGAGGACTCAAACCTCCAGCCTTTCCGTCAGTGGGTAGGTATGGTAACCATTTATACCTTTGTGCCACCGAGGACTCCTTTTGGCCCCCGTTGTTAGGTGCTGTTGAGGCGACTTTAACTCATGGCGACCCCATTTGACAGAGGAAAACTGCCCCATAGGGTTTCCTAGGCTGTAACCTTTACAGAAGGAGCCCCGGTGGTGCAGTGGTTAAGTGCTCAGCTGCTAACCGACAGGTTGATGGTTTGCATTCACCCAACGGCACAGCAGAAAAAACACCTGGCCATCTGAGTGGGCCAGAACCTCCAATCTTTTGGTTTGTGGTTGAGCGTTTAACTCTTTGCACCACCAGGGATCCCTTTTTTTTTTAATAAAAGTTTGTTAATCAAATTAAAATATATGTATAGTCTCATTATCACTGCCAATTCTGTGGTTCCCGTTTTATTCACAAGCAACTAACTCCAGGGGACCTGGCTTAGCGCTTCCACCTGTGACCTCATTGATATCTAAGATCAACCATGCTCGTTGGGCCTCGCCCCCTTTGTCGCAAAGCACAAAGGTCCTTTGTACCCCAACCCTCCACTCACTCACTGTGGCGTAAAGATTACAGCCTTGGAAACCCTGTGGGGCAGTTCTCCTCTGTCCTTTAGGGCCACTATGGGTCGGAATGGATTCGGTGACAAGGGTAATCTTTAAGGAAGCAGACTGCCAAATCTTTTTCTGGAGGCTTTAACTACAGCGCCACCAGGACTCCTTGAGCAGAATGAGGTCCCCCAAGAAGCACGCTCATCTTAGCTTGCACGTTTTGACCCACATCTCCTGGTCCCCCTGTGCCGTGCAAAGAAGACTCCACGCTCGGGTGCAACGGTTTAATGGTGTGTGGCACCTGAGACCACACAGGAGGAATTTGGCACGCTGCGGTCCCAAGGTTTATCCCTCGGTCCACATTCTCCTGGTTCTGCCCAACATTCCTTTTGCTGGTTTTTTAAAAAATTGTCTAAGATGTCCTGAGCAGCACGGGGCCACCAACGCTGGATATTCAGACACAGCTCCGGAGGCCACCGGGCATGAGACATGGAAGTCCCAGGGGCTTTGAGAGCAGCCTGCTGGATACAAAGGCTTCCCCTGCTGCAGCAGCTAACCCGCGAGGCCGTCCTGGGTGACATCCAGGACCCCGGTCATCTCACAGCTCCGGGCCCACAGCTGCCGCTGCAGCTTTTTGTCGTACGTGATCTGGAGGGACTGGGTTGCTTCCTCGTTGTAAAGGTAGCGCCCGCCAACTCCTTCCAGCTCCGGGGCCACGGCCGCATAGATGGAGGTCCGAGCCCCTTCGTCGGGAGTCTGAGGGGATGAGAAGAGAAGGCCAGGGTGGGTCAGCGTTCAGTGGGGGCACTGTCAGGGAATGAACTGTGTGCCCCTAAATATGTGTTGGAATCCTAACCCCATAAAATCAAAACCAACCAGCTGACGTAGAGCTGACTCCGACTCACGGCAACCCTGTGTGTGTCAGAGTGGAACTGCGCACCATGGGGTTTTCAGTGGCTGTTTCTTCAGAAGGAGATTGCCAGGCCTTTCTTCTTAGGCACCTCTGGGTGGACTCAAACCCCTCGACCTTTTGGTTAGCAGCTGAGTGCCTAACTGTTTGCACCACCCAGGGATTCTGCCTAGCCCTATACCTGTGGATGTCATCTGGTTTGGAAAAAAGGTTTCTTTGTCATGTTACTGCGATCATATCAGTGTAGGGTGGGTCCCAAAACTAATCACTTCTGAGTTATAAAAAAGAGCAAAATAGATACACACAGACGGACACACATACATACACAGACACAGGCACACACCAGAGCAGACAGATGCCAAATAAGGATGGCTTAAAAGCAAAGGAACCAAGTCACGCCCAGGATTGCTGACCAGGAAGAAATCAACAGAACCGACACCCTGCCTCCCAAATTGTGGGAAAACAAATCTCTGTTCTTAGAGTCACCCACTTGTGGTATTTGTGTTACGGTGGCGACAGGGAACTTGGACAAGCACGTGTAATTCTCGGCGCTCCCACAGATGCCGTTGGGTAAGAGGTAACACGTGCATCTCCAGGGTTTACAAACACATGCAGAAGGCAGCCGCAGACGAAGCCTTCCAGCCAGAACCCCACTGCTGTGCGTTTTCTTCAACAGGCACCGAGAGGAACACACGTCCAAGTGGTTTGGTTCTTAACGGTCGGCTAATGCATTTCAAGAAATGAATGGGTTTTCAAATCCAAGATGTAACATATATATTTGCCACAATTAAAAAAAAAAAAAAAAGCATGGTGCTGTTATAGATTGAATTGTGTCACCCAAAAAAGGGTGTCAACTTGGCAAGGCCATGATTCCCAGTACTGTGTGGTTGTCCTCTAGTTTGTGATCTGATGTGATTATCTTTGGTGCTGTAAATCCTAAACTCTGTGAAGCAGGATTAGAGGCACTTATGTTCATGAGGCAGGACTCAATCTACAGGATTAGGTTGTACCTTGAGTCAATCTCTTCTGAGATATAAAAGAGAGAAGTGAGCAGAGAGGAGAGGGACCTCATACCACCAAGAAACAAGAGCCAGGAGAATAGCATGCCCTTTGGACCCAGGGCCTCTGTGCTGAGAAGCTCCTAGATTAGGGGAATATTGCTGACAAGGACCTTCCCCAAGAGCTGACAGAGAAAGAAAGCCTTCCCCTGGAGCTGGTACCCTAAATTCGGACTTCTAACCTCCTAGACTGTGAGAGAATAAACTTCTATTTATTGAAGACGTCCACTTGTGGTATTTCTGTTATAGCAGCACTAGATGACTAAGACACTTGCCAAACCCAAGAATTGAGTGTGTCAGTTTTCCATCTACGAAGGCCCCGCTGCCTGCTGGGGGACCAGAGCAGAGAGCGTGGTGTTTTCACAGCTAACATTTTCCCCTGCATGAAGCCTCTCTGCCTGTAGAGATTTTCAGAGCTGAAAGCGAAGGAGGCCGGCCATTCCAGTTTAATTCAGCACAACGATTTAGTAAACAAAGCAATTTACTAAACTGCTCACTTGTGTGTGTGTCATTGGCTCTTGGGGTAAAGGGGGACCATTTTTAAGTACCCTATTCCCTCCTGGGGCTGATAGAAGACAGCGGCGGTGGGTGGGTGGTTCATCACAAGTGCACAAAGGAAAAAAAAATGAAATGAAAAAACGAAGTGAATAGAAAAGAGGCTAGCATCACAGCGAGCTGATGGGGCCGCATACAGCATACAGCTGGAAGCAGGCATGAATGCTGCATAATTACAAAATTATAGGGGGTTTTACAGTTTGGGAAATGCTTCGACAGATATTATGTCAGTAATTTGGACAACAAGCCCATGAGACTGTTATTATTATGCAGAATTAACGAAATAGAAAAGTGAAGGGGATTGAGGGGAGGAGACAGAGGCAGAGCGCCTGGGATGGGTGGACTTCGGCTTGTAGGGGCCCCAACCCCACCATCTTCCTCCTCCCTCCGTCCCGTACTATGGGGCCACAGCACACGTGCCCACGGCTCATGTGGCCACCTTCCGTGCCTTCACCTTTGAAACGAGAATCTTCTGCCCTGGTCTCCTCTAAGCTACAGACACGCGTGGCAAGTGGGCCCCTTGTACCTCCAGGGAAGGTCTCTACACAGGTACACACGCCAAGTTTGTTGTTAGTTACCATTCAGGTAGCTCCGACTCGTGGCGGCGATCCCATGCGCAAAAGAACGAAACAGTGCCCAGTCCTGTGCCACCTTCAGCCTCACCGGTATGTTCATCGTTGTGGCTGTGGGGCCAATCCGTCTCACCAAGGGTCTCCTTCACGCTCTGCTGGCCCTCTGCTTCACCAAACACAACGTCTTCCTCCAGTGGCGGGTCCCTCCTGATGACATGTCCAAAGCAAGCGAGTCAGACAGTGTTCTGTTGGGGTCCATAGGGTTTTCACTGGACGATTTTCAGAAGTAGGTTGCCAGGTCTTTCTTCCTAGTCTGTCTTAGTCTGGAAGCTCTGCTGAAACCTGTCCACCATGGGTGACCCTGCTGGTATCTGAAATGCTGGTGGCATAGCTTCCAGCATCCCAGCAACACACAAGCCACCACAGTACGACAGACAGACAGGAGGTGGATACACAAGTATGTAGCAGAGAACACTGCCTGGCCCTGTACCATCTTCACAACCGTTGGTCTGCTCGAGTCTGTTGTTGCAGCCCCTGTGTACGCTGAGTGCCTTCCAACCTAGGGGGCTTATCTGCCAGGACTACATTGGACAATATTCTGTTGTGATCCATAGGGTTTTCACTGGCTGATTTCTGGAAGTGGATTGCCAGGCCTTTCTTCCTAGTCTGTCTTAGTCTGGAAGCTCCCCTGAAACCTGTCTACCATGGGTCACCCTGCTGGTATTTGAAACACCAGTGGTGTAGCTTCCAGTATCATGTAAGCCATCGCAGTAAGACAGATGGACAGACAGGGGTGGACGTCAAGGTTCAGTTCCCCAGTTCCCCAGCTGGGCGTTTTCTCATGTCCTTTTCATCACCTGCACAGGTGCCACCATGCCCCCAGGTGCCTGAATCTGAAACTCCGGCACTATTCTTGAGTTCTTCTTCTTTCACTTGCCCTAGCTAACCCGCCAACCAGTAAATGCTGGCACAGAGAGTTCGCCAAGGAGAAACCGCTGTTGGTAGGTGGTATTTGGGCGCAGACCTGAATGAAGGAAGAGGGGAAAATGGAGGTTTCTGAGGGAAGTGAAGCCAGCCAGTGCACGGGGGAACACACAGAGAACCTCTGCCACTGGATGTGAGGACGTGGATGGCATCGGTGGGCCTGCCAAGGGCATTTTCAGGGGAGAGCTGGGGACAGACGGGGCAGCAGTGGTTCAGCAGTAGAATCCTCGCCTTTCAAGCGGGAGACCCAGGTTCGGTTCCCGGTCAACGCACTTTGTGAGCAGCCCCCACCCGTCTGTCAGTGGAGGCTTGCGTGTTGCTGTGATGCTGAACGGGTTTCCGTGGAGCTCCCAAGCCAAGACGGACTAGGAAGAAAGGCCTGGAGATCCACTTCTGAAAATCAGCCAGTGAAAGCCGTATGGAGCACGACGGTCTGATCTCATTGTGCACGGGGCTGCCACGAATCGAGGGCTGGCTTGACGGCAGCAGCTAAGAGCAACATATGATTTAGGGTTCCCATAATTTTCTCCCTTACATATAAAACTGTCACAGCTCAGACAATGTCCTGGGTTATTTTTAATCCAAACGTGGAGACGTTGGTCAAAGGATTAAAAAATAATTTCTGCTGTTGAACTTCTACCTTAACCCTTGAATACCGTTGTTGTCAGGTGCTGCCGAGTGAGTTCCGACTCGTAGCGACCCTATATGCACAACAGGACGAAACGGTGCCTGGTCCCGTGCCATCCTCACAGTCGCTGTTATATTTGAGCCCATTGTTGCAGCCACGGTGTCAATCCACCTTATTGAAGGTCTTCCTCTTTTTCGCTGACACTCTGCCTTACCAAGCATGATGTCCTTCTCCAGGGACTGGTCTCTCCCGATCATATGTCCAAAGTATGTGAGACGAGGTCCCGCCATCCTTGCTTCTAAGGAGCACTCTGGTTGTACTTCTTCCAAGACAGGTTTGTTCATTCTTCTGGCCGTCCATGGTCTATTCAATGTTCTCCGCCAACACCACAATTCAAAGGCGTCAATTCTTCTTTGGTCTTCCTTATTCATCTGAATACTGAAGGGAAAAAATCCCTGTAAATGCTGTTTTGGTATGATGAAGCCGTGGATAGGCACTCGTGAGAGATACTGATGGAACAGATACACGTGTTGGTATTTCTCTGGTCAAAGAACTTAAAATTTGAAAGGAAAAAAAAGATTTTGAAATTCCTCCGCTTAAGGAATTGGAGAATACAAGATGACCAGACTTAAAAGTAAGGGTCTAATTACATTCTGAAAAGGGTCCCGGGGGGAAGAGCGGATTTCTGTGCAGACTTTCAGATGTGAGTGTAAAGCGAGCGGTAACCATCCTAATTAATTCCAAAAACCTGATGAAGCAGACAATTACCTAAGGGGGAAACTGTCAAAACTGACTCAAGAAGAGGGAGAAAGCTCAAAAACGCAACAAACCTGAAAGGGAATCTGAAGGCTCACTCAGAATTCTTCTTCCGAAAATTACCAAACCCAGAGGGTTTTCAAAGGCAAGTCGTTCCAATTTAAAAAACAAACAAACAAACAAAAAACAGATAGTTTTCACGATACTGGCACTATTGTGGAACATGAAGCAGGAAAACAGAGAAAGAAAAGCTTCCCAATTCTTTTTTTTTTTTAAGCAAATGATGAAAATGTTAGCACTTAAACTTGACAAAGATGGCACAGAAAGGAAAGCCACAGCTCCCTGGTAAATATTAACACAAAGTCCTCGATAAAATGGCTGGTAAATACCCTCCTGTGAATTAAAGAGTAAAGCACCACGACGGCCTTCTGAGCCTCCGTTGACGTAATAAATCGATCCGTCTTTATGGTCCAGAAAAGGTCCCTGGGTGGCGAAAATGACGACTGACCTAAAGGCTGGGGATCTGAACCAGTGGTGCCTCGAGAGAAAAGCCTGGCAATCTGGTTCCTTAAAGACCGTTGTTGTTATTGTTGCTAGGTGCCGTAGAGTCGGTTCCAACTCATAGCAACCCTGTGCACAACAGAAGGAAACACTGCCCAGCCCTGCATCAGCCTCATCTCATTGTTATATTTGAGCCCACTGTTGCAGCCACTGTGTCAATCCACCTCGTTGAGGGTCTTCCTCTATTTTGCTGACCCTCTACTTTACCAAGCATGATGTCCTTCTCCAGGGACTGATCCCTCCTGATAACATGTCCAAAGTACATGAAATGGAGTCTCGCCATCCTTGCTGCTAAGGAGCATTCTGGCTGCACTTCTTCCAAGACAGATGTGTTGGTTCTTCTGACAGTCCATGGTATATTCAATATTCTTCGCCAGCACCACAATTCAAGGGCGTCAACTCTTCTTCGGTCTTCCTTATTCATTGTCCAGCTTTCAAATGCATATGATGTGATTGAAAATACCATGGCTTGGGTCAGGCGCACCTTAGTCTTCAGGGTAACATCTTTGCTCTTCAACACTTTAAAGAGGTCCTTTGCAGCAGATTTACCCAATGCAATGTGTCGTCTGATTTCTTGACTGCTGCTTCCATGGGTGTTGATTTTGGATCCAAGTAAAATGAAATCCTTGACAACTTCCATCTTTTCTCTGTTTACCATGATGCAATCACGATTACAGCCAAGATAAAAACCCTATGGAGCAGTTGTACTCTGTCACATGGGGTTGTCATGAGTTGGAACTAACTCAGTGGCAACAGGTTTGTTCAGGTTTGCTTTATGGTCCTGAAATGGTACCCCGTTTGGTTTCTAAATGGCTAGTAGAAGTCCATCAGAGGGGTCAGCTGTCCTCCCACAGGGCAGGAGCCAAGGCAGCTGCAGACCACAGCGTCACCCAGGCTTCTGTAGCTCTCAGGAGGTTTCATCTTTGGCTCGCTCATAAATCCACGCAGACTCACCCATCAGGTCAGGACATTTGTTGCGTAAGGGCGAGGACGCTGAGTCACACATCTAAGTTGTTACAACAAGCACTGTGGAGGTGGCCCGGATGTAGCTGCAGGTGTGGGCAGTGGATCCGAGAAGCGGAAATCCTAAACGATCAAGCCATCTGGCACCCACCTGGAACAACAGGCGTCCCTGGGTGGTACAAACAATTAAAGTGCTCGGCTGCTAACCAAAAGGCTGGAGTTTCAAATCCAACCAGAGGCACCTTGGAAGAAAGGGCTAGTGATCTACTTCTGAAAAATTAGCTAAGAAAACCCTACAGAGCACAGTTTTACTCTGACACACATGGGGTCGCCATGAGTTGGGGTCAACTCAATGGCAACTGGTTTGCTTTTGGAGTCCCTGGGTGGTGCAAACAGTGAACACGCCCAGCTGCCAACCAAGAGGTTGGAGTTTTGAGTCTCTCCAAAGACTCCTCAGAAGGAAGGCCTGGCAATCTGCTTATGAAAAATCAGCTAAGAAAACCCCCTGGAGCCCAGTTCTACCGTGACACACGTGGGTGCCCCAGAGTTAGAGTCTTTCCCACAGCAACTGGCCTTTTTGTTTTGGTTTGTTTTGCTTTTTAGCAGCCTCAGTGTGCAGTTAACGTGCCCAGTTGCTAGCCGAAAGGTTGGGGGCTTGAGTCCACCCAGAGGTGCCTCAGAAGACAGGCTTGGTCATCTAATTTCGAAAAATCACCCATTAAAAACCCAACAGAGCACAGCTCTACTCTGACACATGCTGGGTCACCGTGATTGGGGTTAAGTCAACGACAACTGGTTGGATTTTGGAATCCCTCGGTGGAACAAATGGTTAAGCACTGGGCTGTTCACTGAAAGGCTGGAGGTTGGAGTCCACCCAGAGGTAGCTCGGAAGAAAGGCTTGGTGATCTGCTTCTGAAAAAGGAGCCACGGAAAGCCTTTTAGAGCACAGTTCTGCTGTGACACACACGGGGTCGCCACGAGTCGGGGTCAAATGGACGGCAAGTTGGTTTTTAATGTTTTTTCTTTTTTACCTTGAACAGCAGCCAGCCGAGGAGCCTCTTGACAAGCCGCGTGCCCCAGAAGACGTGCCGATAGAGGTCCGTGTTGACCACCCCAGGGTCCACCGCGTTGGCAGTCACGTGGCTCCCCGAAGAGGCCAGGAGGCTCTGGAGGTGGTAGGTGAACAGGACCAGGGCAAGCTTGCTCTGGGCGTAGGCTCCAGGCGGCGAGTAGCCACAGCTGCCGAGGGAAAGATGGGGACGGTGAGAGAGGGCAGAATCCAGACCCCGATTCCTCCTCGCCCCGCCCCCGTCGGTGACCCTCGCCACACTCCTTTGTAGGATCCGCCCGTCCAAACGCTGCCCCAGCCGAGTGGTGGATGCTGGCTAACGTGAAACTCGACCGGTGCTAGGGTGAAGGGGTTTGTTTTGAGTCTTGAGCCTGGGTCAGTCTGGGCCAGCCTCAGTCAGTTAGCTACCCCCAGTGTTCTGGGTTGAACTGTGTCCCTCAAAAGGTTATGCTGATGGTGTTGGGGACAGCCGGGTCAACTGGCATGGCATAGTTTGTAAAGAAAATGTTCTACACCCTACTTTGGGTAGTAGCGTCTGGGGTCTGAAAAGCTTTCCAGTGGCCATCTAAGATACATCTACTGGTCCCATCCCATCTGGAGCAAAGGAGAATGAAGAAAGCAAAAGACACGAGGCAAATATGAGTGCAGAGGACTAAAGGACCACATGTACCACAGCCTCTGCCAGCCTGGGCCCAGGACAACCTCCAACCTTTCGGCTAGCAACTGGGCACGTTAACTGCACACTGAGGGTGCTAAAAAGCAAAACAAACCAAAACAAAAAAGCCAGCTGCTGTGGAAAAGACTCTCACTCTGGGGAACCCACGTGTGTCACGGTAGAACTGGGCTCCGGGGGGTTTTCTTAGCTGATTTTTCATAAGTAGATTGCCAGGCCTTCCTTCTGAGGAGTCTTTGGAGAGACTCAAAACTCCAACCTTTTGGTTAGCAGCTGGGCGTGTTCACTGTTTGCACCACCCAGGGACTCCAAAAGCAAACCAGTTGCCATTGAGTTGACCCCAACTCATGGCGACCCCATGTGTGTCAGAGTAAAACTGTGCTCTGTAGGGTTTTCTTGGCTAATTTTTCAGAAGTAGATCACTAGGCCTTTCTTCCAAGGTGCCTCTTTCTCCCTCTTTTGGCTCTGGGGGAAGGTCCTTGTCATCAATCTTCTCCTGGTCTAGGAGCTTTTCCACGCAGGAACCCCGGGTCCAAAGAACATGCTCTGCCCCGGTGTTTCTTTTTTGGTGGTATGAGGTCCCCACTCTCTGCTTGCTTCCAGTTTCCTTTCAACTCTTGTAAGATAAAAGGTGGTGCAGGCGACACCCCAGGGAAACTCCCTTTACATTGGATCAGGAATGTGACTTAGTAAGGGTGTGACAATCCCACCCTGATCCTCCTTAACATAAAATTACAACCACAAAATGGAGGACAACCACACAATACTGGGAATCATGGCCTAACGAAGCTGACACATATTTTTTGGGGGCATAGTTCAGTGATAGGGCCACAGAAGGAATCAACGTGGCCGATACCCTGATTTGGACTTTTAGCCCCCAGAACTTTGAGAGAATAAATTCCTGTTCTTTAAAGCCATCCACTTGTGGTATTTTTTTTTGTCCCAGTGGCCACAGGGAACTAAGACATTTGCCAAGACCTAAGGGTCACCCGGCTCAGCTCAGCACGGCCCCAGATGTGTGGGCTGAAGTACACACTTATGCTAGACGCCACTGTTGTTGTTGTTGTCTGCCCTTAAGAAGACCCCTGACTCACGGCGACCCCGCATACAACAGACCAAAACACTGCCCAGTCCTGTGCCGCCCCCATGACGGGTTGCAGATCGGACCCTTGTGATCCATACGGTTTTCATGGCTGGTTTTTGGATGGAGACAGCCAGGCCTTTCTTCCTAGTCTGTCTTAGTCTGGAACCTGTTCGGCATCACAGTAACTCCCAAGTCTTTACCGAGAGACGGGTGGTGGCTGCACATGACGTGCACTGGCCGGGAATCGAACCCAGGTCTCCCGCGTAGAAGACAAAGATTCTACCAGAGCTACTCCTGCCTCCAGGCATAATATAGAAAATGGAGGAATTAAAGAAAATAGATACCACAGTTAGGAGCTCCAATTCCCTCCCCTGATCCAAGACATGACTGAACTCCTCAATCACCGCCGAGATACCTTCTTATGGCAAATTGATCCTGTCTTCACCCTCAGGAGGTTCCTGGGTTGTATGAGTGGTTTGTGATAGGCTGCTAACCTAAAGGTTGGTGGTTCGAATCCACCCAGAGGCTCCACAGAAGGAATTCCTGGCAATCTGCTTCCGTGAAGATTCCACCCAAGAAAACCCTATGGGGCAGATCTTCTCTGTCACACGTGGGGTCGCCTTGAGTTGGAATCGGCTCGAGGCGACGTGTGTTCTTCTCCCTCAGGGTGAGCAAGAAGCTCCTGGAAAAAGGGAGCTACTAAGCGGAGGCAGGTAGCAGGGGAGAAAGGACTGAACTTTCATCTTGGCATTGGGGTCGTTTAAAAATGACGTACGGCCCTTGGTTCTGAGTTATCAGGGCTGACTGGGGAAGCTGTGATCTATTACTTTAAAAAGAAGATTGTGTCTGTTAGCTGCCTTCGAGTCGGGCCCAGACTCATGGCGTTCCAATGTGTGTCAGAACAGAACTGTGCTCTGTTGGGTTTTCTTGGCTGGGTTTTCAGAAATAGGTTGCCAAGCCTTACTTCTGAGGTACCTCTGGGTGGACTCCAACCTCCGACCTTTCAGTTAGCAGCTGATGGCAAACTGCTTACACCACCCAGGGTCCTTTAAAAAGAACAGGGCAAATGGACCACATCTACCACGGCCTCCACTGGACTGAGTCTAGCACCCGGCTACCACTGACTGCTCTGACAGGGATCACAATAAAGGGTCCCGGACAGAGCTGGCGAAAAATGTACAACAAAATTCTAACTCAAAAAGACAGACCAGACTGGCTGGCCTGACAGAGACTGGGGAAACCCTGAGAGCATGGCCCCCGGACGTACTTTCAGCTCAGTAATGAGGCCACTCCTGAGGTTCACCCTGCAGCCAAAGAGTAGACAGGCCCATAAAACAAAACGAGACTAAAGGGGCACACCAGCCCAGGGGCAAGGACTGGAAGGCAGGAGGGGACAGGAAAGCTGGTGATAGGGAACCCAACATTGAGAAGGGAGAGTGTTGACGTGTTGTGGGGTTGTTAACCAATGTCATAAAATAATACGTGTACTAACTGTTTAATGAGAAACTAGTTTGTTCTGTAAACTTTCATCTAAAGTTCAATAAAAAAACAAACAAAATGAATAGAACAAACCATAAACATGCAGATTTCTCAAGAGTAAATGGATCAATGTTATATTATGATTTTATATGGTACCATGAAGGAGCCCTTGTGGCATGGTGGTTCAAGCACTTGGCTACTAATCGAAAGGTCCGTGGTTCGAACCCACCAGCTGCTCCACGGGAGAGAGACGTGGTGGTCTGCTCCTGTAGAGATTACAGGCTTGGAAACGCTATGGGGCAGTTCTACCCTGTCCTATAGGGTTGCTAGGAGTCAGAATTGGCTCAGTGGTAACAGGTTTGGGTTTTTCTGTGGGTTCTGGTACCATGGAGAAAAGAGAACAAAAATTCTTTAAAACTGCTAGGTAGGGAAAAAGTCAATCTATTTCTCTATGGGAGGAAAAAATAAGTCCAAGAGTACAAGTAATTTCAGGCAGGGATCTCCCATGGATTTACAGACAAAGAAATATCCTCTGTGGAAACGGGAAAGAATGAAGGCAAATAAATAGGACAGGGTCCCTGTCAAGCTTTGAAAATAAAGCTGAGGACAGTCAAAGGCACTTGGCATTGAAAACAACCCAGGGATTGCTCCAAGGTTAACAGAGAGGCGGAGACCCAAAGAAAGGCTCAGTCTACAAACCGAGACAGACGCCAAAGAAACTCCTGAAGGGTGTACACAGCCCGTTTCTCAAAACAAGAGTTTTCAATACATTGTTTTTGTAATAAATGGTGGCAAGCGGTGAGACTAAAACCATAAAAATGTATTTTTGTTTTCACTGAGTAATAACTTATGGACATAACTACTTGAACACGAATTTGAAGCTACTCTAAAACAAGGGGTCCCGGGTGGTGCAAATGGGTAATGCGCTCAGCTGCTAAAAGGTTGGAGGTTCGAGTCCACCCAGAGGCACCTCGAAAGAAAGGCCTGGCAATCTGCTCCCAAAAAATAAGCCACTGAAAACCCAATGGAGCAAAGTTCTACTCTGGCACCAATGAGTTATCATGACTCGGAGTTGACTTGACAACAAGTAATTTTCGGAGTCCCCGGGTACTACAAACAGTTAATAAACTCAGCTGCTAAAACGTTGGAGGTTCGAGTACACCCAGAGGCACCTCAGAAGAAAGGCCTGGTGACTGACTTGTGAAAATTCAGCCACTGAAAGCCCCGTGGAGCACAGTCCTACCCTGACACACATGGGGTCACCATAAGTCGAGGTCAACTGGACGGCAACTGGTTCGGTTTAAAGGGAAACAAAAGTAGAGAGGCCTATTGTCATTGATGTTAGGTCCTGTCCAGTTGGTTCTGACTCATAGCGACCATGTGTACCACAGAACGAAACACTGCCCAGTCCAGTGCCATCCTCACAGTCGTTGTTATGCTTGAGCTCATTGTTGCAGCCACTGCGTCAATCCACCTCATTGAGGGTCTTCCTCTTTTCCGCTGACCCTGTACTCTACCAAGCATGATGTCCTTCTCCAGGGACTGATCCCTCCTGACAACATGTCCAAAGTATGTAAGACGCAGTCTCGCCATCCTTCCCTCTAAGGAGCGTTCTGGTTGTACTTCTTCCAAGACAGATTTCTTCGTTCTTTTCGGAGTCCGTGGTATATTCAATACTCTTCGCCAACACCGCAATTCAAAGGCGTCAACTCTTGTTTGGTCTTCCTTACTCATTGTCCAGCTTTCACATGCATATGATGCGATTGGAAATACCATGGCCTGGGTCAGGTCCACCTTAGTCTTCAGGGTGACATCTTTGCTCTTTAACACTTTGAAGAGGTCCTTTGCAGCAGATGTGCCCAATGCAATGCGTCTTTTGATTTCTTAACTGCTGCTTCCATGGCTGTTGATTGTGGGTCCAAGTAAAATGAAATCCTTGACAACTTCAGTTTTTTCTCCATTTATCATCATGTTGCTTATTGGTCCAGTTGTGAGGATTTTTGTTTTCTTTATGTTGAGGTGTAATCCATGCTGAAAGCTGTGGTCTTTGATCTTCATCAGTAGGTACTTCAAGTTCTTTTCACGTTCAGCAAACAACGTTGTGTCCTCTGCATAATGTAGATTGTTAATGAGTCTTCCTCCAATTCGGATACCCCATTTTTCTTCACATAGTCCAGCTTCTCAGATTATTTGCTCAGCATACAGATTGAATAAGTATGGTGAAAGGATACAACCCTGACGCACACCTTTCCTGACTTTCTCTATTCACCTGGAGGACAAGTCAGGAAAGGTATGTTCCAGGTGAACAGAGAACAATTGCTGTGTGTGGGATGACTGCTTGTAAGCTTTTAAGACCTCAGACCCTACACGTTGAAATAGGACGCAGAACAGAAGCACTAAACATGTTAGTCAGCCAGCTGACTGGGATGTCCCATGAAACCATGACCCTAAACCGCCAAACCAAGGAACCAAATCTCATGCGGTGTTTGGTTGTACATAAGCAGCCTTAGTAGCTCCTCTTTCTGTTGTTATTATAAGCAGCCTGAAGATTTGATCTGGGGCTGCTTTTGAGGACAGTCACTATTTAGTCTCCTGGAAGGAGAACAAAGATAGTTATAAAAAAGATGATAAATTTTTGTTTTTGTCAGTTACTGTCAAGTCGGCTCCAGCTCATGGTGGCTCCACGTACGACAGAATGAAAACGGTGCCCGGTCCTGCGCCATCTTCACGATCGTTGGTATGTTTGTGTCCATTGTTGAGACCATTGCATCAATCCATCTCATGTAGGGTTTCCCTCATTTTTGCTGACTCTCTACTTTACCAAGCATGATGTCCTTTTCTAGAGATTGGTCTTTCCTGACGGCATGTCCAAAGTAAGTGAGCTGAAGTCTCACCATCTTTACTTCTAAGAAGCATTCTGGTTGCATCTCTTCTAAGGCTGATTTGCTTGTTCTCCTGGCAGCCCATGGTGTATTCAATATTCTTCGGCAACACCACAGTTCCAAGGCATCAGTTTTCATTGACTTCCCATCCACCTCTGGGAGAAAGATATGGCAGACTGCTTCCACAAAGATTACAGCCTTGGAAGCCCTATGGGGCAGTTCTACTCTGTCCTATAGGGTCGCTATGAATCAGAATCGACTTGACACCAAGGGGTTTCCCACCCGTCGCAGCACACCAGGCTCAGGACCTTTGCTGTCGACAGGGCACGTGGGACACTGGGTTTTCCTCTGATACTATACAACCTTCCAAACATCAAGGCCAACCATTCAGACGTGGACTCTTCTTTCATTAAAGGACATCACACAGGTTGTAGCTTTTCTCATCTTACCTGCAATGACCAACAGGAAAATGCATTATATTAAAAAAAAAAAAAAAACTGTTGTCGCGGAGTTGATTCCAATTCATAGTGACTCTATAGGACAGAGCAGAACTGCCCCATAGGGTTTCCAAGGAACGGCTGGTGGATTCGAACTGCCCACTTTTTGGTTAGCAGCTAAGCCCTTAAGCACTGTGTCACCAGGGCTGTGTTGTATAGTGTAAAAAGAAAAAAAACAAAACCCGCTGCCATTGAATCTATTCCAAGTTATAGCGACTCTGTAGGACAGAGTAGAACTGCCCCGTAGGGTTTCCAAGGAGTGGCTGGTTGATTCCACGTGCCGACCTTTTGGTTAGCAGCCGTAGCTCTTCAGCACTACGCCACCAGGGTTTCTGTTGTAAAGCTCAGCAAAATATAAATAATTAAACTTACATAAATAATGAATAGCTTCCCTCCCCTGCCAAATAAAGATAACATTTTATAACTAAGCCGGCTGTTTCTTGCCAAGGCAGTTCCATTCATTACATAGGATTGTCAACAGATTCTGGCCACCCTTCCTTGGAAGCATTTTACCAGGCGAACGCTGGGGTGTAGCCTCGCCAGAGGAGACAAGCCCTGTTGTCGCCAGCGACCCGCTTGTATTTTGTGACACTTGACGATGTTGTGATTTATGCCTTTATGAGAACGGCGATTTTCAAAGCAAGTAAATCCATCCCGGTATTTAACATTCGTTGCTGGTGGGGCTTACATCAGGGAAAGCTCAGAAACATCTCTCTTATGGACAAAAGCAGTCTCTTCCCAGCCCAAGTGTTCTCAAACGTTACCCTGCGTCAGAGTCGCTTGGGTGACTTGTTCAAACACAGATGCTGGCCTGCACCTCCAGCGTTTTGATTCTCCGGGTCTGGGGTTGTTGTTGTGGTCAGCTGCTGTCCGGCTGCCCCGGTCAAGGCAGCCCCAGGCACAAGGCAACAAAACACTCCCTGGTCCTGTGCCATCTGTATGATCGGCTGCAGATTGGACCGCTGTGATCCATCGGGTTTTCACTGGCTCATTTGCAGCGGTAGACGGCCAGGCCTTTCTTCCTGGTCTGTCTTAGTCTAGAAGCTTTGCTGAAACCTGTCCACTAGCCTAGCAACCCACAAGCCCCCAATGACAGACGGGTGGTAGCTGTGCATGAGGCCCTCTGGCGGGGAATTGAACCCAGGTCCCTGTAGGGAAGGTGAGAATTCTACCACTGAACTGCCACTGGCCGTAGGGCTAAGTCAACAAGGAGACCAGTAACCCATATCTGCTCATATATATGGGCGACTCTTTAAACCTGGTGTTTAAATGAAATACATGGACTTCTCTTTAAACCTAATATTTTGAACCAAATATGTGGACTTCTCTTTACACCTAATGATAAAGCCACTTTATAAAAAAAAAAAAGAAAATTTACTTTGGCCAGGTGGTTTTGTAGAAATTTAAGGTTACCAAGATAATGACATAGTAACTTGCAATTTCTGCCTTTTTCGCAGTTGGACTCACGTGGCCAATCGCACGCACAATCCATTTGGGTAATTCCGCTCCCTTGGAGTTTTCAAGATCACACCACGTAGGCTTGTTTCTCTCACGTGCACAAGTGTCCGGGTAAATGCAAAAAGGCCTTGCTTCCTCCTACTGTGATCTCAGTCAACACGGATTTGCAGAGCGTCTGCCGTATGTAAGACACCAGGCGCCACGAGGAAGAGAACACCGAGAAAGACGTAGATGCTGGGCTCCTGGAAGCTGCTGTCATCGGTTGGCCAGTGTCTGCAGCGTGGGGAAGCAGGAGAATGTGTCACGTAATTTCACGTGTGCGGGACTGTCCGGTCTTCCATGACTGGCTGGTGAATTCTATGTGTTCGCCTGGCTGGGCTGCAGTGCCCACGTGTATGGACAGACACATGGAGCAGTCATGTGGAATTAAATCATTGACCTCAAATAAAGTACGTCATTGCATTGGGAAAATCAGCTACAGAAGACCTCTTTAAAGCGTTGAAGAGCAAAGATGTCACTCTGAGGACTAAAGTGAGCCTGACCCAAGCCACGGTGTTTTCAATCGCCTCATATGCATGCAAAAGCTAGACAATGAGTAACGAACTGAACTGTGAATTGTGGTGTTGGCAGAGAATACTATTCACACCATGGACTGCCAAGAGAATGAACAAATCTGTCTTGGAAGAAGTACAGCCAGAATGCTCCCTAGAAGCAAGGATGGCAGGACTTTGTCTCACATACTTTAGACATGTTGTCAGGAGGGATCAGTCCCTGGAGAAGGACATGATGCTTGGTAAAGTGGGGGGTCAGCGGAAAAGAGGAAGACCCTCAATGAGATGGACTGACACAGTGGCTGCAACAATGAGCTCAAGCATACAACTGTGAGGATGGCGCAGGACCAGGCAGTGTTTCGTTCTGTCGTGCACAGGGTCGCTATCCGTCTGAACACACTCGACAGCACCTAACAACAACGACAACATACAAACTCACAAACACCACCACAGACACACACTCACACACACACAAACTCAAACACCATCACAGACACTCACGCACACATACAAACTCAAACACTGTCACACACACATACAACTCAAACGGCATTGCACACACTCCAACATGCGAATAAACACCGTCACATGCACACTCACACACCCACACGACTCAGTCCACAACCCTGAGGTCCTCAGCCTTCATCCGACACCCAGCACCGTGCCCAGCCGCTCGGGGTGCCCAGCGAACATGGCAGGCAAGGTGAGTGAGCTCCCGTGGGCCATCTATCTTGCTGGCCGCTGCAACCACTGGGTCACGAGGGCCCCCTTACCTGCTCTGCAGGTCCTCCATGTTGAGCTCGCCGACGTAGTGTGTGGCCGAGGACACCGTGACCACCCTCGCGCAGCAGCCGGGGGACCCCGACTCTTTCAGCGTGTCCAGGAGCAGGTTGGTCAGCAGGAAGTGCCCCAGGTAATTCACGCCAAAGTGCTCCTCGAAGCCATCCCTGGTGGTCCGCTGCGGGACCATCATGACCCCAGCTGGGGGGGAGTTTCAGGAGAGTGAGGTTAGATGGGACAGTGGGCTCCAGGGCGCGGATCCGTCCCAGGGGCCAGGAGGGTGGGGTCTAGTCCTGGCCGGCATCTTGCCTCTCTGGGGCTCAGTTTCCCCCTGTGGACCTGGGGGTGCAGCTAAGAGATGGCCACGTCCCCTTCTTGCTCTGAGGCTCTGCCATCCTGTGCTTTGATTGCGTAAAATAACAGCAGCCGTGCCAAAGTGGCAGAACTCGCAGGCAGAGAGAAAATTCTAGATCACCAAAACGCGTCCCTCACAAAGTTCTTTCCACTGAGCCCCGACCTCACAGGTGACTTGTCCCAGAAACCTGCCTGCACATCTTGTCCTGTCTTTAGAGCAGGCCAGCTGGCTTCTCGCTGCTGCTGTTGACCCTGACTCATGGTGGCCCCGTGTGTGCAGAGCACAACTCCCCCCGAGGGTTTTCAACACTCTAACCGTTCGGAAACTGATCATCACGGCTTTATCCCGAGGCACCTATGGGTGGGTTCAAACTGGCAACCTTGTGGCTAACGATCAAGTGCTTAACCATTTGCCCTACTGCCAGCTTGACTGGATATATGCACACACATACATACACATGTATACATTAAAAAACACAAATGCACTGCCGTCGAAGTCAATTCCGACTCACAGGGACCCCACTGGGTTCCAGGGCTATAAATTTCTATGGAAGCAGGCTGCCACACCTTTCTCCCAAGGAGCCACTAGTGGTTTCGAATTGCCAACCTTTGGGTTAGCAGTCAGTCGCTTTAACCACTGGGCTACCAGGGCTCCAATGTGTATACGTATATATACGACCAAAAGGTCAGCAGTTTGAATCCACCAGGTGCTCCTTGGAAACCCTATGGGACAGTTCTACTCTGTCCTATAGGGTTGCTATGAGTTGAAATCGACTCTCGGGCAATGGGTGGTTTTATTGTTGTTGGTTAGCAGCCGAGCCCTTAACCACTAGGCCACCAGGGCTCCATATATATACAGATGTTTGTATCTGTGCAGTTGTCTACATTTGTGCGTGCGTGTGCGTGTGTACGTAAATGGATTTGTATACATATGTGTGCGAAAGTATGCATTTGTGTGGCGTGTGTACATATTTCTACACGTGTGTACGTACGTATGCATTTGTGTGGTGTGTATATATAAACGTATGTGTATATATACACATTCGTGTGCACACATGTACACGCGGGGGTCCCTAGGTGACGTGAATGATCTGCGCTCAACTGCTAGCCTAAAGGTTGGCGGTTCAAACCCACCCAGAGTCACTGCAGAAGGAAAGTCCTGACAGTCTGCTTCCATGAAGACCACAGCCAAGAATACCCTATGGGTCAGTTCTACTCTGTAACAGACGAGGTCGACATGAGTTGGAATCAATTCAATGGCCACCACCACGACCAACAATGTATATGTGTATATTTGTTTATGCGTGTGTAATGTGCGTGTCTGCATGTGTTTATGTGGACATGTATACATGTGTGTATCTGCACATGGTTCATCTCTGGGTTTGCATGTATGCAGGTATATGCATAATTTATGTTTTGTATGTATATGGGTATGGTATTTGTATTTGTGTATGGCATATGTATTTGGGTACATATACGGGTATGTGTACGGTGCATGTATTTGGATATGTATACAGGTATGTGTGAGAGCCCTGGTGGTGCAGTGGTTAAGAACTATAGCGACTTATAGCTGCTAACCAAAAGGTCAGCAGTTTGAATCCAGCAGCCACTCCTTGGAAAACCTATAGGCAGTTCTACTCTGTCCTACAGGGTTTCTATGAGTCAGAACCGACTCGACAGCACACCTAACAACAACAGTGGGTATGTGTACGGTACACGTATCTGGGAACTTATATGTAGATGTGTACGGTACACATATTTGAGTATCTATGCAGGTATTTGTACGGTATATGTATTTGTGTATTACTTGCATGCATACTTATAAAAACCAAACCCACTGCCGTCAAGTCAATTCCGACTTACAGCAACCCTATAGGACAGAGTAGAACTGCCCCATAGAGTTTCCAAGGAGCACCTGGTGGATTTGAACTGCCGACCTCTTGGTTAACAGCTGTAGTACTTAACCACTACGCCACCAGGGTTTCCATACTTACATACACATTTGCATTTTTATATCTGTGTCTAAACATCTACCTGCAAGAGATGAAGGCAAGGTCCCTGACTACAGAGTTCCCGGGATGGGCGTGTTGGTCTGTATTGTTAGTGTCCAAGAGGACAGTTAGGTGCCTGCAGAGTTTCCAAAATTATTTGCCCAGGGCTCCCAACCCCCACCCCCAAATCCAACTAACAAATTACAGAAAACCACCTGGGCACCAATCAATATCTGCATAGTTATTTGTACAAGAGCAGGTATTTACATATGCACGTGAACGTGTCTATGCATTCACGTGTGTTGATATTCATTAATTCACTTGCATACGTATTTACGTATGCTGGCACCTGTATATGTGTTTCCATATGCTTGCATTTGTGTATGGGAAACCCTGGTGGTATAGTGGTTAAGAGCTATGCTGGTTCGAATCCACCAGGCGCTCCTTGGAAACTCTATGGGGCAGTTCTGCTCTGTCCTGTAGGGTCACTATGAGTCAGAATCGACTTGACCGCAACAGGTTTTGCATCTGTGTATAACCTGTGTTTGTACATGTATTTGACGTGTGTGTGGTTGCGTTTGTACATTGTATGATTAACCTATGCTTGGGACTATGCGTGTGTCTAGATTTGCATATCTGTGCATGTATGTACGTGCATGTGTACACGTGTTTACATGTGTATTCATTTTATATGCATATATTCTGTGTCTGTATTGCATTTCTATGTGCAATTGTATTTATCATGTGAACCTATACGTGCTTCTGTATACAACTGTGTTTATATACATGTATGTATACATGTTTGTATATGTTTCTACATGCAGTTATATTTATATGTGTGTATGTATATGTATTTGTATATGTTGTCGTTTGTGTGGTTAGCTGGCATCGAGTCGGCTCCGGCTCATAGCGCCCTTATGTATAACAGAAGGGAACGATACTCTTTTTCACACGTAGGGGTCTCCCGAGTCCTCCATGCCAACTGGTGAATGAATAAATGGATGAAGAAGTAGACTAGAAACTAGGTCAGGATGTTCCTGGCCAGGCAGCTCAGGGTTAGCTGTGATTTTTTTTTTTTGTAGGTTGCTGTCATTGGTGGGTGCCATCAAGCTGACTGCGACCCATGGCGACCCCACGTGGCAGAGTAGAACTGCCCCAGAGGGTGTCCTAGGCTGTAATCTTTACAGGAGCAGATTGCCAGGACTTGTCTCCCATGGAGCCACTGGGTGAGTTCAAACCGCCAACTTTTAGGTTAGCAGCTGAGTACTTAACCGTTGTGCCACAAGGGCTCCTTATCCCCAAGCATATTGTGTTGTTGTTGTGTGCTGTCGAGTCCATTTTAACTCATATGACAGAGGAGAACTGCCCCATAGGGTGCCCCAGGCTGTAGTCTTTATGGGAGCAAATCGCCAGGTCTCTCTCCTGCGGAGCTGCTGGGTGGGTTCGAACTGCCAACCTTTTAGTTAGCAGCTGAGTGCTTAACCACTGTTCCACCAGGGTTCTTTAAAATGTGGGTAACATGAGACAATACCAGGAGACTTTCTGTTATTTGATTCAAAGCGGCATTCTCATACATGGTTTCATTTTCTTTAGCAAAATGCACGGGAACAATGAAGAGAAGACGTTCAGGAATTGGGGTAACGCAGCTTGAAAAGCGTGAAAGCGAGGTGAATAGTTTAGTAATGGATTTCATAGCAGGATTATTACGGGTTTCATAGCCATGTTGTTGTTGGGTACTGTCATTCTGACTCACAGCGACCTCATGGGGCAGAGCAGAACTGCCCCATGGGGGTTTCTAGGCTGTCATCTTTTTGGGAACAGACTGCCACATCTTTCTCCCCCAGAGCCGCTGGTGGATTTGAACCGCCGAGCTTTCAGTGAGCAGTCGAGCACTTAACCGCTGCGCTGCAAGGGTTCCAATTTTAGTAACTCTTTATCTTCTGAGGAAATCCGCCCACTAGAATTAGGAGACGTCCCGCCAGGATAAGCCATAAATCCTGTGTGGTTATTAACGACCCATCAATTCTCAGGAGCGGAGAAGGGAAACAAGGGAAATGGAATTTTGACAGGAATCCGCTATAAATACTGAGCCAGCTCTCCAGGAGGTCGACTGTCGATTTCCCTTGTGTTCCATGAATCACTGGCTTTGCTCCTGATCTTTTCACAATGGCCAGGAAAAGGCAGACTGTTTCTATTTTTTTAAATCACGCTAGCAAATGCAAAAACATTTCAGGTCTGAAATAACGCTTCCAAAGCCTTGAGAGCTCTGTAATTATACAAAGAAAAGCAGAAAGTCTAAGAGCTTCTGATGGTCCTTGGAGGTTGCCCATGAGGACTGAAGCCTGGGCTGTTTTCGTAGGATCTGGGGGTGGAAGAAGGGAGTCCTGGGCAGATACCTTTGGAAACTCTACAGGCATGTACTGTCCTCTTGGACACTGATACACGCTGACACATCCATCCTGAGGAATCCTGGAGTCAGGAAGCTTGTTTGCACCTCTAGACTTTGTTGTTGTTGCTGTTGGCTGGCACCGAGTCAGCTTCGCCTCATGGCTACCCCGTGCACAACAAACACAACGAAACAACCGCCCTGTCCTGTGCTGTCTTCATGATCGGTTGTGGATGGGACCATGGTGGTCCATAGACTTTTCACTGGTTTCAACAGAGCTTCCAGACTAAGAAGGACCAGAAGAAAGGCCTGATAACCTACTTCCAAACATCAGCCAGCAAAAACCCCATGGATCACAATGGTCCGATCCCGTTGTGCATGGGGTCGCCATGGGTCGGGGGTCGACTCCTTGGCAGCTAATGACGACATCAATACAACGAATGACCAACCACTCAACAGCAGTCAAAGCGAAACACTCAAGCCAACTATGTGAAGGAGGAAAGAGAAATTCATCAATGGATCGAAGCAGGGTATTCCTGAAGGTCCGTGGGAATCTTGCTTTCCTGAAACACTTCTGTCATAAATTGTGTCCCCCAAAAATATGTGTATCCATTTGGCTAGATCATGATTCCCAGTATTGTGTGATTGTCCACCATTCTGTCACCTGATGGGATTTTCTATCTGTTGTAAAATCCTATCCATACGATGTTAATGAGATGGGATTAGCGGCAGTTATATTAATGAAGCAGGACTCAATCTACAAGATTGGATTGTGTCTTGAGCCAATCTCTTCTGAGATATGAAAGGGAGAAGCAAGCAGAGAGACATGGGGACCTCATATCACCAAGAAACAAGAGCCAGGAGAAGAGCCAGTCCTTTGGACCTGGGGTCCCTGCGCTAAGAAGCTCCTCAACCAGGGAAGACTGATGACAAGGACCTTCCCCCAGAGCCAACAGAGAGAGAAAGCCTTCCCCTGGAGCTGGTGCCCTGAATTTGGACTTGTAGCCTTCTAGACTCTGAGAGAACAAACTTCTCTTTGTTAAAGCCATCCACTTGTGGTATTTCTGTTGTAGCAGCACTAGGTGACTGAGACACCATCCACTGTGGTATTTCTGTTACAGCAGCACTAGGTGACTGAGACACCATCCCCTGTGGTATTTCTGTCATAGCAGCACTAGGTGACTGAGACGCCATCCACTGTGGTATTTCTGTTACAGCAGCACTAGGTGACTGAGACACCATCCACTGTGGTATTTCTGTTACAGCAGCACTAGGTGACTGAGACATCATCCACTGTGGTATTTCTGTCATAGCAGCACTAGGTGACTGAGACACCATCCACTTGTGGTATTTCTGTTGTAGCAGCACTAGGTGACTGAGACACCATCCACTGTGGTATTTCTGTTATAGCAGCACTAGGTGACTAAGACACCATCCACTGTGGTATTTCTGTCATAGCAGCACTAGGTGACTGAGACACCATCCACTGTGGCATTTCTGTTACAGCAGCACTAGGTGACTGAGACACCATCCACTGTGGTATTTCTGTTACAGCAGCACTAGGTGACTGAGACACCATCCACTGTGGTATTTCTGTTATAGCAGCACTAGGTGACTAAGACACCATCCACTGTGGTATTTCTGTCATAGCAGCACTAGGTGACTAAGACACCATCCAGTGTGGTATTTCTGTTATAGCAGCACGAGACGACCAAGGCAACTTCTTTCACTTGAACTTGAGAGTTTAAGTTTGTGTCAGAGTAGGGCCGGGTTACCCAATGAGCCACGAGCCCAACAGTACACACAGGCCCAGTTGTGCCTTCCCACCAATCTGCAGCGCACAATTTCACCTGTCCCTCACCACGTCAAAGGTGTGGTGAAACCTGTGTGAAACTGCTCACCACAGATGAGCAAGTACCTGACTCAACACAAGCCGGTGTGTACCGTGCCTACTGGTTAGTCTGCCCCTGGTCAGAGTTGACCCCAGCTTGAGGGATTTTTCCAGAACTCACCGTTGTTGACCAGGACGTGGAGAGGAATGTTCTTTGCCTTGAACTGCCGTACAAAGTGCCGGATGGAGCTCATGGAAGCCAGGTCACAGTACAAGAATTCCACTGGAAAGGGACAAACAGGCCTGGTTATCGTCCAAGCAAAGCCTGTACTTCAGATGCTAAGACCACTTCTTAACAGGTCACCTTCTAGTCTAGCTAGAAAGCAGCACTGGATTAGAAAAGTGAGAAAGCAGCAATGTGGGAGACACACCCCACGCTGACCCCCAGTGAGTCACATCTTGCAGGGTCCCCTCCACTTGACTTGCTTGAAGTGACTTCCTTCTCACTGTATTGTGGTTGTTGTTGTTGGGTGCCGTTGAGTCAATTCCAACTCATGGCGGCCCCATGTGACAGAGGAGAACTGCCCCATAAGGTTTCCTAAGCTGTGATCTTTACGGGAACAGATCGCCAGGTCTTCCTCCCCAAGAGCTGTATTACCCACTGCCACCAAGTCTGTTGTGACTCATAGAGGCCCTATAGGACAGAGTAGAACTGCCCCGTATGGTTTCCAAGGAGCAGCTAGGGGATCTGAACTGCCAACCTTTTGGTTAGCAGCCTATCTCTTAATCTCTGTGGCGCCAGAGCTCCTCACCTAGGGGCTGTAAAATGAGCAGCAAAATGTCCCCAGCCCCCAGCATGGTGCCTACGCCATACCTGCTGAGGTGAGAGCCCCTGAAGCCCCTTCTACCTCCACGATTCGTCACCAAAAACCCCCTTTAGTGACAGTCACCAAAAACCCAAGGCTCTGAGTCCTTTCTTATCAAGAACTTGATATTTTTATAATGGTGGGACCGTCACTGACTCGTAATGGACTCACACAACAGCCTAATCTATGGGCTCAAACACACCAACGATCGTGACGATGGCGCAGGACCGGGCAACATTTCGTTCTGTTACATACATATAAGGTCGCCATGAGCAGGAGCCAACTCAACAGCAACTAACAATGATCACAACTCGCTTCCCCAAGGCAAGTCGGACATAGAAATTTCCGGAACAAACACTGACTAGGAGGTGGAGATAATGCTGTGTCTAAGATCCTTGAGTTTTGGCTGTAAGGCAGAATATGTCGGCTTTGATGCTCTGGGCAATTTCCTGGCTTGGAGGTGTTTAATCACCGGCTGCTCCCTTCTTTACGACATACACACAACCTATGAGATGGTAAACCAGAGTGGTGGAGAGACTTTTGATGGAGAACTCTAGGTCACTGTTGTTTCCACAGGCGTTCAGAGGGCAAAGGTCTCTGGGAGGCAGCACGGTGGCCAGAAGAATCCCGTCTGACAAGCTTGTGATCTTAGGCTACCTAGGCTCCCCAACTTTCAGTGCCCGCTTCATGGGTTTGATGACCCAGTTGTCATCGAGTCAACCCCGACTCATGGGCACTCCATGTTCAACTCAACCAAATACTGCCCGGTCCTGCACCATCCCCATGATCCCTTATGGACTGGACCATCGTGATTCATAGGGTTTTCATCAGCTCATTTTCAGAAGTCGATCACCAGGTCTCTGTTCCTAGTCTGTCTTAGTCTGGAAATTCCTCAGAAACCTGTTCAGCATCACAGCAACACGCAAGCCTCCATGGACAGAAGGGTGGTGGCTGCATACGAGCTGCATTGGCCGGGAATCGAACCCAGGTCCCCCACATAGAAGGCGAGAATTCTACCACTGAACCACCACGGTCCCCACTTGGGAGGAGGAGGTGTGGAATTTGGAACGTTTTAACACTTACTTGGATAATTTACTCTGCTCAGCTTCTTCAGGGAGGAGAATGGAGCCCGTGTGTTCCAGGCCACATGGCCACAGAGAAGAAGAAATTGTGCGTTTTGGATATTTGTCATGAAAATTATGATGGGGAGGGCTCTTATATCAATGCCCTCTAAGCGTGGGCTACAGACGGGAGCCATTCCATTAATTTTTTGTAACTCGTCTGCAATGAGATATATTCAGCAATTCAGACGAAGTACTTACGCTTAAAAAAATTTTTTTTGACGGAGTTCTTATGTCTGTTGAATCCAATGGTTTAAAAAAAAAGAGAGAGGCTTTCCATCTGAGATACAACTATTGGTCTCCACTCATCCAGAGCAAAACAGAAAGAAGGAAACCAAAGACTCAAAGAAGAAACTAGTCTACATGACTAACAGTCTACACGAGCCATGGCTCATCTACTCTGAGACCGGAAGAACTAGATGGTGCCCAGCCAGCACTACTGACCCTGCTGATTAGGAACACAGTAGATGAGCCTTGATAGGGAGAAAAAATGTGAAACAGAATTTAAATTTCCAAAAAAAAAAAAAAATCTGCCCTGCTGGAGTGATAGAGACTGGAGGACTCCCCGAGACTACTGCCCTGAGATACTTTTGAAACCTTGAGCCAAAAGTAATCCCTGAGGTCACCTTGTGGCTAAACAACAAATTGGCTCAAAAAGTAATGACTATCACGCATAAGTACTGTGCTCCTTTAAAAAAATTGTCTATATGAGACCAAACGACCAACAATGACTTTAAAACAAAGATGAGAAGGTAAGGGGGCAGGGAAACGAGAAGAATGGAAACAGAACCACCAGAACGGAAACAATGAGAACGTTCACACGTTGTGAAGAACATAACCAAGGTCACTGAACAACTTGTACAGAAATTGTTGAACGGGAACCTAAACTGCTGTGTAACTTTGCACTGAAAACACAATAAAATATTATTTTAAAAAAATAGGGGATTTTATTTTGCATGCTTTTTAAATTAATTTTTCTGGGAATTCATTTTTTATTTCATTTACAAAAGCGTCTGTCTGCGAGAGGTTGAGGGAAAAGGAATTGTGATCAGGGGGAATGTGGAGCAGTGTTCTAGAACATGGAAACCCTGGTGGCGTAATGGTTAAGAGCTACGGCTGCTAACCAAAAGGTCGGCAGCTCGAATCCACTAGGCACTTGCTGGAAACTCTATGGGACAGTTCTACTCTGTCCTATGGGGTCGCTATGAGTCGGAATCGACTCGATGGTAATGGATTTTTCGGCTCTAGGACTCCTGACACGCCGTCTTAATTTTCCCTCAAAGACCCACGAGGATGTGGAAAATAAGAGGAAATCCCACGTGACTGCTGGTAACTAGAACCAACAGCAGTGCTGGAACCGGTGGGTGTGAATGTTCAGCCTTCAGAAACGGGACAACGTTACTGGTTTAGGAAACAATGACGGAAGATGCCTCCTTCCCGCTCCTTGTGGGAAACGAGGGTTCAGAGGAACCAGAACGGTGGCCGCCGTGGCTCCAAGGGAGGCCTCTGCTTTGAGAGGCAAACCACGGGTTTTTCTGGTCTTCTTTCTGCCCACTCCCCACCACCAGCCTCTGCTTCCACATCCATACAGGGGATGCCCTCTCTTCATTCCAGAGCTGCTGGAACTTGTCCAGGGGCACAGAGTTAGCGCTCTCTCTCTCTCTCTGTCACGTTTTCATACATTTCTTGATTTAGACAAAATAAAGGCAAAACATTGCCATCTCTTAGCTACTAGGAACGTACTGGGTGGCTCCATCGAGACTTGCCATCCTCTTCACTTCCTCTGACACAGACATGAGCCCGGCCCTAAAACCAGCTAAGGAAGGGGACGGAATAAACAAAACAAACAAAACAAAAGAAAACAAAACAAAAAACAACCCATTGCTGTCAAGTGGATTCTGACTCATAGTGACCCTACAGGACAGAGCAGAGCTTCCCCATGGGGTTTCCAAGGAGTGGCTGGTGAATTCAAAGTGCTGACCTATACAGACATCACACGTACTACACACAGCACACACACATACTCACACACACCCATTACATACACACCCCATACACACACCACACACATAACACACTCACACACCATATACACACTCAAAAACACGCTCAACACACACACCACACACACACCTCCCACATATACTATACACACACACACCAGGAACACACACACACAACACCACACACGGCAACAACAACATCAAGAGGTAAGCAAGGAGTTATTAGGCTTTGGGAATCACTTCTCTCTCCATTCGTGAAACTTTCAAATTACGGATTACCCGAAGTATTACCATCCCCAAGGATACTAAGCAAACACAATCAAAACAGAGCGCACTTGATCTACCACGAGACAACTCACAGCACTTGAACAGTTAACAACAACGCCTTCCACCTCCCTTAGGAGCCAGCCACTTGGAAAGTCACCACTGTGCAGCTGTGGAAACAGGTACTTCTCCGAGGCTACAAGACAATTCCTTCTCCGAGGAGGTAAGTGGTCCCGCGGGATCTCATTCACATTATCCATCCACACAGCTGTGCAGAAAGTCCACGCCAGCCCAGTCCCAAGGATCACTCGCTCCTAATTAGAGTACTTTCAGTGTCAATGCTCAGTGTTGTTTGTGTATTAACCCAGTACCATCGAGTCGATTCCGACTCATAGCTACCCTATACGACAGAGTAGAACTACCCCATAGAGTTTCCAAGGAGCAGCTGGTGGATTTGAACAGCTGACCCTTTGGTTAGCAGCCGCAGCACTTAACCACTACGCCACCAGGGTTTCCGTTTGTGTATCAGGAGATCAAAAAGAGGTTCTCGAGGGTCGACCTGCCTGGGAGTCTATGCTGCTTGCCATAACTGTAGCGTTGAGTCTACTTCAACTCCTAGAGACCCGTTTGACAGAGAACTGCCCCACAGGGTTTCTAGGCTGTAATCTTTACGGATGCATGTGAAAGCCAGGCTGTGAATAAGGAAAACCGAAGCACTGAACCCTCTGAATTATGGTGGGGGTGAAGAATATTGGATATACCATGGAGCGCCAGAAAAATGAACAAGTCTGTCTTGGAAGAAGGACAGCCAGAATGCTCCTTAGAAGCAAGAATGGTGAGGCTTCGTCTCACGCAGTTTGGACATGTCATCAGGAGAAACCAGTCCCTGGAGAAGGACATCACGCTTGGTAAAGTAGAGAGACAGAAAAAAGAGGAAGATCCTCAACGAGACGGATTGACACGATGGCTTCAACAATGGACTCAGACATTGTGAGGATGGTGTAGGACCTGGCAGTGTTTCTTCCTGTGGTACGTGGGGTCACTATGAGTCAGAACCGACTCCATGGCACCTAACAACAACAACAACCTGCCGTCCAGTCCTTGTCCCTAGGCTGTTGTGCCCCGTAGTCTCGTTTGGTTTTATGGACCTTCGACAGGTGTGTTTATTGATGACCTCACAGTTTCACCTGTCAGGAGTCTGATGCCGCATGCTGCATGACTAGGTCCCCTGCTCAGGCCTCACAGGCTGCAATCAACGTGTCATCTGGGCCTGGGGTCTCATCTGGACCTCGTGGTCATCTCCCAGGCTCATTCAGGTTGTTGGCAGAATCTGCTTCCCGGCAGCTGCAGGACTACAGTTTCTGTTTTCTTTCTGCCTGTCACCAGGGGGCACTCTCAGCTCCTGGAGGCGCCCGCAGCTCCTGGAGGCGCCCGCAGCTCCTGGAGGCGCCCGCTGCTCCTGGAGGCGCCCGCAGCTCCTTGCCACGTGGCCCCCTTACAACACAGAAGTTTGCTTCTTCAAAGCCTGCTTTCATTAACCCAGATGACCTGCAGCCTCCCCCAATGGGGACAGTTTCTATTTTTTCTACAACCTAATTATTATGCATTGAATTGTGTCCCTTAAAAATATGTGTGGCAAATCCTAACACCTATACCTACAGATGAAGCCCTGGTGGTGCACTGCTTAAAGCATGTGACGAAAGGTCAGTGGCTGGAAACCACCAGTGGCTCCTTGGGGGAAAGATGTGGCATCTGCTTCCGTAGAGATTTACAGCCTGGAAGCCCTATGGGGTCACTATGAGTCAGAATCGACTTGACAGCAGTGGGTTTGGTATCTTCTTCATACCTGTGGATGGAGCCCTCAGCTGCTAACCAAAAGGTCAGCAGTTTGAATCCACCAGCCGCTCTTTGGGAACCCTATGGAGCAGTTCTACTCCATCCTATAAGGTCGTTATGAGTCAGAATGGGTTCTGGCAATGGGTTTGGTTTTTTTTTTTTTTTGGTTATACCTATGAATGCCACCCCATTTGGGCATAGGGTTTTCTTTGTTATGTTAATTGAGGTGATATTGGTGTAGGGTATATCTTAAGCCAATCGTTTTTGAGATGTAAAAACAGCAGATGAGGCACAGAGTGAAGAAACCACAGAAGGCGGAAGATTGATGCCACGTGGAGATCACCAAGGAACCAGCGAACAGAAGCTGAAAAGAGACAAGGACCTTCCCCCAGAGCCGAAAGAGAGAGAAAGCCTTCCCCTAGAGCCGACAGCCTGAATTTGGACGTCTAGCCTCCTAAACAAACAGAATAAATTTCTGTTTGTTTAAGCCATCCACTTGCGCTATTTCTGTTCCAGCAGTGCTGGAAAACTAAGACGGTATTCTTACCTACCCGGTGGAAACCCCAGGTTCTTGCTCAGCATGACTCATATTGGCCAATACAGGAGAGACCGAGGTGAGAAGGCAGGAAAGGCACCTTTATTTCGTTGCGCAAGGGAAGGAGTCAGTTGGAGCTGCTGCTGCCGAGACTGGTCCCCGAGGGCGAGCGCGAGGGGAAAAGTTCCTTTTCAGGGGTTTGCAAGTAGGGAAATCATACAAGTTACGTCAGCAACATTCTTAATCGCACTACGCAGGTGCAGTGGGGTTTACATATAACTTCCAAACAGAGAAAGCTGATACTGATACAAAGCTGTGGGGGAGGAAGCCAAGGAAACAGGATTTTTTGTTTTTTACTGCAAAAGCTGCCGGGCGAGCGAAGCAATGAAAGAAGGATTCTGATGCAAAACTTCTTGAGATGATGGAATTTTCCACAGCCTGGGGAATCTGTCTTAGCATTCTACAGTTTTCTCCTCGATAACATTTTCCTTCCATTTGCCCGCTATCTCCAGGCACCCTACCAGCCCTGCTTTCTTTCCCTCAGAAAGGCAGGGCAGCTGTCCCACCCTTTCTGAAAGTTCGCCTTATGCTACTTCGCTTTTTCAAAAGACCTTCACTAGTACCTGTTCTTGCTAGCCTAAAGATGCCTGAAGAAGAGTTTGGCTTTTATGAAAAAAGGAGAAAAGCGGAAACAGCGTTCAGCGTTTGATTTGCAGGGAGCCGTTAAAGAGGCTGCGTGCACCCTGAGCCTCGAGAGTGTTTTATTATGTCATTTCTACTTTTACTATATGTTAAGTGTTATTTTAGGTCTTATCTGTCATTTTGCATGACTTGGTAGGTTATTTTGGGGGTCTAGGAACGCTGAAAATTTTTTCACATACAAATTAATGATAATTGCTTCTTCACTTCACTGTATTTCAGCTTACGAAAGGTTTCACAGGGACGGTCTACTTTCAGATAGCAGGGAAAACCCGTATCCACATTCTAAATGAAGTTCACCCTTTCAACCAAATATTTGACGGGTCTATAAAACAATAACACACATGAGAAACATGCTTCTTAGTTCAGCCATGTATACGAGACCAAATGGGCAGCTCCCACCCAAAAGCAATGACAAGAAGGCAGGAAGGGACAGGAAAAATGGATGGAGACAGGGAACCCGGGGTGCAGAAGGGGAGAGTACTAACACATTGCGGGGATTGCAACCAATGTCACAAAACAATTTGTGTATGAATCATTGACTCAGAGACTAATTTGTTCTGAAAACTTTCGCCTAAAGCACACACACACAAAAAGCTTCAAATGGCTCAGCTCTCCAAGAAGAATGAGAGCAGAATACAGATAAAAACATTAGAGAAATGTTGCAACAATATACTGAACACAGTTGCTTGAGTTCGCACTGTATAAATCAAACAGTCCTTCCCTTAGGCTTCCTT
This sequence comes from Loxodonta africana, assembly GCF_030014295.1. Classification (NCBI taxonomy): domain Eukaryota; kingdom Metazoa; phylum Chordata; class Mammalia; order Proboscidea; family Elephantidae; genus Loxodonta; species Loxodonta africana. The sequence continues at coordinate 25,261,375 of NC_087370.1, read as the reverse complement.
TTAACTGGGTAAACAGACAAGGAGCTCTTTAAGTCCAATCTTGTAAAATCTATTCCTTATGTCCCTGGAGAAACTACAGTTAAGACTTTCAGCAAATGGAAAACTACCCAATAGAACAGCTTCCAAAGAGGGGCCTGAGTGCTGACTTCCTTGGATAAATACTGCTTTCCAAGGATGGAGTCCTTAGCACTCCCCCTCTCACCCCCACCTCCCCTGCAGCCTGTGTAAATGGTTAATTTTATGTGTCAGCTTGGCCAGTTTGTAGTTCCCAGAGGTTTTGTCTCATGATGTAATCGAATGCAATGTGATGTAATTACATTCCATAATGTTATCTGTCAGTTGAAAGGGGAGTTCCTAGGGGTGTGGTCTGCCTCCAGACTGTAAACAGACATTCTGGCAGAGTTCACTCTTTCTTTTCCCATGGCCCGACTTACAGAGCCCGCCAAAGTTTCCTGCCTACTGCTTGACCTATGGGTTTTAGACTTGGAGCCCCTACAACTGTGTGGGCAAACGCCTCGAAGTAAATCTCTCCCTCTCCAGATGGTAAAATGGTTGAATGGATAGGCGGATGGGCAGATGGACAGATAGATGATAGAGAGACGAGACAGATTAGCTAAATTAGGTGATAGATTAGCTGATTAGATAGACAGATAGACAGACATCTCACTGGTTTTGTTTCTCCAGAGAGCCCTGAATAAGACCCCTGTACATTGCAGGCTGGACCTGCAGACCCCTCCCTCTCTGTCCACAGCTGAGACCCCTCCCTCTCTGTGCACAGATAACACCCCCTGCCTCTCTGTCCACAGTTGAGACCCTTCCCTCTCTGTCCACAGCTGAGACCCCTCCCTCTCTGTCCACAGCTGAGACCCTTCCCTCTCTGTCCACAGCTGAGACCCTTCCCTCTCTGTCCACAGCTGAGACCCTTCCCTCTCTGTCCACAGCTGAGACCCTTCCCTCTCTGTCCACAGCTGAGACCCTTCACTCTCTGTCCACAGCTGAGACCCTTCCCTCTCTGTCCACAGCTGAGACGACTGTCTCCCTGTCTACACCTGAGACCCCTGTCTCTGTCCACAGCTGACACCCCCTGCCTCTCTGTCCACAGCTGAGACCTGTCTCTCTGTCCACCGCTGACACCCCTGTCTCTCTGTCCACCACTGATACCTCTGTCTCTCTGTCCACCGCTGACACCCCGTCTCTCTGTCCACCGCTGACACCCGTCTCTCTGTCCACCACTGAGACCCCTGTCTCTCTGTCCACGGCTGAGACCCCTGCCTCTCTGTCCACGGCTGAGACCCCTGTCTCTCTGTCCACGGCTGAGACCCCTGCCTCTCTGTCCACGGCTGAGACCCCTGCCTCTCTGTCCACGGCTGAGACCCCTGTCTCTCTGTCCACGGCTGAGACCCTCCCTCTCTGTCCACGGCTGAGACCCCTCCCTCTCTGTCCACGGCTGAGACCCCTCCCTCTCTGTCCATGGCTGGACACGCAGCTGTTATTGGAACATGGCTCTTGGCTGCATCATCAAAGTTCAGGATATTAGCGGATTTCCAGATATTTCCATGTCCATTTGCCCCAGACAGGTAGGACTGAGAACGCACACGAAGTTTTCTGTGGTACAGATTCTTCCTCCTGCTGCTTTCCCTAAAAGTCCCCAGTGGGTTGACCAGTTCTTTCCTTGCCCTGCTGCTCACACTGTTCTGTCTAAATAGGATGAGGGTATCCTAACCATTCCACCTTCACTTCCCCTGCTAATGACTCTGTGACAGGACCCATCCTAGCTGGGACTGCCCGGTGCCTATGGGAGCACTATCCCAATCCATTCAATGACCCGTACTGCCCAGTGCATATGGGAGCACTGTCCCAATCCATTCAATGCCCTGTACTGCCCAGTGCATATGGAGGCACTATCCCAATCCATTCAATGCCCTGTACTGCCCAGTGCATATGGAGGCACTATCCCAATCCATTCAATGACCTGTACTGCCCAGTGCATATGGGGACACTATCCCAATCCATTCAATGACCCGTACTGCCCAGTGCATATGGGGACACTATCCCAATCCATGCAATGACCTGTACTGCCCAGTGCGTATGGGGGCACTACCCCAAATCCATGCAACGACGACACACACACACACTCACACACACACACAGTAGGCCACACACACAGAGACATATACACCACATAGACACTCACCACACACAGAGACATACACACACAACACACCATACACACACCCACTCACCACACATACACACACACACAGTATACCACACACACAGAGACATAGACACCACATACACACTCACCGCACACAGAGACATACACACACATAACACACCATACACACACGGCACACACCCACTCACCACACATACCACATATAAACACCACACATGTATTCACACATCCTGCACACCATATACACAGACGTACACACACCACACACATACCACGTACACCACACGTACACACGCATTCACATACCACACACACCATGTACAAACAGATGGACATACCACATATACCAGACAGGAACACCACACCACATACACACCAGATACACAGACATAAGACACACCACATAGAACACACCAGACACACACATCAGACACACTACACATTCACGTATCACACACATACCACACACGCCACACAATGGCACTGGGGTTGTGGGTTTAATATTTCTGGAGTCCCAAGCTAGGGGTTTTTCTATGCAGATCATGGGGACATGACAATTTCCTGAAATATTTTGATGTTTTAAGTATTCATAAAAGTAGAGAAATAATATAGTGTTTTTCAAATGCATTGTTCTGCTGTGCACAGGGTCGCCATGAATCTAAGCCAAAAATAAGAACACACACACACACACACGCTGTTAGCACCCCAAGTCAAAAGCATACCCTCACTGCCCCTACCTAGGCATTCTCATACAAGTAGGAGAGTTGAAGGTCCTGGGTGGTGCAAGGCTTAAGTACTCGGCTGCTAACTGCCTAACAGTTGGTGGTCTGAACCCACCGAGTAGCACCTCAGAAGAAAGGCCTGGAGATCTGCTCCCGTAAAGATCACCACCTAAAAAACCCTATGGGGCTGTACTATTCCGTAACACATGGGGTCACCTAAGTCACAAAGTGACAATAAAAACAAAATCATCAACAACAACAAAAAGAGAACTGTTGTTAGGTGTCGCCGAGTGAGTTCCGACTCATAGCGACCCTGTGCACAACAGAACAAAACACTGCCCGGTCCTGCGCCTTTCTCACAATCGTTGCTATGCTTGAGCCCACTGTTGCAGCCACTGTGTCAACCCACCTCGTTGAGGGTCTTCCTCTTTTTCGCTCACCCTCTACTTTACCAAGCATGATGTCCTTCTCCAAGGACTGACCCTCCTGACAACGTGTGCAAAGTACATGAGACGAAGTCTCGCCATCCTTGCTTCTAAGGAGCGTTCTGGCTGTACTTCTTCCAGGACAGATTTGTTCATTCTTCTGGCTGTCCATGGTATAGTCAATATTCTTCGACAACACCAGAATTCAAAGGCATCAATTCTTCTTCATTTTCTAGAAGGACTTGCCTGTGGTCTTGACTCCCCAAAAGAAGGAAAAGCGATAGGGCCGCCTGTTAGGAGACTGCCCTGTGACTATCAAACAACAGGTTCAACTAGGAATGAAAAAGAATTCAAACTTCGAGCACTGGATATAACACAGCAGTCCGCGACCTGGGTTAGCCTAAGTGTCACTTGGGTTCCGGAAGCCAAACCAAACCCGTTGCCGTCAAGTCGATTCTGACTCCTAGCGACCCTCTAGGACAGAGCAGAACTGCCCCATAGGGCTCCCAGGGCTGTCATCTTTATAGAAGCAGACTGTCCCATCTTTCTCCCGAGGAGCGGCTGGTGGGTTCCAGCTGCCGACTTTGGGTTGGCAGCCAAGCGTGTAAACAACGCGGCACCTTGGAAGGACAATTTTTCCACCAGCTTTGGTCTGAGCTGACATACAGCCTGGTTATGTACAGACTGACTTTCCGGGAAGGGCAGGGGAGAAATGAAATGCAGAGAGAAGGTGAGGGCTGGGTCCTCCCTGCCTCTTCGCTGCTAACAGAGGTTTGCATCCCTACCCCCGGCTCTCTCTGCTGTTTATTTACAAGTAAGCAAAGGTGGAACCCGGCTGTCTCTTCCTTGATGCCAGCTCTAAACAGCCAACAACCATGCAATATATTTGAGGAAACACGATCACTTTTAAGGAGAAAAAAATATATATATATATATTTTTTTGGGGGGGAACAGATTTCAAACAAGTCCTTATTTTCTAAGGATCTGCCAATTTTTGGTGTGCAATTATCATGTTTTCATTTGTCATAATATTTGGGTCAGCCCACTCAGCTTTCTCATGAGTCTGTTCTTCCTGCCTCCTGCGCACCTGAATTGCCTTACTCTTCCCAACTTTAAGGCATTCAAGGAGCGGTAACAACCATCACGGCTGTCAGAGTGACAATGTTCCCTCGGGAAAAGAAAGACGCTGCTGTGCATCGCCTGTGGGCTGTGAGACGCAGGTTACCTGTGCTGAAAGCCAATCACCTGTGGGCTGTGAGATGCAGGTTACCTGTGCTGAAGGTGAATCACCTGTGGACTGTGAGATGCAGGCTACCTGTGCTGAAAGCCGATCACCTGTGGACTGTGAGATGCAGGTTACCTGTGCTGAAAGCCAATCACCTGTGGGCTGTGAGATGCAGGCTACCTGTGCTGAAAGCCGATCACCTGTGGGCTATGAGATGCGGGTTACCTGTGCTGAAAGCTAATCACCTGTGGACTGTGAGATGTGGGTTACCTGTGCTGAAAGCCAATCACCTGTGCACTGTGAAATGCCAGTTGCCTGTGCTGAAGGTTAATCACCTGTGGACTGTGAGATGAGGGTTACCTGCGCTGAAGGTGAATCACCTGTGGATTCACCTGTACAGCATCTGTGGACTGTGAGATGCAAGCTACCTGTGCTGAAGGCCAATCACCTGTGGACTGTACTTAAGGTTACCTGTGCTTAAGATGGATCACCTGTGGGTTCACCTGTGCATCACCTGTGGCCTGTGAGATGCGGGTGACCTATGCTGAAGGTGAATCACCTGTGGGTTCACCTGTGCATCACCTGTGGCCTGTGAGATGCAGGTGACCTGTGCTGAAGGTCAATCACCTGTGGACTGTGAGATGCAGGCTACCTGTGCTGAAAGCCAATCACCTGTGGACTGTGAGATGCAGGTTACCTGTGCTGAAAGCCAATCACCTGTGGGCTGTGAGATGCAGGCTACCTGTGCTGAAAGCCAATCACCTGTGGGCTGTGAGATGCAGGTTACCTGTGCTGAAGGTCAATCACCTGTGGACTGTGAGATGCAGGCTACCTGTGCTGAAAGCCGATCACCTGTGGACTGTGAGATGCAGGTTACCTGTGCTGAAAGCCAATCACCTGTGGGCTGTGAGATGCAGGCTACCTGTGCTGAAAGCCGATCACCTGTGGGCTATGAGATGCGGGTTACCTGTGCTGAAAGCTAATCACCTGTGGACTGTGAGATGTGGGTTACCTGTGCTGAAAGCCAATCACCTGTGCACTGTGAAATGCCAGTTGCCTGTGCTGAAGGTTAATCACCTGTGGACTGTGAGATGAGGGTTACCTGCGCTGAAGGTGAATCACCTGTGGATTCACCTGTACAGCATCTGTGGACTGTGAGATGCAAGCTACCTGTGCTGAAGGCCAATCACCTGTGGACTGTACTTAAGGTTACCTGTGCTTAAGATGGATCACCTGTGGGTTCACCTGTGCATCACCTGTGGCCTGTGAGATGCGGGTGACCTATGCTGAAGGTGAATCACCTGTGGGTTCACCTGTGCATCACCTGTGGCCTGTGAGATGCAGGTGACCTGTGCTGAAGGTCAATCACCTGTGGACTGTGAGATGCAGGCTACCTGTGCTGAAAGCCAATCACCTGTGGACTGTGAGATGCAGGTTACCTGTGCTGAAAGCCAATCACCTGTGGGCTGTGAGATGCAGGCTACCTGTGCTGAAAGCCAATCACCTGTGGGCTGTGAGATGCAGGTTACCTGTGCTGAAGGTCAATCACCTGTGGACTGTGAGATGCAGGCTACCTGTGCTGAAAGCCAATCACCTGTGGGCTGTGAGATGTGGGTTACCTGTGCTGAAGGTGAATCACCTGTGGGCTGTGAGATGCAGGCTACCTGTGCTGAAAGCCGATCACCTGTGGGCTATGAGATGCGGGTTACCTGTGCTGAAAGCTAATCACCTGTGGACTGTGAGATGTGGGTTACCTGTGCTGAAAGCCAATCACCTGTGCACTGTGAAATGCCAGTTGCCTGTGCTGAAGGTTAATCACCTGTGGACTGTGAGATGAGGGTTACCTGTGCTGAAGGTGAATCACCTGTGGATTCACCTGTACAGCATCTGTGGACTGTGAGATGCAAGCTACCTGTGCTGAAGGCCAATCACCTGTGGACTGTACTTAAGGTTACCTGTGCTTAAGGTGGATCACCTGTGGGTTCACCTGTGCATCACCTGTGGCCTGTGAGATGCGGGTGACCTATGCTGAAGGTGAATCACCTGTGGGTTCACCTGTGCATCACCTGTGGCCTGTGAGATGCAGGTGACCTGTGCTGAAGGCCAATCACCTGTGGACTATGAGATGTGGGTTACCTGTGCTTAAGGTGGATCAGTTGTGGGTTCACCTGTGGCCTGTGAGATGCAGGTTACCTATGCTGAAGGTGAATTGCCTATGGATTCACCTGTACAGCACCTGTGAACTGTGAGATGTGGGTCACCTATGCTGAAGGTAGTCTGCCTGGCCTGTTCTAAGCAGATGTTTTGGCTTGATCCACCCTGTGGCCAGTGGCAGGCACTAAGAGGACTTCTGGGCAGAGTGCGTGGCCTTAGAACAGGGTAACACTACCTGGACCTCACGGGCCACCATTGTGGCTTTGCCAGCACCTGGCTGGAACCATGCTAGACACCCACCACCGGCCTCCCTCAACCACACAGGTTTTTATTTTACCGTGGTCCATATACAGGTCTAACAGGAGCCTAGGTGTGGCAACGGTTAGGTGCTCAGCTGCTGACAGAAAGGTTGGCAGTTCGAACCCACCCAGCAGCTCTGTGGCAGAAAGATGTGGCAGTCTGCTTCGGGAAAGATTACAGCCTAGAAAACCCTACGGGGCCGTTGTGCTCTGTCACATTGGGTCACTAGGAGTCACAGCTGGCTTGATGACACCTAACAACAACAACAAACAACACTGAGACAAGGCAGCATTTGCTGTGTCTACAGTCTTCACGGGGGGAGTTCAGCGACATTAATTACACTCACCGTGTAGTTCACCCATCACCATTAACGACTCCCAGGCTTCTACACCACCCTTAACAGGAGCACACAAGCTGTTTTCTAAATTCCTAAACGACCGTTACCAAGAAGTGAGCGCTCTATCCTTCCCCTTAAAAAACAAAACAACCGTTGCCGTTGAGTTGACTCCGACTCTCGGCACCCGCATGTGTGTCAGAGCAGAACCGTCCTCCACAGGGTTTTAAATGGCTGACTTTTCAGAAGTAGATTGCCAGGACCTTCTTCCGAGGCACCTCCGAGCAGACTTGACCCCCAACCTTTTGCTTAGCAGCCGAGCGTGTTAATCATTTGCACCACCAGGAACTCCATTCTTTCTCTTCTTGTTGTTAGGTGCTGTTGAGTCGGCTCCAACTCATAGCGACCCCATGTACAACAGAAAGAAAAGCTGTCTGGTCCTGCGCCATCCTGACAATCCTTGTTAGGCGTGATCCCATTGTTGCAGCCACTGTGTCAATCCACCTCGTTGAGTGTCTTCCTCTTTTTCTCTGACCCTCTACCTTACCAAGCATGACGTCCTTCTCCAGGGGCTGGTCCCTCCTGATAACATGTCCAAAGTATGTGAGATGTACTCACACCATCCTTGCTTCTAAGGAGCATTCTGGCTGTACTTCCTCCAAGACAGATTTGTTCGGCTACCACCACAGACTGCTCTGACAGGGATCACAACAGAGAATCCCCGGACAGAGCTGGAGAAAAATATAGAACAAAATTCTAACTCACAAAAAAAGACCAGACTTGCTGGCCTGACAGAGACTAGAGAAACCCCAAGAGTATCACCCCCAGACACCCTTTAAGCTCAGTAATGAGGTCACTCCTGAGGTTCACCCTTCAGCCAAAGATGGAACACGCCCATGGAACAAAACAAGACTAAAGGGGCACACCAGGCCAGGGGCAAGGACTACAAGGCAGGAGGGGACAGGAAAGCTGGTAATGGGGAACCCAAGGTTGAGAAGGGAGAGTGTTGACATGTTGTTGGGTTGTTAACCAATGTCATAAAACGATACGTGTACTGTTTAATGAGAAGTTAGTTTGTTCTGTAAACCTTCATCTAAAGTGCAATAAAAAACAAACTATCCGCTGAAGTCTTCTTTGAACCAAACCAATCCTGCTGATTTCAACTCACAGTGACCCTAGAGGACAGAGTAGAACTGCCCCATAGGGTTTCCAAGGCTATAATCTTTACGGAACCAGACTGCCACCTCTTTCTCCTGCTGAGTAGCTGGTGGGTGAACCACAGACCTTTCAGTTAGCAGCCAAGTGCTTAACCATTGCACCACCAGGGTGCCTTTGAACTAAAAAATGGCTTATCTTAATCAGTAAAGTATGTCTGCCTTGAGCAGTGTGCTCTTTTAAAGAATTATCTGGAAACCCTGGTGGTGTAGTGGTTAAGAGCTCGGCTGCTAACCAAAAAGTGGGCACTTCGAATCCACCAGGCACTCCTTGGAAACCCTGTGGGGCAGTTCTACTCTGTCCTAATCTGGGTGAGATCAAATGGGCCGCGGCAACTCGAAAGGCTGGATGGGAAGCTTGCGGGCAGTGAGTTTAAGGTAACAGTGGGATAATTTGGAGAAGGTTAGCAAGAACAGTTGCACAACTCGAAGAATGTAATCAATGTCCTGAATTGTACACGTAAGAACGGTTGAAATGGCTGATCTTTGTCTGTGTATACTTTTACCAAAATTTAAAAAAAAATTTTTTTTTTTTGGAGTATAGCTCTACCCTGACACACATGGGGTCACAACCAGTTTATGTTCCAAATACTATAAAGTGCTGACGGTCGGTTGCTTGGCTTCTTGGATCAGGGATCTCCCAGACAGGGAGGCTGGGTGCTGACACGCCGTGGTGTGCCCCTTGGATTCACCCCGTTTACCGTCAGGACCTACGTCTGCGTCTGCACCTGCTCCTGGTTTGATGTCAATGATGAAGCACCAAGGGCTCTGTGGTGACAGGCTCTGATTACGAAGATCAGTGCCACCACCTACAAGCATGTCCTTGACGTCCACACGTACACTGGAAAACTCACAAGTCAGAAAAACACTGCCTCTTTTCTCCCAGTGATGGAGTCCCTGGGTGGTGTGAACGGCGAATGCACCTGGCTGCTAACCCAGAGGTTGGAGGTTCGAGTCCACCCAGAGATGCCTTGGAAGAAAGGCCTGGCAACCTAATTCTGACACACTGGCCACTGAAAACTCTGTGGAGCTCAGTTCTACCCTGACGTACACGGGGTTGCTACAAGTCAGAGTCAACTCAATACAGCAACAGGTTGGCTTTTTCGGTTTGGCCTACAAATAGTCAACTCCACCCAACGTACCAATTTGGAGCATGGTTGGGGTTGGCAAAAGGGAAGTGAGTGTGTGTGTTTGTGTATGTGTGTGTATGTGTGTGTGTGTGTGTCTCCCAACATAACAACTCCAGGAAATATAGAGGGGATGAGAAGTTCTGGAGAACAGTGGGCTGGAGTCCAGGCTCCTACACATGGAAGCTGTGTCCCTTCACCTGGAAAAACCTCGCTTTTCTCATCTGTGAAATGGGCCTAGGGATAGTCTCTACCACTGGGATGTCGTGTGGATAAGCCAAGAAAAGTTTTTAGCATAATACCTGACGTGCACTGTGTTCAACAATGATTTCATTAATATTGTGATTACTTTTTGGGGAGAAATAATATATTATTGTGTTTTCAGTGAAGGTTTACATAGTAGTTTAGGTTCCCATTCAACAACTTCTATACAAGTTGTTCAGCGACATTGGTTACATTCTTCACAATGCGTGAACAGTCTCGTTATTTCTGTCCTGGTTGTTCTGTTTCCATTCATCTAGTTTCCCTGTCCCCTTACATTCTCATCTTTGTTTTAAAGTCACTGTCAACCATTTGGTCTCTTACAGATTTTAAGTGTACTCACGAGTGATATTTATTTTGTGAGCCCATTTGTTATTTAGCTACGAGGTGACCTCAGGGGCTACTTTCAATTCAAGGTTTAAAGACTATCTCAGGGCGACAGTCTCAAGGAGTCCTCCCGGTCTCAACTGGTCCTGTAAGTTAGGTGTTTTTTTGTTTTGTTTGTTTTCCCTCAGGAATTTCAGGTTCTGTTCCACATTTTTCTCCCATTCTATCAGGCTCCAGCTCTTGTGGCCCTGGTCAGAACAGTCGGTAGTGGTAGCCGGGCACCATCTAGTTCTTCTTGGTCTCAGGGTAGACGAGGCTGTAGTTTGTGTAGACTATTAGTCCTGTGAACTAGTTTCTTCTTTGAGTCTTTGGTTTCCTTCTTTCTCTTTTGCTCCGGACGAGTAGAGACCAGTAGTTGTATCTCACATAGCCGCTCCCAAACTTCTAAGATCCTAGATGCTACTTACCAAACTAGGAAGTAGAACACAACTTTATGAACGATGTATGTTATGCCAACTGACCTAGTTGTCCCACTAAACTATGTTCCTGTGTTTTTATGACTTTGGAGGACGGTGGCCTGTCAGAAGAGCAGGAAAGAAGCTTCCTAGGAAGGATAGAAAGAAAAATGTTGCTGAGAGGCAGAGAAGAGAACAAAGATGGCGGGAGGGGACTGAACAGCCAGGATGGGTTGAGAAGTTCAAGAAGACATATGAATTGGGCAAAATTACCCCCGAGAAATAAATCATGAAGGGGAGGAACAAAGAAAAGCAGATCATTCATGCAGGTCCAAACTGGTGAGCCCATTTTGCGATAGGAACACAGTGCACGTCATCGATGTTCTCACGATGCTTTTAAAATTAGGCCGTTGATTGGCCAGGTTAGCCAGTGGGCTGGGAGGCACCCTGTGGTCATTAGCTGGCTTGTGTCGGCCGACCTTCTGCGTAAACAAATCACGCCACACACCTGGAGCGTCACGTGTGGGCAGAGAAGAAACACCTGCACCATTCATTTGAGGCATGGCTGATATCTTCTCTGACGCAGTGATGGTTCAGTGGTAGAATCCTGGCCTTCCATATGGGAGACCCAGGTTCGATTCCCAGCCAACGCACCTCATAACTAGCCACCACCTGCCTGTCAGTGGAGGCGTGAGTGCTGATGTGTCGCTGAACAGGTTTCAGTAGAGCTTCCAGAGTAAGACGGGTGAGGAGGAAAACCAGCCGAAGAAAACCCTACGGATCACAACAGCCCAATCCACAACCCCTTATGGGGATGGCGGAGGGCCGGGCAGCGGTTTGTTCTGTTGTGCATGGTGGTGCCAAGAGTTGGGGGTTCACTCACCAGCAGCTAACAACAACACAATGTCTCTACCCAGCCACCTCTTTCTCGGATGTGACCTCTTCCTCCACACTGGGCAATGGTCCATCTTTTTTTTTTTAATTTGTGCTTTAGATGAAAGTTTACACAGCATATTAGTTTGTCATTCGATAGTTTGTACATAAAGTGTTCCATGATATTGGTTCATTCCTCGTAACATATCAGCGCTCTCCCCGTTTCCGCCCAGGATTCCTGTAAAAATGACGTGGAGGAGGTGGTATCCGACCTCCTCTAACTTGACGAGGGGGAAGGAGAATCAAGATCAACAGCCCAAGGCTGATTCCTACAAGGCCAAGGTCAAACATGCCTTGTGACCCTCCAAAGTTTTTACCAATTCTGACACCAGCCGTCCCTCCCACGGCACTCTCTACTTCTCTGCTGGGTTTGATAACTCATTGCAATGGCCACACAGAACTCACAGACCATACTCATGATTATGGGGTTTGTTAGGGAAGAAACGGGTTACAATTCGGGTTCAGGAACGCTCAGGAGACAGTTCTTCCATCAAGACAGCCTCTTTTCAGGTGTGCTTGCAGGGACGCCTCTCCCTGGCCCTTGGCCTCCACCCAAAGGCACTCAGCTTTCTCTCTCCGTGGGCTGGGGAGCCCAACGCGCTGTCTCCTGCTGCTGAGTCTCTGCTGCCGGGTCTCCTCGGCCTCGAGGTTACAGCTTGCTCTCTGTCTCCTGGGTCCAGGAACTTCTCAGCACAGGCATACCGGGTCAAAGGACTCACTGGTTCCTGGCTGTTCTTCCTTGGTGGTGGTGGGAACTTCTTTTTTCCGCCCCTGGGGTGGCTCATTTCACACACCCCAGGATGGCAAAACTGACCAGTCCCCTTGGTGGGCCACAATTACCCTATCACACAGTCCTGCCCAAGCCCTTGGGTGGGAGTTACGAGACCATGGCTAGAAAGGTCACACAAAAGTGATCCATCTCACTAAAGTTCCCCATTTTCTTTTGCCCTGATTCTCTACCCCTTCCTGTCTTCTCATTTTATAATTGACTGTTCTAAGGAGCCCATTCTTCTGGGCTGTTACTGTTTATCATATGTGCCTGTCTGCTGTTTGGCTAGGAGGTGGTTTCTGGGAATGGCTTCAGTTCCAAGTCAGAAGGGTGTCTTAGGGCCATAGTCCTGGGTGTTCCTCCAGTCTCTGTCAGACCAGCAAGCCCGGTCTTTTTTTGTGAGTTTGATTTTTTGTTCTACCATTTTCTCCCACTCCGTCCAGTACCCTCTGTTGTGATGCCATTCAGAGCGGTTGGTAGTGGTAGCTGGGCACCATCTAGTTGTTCTGGTCTTGGGGTTGTGTGGGCCGTGGTTCATGTGGTCCATTAATCCTTTGGACTAATTGCTCCCTTGAGTCTTTGGACTCCTTCACTCTTCCACCAGATGTCAGAGACCAAGAGCTGTATCTTCGATGGCCGCTTGCAAGCTTTTAAGGCCACACACGCTACTCACCAAAGTAGGATGCAGAACGCTGACTTTACGTACAATGTCGTACCAATTGACGTAGATGTCCACAGTCCAACGTGACCCAGCCCCCGGTCACCTCAGCTGGGTCTTCAGAGCGTCTCAATTCTCCATATCCACGGACACAGGAAAATCATTTCTTGCGTCAGCAAAGACGCTCTGGTTTTCTTTCTTTGTGTTCTAGTAACAACATACAGTGCTGACATTTCTACCAGAAAACCAAACAGCTGTTTCAAGGATAGACATAGCTCGCAAAACGCATTCTCATCTGATCTGGCCAGGGTGATCACAGAAAGACATTTTCCTTTGACAATATCCTTTCGAGAGGGTGTTTAAGTTTATTGAGTGCGTACGCCGTAGCGTGCCACAAAATACAGCTCCCTTAGTGGCAAAAACTGGCATGAGGGAACTAGACCCAGGGTCTTTGTTCCGTTTTACATTGTAGGAAAATAGATAAACAGTGATTACCACACAGGACCAGGCACCAGAGCGTCTTCTATCAATTCATTCCGTCTTTTTGATGTTTATTTTCTACCTAAGGTATTGGTAGATAAAACAAACAAACAAAATCTTTAGGTTTCCTCTCAGCTTCAGCGTTTAAATTCACATTGGTCAAAAGGAGTAACAGTATTTGAAAAATACTATGCTGAAGTTTAAGACAATACCTATCTATGAGTAAAAATATAAAACAGTTGTCATTTGATTCTGACTCATGGCGACCCCACGAGTGTCAGAGTAGAACTGTGCTCCACAGGGTTTTCAATGGCTCATTTTTCAGAAGCAGATGGCCAGGTCTTTCTTCCGAGGTGCCCCTAGGTGGACTCGAACCTCCAACCTTTCGGTTAACAGCTGAGCATGTTAACCATTTGCACTACACAGAGAGAAATAAATTCTATGTTGTTAAACCACTCTTATTTTAGGCCTTGGTTATAACAGTCCTGCCTGTATTATAATTAGTAATAAAAAACCAAGGAAACCCTGGTGACATAGTGGTTCAGTGCTATGGCTGCTAACCAAGAGGTCAGCAGTTCAAATCCACCAGGCGCTCCTTGGAAACTCTATGGGGCAGTTCTACTCTCTTCTATAGGGTTGCTATGAGTCGGAATCGACTCGACGGCAGCGGGTTTTAATATAAAACCAAAACCCAAACCCACTGAAATGGAGTCGATTTCAACTCATAGTGACCCTGCAGGACAGAGCAGAACTGCCCCCGTAGGGTTTCCAAGGCTGTGATCTTTACAGAAGCAGGCTGCTACATCTCTCTCCCATGGAGTGGCTGGTGGATTTGAATTGCCAACCTCTTGGTGAGCAGCCGAGCACTTAACCACTGCACCACCAGAGCTCCTATTTATCAATATAACAGATAATAAAGGACAAACAGAACTGACAGACCAAGGGAGTGAGAACCAGTTCTGTCGCACTGCGTCCCTTGATCCAATCGTGCCTGAAGGTGGCTTACAAATGGACTTTTCAATTTGATTAACCACGAAACGCGAAAAATTTTTTCTTGCCAGTTTGCAAGCACCCCCAAACCTCCATCGATGTATCTTCATTATTATTATAGTTTCATTTTCATGTACTGAAGTGATGTTGGTAGAAGTCTCATTTACAGGTCTCTGCTACTAGCTCCTTGCACTTCTGAGCTATAGAGCACGAGGTTTTTAGAAATATTCTGCATTTTTTTTTTCACACAAAATTTTCCCTCACCATTCTGCTGCCACTGCTCTTGGCTTAGGCTTTTCTGTTGCTCAAACCAGTTCCCGTGCAGTTGACCCTGACTTCTGACGCCCCACGTATGTCAGAGTAGAACTGTGCTCCATAGGGTTTTCAGGGGTGGATTTTTCAGAAGCAGATCACCAGGCCTTTCTCCCAAGGCACCTCTGGGTGGACTCGAACCTCTAACCTTTCAGTTAGCAGCCAAGCACTTAACGGTTTGCACCACCCAGGGCCTTCCTATGCTAGTTAACAACCCACCATAAAAGTCATTAAAAAAATTCTTTAAAAACCAGTTATAGTAGAGCCAACCCCAACTCACAGTAACCCCACATGTGTCAGAGTAGAAGTGCGATCCGTAGGGTTTTCGGTGGCTAATTTTTCAGAAACAGATTGCCAGGCCTTTCTTCCAAGGCACTCTTGGTGGACTTGAACCTCCAACGTTTTGGTTAGCAGCCGAGAGCATTACCCGTTTACGCCACCTCCAATATACTATAAACATAATATCAACTAAAATAATAGATAATATAATGTAAGGCAGTGTAGTGTAATATAATATCATATCATGTATCATATACAAAAGCTAGCTGCCATCGACTCCAAGTCACGGCAACTCCATGTGTGTCAGAGTAGAACTGCCCTCCACAGGGTTTTCAGTGGCTGATTTTTCAGAAGCAGGTTGCCAGGCCTTTCTTCTGAGGTGCGTCTGGGTAGACTCGAACCTCCGACCTTTTGGTTAGCAGCTGAGCATGTCCACCACTTGCAATGCCCATGAAAGAAATTCTGTGGTGCAGTCTGAGGGTTTTTTCTGCAGGAAGACCAGGGACTTAACCTCCTCTCCTGTCCCTGAAGTCCCCTGTGGATTTTCTTTCTAGAAAGTGTTTCGTTATGGGTACCCCATCCTTGCAGACGTCCGTGAGGCCGTTCATCTACCAACGAGGCTAATTGCCTAGGAGAAAACAGACACGGGCTGCTCTGCCGGGGAAGGAGAATGCAGCTCCTGGGTGGTGCAAACAGTTAATGTGCTCAGCTGCCAGCGGGAAGGTTGGAGGTTTGAGTCCACCCCAAGGTGCCTCAAAAGAAAGGCCTGGCAACCTGCCTCTGAAGAATCAGCTATTGTTTTTTGGGCGGTTCACATGGCGAACTCACTTGGCTGCCAACGAAAGGTTGGCAGTTCAGACCAACCCAGCAGAAGCACAAAACAAAGGCCGGGAGACCTGTTTCTGTAAAGATTGCCTCCAAGAAAACCCTACAGAGCACAGTTCTCTGTCACGCAGTGGGTCGCCGTGAGTCAGAGCTGAGTCAGTGGCAACCAACAACAGCAACTTAGGGGTCACATTCTGCTCTTCTCATTGCTCTGACTTCTCCCTTCTTTATCACAAACCCTGCCACCACCCTCAAGTCACCTTTACCAGGGGCCGTCCCCGCCCTGGGCTGCCCTGGGTGTCCTGGGGTTAGTTCTATTTCTAACACTTGGGTGGCAGGGTGATCGCGTGTCCAGCAAACCCATCTGGCAGGCCCTCTTTGCCTTTAGGCACAGCCTGGCCTTTCTCCCAAGTCCCCAAGCACAAAAATAGCCACGCAATTGAGACATCAGCTGACATGCCCATGAGCCGTCTCTCTGCTCCTCCTAGGAGCTGGAGAAGGCCGGCCCGATGGGGATACGGAGCTGTGGGCCCTGGTGGAGATCCCCTCTTGTTCACGCATAGCTTGCATAACTCCCTTACACGAGCAGACAGAGACCGACAAGCCCCCCACACCCACCCTATTCCTCACAGCTGCGAAAAGCCGTCCTTCTGACTTGAAGCTTGGAAAACAGCTCTGGCTTCTCCCCCAGCCACCTCCCCGTCTCTCTCTCTCTCCTCCTCCTCCTCCCTTCCCTTTCTTTCTTTTTCGAGATGTAGAAATATATATAACCCAACATTCACCAACTCAACACTTTTCACACGCACAACTCAGTGACACCAACTACACTCGTCATGTTGTATAACCGCTGCCAGCATCCACGGCCAAATTTCCACCACCATTAACAGATAGGAACCTTGCTGGCTCAGTGGTTAGGCACCCAGCTGCTAGCCCGAAGGCTGGGGATTTGAGCCCACCCAGTGGCTCCAAGGGAGGATGACCTGGCATCTGCTCCAGTAAAGATTACCCATTGCAGGCCAATAGATTCCAACTCATAGCAGCCCTACAGGACAAAGTAGAATTGCCCCATAGGGTTTCCAAGGCTGTGAACTTAAAGCTTTTTAATTATGGCATTGGGGAAGAATATTGAATACACCATGGACTACCAAAAAACGAACAAATTTGTCTTGGAAGAAAGACAGCCAGAATGCTCCTGAAGCAAGGATGGCGAGACTACGTCTTACATACTTTGGACACGTTATCAGGAGGGACCAGTCCCTGGAGAAGGACGTCATGCTTAGTAAAGTAGAGGATAAGCAAAAAAGAGGAAGACTCTCAGAGAGATAGACTGAACCAGCGGCTGCAACAATGAGCTCAAGCGTAACAACGATTGAGAGGATGGAGCAGGACCCAGCAATGTTTCATTCTGTGGTACGTAGGGTTCTATGAGTCAGAACCGAATCGATGGCACCTAACAAAAACAACAACACTGTAAGGGAGCAGACTGCCAAGTCTTTCTCCCTCAGAGCTGCTGGGTGGGTTCCAACCACCTACCTTTCAGTTAACAGCCAGGTGCTTAATCATTACACCACCAGGGTGCCTTATTTTGTATATAAATAAGAGCTGGTGCCCTGTATTGGGACTTCGAGCCTCCTGAACTGTGAAAGAATAAATTTCTGTTCTTTAAAGCCACCCACGTGTGGTATTTCTGTTACACAGCGCCAGGAGCTGGAGACACCCTCCAACCCCAAGCTGTGATTTGCAAATACTCCAGTAAGCGCAGAGCCAGTAGGTGGCTGATGGAGTACAGTCAGAGAGGAGAGGCACCCGGGCTGGGAACCAAGTGGTCTCGCTGGAGTCCCTGATCACCTGGGGACATTACAAAGACAGTGACCCATCTCTGTGCTGCATATCCAAGCTCTCCAACCAAGCCCTTTAGATCCACAGGCTCACTCAAGATTTTTGTGTGATTTTTGGGAGTATTTTATTATTTTTAAAGAATTAGATAGTGTCTTAGTTATCCAGGGCTGCTGTAACAGAAATACCACAAGGGAGTGGCTTTAACGAGCAGAAATTTAGTCTCTCACAGTTCAGAAGGCTAGAAGTCCGAAGTCACGGTGCTGGTTGGAGGTGAAGGCTCACTCTCTGTTGGCTCTGAGGGAAGGTCCTTGTCTCTTTTCAGCTTCTGCTCCTCGGTAACTTGGTGGTCTCCACGCGGCATCTCTCTTCCCCTGTCTGTGTTTGCTTCTCTCTCTGTCTACTCTGCTCCTTTTATATCTCAAAAGTAATTAGCTTAAAACACAACCTACAACGATGTGACTTTAACATAACAAAGAAAACCCTACTCCCAAACGGGATTACATCCACAAGTATACGGGATTAGGATTATTGGGGGACACGATTCAACCCTAACAGATAAAAAACAGATAGTCAACCCAAAATTCAAAGAGCTGAAATGATTTTAAATAATCAAAATTGCTGAAAGGGAACCTATACTGCTGTGTAAACCTTCACTGAAAACACAATAAAATATTATTTAAAAAAAAGTCACAGAGCACAAGGGAAGAAAGACGGTCAGAAGCTAGCGTGATTGTTGCCCAAGTGCATGTCCTTCCAGGAAGCGTCTGTTCGCAGCACATGTTGAAGGGTTCATGGCTCTACAGCTGGTCCAGTATCTGCGATGGAGACCTGGGCTACACTGTCCATCAGCATTCTCAAACAAGGGTCACGCATCCCGGGGGGTCCACGAGGTCAAAACTGTTTTCGTAACTGTGGTTAATGTTGTGTGTCAACTTGGCTAGGCTGTGGTTTTCAGTAGTTTGGCAGACACTATACTGGGTGCTCTTCCATAATGCAATGTAATATAATGCAATTACCTCCCATAATGTAATGTAATCACCTTCCATAATGTAATAGAATATAATCACCTATCATAAATAATGTAAGGTAACATAATGTAATCATCTTCCATAATGTAATGTAATATAATAATCTCCCATAAAGTAATGTAAGGTAAGGTAATGTAATCAACTTCCATGATGTGATCTGATTTGAGCTGCCAATCAGTTGAAAGGGGAGTTTCCCTGGGGGTGTGGTTTTGCCTCCAGTAAATAAACAGCTGTTCTGGCAAAGCCAACACTCTCTCTCAACCCTGCACTCTTCTAGTTGCCCAAGAGCATGTCCTTCTAGGAAGTGTCTGTTCGCAGCACATGTTGAGGGGTTCATGGGTCTACACCTGGTCCAACATCTGTGATGTGCACCCAAACCTCACTGTTTATCAGATCAGCATTCCCAAAAAGGGGTCATGCATCTCAGGGGGGTCCATGAGGTCAAAACTATTTTCATAATTGTGATGGTTAGTATTATGTATCAGCTTGACTCATGTGTCTGTCACTTTGTCATACTGTGGGGGCTTGTGTGTTGCTGTGATGCTGGAAGCTATGCCACCGGGATTCAGATACCAGCAGGGTCACCCATGCAGGACAGACTGAGCTTCCAGACTAAGACAGACTAGGAAGAAGGACCTGGCAGTCTACTTCTGAAAAGCATTAGCCAGTGAAAACCTTATGAATAGCAGCAGAACATTGTCTGATACAGTGCTGAAGATGAGCCCCCCAGGTGGGAAGGCACTCAAAAGATGACAGGGGAAGAGCTGCCTCCTGAAAGTAGAGTCGACCTTAATGACATGGATGGAGTAAAGCTTTCGGGACCTTCATTTGCTGATGTTGCACGACTCAAAATGAGAAGAGACAGCTGCAAACATCCATTAATAATCAGAACGTGGAATGTACAAGGTATTAACCTAGGAAAATTGGAAATTGTCTAAAATGAAATAGAACGTGTAAACATCGATATCCTAGGCATTAGCGAGCTGAAATGGACTGGTATTGGCCATTTTGAATCGGACAGTCATAGAGTCTACTATGCCGGGAACGACAACTAGCAGAGGAATGGTGTTGCATTCATTGTCAAAAAGAACATTTCAAGATCTATCCTGAAGTACAATGCTGTCAGTGATAGGATAACATCCATACGCCTACAAGGAAGACCAGTTAATATGACTATCATTCAAATTTATGCACCAACCACTAGGGCCAAAGATGAAGAAATAGAAGATTTTTATCAGCTGCTGCAGTCTGAAATTGATCAAACATGCAATCAAGATGCATTGATTAATTACTGGCAATTTTAACGCAACAGCTGGAAACAAAGAAGAAGGATCAGTAGTTGGAAAATATGGCCTTGGTGATAGAAACAATGCTGGAGATCGAATGACAGAATTTTGCAAGACCAACGACTTCTTCATTGCAAATACCTTCTTTCACCAACATAAACGGCGACTATTTTTATATACATAGACCTCACCAGATGGAATACACAGAAATCAAACTGACTACATCTGTGGAAAGAGACAATGGAAAAGCTCAATATTATCGGTCAGAACAAGGCCGGGGCCGACTGTGGAACAGACCATCAGTTGCTCATATGCAAGTTCAAGCTGAAACTGAAGAAAATCAGAGCAAGTCCACGAGAGCCAAAATATGACCTTGAGTATATCCCACCTGAATTTAGAGACCATCTCAAGAATAGATTTGATGCACCGAACACTAGTGACCGAAGACCAGACGGGTTGTGGAATGACATCAAGTACATCATCCATGAATAAAAGCAAGAGGTCACCGAAAAGACAGGAAAGAGAAAAGACCAAGTTGGATGTCAGAGGAGACTCTGAAACTTGCTCTCGAATGTTGAGCAGCTGAAGCAAAAGGAAGAATTGATGAAGTAAAAGAACGGAACAGAAGATTTCAAAGGGTGTCTCGAGCAGACAAAGTAAAGTATTATAATGACATGTGCAAAGAGCTGGAGATGGAAAACCAAAAGGGAAGAACACACTCGGCGTTTCTCAAGCTGGAGGAACTGAAGAAAAAATTCAAGCCTCAAGTTGCAATAGTGAAGGATTCCATGGGGAAAATATTAAATGACACAGAAAGCATCAAAAGAAGATGGAAGGAATACACAGAGTCATTATACCAAAAAGAATTAGTCGATATTCAACCATTTCAAGAGGTGGCATATGATCAGGAACCGATGGCACTGAAGGAAGAAGTTCAAGCTGCTCTGAAGGCTTTGGCGAAAAATAAGGCTCCAGGAATTGATGGAATATCCACTGAGATGTTTCAACAAACAGATGCAATGCTGGAGGTGCTCCCTCGTCTATGCCAAGAAACATGGAAGACAGCTTCCTGGCCAACTGACTGGAAGAGATCCATATTTATGCCTATTCCCCAGAAAGGTGATCCAACCAAATGTGGAAATTATAGAACAATATCGTTAATATCACACGCAAGCA
Source organism: Loxodonta africana (assembly GCF_030014295.1). Lineage (NCBI taxonomy): Eukaryota > Metazoa > Chordata > Mammalia > Proboscidea > Elephantidae > Loxodonta > Loxodonta africana. Next base: position 25,240,077 of record NC_087370.1, on the reverse strand, counting down.
AAATTCTGCTGAAGATCATTCAAAAACAGCCACAGCAGTATATCGACAGGGAACTGCCAGAAATTCAGGCTGGTTTCAGAAGAGGACGTGGAACTAGGGATATCATTGCTGATGTCAGATGGATCCTGGCTGAAAGCAGAGAATACCAGAAGGATGTTTACCTGTGTTTTATTGACTATACAAAGGCATTCGACTGTGTGGATCATAACAAACTATGGATAACATTGCAAAGAATGGGAATTCCCGAACACTTAATTGTGCTCATGAGGAACCTTTACATAGATCAAGAGGCAGTTGTTCGGACAGAACAAGGGGATACTGATTGGTTTAAGGTCAGGAAAGGTGTGCGTCAGGGTTGTATTCTTTCACCATACCTATTTAATCTATATGCTGAACAAATAATACCAGAAGCTGGACTATATGAAGAAGAACAGGGCATTAGGATTGGAGGAAGACTCATTAACAACCTGCGTTATGCAGATGACACAACCTTGCTTCCTGAAAGTGAAGAGGACTTGAAGCACTTACTAATGAAGATCAGAGACCACAGCCTCTAGTATGGATTACACCTCAACATAAAGAAAACAAAAATCTTCACAACTGGACCAATGAGCAACATCATGATAAACGGAGAAAAGACTGAAGTTGTCAAGGATTTCATTTTACTTGGATCCACGATCAACATCCATGGAAGCAGCAGTCCAGAAATCAAAAGACGCATTGCACTGGGCAAATCTGCTGCAAAGGACCTCTTCGAAATGTTGAAGAGCAAAGATGTCACCCTGAAGACTAAGATGCGCCCGACCCAAGCCATGGTATTTTCAATCATATCATATGCATGTGAAAGCTGGACAATGAATAAGGAAGACCGAAGAAGAGTTGACGCCTTTGAATTGTGGTGTTGGCGAAGAAAGTGAATATACCATGGACTGACAGAAGAACGAACAAATGTGTCTTAGAAAAAGTACAACCAGAATGCTCCTTGGAAGCAAGGACGGTGAGACTGCGTCTTACATACTTTGGACATGTTGTCAGGAGGGATCAGTCTCTGGAGAAGGACATCATGCTTGGCAAAGTACAGAGTCAGCGGAAAAGAGGAAGACCCTCAATGAGATGGATTGACACAGTGGCTGCAACAATGGGCTCAAGTATAACAACAATTTTAAGGATGGTGCAGGACCGGGCAGTGTTTCGTTCTGTTGTGCACAGGGTTGCTATGAGTCGGAACCGACTCGACAGCACCTGCCATCAACAACATCAGCTTGACTAGGCTGTGGTTCTCAGTGGTTTGTAAGACACTGGACTGGGTGCTCTTCCATAATGCAATGTAATAAAGTATAATCACCTTCCATAATGTAATGTAAAGATCTTCCATAATGCAATGTAATATAATATAATGTAATCATCTTCTATAATGTAATGCAGTGTAATCTTCTTCCATAACGTAATGTAATCACCTTTCATAAAGTAATGTAATGTAACGTAAGGTAATATAATCACCTTCCATGATGTGATCAGATTGATGTGAGCAGCCAATCAGTTGAAAGGGCAGTGTCCTTGGGGGTGTGGTCTGCCTCCAGCATATAAATGGCTCTTCTGGCAAAGCTCACTCTCTCGATCCTGCCCTCTTCTCATTGCCTGACTTCCTGTTCTTGAGACACGAGCCTGCAGAAGTCTCCAGCCTGCCACCTGACCTGCAGATTTTGGATTCAGCAGCTCCTACCATTGTGTGAGCCATTTCCTTGAGGTAAATCTCTCTATGTATATTCATATATATGTTTTACAGGTTTTGCTCCTCCAGAGTACCCAGACTAAGACAATAAAAATACTAGCATATTTTTTTGCCTTTTACTGCATTGACGCTTGCACCGATGGTACAAAGGCAACACTGGGTAAAACCGCTGATGGCTTAGTTGTGAATCCAGCAGCGGCCCAACGGTGTTAGTCCTCACTACATTCAACACCGCCGAGCACTCATGGCAAAAACAATCCCGGTTTCACTTAAGAATGCCTTTGATGAAGCAATAAAAATGATTAATTCTGTTATTCTTTGACCCTTGGATGTATCTTGTTGTTGTTTTTTAATATCCTGAGTGATAAAATGAGAAGTATATATAAAGTACTTTTGGCACATACTGAAGTACAAGGGTCATCTGTCCATTGAAGTCGCAAGCTAAACTAGCCCCTTTTTTCAGGGAACGCCACTTTTACTTGAAAGAACAGCTGATAGACAAAGTACAGTTCTTCAGGCTTGGGTGTCTGCTGGACGTTTTCTCAAAAACGAAGAAAGTGAGCTTGTCATTTTGAGGACCAGAACTGAATGCATCTGTGGCCAATGGTAAACTCGAAGCTTTCAAGAGAAAATTAGAATTTTGGAAAACTTGTATCTACCACCATGAGGTTGATCGATTCCCAATACTTAACGACTTTATTGAGAAGATCAGTGGTTGTATCAACGTATCTGACTTTTCTTTTCATTTTGATGTATCACGAAATGTGTCCACATTTAGAAAACCAGACTCACTGCCGCTGAGTTGATTCTGACTCACAGCGACACTATAGGACAGAGTAGAACTGCCCCATAGGGTTTCCAAGGCTGTCATTGTCACAGACCGCCAGACCTACCTCCTGTGCAGCGGCTGGTGGGTTTGAACTGCTGACCTTTTGTTTAGCAGCTCTCCAGCTGAGCTCTTTAACCACTGAGCCACCAGGGCTAGTTGAGCATCCAGAAGACGTCTATTATTCAGCGAACCAACATTTTCCAGATGACCACTGGGTCAAATATACATTCCCAATGCTAAATAGGAAACCCTGGTGGCGTAGTAGTTAAGTGTTATGGCTGCTAACCAAAACGTCAGCAGTTGGAATCCACCAACCGCTCCTTGGAAACTCTATGGGGCAGTTGTCTCTGTCCTACAGCATTGCTATGAGTTGGAATCAACTCGACAGCAATGGGTTTGGTTTTTTTTTTTTTTTTTAATGCTAAATAGACCAATGGATTTTAATAGGACAACACAAGAAAATTTAATTGACTGTGACTCCAGATCCCACGCTGCGACTGGCCTTTAGGGAAGTACCACTTGTTCGGTCTCGGGGCTGCTGTTGTTGTGTGCCGTTGAATCATTTCTGACTCTTAAGGACCCTATATGACTGAGCAGAACTGCCCCCATGAGGTTTCCTAGGTTGATTTGGACTATGAATGAGGAAGACTGAAGAAAAATTGATGCCTTTGAATGATGCTGTTGGCGAAGAATATTGAATCCACCATGGACAGCCAGAAGAATGAACAAATCTGTCTTGGAAGAAGTACAACCAGAATGCTCCTTAGAAGCAAGGACGGTGAGACTGCATCTTATATATCTTGGACATGTTGTCAGGAGGGACCAGTCCCTGGAGAAGGACATCATGGTTGGCAGAGTACAGGGTCAGCGGAAAAGAGGAAGACCTGCAACGAGATGGACTGACACAGTGGTTCCAACAATGGGCTCAAGCACAACAACGATTGTGAGGATGGTGCGGGACCAGGCAGTGGTTTGTTTGGTTGTGAATGGGGTCACTATGAGTCGTTACTGGCTCGACAGCATCTAACTACAACAATAACAACAACAAGATCTTCACAGGGGCAGCTCACCAGGTCTTTTCTCCTGCAGAGCCACTGGGTGGGTTTGGACCGCTGACCTTTCGGTTAGCAGCCAAGCGCTTAGCCATTGCATGACCAGGGCTATATTCATCTACAGCTATCTGGAAAATGTATTAAAACAGTATTCCTTTTTCTGACTGCACATCGTATGAGGCTGAAGCTTTTGCTGAACAGAAACAACACCCGGCAACAGAGGGAACGCAGATGCGGATAAGGGAACCCAGCTGTCTTCTCTGAAAACACACATCAGAGACATTTGTAAAAATGAAATACAATGCAACGTCTCTCGCTCTGTCTTCTTTTTTGCTTTGATTTTTGTTTTCCTAAGAAATGCGGCATTTAGGCTCCTGTGATTTTTCGTGTACACGTTTGCTCTGTGGTGTGACACCAGACCAAATGTCACAGCCTCCATCACCTACGCAGAGGTTACGGTGCTGGAGGGCATCACCTGGAATCACCTTAAGTCGTAATTCCCTTCAAGATAAGCAGACGGAGATGTGGAGTCTGCTGGAGGACAAAACCTATAGCTGATTTATCTCCAGGCCAAATGGCACACAAAGTCATTGAATGCAGAAGCCGTGGCTGGTATAGCCCCAGGGAGCCTAGTTATCACAGGCGAGTGAGCTAGTGAAGGAAAGAGGAGAAGATGTCTGCTTCCTGCTGGATTTATCTCCGCCAGCGGCCGGCTCCCCGCCGGCTCCCTGTGAAAGTTACGAACGGCATCGCCACCTTCGCGGCTGCACATCAGGGAGCCGCCGACAAAACAGGCGCCAGACACCCGTCAACTGGGGTGTGTACCTGGAGCCCTTGGGTGGGACAAATGGTTAATGCAGTCACTGCTAACCAGAGGTTGGAGGGGCTTTTAGGAGGCCCTGGGTAGTGCAAGGAGCCCTGGTGGTACCGTGGTTAAGAGCTCGGCTGCTAACCAAAAGATCAGCAGTTTGAATCCACCAGTCGCTCCCTGGAAACCCTATGGGGCAGGTCTACTACGTCTTAGAAGAAGTACAGCCAGAATGCTCCTTAGAAGCAAGGATGGCGAGACTGCGTGTCACATTCTTTGGACGTGTGGTCAGAAGGGACCAGTCCCTGGAGAAGGTCATCATGCTTGGTAAAGTAGAGGGTCAGCGGAAAAGAGCAAGACCCTCAATGAGATGGACTGACTGACCCAGTGGCCGCAACAATGGGCTCAAACATGCCAACGATTGTGAAGTCGGTGAAGGGCCCGGCAGAGTTTTCGTTTTGTTGCACATAAGGTCGCCATGAGTCAGAGCTGACTTGGTGACAATTAACATCAGCTACAAAGCAGAGAAGGTGAAAAATGACACCTGAGACAACACACATCTAACTCCTTAGTCACTCAGTGTGCCAGACTGCCCAGCTAACCAGGATGAAGCCACAGGAGACTCTGCAACCAAGGTGTGAATAAAACTGTCTGCACAAGGGGGCTCACGGAGCCGGCATCATTGCGTAACTTCCGCACCTTCCCAGGATGCTGATCACAAGAATTCCTGGGACACCTACGTGCTCCAGACTGGGGGCTCTTCCATGCCAAGTGTCTTGAATGTGGCTGTTGCTACGTGCTGTCTGGTCGGCCCCTGACTCACGGCGACCCCAGGCACGATGGAACGAAATACTGCGCAATCCTGCGCCATTCCCATGATCGGTTGCGGATGTGACCCTGTGAACCACACGGTCTTCATGGGCTGATTTGTGGAAGCAGATCCAGGCCTTTCTTCCTAGCCCATCTTGGTCTAGGAGCTCCACTCAAAACCTGTTCAGCATCACAGCAACACCCAAGCCTCCACTCACAGATGGGTGGTGGCTGCACATGAGTGCACTGGGCGGGAATCGAACCCAGGTCTCTCCCACCAAAGATGAGGATTCTACCCTTGAAGCCCCCCTGCCCCCTACCGTGCTAGCGGCATTTATGAAATTACCATCTATTGGATTTTGGAGCCGCGTCTGAGATTATCCACAACTATTTGAAAACAGCTATTAAAATACTCCCCACTTTTCCAACTGCATGGAGCCCTGGTGATGCTGTGGTTAAGAGCTACGGTTACTAACCAAAAGTTCTGCAGTTCGAATCCACCAACCGCTCCTTGGAAACCCTATGGGGCAGCTCTACTCTGTCCTACAGGGTCACCGTGAGTCAGAACCGACTCGACAGCAATGGGTTTGGTTTTATTTGGAATTCCAACTGCATGTTGGAGCGAAGCTGGAGTTTCTTCAACAGAAATAACACATTGCAGCAGACTGAACGTAGATTTAGATATGAGAACCCAGCTGTCTTCTGTTAACGTTGAAGACATGGCTGACGTACGTAGTGAGTGCAGGTGGGAGTTTCAAGGATATGGAGAAACGAAACAGAAACAGGACCCCAGGGGAAAGACCACAGACGTGTCACGAGGCGATGCGGTGTAAAAAACGAAAACTAAACCTGTTGCCGTCGAGTCGATTCTGACTCACAGTTACCCTATAGGACAGAGTAGAACTGCCCTATAGGGTTTCCAAGGAGTGGCTGCTGGATTCCAACTGCCGACCTTTTGGTTAGCAGCCGAGCACTTAACCACTGCACCACCAGGGCTCTGATATAAACTTGAAGAAAATAGTCTCTGGGTGGTACGAACGTCCTTTGAACCCGGGATCCCTGCACCGAGAAGCTCCTGGACCCAGGAAACAGAAAGAGAGCTATAACCTTGAAGACACGAGGAGGAGCAGAGACCCGGCAGCAGGAGATGGAGTGGCGGGTGGGCTTCCCATCCCACGGAGAGAGAAAGCTGAGTGCCTTTGGGGAGAGACTGAAGGTCAGGGAGAGGCGTGCACAGCTGGAAAGAGGCTGTCCTGATGGAAGACCTGTATCCTGAGTGTTCTTGAGCCCAAATCCCCACAATCCTGAGCACGGTCTGTGAGTCCTGTGTGGCCACTGCAATGAATTATCGAACCCTGCAGAGAAGCAGAGAGTGCCGTGGGAGGGACGGCTGGTGTCAGAATTGGTAAAGATGCCCGAGAGAGGAGGCATGTCTGACCTCCGCCTCACAGGAATCAGCCTTGCCCTGCTGGTCTTGGTTCTCCTTCCCCCTTGTGGAGTTGCAGGAGGTCAGAGAACGCCCCCACACTGTTTTTACACACCCAGAGGTGCCGTGGAAGAAAAGCCTGGTGATTTCCAAAAACTCAGCCATTGAAAACCCTGTGGAGCACAGTTCTACTCTGACACACACGGGGGTGCCGTGAGTCGGGGTCAACTCACCTGCAACTGGTTTGGGTTTGGTTTTCCTTTCATCCTTCCCTGCTTCCTCTGTACGTCCAAACGTTCATGCTAAGAGCCTGTTCAACATCACGGAGCCCCCGATATGCAACCTTCCAGCCACCCTGCTTCAGAGAATCCCTGAATCCTCCAGGCTCTGGACTTGCTGGGTGGAACAAACGGTTAAATGCTCGACTACTCGCCGAAAGGGTGGCTTTTCGAACCCATCCAGAGGCACCTCAGGAGAAAGGCTTGGCAATCCGCTTCCAAAAAGTCACAGCCTTTTCAAGGTTTTCAACCTATTGAGCACAGTTCTACTTTGCACACACGGGGTCGCCATGAGTCGGAGCTGGCAGCAACTGGTTTGGGTTTTTTTGTTTTTTGCTTTTCCACGCTTTGGCGATGGAGCTGGGATTTTCCCAAAATTAGTTGAGAAGGGCCAATCTCAAAGCACACTGGCTCTGCAACCCGAAGCGGCTGCAGGAAGCCTGGGGTCCCAGGACTACGGACCAGTGCAGGTGGTCACCAGCTGGGGTGCAAAGAGGCAGCCAGGCTCTTGGTGACATCATTCTCCGGGGCCTGGTGGTCCCCCACCCCTGTGCCTGCAGCGAATGCTGTCGTCACACAGACCCCCACCCGCGTCTGCCTTGCCTGCATGGGGAGTCCTTCATCCCCACCTCATTATCATAAATCCTCTTGTCGACCCTTGGGACATGGAGGAGGCAACCAGCACCCCACTACTGCCGACTTCTTGTGAGCTGCCGTGTAGCCGACTGTGACTCCTGGCGTCCCTGTGTTACTGCCGACTTCTTGTCAGCTGCCGTGTAGCCGACTGTGACTCCTGGCGCCCCTGTGTGTGTCAGAGCACAGCTGTGCTCCATAGGGTTGTCAACGGCTGGTCTTCTGGAGGGAGGCTGACAGGCCTTTCTTCCAAGGTGCCTCCGGGTGGACTCGAACCTCCAAACTTTCAGTTAGTAGGCGAGCACTTAACCGTTCATGCCACCCAGCGCTCCTTCTCTAGGCTTGTTGTTGTTGTTCATTGTCCTCAAGTTGATTCCGACTCATGGCGACCCTACATGTGCAAAGCGGAGCAGCTCCATAGGGTGACCTTTTGGAAGCAGATTGCCAGGTCGTTCTGCGATGCACCTCTGGGTGGGTTCAGGAACCTCTGTATCCAACTACAGAGCAGAAAACATTAATTCTTAAACATGGTCAAGATAATCCTACCAAATTTTATCTGTATCACCCAAGAGGAGATTCAAGTTACTGGCAATCTATGGCTGAGTTAGGGAATTAAATAAAAGGATTGTGGGGTCCTTTTCCCAAGTCCTGGGTCATTTTTTTTTGCCATATTCTAAACCCTCTGCAGCAGAGTCTAACCCCATTCTCAGAGTCGGCTGTGAGGTCCAGTTAAAAAGCACATCACCGATTTCAGGTCCCAGTGTGGTCATTCCATGAGCCCCAGCCACTGTCCAGGCTTCCAGGAAAGGCACCCGGTCAAGAAATTGATAGAGCTCGCCTCAAAGGCGGGTCCGAAACTGCCAAAACCGCCATCCACGTTTTCCCAGCAGAAATGTATTCAGCAGATGAGAGAGAGGGAGATACTGTTTCCTTAGATAACTGGCTTTAAACTGAAGCACGATTTGGGAACGGAAAAGAACAAGAAAAATGCATCTTTCTATTCTGGCCAATGAATAAACAGAGGACAAACAACACTTACCCACGCAAAGCCGGGTTTCAAATCTCTCTTATTGACCTAGTTATATAGTCACTTTTAATGTAATAACGAAGCAATTAGAAAGGGTTACACAGGAGAGCAGTGCCGTCTGGCATGAATTATTTCATAATTACACTCACACACATCGCCAACCACTCATGCTCACGCCACAGACACACACACAACACACACATCACCCACAACACATACACAAATACACACAACACACTCACGCACAAAACCAAAACCCACTGTCGTCGAGTCGATTCCAACTCATAGAGGCCCTATAAGACAGAGCAGAACTGCCCTGTACAGTTTCCGAGGAGCGCGTGGCGGGTTTGAACTGCACGTCCACAAATACACACACAACACACACCCCTCACGACACACACAACACACACCACACCCACATACACACACGGACCACCTACACAAAACACACATACCTGCTCACACACCTACATACAGACCACAAACACACATACAACACACCCACAGACATACAGACCACACACACCAAACACACACACAACACACACACACACACACAACACACACACAACACACACACTAAATACATTCACACCTAGAGCTCATTTAGCAAAATGTTGAGATTTGATAAAACTGGGTGTTAGGTACACAAGCGTTCTTTATATTCTATTTCTCAAGGTGCATAAAATATTTTAGAATAAAAAATTTAAAAGTACATTAAAAATGGAAAAGATCATTTATTTTGATCAAGTGCTTATATGCATTTGCTCTCCAAGAGTATTTTTAGAATACACGTTGCCGTGATGTGAAGTAGAGACCCGTGACGTCTGCCCAGCTCCCCGGGGCCTGCCTCTGAGTCACGCAGACGTAATACATCCGGGGCCCCTGGGTGCCTCGCCCAGCTGGGTGGGATGCACCATACAGCCCACAGGCCCTAGGAGGACGCAGATGGTGCAGGGACAGGGACACTGAGGATGGGCCCGACTCCGGCCAGGAGCCCAGGAGGGGTCAGAGAGGCTGGAAATAAAGGGGCGGGGGGAGGCCGAGGCTGAGAAAACCCAGACACAACAGCGCTGGAGTCGTTGTTGGGTGCCCTCAAATCAATTCCGATTCAGCGATCCCACATGACAGAGTAGAGCTGCTCCGTAGGGTTTCCTGGCTGTAATATTTTTGGTGGAGCCCTGGTGGTGCAGTGGTTAAGAGCTCTGACTGTTAACCAAAAAGTCAGCAGTTGAAATCCACCAGGTGCTCCCTGGAAATCCTATGGGGCAGTTCTACTCTGTCCTATAGGGTCGCTATGAGTCCGAACCGACTCTATGGCAACAGGTTTGGTTTTTAATCTTTTTGGGAGCAGATCGCCAGGTCTCTCTCCCTCCAAGCCGCAGGCTGGGTTCAAACCACCAACCTTTCGATTAGCAACCAAGTGCTTAACCAGTCCACCACAATAACCCCATTGATTTGGGGACGGGGAGGGGGTGTCTTAGTCTCCTAGTGTTTCTATAACAGAAACACCACAAGTGGGTGGCTTTGATGAATAGAAATTTACTCTGACAGTTCAGGAGGCTAGAAGTCAAATTCAGGGCTCCGGCTCTAGGCGAAAGCTCTCTCTGTCTGTCAGCTCTGTGGGAAGGTCCTTGTCTCTTTCAGCTGCTGTTCCTGGGTTCCTTGGAGATCTCCCTATGGGATCCCCCGTCTCTGCCTGCTTGTGTGTCTAATCTGCCCTTTTTGTATCTCAAAAGTGATTGGCTTTAAGACACACCCTACAGTAACAGAGTCTTATTAATGTGACAAAAAAACCCCTATGCTAAAGGAGATTGCATCCACAGGTATGTTGTTGTTTGCTGCCTTCCCTGGACTCAATTGTGACTCATAGCCGCCCCACAGGAAGAGTAAAACTGACCCATAGGGTTTCCTAGGCTGTAAGGACTCAGCTGATGACCAAAAAAAAGGTTGGTGGTTCGAACCCAACAGCCGCTCCAAAGGAGAAAGATGTGGCAGTCTGCTTCTGTAAGATACAGCCTTGGAAACCCTATGGGGCAGTTCTACTCTGCCCTATAGGGTCACTATGAGTCGGAATCGACTCGACGGCTATGGATTTTTTTTTACGGGTAATCTTTACAGGAGCAGATTGCCAGGTCTTTCTCCCGAGAAGCCTCTGGATGGGTTCAAACCACCAACCTTTCAGTTTGCTGCCGAGCACTTCACCATTCGACCCCCAGAGCTCCTTAGCATCCACAGATATAAGGGAGCGATGGTTAAGGTTGTGTGTCAACTTTGCTGGGCCATGATTCTCGGTGGTTTGTCGATTGTATGATGATGTGATCATGTCCATGATGAGATCTGATATTATGTCATCACCTCCATGATGGGATCTGCTGTGAGTAGCCAATCAGTTGAAAGGGATTTTCCTTGGGGGCGTGGCCTGCATCTAATATAGGTAGACTTTCTGGCAAGGCTCATGGGCTTTTGCTCACTCTGGATCCTGCAGCTGGCTCCTGCTCGTCTGACCTCCAGTTCTTGGGACCTGAACTAGCAGCTTACCTGCCCTCTTACTTGCCAATCTTCAGATCTGTTGGCCTCTGCAGCCTGTAAGCCAGAGGTCTGCTTGGGTTCCCCAACCCCTGTGACTACATGAATCAGGAAAAGCCTCCAACCTGACCCACGGACTTGGGACATTCCAACCTCTACAACCACGTGAGCCGTTTCCCTGTTATAAATCTCTCCTTATATACATTTATATGCTTTACTGAATTTGCTTCTCTAGAGAACCCAGCCTAAGACAAAGGGTTAGGATTCCAATACATATTTTGGGGGGACATAATTCAATTCATAACACAAGGGCACACAGGTAGAAAGTGTGAAGAATGCTGGGAGAAGAAGTATTGGGGTAAAGGGCCACTGAGGAAGGGGGGCAGTCCACATCCTTGTCCCAAGAGGTTTCTGTCTGGTATATGAAGCCGAGCAAGTCTGAGAGACGGCCAGAGAGCGAGAGGAGGAAGAGGACCGTCCTTGTGACCGCGTGGTCCCCTGCCTCCTCCTCTCATCTTTCCAGTCAGGTGAGGGCCCCAGATACCCCCAGGTGAGTTGCCTTCTTGATGTAGCCTCTGGCTCTGAAACACCAACAGCGGGCTTCATTTAAAAATAAACAGAGTCTCCTAAAAACAGACCACGACATCTGCATTCTTTGAAAGATGCTGACCAAGCGCAGCCGTTGACCTCGAGGCCATGGGGAACCTTCAGCTGGGCAGAAAGGGGGTCCTTCCCATGTAGAAAGGTCAGATCCAGGCTGGAACACAGTGTCCCGGCTGCTGGCTGTGGTCTCAACATGCCCTGTCTTTGCGAGTGGGTGGTTTTAAATAACAGAAACTTACGGTCTCAAAGTTCAGAAGGCTAGAAGTCCAAATTCAGGGTGCCGGCTCTAGGGGGAGAGTTCCTCCTTGTTGGTGGCCCCAAGAGTTCCCTGGTGTTCCTTGGCGTTCCTTAGCACTCTGTGAGGGCATTCTAAAACTGAGGTGCTTGGCATGACTGAAAATGACCGCCCTAGGTCTAAAGCAAAGCTCCATTTTGTTTTTAAATTAAACTCTGGCTTGTCCTAAGTCCTCCTTACTGACTTCCTAAAAATATAACCTGTGGTTTAGAGTCTGGTGACACATAACTTCTTGCAATACTTTAACCCCCCTCAGCAAGCAACAAAGGGAGCAAGGATGTGGTTTTGTGAAGGAATGTTAATCAGGAAATGTTTATCCAGATGGTCTCAGGAGAAGGCTCAGAAAGCACGCCCAGGGAAGAATATATAGAAAGGCATTTCAGAAAATCGCTTGCTAGGTTGGCTCCAGGAAGTCTATGTTAGAAAACAGATCAGGTAACCTTGTAAAATTTTAGCTTGCTATTGTCTTGTAACTATATGTAATCCCAAACCCCTATGATTGTGGTCACATACCCCCTTCCCCACTTTTCTGTAAAAAAGCTCACCTCTTTCAGAATGTTGGAACACTTGGTACTTTTTGTTGTGTACCCTGTGTTTCCAGGTTCGAACTGTATTTTCACCCTCAAAAAAACTCATTGTTTTTACAGATTGAGTAGCTCACTCTCTGACAACTCCTTGGCCTTCCTTGACATTCCTTGATGTTCTCTAGCATTCTTGTTCTCTGGCATTTCTTGACATTTCTTGGCATTCCTTGATGTTCTTTGGAATTCCCTGGTGTTCCTTGATGTTCCTTGGCATTCCCTGGTGTTCTTTGATGTTCTTTGGAGTTCCTTGATATTCTTTGGCATTCCTTGACATTCCTTAATGTTCTTTGGCATTCCTTGATGTTCTTTGGTGTTATCTGGAGTTCTCTGATGTTCTTTGACATTCCTTGGTGTTCCCTGATATTCCTCGGCATTCTTGTTCTTTGGCATTTCTTGACATTCCTTGGCGTTCCTTCATGTTCTTTGGAGTTCCTTGATGTTCCTTGGCATTCCTTGATGTTCTTTAGAGTTCCTTGATGTTCTTTGGAGTTCCTTGATGTTCTTCGACATTCCTTGCTGTTCCCTGATGTTCCTCGGCATTCTTGTTCTTTCGCATTTCTTGACATTCCTTGGCGTTCCTTGATGTTCTTTGGCATCCCTTGATGTACCTTGGTATTCCTTGGAGTTCTTTGGCATTCTTTTGTTACTTGGCATTCCTTGGAGTTCCTTGGTGTTCTCTGGCATTCCTTGACACTTATGGCTATTCCCTACCACATCTTGGCATTCGTAGGCATGTCTTGGCATTTCTTGGTATTCCTTGGCATTTGCCTTACCCCTGTGTGTATCTCTGTGTGTATTCTCTTTTTAAAAGACACCACTTAGAAGTGATTAGATTTAAGACTCACCTTATTCAGGATGACCTCATTAACACAACAAAAGAAAACCCCAAACTCCAAACATGGTCATATTTACAGGTACCAAAAACCCACTGATACTGAGTTGATTCTGACTCATAGCGACCCTACACGACAGAGTAGAACTGCCCCACTGGGTTTCCAAAGCTGTAAATCTTTACAGAAGCAGACTGCCAAATATAGGTACAGGGGTTAGGACTTCAACATATCTTTTTTTGAAGGGACACAATTCAATCCACAACAATATAGAAATATAATTTTTTAAAAAAGGAATAAATTAAAAACTATCCTCAATCCCATGACTCAAAGATAAATATTTGCACATGCTAACATTTTTTGGTGACTGCGTGTGGAAACATATAAAACCCATTGCCATCGAGTCAATTCCAACTCATAGCGACCCTATAGGACAGAGTAGAACTGCCCCATAGAGTTTCCAAGGAGCACCTGGTAGATCTGAACTGCCAACCTCTTGGTTATCAGCCGTAGCACTTAACCACTATGCCACCGGGACATATACACGTAGCAAATTTGTTGTTAGGTACTGTGGAGTTCCTTCCAACTCATAGCAACCCCATGTACGACAGAACAAAACACTGCCCGGTCCTGTGCCAGCCACATGATTGTTGGTATGCTTGAGACCATTGCTGAAGCCACTGTGCCAATCCATCTCACTGAGGATTTTCTTATTTTTTTGCTGACCCTCTACTTTACCAAGCATGATATCCTTCTCCAGTGACTGGACTCTCTTGATCACATGCCTGAAGTATGTGAGACAAAGTCCTACCACCGTCACTTCTAAAGAGCATTCTAGTTGTACTTCTTCTAAGACAGGTTTTAGTTTATAAAGAAAACCTCTATTTCCAAACGGGGTCACCTGCAGAGGTACAGGGGTTAGAATTTCTGCATTTCTTTTTTGGGGGGCACCATTCAATCCATAACCCTCCCTCAGATACTTATTACTGCACTCAACACAAACTGAGCTTCCAGAGAACAAGCCGAAATGTTGGTCGTGTCCGCACTATGACTCTGAAGTGCTTTTTGTCCTTCTTGTATCAGGGGCTGCTTTCAGAAAGTAATTGAACCTATTTCTATGACAGAAAGGGCTTCCCCCCTCCATCATCCCCTCTTTTCTCCCTCAGTATTTACGCTTGGCTGGGAAGCCCTGCGGGTGGCACCAGCTTCCTCCTGTGCAGGGACTCTCTTCATCGATCACACCGTTCTTGTTTGTCTGTTGGCTTGCTTTTGCACTCGTTCTATGGGGCAGTTCTGCTCTGTCCTACAGGGTCTTTATGAGTCGGAATCAACTCGATAGCAACATGTTTGGTTTTTTGTTTGTTTGTTTGTTTTGTTTTAATGACTTCTTGATTCGCAAAGAGCTTAGCTCAGTCGGTTTTAAAATAATCCACCGTATTCCCAGGACATAAAATTCGCCTCTCTGTGAATTTTATGAACCTGCCTGTAGCTACCACCGTTGTCAAAGTGTTTTTACCCAGACACAAATAAAAGCGGCAATTTTCCTGGGGTCTCTTTTTCTTGTAGAAGAATGAGGTCCCCCTCCTTCTTTTTGGGCGCCTGGACCCCCCAGCCAAAGACAGAATTAGGAGAACACGTGAGCCCTTGCACAACAAAGCCCAGATTCTATATGGCCGTGGGTGGTCACTGCGGTGCCTGCCTGAGGCTTTGTAAGGGTGTGTGTGTGTGTGTGTGTGTCTACACTTGTCATAAATGAAAACACAAAAGAGAATTTTCAGTCAAGGAGAACAACGCAAGCCAGCATCACTGCGTGGTGTTTATTATCAGGATAATACCTCATGTTCTGTGGCCATCACAAAATCTTCTCAGCCTATGTTTCCAGATACCAAAAAAAAAAAGAGCTCACTGCTGTCCAGTCAGTTCCTATTCATAGCAACCCTACAGGACAGGGTAGAACTGCCCCATAGGGTTTCCAAGGTTGTAATCTTTACCGAAGCCGCCTGCCACGTCTTTCTCCTGTGGAACAGCTGGTGAGTTTGAACCATTGACCTTTCATTTAGCAGTCGAGCGCTTAAGCTTTGAGCCACCAGGGTTCCTTATAAAA
This sequence comes from Loxodonta africana, assembly GCF_030014295.1. Lineage (NCBI taxonomy): Eukaryota > Metazoa > Chordata > Mammalia > Proboscidea > Elephantidae > Loxodonta > Loxodonta africana. Next base: position 25,224,537 of record NC_087370.1, on the reverse strand, counting down.
GCAAAATGGTTTATTAAATGAGGATTAGCCATTTTTGTTCTCATGGGATTCTGATTTCTGGAGCCATGAAGGTTTAAAAGGACCTGCTCCAACTATTCAAACTATTGCCCTGAGATAATTTTGAAATTCAAACCTTGGGAAAACTGGTTTCCTGAGCCAAAAAAAAAAAAAAATGCCCACTGTCATCAAGTCGATTGCAATTCCTAGAGACCCTACAGGACAGAGCAGAACCGCCTCATAGGACTTCCAAGGCTGTAATCTTTACAGAAGCAGACCGCCACATCTTTCTCCCACGGGGCGGCTGGTGGGTTCAAACCGCCGACCTTTTGGTTAGCGGCCGAGCGCTTTTAACTACTGCGCCACTAGCGCTCCTCAGTTTCCTGAAAGTCACCTTTAAATCAAACAATAAGAAAAAAAAAAACTCATTGCTGCTGAGTCATTTCTGACTCACAGTGACCCTATAGGACAGAGAAGAGCTGCCCCACAGAGTTTCCAAGGCTGTGATCGTTCCGGAAGCTGACGGGCACATCTTTCTCCAGAAGACTGGCTGATGACTCTGAAGGAATGACCTTTCAGTTAGCAGCCAAGCACTTTACCACTGCGCCACCAGGTCTCCCACACGATCATAATAAACAAAAAAAAAAAAACCAAACCCATTGCCATCGAGTCAATTCCGACTCATAGCGACCCTACAGGACAGACCCTACAGCCCCATAGGGTTTCCAAGGAGCACCTGGTGGATTCTAACTGCTGACCTTTTGGTTAGCAGCCGTAGCTCTTAACCACTACGCCACCAGGGTTTATAATAGTGACATTAAAATCATAAAATTCCTAGTAACGAACCTAAAGAGAACTTTTGCGGACTGACGCGGAGGAAATTATAAAGTTTTCATTATAGGTACAGAAACGTGCCAAGTTAACAGACAGGTATGCCATTTTCACTGACAGGAAAATTACTGTTACAAAGAAGGCAATTCTCCTTCAACTGCGACCTCAGAATAGTCGATTAGATTTGTTGTTGAACGCAAAATTAGAACTCTTTAGATCTCCAGAGTAAATTTAAACGGCAAATGAATATCAAAAAATAGGTTATCATTAAAAGAATACAGACTAAACTGTAATATTTTCATCGATGAAATTATATTTTAAAGATAGTATGAAGCGATGGAGTCCCTGAGCGGTGCCGTTAAGTGCTCGACTACAAGCTGAAAGGTTGTCAGTTTGAGTCCACCCGAAGGCACCTTGGAAGGAAGGCCTCGTAATCCATTTCTGAGAGGTCAGAGCCTTGAAAACCCTATGGAGCAGTTCTACTCTGCACACACGGGGTCGTCGTGAGTTGGAATGGAGTCCACGGTGCCTGATAACAACACGTGCTTATAAACGGATTACCAAGTGCCTTATATGCCTGGGAAAATGCAATCATGAAAACGGAAGCATTGATGCGTCTGAAGTGTGGTGCTGGCAAAGAATACCGAACATACCGTGGATTGCCAGAAGAACAAAGAAATCGGTCTCAGAAAAAACACAAACGATCTGGTGTTGAAGAGGAAAATGAATTTAAATCTCAGAAACCCTCATGGCAGCCGGTGGGTGTAGGGCCAAATTACCAACAGCCAGGCCAGAAGGAACCTGATATCAGTGGATCTCAGTGAAGGGGGAGGCCGGGCTCAATCCATCACGTTAGGGTTAGCCAAGGGATTATCCTTGATATTACTTCCTCCTCTTCGTTTTAGGGAACCCTGGTGGCGTAGTGGTTAAGTGTTATGGCTGCTACCCAAAGGGTCGGCAGTTCAAATCCGACAGGCACTCCTTGGAAACTCTATGGGGCAGTTCTACTCTGTCCTATAGGGTCGCTATGAGTTGGAATCGACTCGACGGCACTGGGTTTGGTTTTTTCTTGTTTTCTTCGCTGTATGGGCTCTGGTGGTGCAGTGGTTAAGAGCTACGGCTGCTAACAAAAGGTCAGCAGTTCGAATCCAGCAGCTGCTCCTTGGTAACCCTATGGGGCAGTTCTGCTCTGTCCTATAGGGTCCCTGTGAGTCAGAACAGACTCCATGGCAATGGGTTTGGTTTTTTTGTTTGTTTCTCCTACAGAAACGGCTGGCACTTTTCCATCCCCCCCTCCTTTCTTCCTCCAGCTATTTACATTTGGCTAGGAAATCCTGTGTGTGTGTGTGTGTGTGGTGTGTATGTGATTTGTACGTGTGTCGGCATGTGTTTGTGTGTTTGCGCGTCTGCATGTGTTTTCCAGTGTCGCAGCGAAACGCCACACTTGCACTCTGCTAAAGATAAAAATAAAGAGTTTCCGGGAAAGATAAAAGTTTCCTGGAACTGGGAGCCACAGGAGTATCCAGGCAGGATGCTGCAACGTTGCAAACTAAAGGAAGGAAGGAAGGACGGTGAGCCCCTTATCAACTGGACCAAACAAGGTCTCTGTACTCACTGGCTCTGGGGGTTCAGAAAGGAGGGAAAGAAACAAAAGTTAAAAAATCCTGTCGCCTGTTGAGTTGATTCCAACTCACAGCGACCCTATAGGACAGAGTAGAACTGCTCCATAGGGTTTCCAAGGAGCGCCTGGTGGATTTAAATTGTAAAAAAACCAAAACCAAACCCACTGCCATCGAGTCAATTCCGACTCATAGCGACCCTATAGGACAGAGTAGAACTGCCCCGTAGAGTTTCCAAGGAGCGGCTGGCGGATGTGAACTGCTGACCTTTTGGCTAGTGGCCGTAGCACTTAACCACTACGCCACCAGGGTTTCCATTTAAACTGCGCTTCCACCTTAATTACAGATTTTACGAAAAGTCAGCAGAAAGTGGGCAGAGATCTCAGTGGGTAAAGAAAGTCTGGTTCGAAAGAGTTAGTACATTAGACTTAAAAAAAAAAATTGCCATTGAGTTCAGTCCGACTCACTGCGACCCTGTAGGACAGAGTAGAACTGCCCCACAGGGTTTCCAAGGAGCAGCCAATGGATTTGAACTGCCGACCTTTTGGTGAGCAGCCGAGCTCTTAACCACTGTGCTACCAGGGCTCCAAGTTCGATTAAGACTTGGTTAACCAGCTTTCACTTCATCTCGGTCACAGTTACAGGACAGTTGCCGGGCTTCATGTTTACTGAACGTTACCAGTTCTATTTCCTAACCACAGGTCATCAGGAGGGACCAGGTGCTTGGTGCAGCTGGGTCAGTTCCGACTCATAGCGACCCTGTGCACAACAGAATGAAACACTGCCCGGTCCTGTGCTACCCTCACAATTGTTCTTATGCTTGAGCCCATTGTTGCAGCCACTGTGTCAATCCATCTCGTTGAAGGTCTCCCTCTTTTCCGCTGACCCTCTACTTTACCAACCATGACGTCCTTCTCCAGGGACTGGTCCCCCCTGATAACATGTCCAAACTACCTGTGACCAAGTCTCGCCATCCTCACTTCTAAGGAGCACTCTGGCTCTACTTCTTAGGCGTTTCACAACCGTCCCATGTGTGTCCTTATTTTCCGAGCTCCTTGCTTTTCTGTGGACTCCCTGGTTCTGCAAATGATTAGCAGTCACTCAGCTGCTAACTTAAAGGTTGGAGGTTCGTGTTTACCCAGAGGTACCTTAGAAGAAAGGCCTGGCAATCTACCTCCAGAAAACCAGTCAATGACAACATCATAGATCACAATCCCATCCCCAATCGATCATGGGGGCGCCGCAGAGCTGGGCAGTGCTTCGTTCCCTTGTATGTGGGGTCACCATGGCTGGAAGCTGACTCAATGGCCACTGGCCTCAGTAGGATCACGTGCTGCAGTTAGGCTCTTCAGAACCTTACTTTTCACTGCACAGCAAGGAAGAACAAAGAAAACTAAAGACACAAGGTCAAGATTAGCCCAAAGGACTGATGGACCACATCTACCACGGCCTCCACCAGACTGAGTCCAGCACAACCAGATGGTGCCCGGCTACCATCCCTGACTGCTCTGACAGGGATCACAACAGAGGGTCCCAGACAGAGCTGGAGAAAAATGTATAACAAAACTCTAACTCAAAAAGAAAGACCAGAGTTGCTGGCCTGACAGAGACTGAAGAAACCCTGAGAGTATGGCCCCGGACACCCTTTTAGCTCAGTAATGAGGCCACTCCTGAGGTTCACCCTTCACCCACAGATTAGACAGGCCCATAAAACAAAATGAGACTAAAGGGGGACACCAGCCCAGGGGAAGGACGAGAAGGCAGGAGGAGACAGGAAAGCTGGTAATAGGGACCCCAAGGTCGAGAAGGGGAGAGTGTTGACATGTCGTGGGGTTGTTAACCAATGTCATAAAATAATATGTATACTAACTGTTTAATGAGAAGCTAGTTTGTTCTGTAAACCTTCATCTAGAGTACAATTTAGGAAAAATAAAGTTCAGTTCCAAAAAAAAAAAAAAAAAAGGTTGGAGGTTTGAGTTCACCCAGAGGTGCCTAGGAAGAAAGGCCTGGAGATCTTTCAAAAAGTCAGCCACTAAAAACCCTATGGAGCACAGTTCTACTCTGACACACACAGGAACCATGAGTCACAATCAAGTCAACACACCGTTAAAAATTGGATGAGTAGAATGAAACCAATTACCAGAAAACTGTAATACGGCAAGTCAATTTCTATTAATCTAGAGAAGAAATTTGAGTGACTGTCTTTTATTTCTTTTCTTTTTCTTTTATTGTGCTCTAGGTGAAACTTTACAGAGCAAAAATGAGTTTCTCATTCGATAGTTTGTACGTAAAGCTCTCCGGGACATTGGCTGCATTCCCCACAACCCATAACACGTCAGCACTCTCCCCATTTCCGCCCCGGGTTCTCCAGTTTCCTTTCTCTGCATTTTCTGTCCCTTCCTCCCTTCTCATCTTTGTTTGAAGAGTGACCATCTTTAATTAGAAAACAGCTGGTAGTAAATTGAGGTGGCCCTGGGTGTTACAAACAGTGAACACACTCAGCTGCTGAATGAAAGGTTGCAGGTTCCAGTTCACCCAGAGATGCCTACGAAGAAAGGCCTGGAGATCTATTTGTGAGAAATCAGCCATTGAAAACACGGTGAAGCCCAGTTCTACCCCGACACACACGGGGGCGCCATGAGTCAGAGTCGACTCAGTATCAAGGGGTTTAGGGGTTCCTGGATGGTGCACATGATTAACACTCAGCTACTAACTGAAAGGTCGGCAGTTAGAGCCCACCTAGAGACACCCTGGAAGAAAGGCCTGGCAATCTACTGTTGAAAAATCAATTACTGACAACCCTGTGCAGCCCAGTTCTACTCTGACACACATGCGGGCGCCATGAGACTGAATCAGCTTGACGGCAACTAGAAAAAACTCCTTTAATGGAATCGCCCCTGAAAAATGTCTCCCTCATTTGGGGGGCAAACAATCCCATCAGCCCAGCCCCACCTCCTTTCTCACCTGGTCCACCCTTCAGGACCAAGTGACATCTCGATGGGCCCCCACCTTCTCTCCTTGTGCCCCATGAGTCAGCAAACCGGGGTGACTCTTCTTCACAACGTCTCTTGGGATCCACTTCCATCTCCCAACTCGGTGGCATCATTCTAGAACCTTCTATCCTAAACATCTAGGTGTCTGGGGACATGGCAGCCCCTTGACCAACCCCTTTTGTATGATTATCACTCTAAAGAGACCAGGCTCTCTTGCAGACCTCTTTTACCCCATAACTTCGCTCCAGGACAGACCCCCCCACCAAAAAAAAAACCAAATCTGTTGCCGTCGAGTCTATTCCCACTCATAGCGACCCCAGACAGAGTAGAACTGCCCCGTAGCGTTTCCAAGGAGCGGCTGGTGGATTCGGTCTGTCGGCCTTTTGGTTAGCAGCCGAGCTCTTAACCACTGCGCCACCGGAGAGGGAGATAATCGAGTCGGATGCAGGATCAACTTCCGATAAATGGACCATGTCTTGCAGACAACTTCCCCTCGCAAGAAATAGTGGCTACTTTCCATTCACCAGGAGTCCCTGGGTGGTGCACGTGTGCAGCAGATAACCCAGAGGTTGGAGGTTCAAGTCTACCTAGAGGCACCTCAAAAAAAGGGCCTGGTGGGTCTACTTTTGAAAAATCAGCCATTGAAAACCCTGTGGAGCACGGTTCTACTCTGATCCACGTGGAGGCGCCTTGAGCTGGGGTCCACTAACTGATTTTACTGGTCTGGTTCAGAGCTCAGCTGCTACCCAGAAGGTCAGGAGTTTGAATTCACCAGCCACTCCTTGGAAACCCCACGGGGCAGTTCTGCTCTGTCCTGTAGGGTCGCTATGAGTAGGAATCAACGCGACGGCAACGGGCTTGGTTTTGCTTTGGGGATGCAGATTAGGGGATTCTACCCCAGGCCTGAGCGCCTCGTAGTCTGAGGCCTGTCACTGACAGACGATGGCGTCAGATTATTTCCATACAGAGAAAATCCTATTCTTTCCCTTCACCCACCTTGTCTGAGTAGCTACTAGATTCCAGGTGCCACGAATCCAACAGAATGGACAGAAAGACACCCTGCCCACCCGCCCTGTACATGTTAGTAATGAACCAAGAAAAGCCACGGGCGAGGACAGTGAAATGCACACAACGCCAGAGAGTGTCGGCGCCAAGGGGGAAGTAAAAAGTAACTAGGCCTGAGCAACAGAAAGACAAACAACCCATTCAAGAAACGGGCAAAGGACTCCAACAGACATTTCACCAAAGACGATACTGACACGGTCAAAAAGCACACGAAAAATGCAAATCAAAACCACAATGAGATATCACCAGTCTCTCTCTCTTGAACACCCACACACACACCCACACACAGACGGCTATGACTAAAACCACAGAAAACAACAGGTATTGGGGAACCACTGGAGAAACCGAAACCATCACACATTAACGTCTGCCAAGTCCTCAGATAGTTAAACATGCAATTACCATATGACCCGTCAACTCCACTCCTAGGTACGGTGAAACCTGTGAGAGCCGGAATTCAATAGGACTGCCTCATTTCTCCAAGTCTCCAAAGTCTCCTGCCTTCGACAGCGTGCCGTCTTACCACTTTTCTATCCCTTGTTTTAGCGGGAAATATTTGAGCTTTCCTTTTCTGACAGGCTTCTGCCTTACACAGGTTCTGGCGTTCACGGGTTTTACTTTAGGTACCCAAGAGAAATGAAAACGCGTGTTAAAATGAAAATGTGTACACAAATGTTCATACCAGCATTGTGCACGATAACTCAAAGATGGAAACAACCCAAGTGTCCATCAGCAGATGAATGGAAAAGTAAGATAAGTAATGTAACTGAACAGTGCGGGTGAAGATTACTGAAATGGCCAACGCCATGGAGCCCTGGTGGTGCAGTGGTTAAGAGCTCGGCCGTTAATCAAAAGGTTGGCAGTTCGAATCCACCGTCTACTCCTTGTAAACCCTACGTGGCAGTTCTACTCTGTTCTATAGGGTCGCTATGAGTTGGAATCGACTCGATGGCAGTGGGTTTGGTTTTGGTTTTGGCCATCCTCAGAAAGCCCTGCTTTGTCCTTTCTCTCCTCTGACTGGTGTGGCCCCTTTTCAGGCATCAAGGTCACTCAGTCTGGCAGCTTTGATCTACATCACTCTCTGAGCCTTCACGGCAAGGCTGGGGTGGTTCAGTGTTAGGGTCCTTGCCTGCATGCAGGAGGCCAGGGTTCGATTCCTGGCCAGTGTACCTCGTGTGTGGCCCCCACCTGTCTGTCGGTGGAGGCTGGCGTGTTGCTGTGATGCTGAACAGGTTTCAAGGATCTTCAGACTAAGGCAGACTAGGAAGAAAGGCCTGGCTATCTACTTCCAAAAACCAGCCAACAAAAACCCTATGGATCACAACAGTCTGACCTACAACCGATCATGGGGATGGCACAGGACCGGGCGGCATTTCATTCCGTTGTGCATGGGGTCACCATGTGTCGGAGGCCAACTCAACGATACCCAGAAACCCAGTGCCATCGAGTCAATTCTGACTCATAGCAACCCTAAAGGACAGAGTAGAACTGCCCCATAGAGTTTCCAAGGAGCACCTGGCGGATTTGAACTGCTGACCCTTTGCTTAGCAGCTGTAGCACTTAACCACTACACCACCAGGGTTTCGAACTCAATGATACCTAACAACAATAACAACAACAACAACCGGCTCTTCACAACCCAAGGGGCTCTGAGCACTGACTTTGCTCCAGCCCAGCTCCGGGACCCCGTGGCTGGATTCCAGGAAACCAGACAGAAGGTCTGAGGGTCGCTTCCCGATGTCTGCTGCCTGAGCTCAGCCACAGGGAGGAGAAAAGAGAAAAGGAAGCGGGATATTTTCCAAGCACTCAATTAGGAGATACACTGTGAGGACCATTAACCCTCCATTTGCACGCTGTCCGTCTCCGGCAGTCCTGTCCTTGATAATCGAGCACCAGTGACACCCAGTTCCCACAGATGGATGACAACCAATTAGTCCTACACGACAAACAAACCCAGAATTAATTAATCGGCGGCCTGCCTGGGTGATGTACAGGATGGAAGCTTTCACAGCTGAGCGCCCCAGATCACTTCAAATAGGTCAGGAGGGTGATCGATGGGTTTGAAATTCCATCGTTGAGAGCAGCCCCATTCAGCCGGAATTTAATGCCAGGAATAAAACGAGCAATGCCCTGGCTGGCGTTGAACATTTTCAGGGTGCCAGCTCTGGTCTTTCCTTTTACTCCATCAAGGAGAATTCCAGAAATTACCCTGTGGAATAGCAGGCGTCCAAAACAAACGAAGACCAAGAGATAAAACCTTTCCAATCGAAGGAAAGGAGGACCCTCGTCGGCAGTTCGAATCCATCAGCTGCTCCTTGGAAACCCTATGGGGCAGTTCTACTCTGTCCTATAGGGTCGCTGTGAGTCTGCATGGACTCAGTGGCAATGTTTTTTTTTTTTTCTTGGTATTGAAGGAAAGGGTGTCTGGTGCCATCAAGCAGGCTTTCTTAAATCAACTTGAGCTGAGCTGTAATTGAGCCGCTAATGAGTGCAGAGGAATACCCAGAGAATTAAAGCAATCAGGCCAATTATGAATTTAATTAGCTGACAGAGAGCCCTGTCACACAGGGCTTCCAACAGGTTCCTCCCGGTTCGGACCCCTGATGAGAATTTGCATTTCCACCCCAGATATACTGAATCCGAATCTTCGGTTTCACAAGATCTCCAGGTGATTCTTACCTGTAATAAATTGTGAGAACCTCTGCTCTGCTAGTGGTCCTCGGAGTTGGTCCCTAACCAGCAGCGTTAGCATTGCCCGGGAACTTGTGAGAACCGTAAATTCTCAGCAGGGGTCTCTTGGTTTTTTAATCTTGGGTGAGTTTCCTTTTTAAAGGACGGCATGGCAGCAGAGCTGTGAACCCTCAGGAAAAGTGACCATTTTGGCTCCAGAAGTCATGGCATCCCAGGGAGATGCCAGGATTCCACGGACACGCACACAGGGAACACTTTTGCACTCCCTGCTGAAAACGTGAAAGAGACAGTTCAGAGAGATGGCTGTTGTTGTCTGTCACCACTGTTCCGGTCCCGACTCGAGGTGACCCCCGGCCTTTCTTCCGCAGCGCCTCTGGGTGGGTTTCGAACCGCCAACCTTTCCGCTGGTATTTGCATGCTTACCCACTGCACCATCAGGGACGCCTGTGTAAACTACGAGCTCCAACTACTGCAACATTGGAAGGAATGAAGAAACTCCAAGCGCGAGCACACACGTATTCACCAGTAGGTGGTTTCTGAGGGTGGAGCCCACCCCGCACGGGTTCCTGTTGTGGACTGAATTGTGTCCCTTAAAGTATGTGCTGGAATCCTGACCCTTATTTCTGTGGCAAGGATCCTGTTTGGAAATAGGGTTTTCTTGGTTAGGTTAATGAGGCTGTATCAGTGAAGGGTGTGCCTTAAACCTGATCACGTCTGAGTTATAAAAAGAGCAGATGAGACTCAGAGACACACACTCGGGGGAAGATGGAAGCCCGGTGAGTGGTCACCAGGAACGAAGGAACGCCCAGGGCTAGGGACAAGGAAGGAATCCACACGCCCAAGGGCTCCTTCCTGGCCTGGACTTTTAGCTTCCAGAACTGTGGGAAAATAAATTTCTACTCCTTATCTATGAGTTGGAATCGACTCGACAGCAGTGGGTTTGGTTTGATATTTTTTTATGTAGAACAAAATTCTCACACACACACACACAAAAAAAAAAACAGATTTACTGGTCTGACAGAGACTGGAGAAACCCCAAGAGTACAGCCCCCAGACACTCTTGTAGTTTGGTACTGAGGTCACTCCTGAGGTTCACCCTTCAGCCAAAGATTAGACAGGTCCATAAAACAAAATGAGACTAAAGGGGCACACCAGCCCAGCGGCAAGGACGAGAAGGCAGGAGGGGACAGGAAAGCTGGTAATGTGGACCCCAAGGTCGAGAAGGGACAGTGTTGACATGTCTTGGACCCATGTCACAAAACAATATGTGTATTAATTGTTTAATGAGAAACCAGTTTGTCCTGTAAACCTTCATCTAAAGCACAATAAAGAAAATTAAAAAAAAAAATTTCTATTTCTCTAAGCCAGCCCCTTGTGGTATGTGTGTCAGCAGCGCTGGGTAACTAGGAAGGCCCCCTGTGCATGGCTGGGGCCCCAGCTGAGGGAGCCCAGGCCAGTCTTGCCCAAACAGCTCCGGCGATCTACAGGGCCCTGAGCAAAGACGTAGCTTATACGCTTGAACTGGGGCCGCAGGACTAAACAGCCCAGGAGCCTGGACTTCAGGAACGGCACATGCTGTCAACAGGGAAAATCCGCTCCTCCCGGACCTGCCTCCCGAGGCTTGGCGCTGAGGCAGCTGTGACCTTCAGGCGTCGGCCAACACTCCATCAGAAAATTCAGCGCCCTGCTCACCATCTCAGTTTTGGAGACCCCTCCAGAGAAAGAGAAAGTGCCCAGGTGGCACGGGTCGGAAGCGGGCAGATGACAGCATCATGAGGGACGACTGAAGGGGGCTTAGCTTTCAAAACCACCTGTCACTGGAGAACCCAAACGGGCCGCGGGTAAGGGCAATCACACCAGTCGCAGACGCGGTAACATCAAGCGTTTTGGAATCCCAAAGATCTAATCGGAGGTGCTGTCAGTAAGAGAATGGGGTATAGGTCACCCGATAAGCAAGGTACGCACGGGCTGAACTGTGCTTACTCAGGAAACTGCAGTGACCCATTTCGCTCGGTTTCCACCCCATCTTTGAAGAACGGCTTTCAGCTCAACCCCTGTGAAATGGTTCTCTACAGTTTCGTAAGTAAACAACACAGTTCAGCCCGTGCGGACGTGGCTCACGATAAACCCACGCACACAACGCTTACCGGTTAATCTGCCCCTGGGGAAAAAAAATCTGTCGTTTCCCTAAGGGGTAAATTCAATTCATGCCAGCATTCTAAATATGGATTGTGCGTTTTCAAGCCACTAGACACAGAAGAAATTTCGCAGAAGAACAAACGCGTCTCGGAAAAAGTACAGCCAGAACGCTCCTTTAAACACGAGGATGCTGAGACTTTAGCTCACTGAACTTTGGACACGTCACCGGGAAAGACCAACAGCTGGAAAAGGACATCGTGTTTGGTAAAGTGGAGGGTCAGTGAAAAGGAGGGCAACCCTCCATGAGACGGACTGACACAGCGGCCACAGCAAGGGACGCGAACACACCAATGATCGCGAAGACGGCCCGGGTCAGGTCGTGTTTCGTTCCGTTGTACACGGGTCTCGAGTCGGAGCTGAGTCGACAGCAACTAACAACACGTATAAATGTATAGTGACCAGCCGCTGGGAAAGGACATCGGGTTGGTCAGGTAGAGGGTCAGTGAAAACTAGGGCAACCCTCCATGAGAGGGACTGACACAGTGGCCACAGCAAGGGACGCAAACACACCAGCCCTCGGAGGGACGGCGCAGGACCAGGCAGCATTTCGTTCTGCTGTACGAGGGGCCACCGCGAGTCGGAGCGGACTCAACAGCAACTAACGATAGATTTCAGGGCAGGTAGGTACTTAGACGCAAGCTCTCTCTGTGTTTCCTGAATATTTTAAATAATAAAAGTCACGTAACCAAATGTGGAAAGAAACAGTAAATGAAAGAATTACAGGGAAGCACATGTTTGCATAATGACGTGAGGCTCTAAGATATTTCCCAGTGAACTAGAAACTGATGTTAATTACTAGCACCCGGTGGACAAACAAACCGTCAATGAGGCCGGCTGTTAATGGAATAGTTGGAGGGTCCAGTCCACCCAGAGGTGCCTCAGAAGAAAGCCTTGGCAACCTACTTCTGAAAACTCAGCCACTGAAAACCGTATGGAGCACAGTTCTACTCTGACACACAGAGGGAGGCCATGAGCTGGGATCCAGTTGATGGCAATACGTTGTTGTTGTTGTTGTTTTAAAAACTCAGACTTATAGCTTCCAGACTATGAAAAAATAAATTTCTGCTCTTTAAAGCTACCCGCCTGTAGTATTTATTTATGGCAGCCCTAGAAAACTAAGCCTATTTCCACGAATTTTTGCTAAGGTGCTTAATTAATATTTGAGTTGAGTCCACCGAGAGGTACCTAGGAAGAAAGGCCTGGCAAGCTACTTCCCAAAAATCAGCCACTGAGAACCCTATGGCGTGCAGTTCTACTCTGACACATGGGGACATCATAAGTTGGAATCTACTCAATGGCAATAGGTTTTTTTTCATGCTCTGATTTGGACTTCTAGCTTCAAGACTGTGAGACAATAAATTTCTGTTCTTTAAAGCAACCCACCTGTAGTATTTTGTTCTGGCAGCCCTGGAAAACCAAACTTATTTCCACCAATTTTTGTTCAGGTAGTTAATTAGTATTTGGTTTGAGTCCACTCAGAGGTGTTTAGGAGGAAAGGCCAGGCAATCTACTTCTGAAAAACCTGCCCTTGAAAATCCCATGGAGCGCACGGGGGCGCCGTGAGTCGGAGTCGATGTGACCACAGTCGGTCAGCCCATGTTCACCAGGTTTCCTTCTCAGAGAGCACTTCCTCCAGGGAGCTCTGGCAGAAGGATTTGCTTTCTGGAATTCTCACGATTGGGATCTGGGTAAAACAAGGCTCCAGGGAGGACACCGTTCCCTGGGCCCCTTTACAACCTTCAGGCTGTTCTTGGAGGAGGACCTATGTGGCCACATGCGGACGTCACCTGCGAGGCAGTCACTTTCCTTGACAAGGAGCGCTCTAGCACGTGCAACTCGCAGCCACGAGAAAAATGGAGCGGAGATTACAAGTGCAGTTCTAATGTAAGAGAGCTCCCAGGTGACCGAGGAGTTGGTTATTTTTTGTTGCCCTGACAACCGGCACAAAGCATCCAGGTTCCAGGGTGACTATGTGTGATGAACGTTCTATGCAAAAGTGAGGTTCAAGCCCACCCAGAGGCACTTCGGAAGAAAGGCCTGGCTATCTACTTCCAAAGAATAACAACAGTGTTTTTAGATAATTTTTCTGTACCGGAAACCTCCTTATCAAGAGACAATGGTATCCACGGAAACTCAGGTTTGGACATGAATTAATTCCTTTCTGGTTGGATCTGAGGAAAACACTATACTCTCGGTTAGAACAACAGTTGGAGAACTTCAGCCCAAGGGAGAAGGCTTGAACACTAAGAGAAATACACATTCAAGGTCAAACGGACAGCTGTGATTTATTTCTCAGGGTGTCCATCCTGACAACTGTCTTAAATTAAATATGATTACAACCCAAGGCGCAGCAAACCGCACGGTTAATGGGCATCTCCTGTGGCCCAGTGGGAAGCAAGATGAGGGGGATGGACACGAGGCCGTCAGTGCTGCCAGGTAGCCGGACACCCCCAGGGAGGTCATCGCCTTCTCTAAGCGTCACCTCCACAATTCTGTGGTCGTATGTGATGGCGACGGTGGGTAAGAAAGCAGCAATCATCATCATCCTCACCATCACCAGCACCATCTTCATCATCATCGCCATAATCAACGCCATTATCACCAACACCATCATCTTCAACATCACCATCCTCACCTCATCATCACCATCACCACCATCACCATCATCATCGCAGTAGCTGTCACCCGTTGAGACCCTACAACGTACAAGGTGTTTTCCAGAGGTGTATCCTTTGGCTGTGATAAATCTACAATCACAGTAAGCACTGTACTTCCTGTGGTTTCCGTGAGTTATTGCCGCGAATCATCAAACCCAGTGGAGAACGGGGAGTCGGCAGATGAACACGAGGGTGTCGTGTGCGTTCCCCAGCTCGCACCTGGCGTCTGCCTATTTGGTGGTCTGAAGGATGGCGTCCTTTCAACCCGTGAGAGCCACCCCGCTCCAGGTGGCTAGGTGCACAGATAGAGAGAGAGCTGGGCGGGTGGCTGGTGTCAGAGATGATGAAGTGAGAAGGCGGGGACAGGGTCCCTCCCCACATTGGCTATATGCTGATTCTGATCCACAAAGTTATTCTCCAAGCCTGGAAGCTTGGAGGCCAGCTAGGTGCCTGTACTGTGGCCCAGGTAACAGACAGCTGTCCCATGGAGAGGGGCTGGCCATGACAGAAACGGGAACGAGCGTTGTTCATAGATATTTAAGAAGCAGAAGCAGAGGGCTCAAGTACTGGTTAGGGATAGCAAGAGGGACAGTGTCTGGAAGAACCATGAGAGAAAACCCCAGGGTCTAGCCTGGACCGCTGGGCGGATGGGGGCACCACTGACCAAAACAGGGAGGTGCCGATGCTGCCTTCAGACCTGAACGTGCTGGGCAGGCAGAGAGGTCCAGCTGGTAGGAGATCTGGACAAAGGTGTGGAGTCGGGACGCTAAGACAAAACGTGGAGAGGGGCTGCACGTGGGGCAGCTAGGAGGCGCGGGGGGCCGGCCAGGAGGGAGACCAGGCAGTGCGCCTAAGTCTTTCAGGAACGTTGGCTGGCACTGACAGCCTTCGGAAGGTTGATTACAATTCCGCCGACTCAGATAAGTGTGCTGTTAACTGGATTAATACAGCTCTCCTGGTAGAACGTAAAGGAGCTCTGGTGGCGCAGAGGTTGAAGCACTGGGCTGCTAACCGAAAGGCTGCAGTTGGAACCCACCAGCTGCTTCTCGGGAGAAGGGTGTGGCAGTCTGCTTCCGGAGAGATGACAGCCTGGGAAATCCCATGGGGCAGTCCTACTCTGTCCTCTAGGGTCACCAGGAGTCGGAATCGACTCGATGGCAACGGGTTTGGTTTTTGGTAAAACACAAATTCCTTACGGACAGAAACCAAGCATATCCGGTTTTATTAAAAGAATACCTGCTGACAAATTAAAATCGCAATGAGATACCCCTTCGCACCCACTCTTGCTGTCAGCTGCCGTGCAGTAGGCCCCCGACTCACAGCGACCCCATGCACAACAGAACGAAGTGCTGCCCCGTCCTGCACCAACCCCATGATCGATGTGAGACCAGACTGTTGTGATCCATAGGGTTTCCGTTGCCTGATTTAAGAAAATACATCAACAGGCCTTTCTTCCTAGTCTTAGTCTGGAAGCTCCACTGAAACCTATTCAGCATCATAGCAACACGCAAGCCCCCCACTGACAGACGGTGGTGGCTGCACGTGAGGAGCACTGGACAGGAATCAAACCCGGGTCCCCCGCATGGAAGGAGAGGATTCTACCACTGAGCCACCATGTATCGATATCCTGCTGGTTCTAGTTCTCTCAGGACCCCTGACTGATACAAAAGGGGCCCATTTCTCAAGATGCAATTGGGAAAGAGCTGACAAAGACAGGCTTTCCCACAGAGGTGTGTTATGGATTGAACTGTGTCCCCCCAAAATGTGTGTCAACTTGGCTTGGCCAAGATTCCCAGGATTGTGTGACTGTTCACCATTTCATCACGTGATGTGATTTTCCTTTGTATTGTAAATCCTGCCTCTATGATATTAATGAGATGGGATTAGAGGCAGTTATGTTAATGAGGCTGGACTCCATCTACAAGATCAGGTTGTATCTTGAGTCATTCTCTTTTGAGATATAAAAGGGAGAAGTGAGCAAAGAGACAGGGGGACCTCCTACCACCAAGAAACAAGAGTCAGGAGAATAGCACGTCCTTTGGACCTGGGGTCCCTGTGCTGGGAAGCTCCTAGGCCAGGGGAAGATTGATGACAAGGACCTTCCTCCAGAGCCGACAGAGAGAGAAAGCCTTCCCCTGGAGCTGGCACCCTGAATTTGGACACCTAGCCTCTTAGACTGTGGGAGAACAAACTTTTGCTTGTGAAAGCCACCCACTTGTGGTATTTCTGTTATAGCAGCACTAGATGACTAAAACAAGGTGTTTGCTGCTTGCGGGCGTCATTCCTTGGAGCAGTAGGGTGTAGGGTGTGTGTGGGGCGCTCTTCAGGGCACCTGGTTTAGATGGGCTCTGGGTTTCCAGTACTTGAGTCCACTTTCACAGCGAGAAAGCAGAAAAGGGGCTGGGATATGAGTATCTCTGCGCTGACACTGCCATTATTTCTCCTTTAAGGACTCTCATTCCTTCTTATCTGTTAAATTGTGCATATAATATGTGCCAGTAAAACCACTCGATAATCTTCTGGGTAATTAACTTGTAAAACAACCAAAGTCCTCATTACATGTGGAATTGAAAAATGTCCCCAACGGGCCGCCTTCGCTAAGCGGATCACGCAGAAATCAGTAATTCCTCTCCCCGCACTTATTAGGCATCCCCTGGGTGACCTGGCCGGCTGAGCTAAACAGGAGAAGCCCTCAGTCTTATACTCCAAGGGAAGAAGAGTAAAAAATTAAAAAAACCAAACCCACTGTCATCAAGTCGATTCCAACTCATAGCTACTCTATAGGACAGAGAAGAACTGCCCTGTAGAGTTTCCAAGGTGCGCCTGGTGGATTCAAACTGCCAACCTTTTAGTCAGAAGCCACAGCACTTAACCACGACGTCACCAGGGTTTCCCCGGAAGAAAATAAAAACTCCCAAATCCAAGCCAGTTTCCATCGAGGGAACGCCAACTTGAGGGGGCCCCCCATGTGTGTCAGAGCAGAAGTTCACCGTCCTCTAGGGTCACTGTGAGTCGGAATCGACTCCACTGCATAAGGTTTTTTATATGGCCCCAGTGGAGGGCCACTGGGTAAGGTGAGGCTGTCTGAGACGGTCTGTTCCCAGGAAACAGAGAGTAAAAGGCAGCTATAAGGCAGGAAATTTAGGAAGTCCCAGCCGACCTGATCTTTCCCACCAACCTCCTTGTTGTTTCTCTCATTTAAAAAAAAACCATTGCTGTTGAGCCCATTCTGACTCATGGCAGCCCCATGTGTTACAGAGGCAAAGTGTGCTCCACAGGGTTTTCTTGGCTATAATCTTTATGGAAGCAGGTTGCCAGCTCTTTCTTCCTTGGCTCCTTTGGGTGGGTTCGAACCGCCAACCTTATGTTTCCCATAGAGATGCTGAACACGCAAACATCAACCGGGCACTGGAAATGGGAACACCAAAAAATGAGTCAGGGCAAACATCCTTTGGCCAAGCCCTCACCCGGGGTAGTTAGCAGGCAAATGATCAAGGGTGGGGGCCGGAGGGGGGCCTTGCCAGGCACTTAAAACTGGCAGTGAACCGTCCTGCACACACCCAGGCATGTCCCTGACATTAGGCCACTGGATTGATTGTGCTGGAGCAAAGGAAAGAGCTGAGCCTATCCCGAGGTGTGACCTGCCAAGAATTTCTAGGTGACTTTCAAGGTAGAAAGTGTACGTCAGGACACGCCGAGATGGAACGCCGATAAGGCAGGCGGGGAGCCATCCCGACCTGGGGCTCCAGAGAGGAGGTGTTGCCTTCTGGGTATCTGACGTTCTTGGGTGCACCTTGTACTTGCCATTCCTCCGGAGGCCCAGGGGGCTTTTAGGGGAACGACAAGCGGCAAAATTGTTGCCAAATTAATTGTTCGACATGGAGAACATCCAGATAAGAAATGGATCCACCCAGGGATGACTGGGGGCAGCAGACCCTGGTGCTGGGTTCCTGGAGCCTTTGCCCACATGTGTTGACTGCCGGGGAAAGCACACACCTTTAGACATGTATTGTCCACTTTTCAGAAGCTATTTTAGTAGGGGAAGTGGACACGTGTTCAAAGGGCAAAAATTTGAGTGCAGAAAGTATTCCCAGGTATGGAAAAGATCCATCGAATACCTGAGGCACACCCAAACCATGGAAGAGAATGGAGCCACAAAAATAACTCCTCCTGTCTGTTAACACAGAAAGGTGTCAAAAGAGACAGAGCAGAAAAGCAGAGTTACACAGAAGGACCATCGCCTGTCTGTCAGTCTGTCATGCTGTGGTGGCTCGCATGTTGCTGCGATGCCGGAAACTGTACCACTGAAATTTCAAATACCAGCAGGGTCACCCGTGGCAGACAGGTCTCAGCGGAGCTTCCAGACTAAGACGAGGAAGAAAGACCTGGAGATCTACTGCTGAAAATCAGCCAATGAAAACCCTACGGATCACAACAGAACAGTGTCAGATATAGAGCTGGAAGACGAGCCCCCTAGGTTGGAAGGGACTCAAATACACAGTGGCTGCAACTACGGTTCTCGAGCAGGCCAACGACTGCGAAGACGGCACAGGACCAGGCGACGTTTCATCCTGGCGTGCATGGGGTCGCCGTGAGTCGGAACTGACTTGACAGCAACTAACAACAGCCCTGAGGCTGTGATACGGGAGTCATCTCTAATTATGTAGTTTAAAAGCACGGAGCATCCCGAGATTTGTTCCAAGGAACTGATGGAAATGAATTCGCCCCGGGATAACCCTACCTCCACAAATGAAAGAAAAGTGATGAGATAACCCACAAGAACAAAACCACCACCAATATGGTGGAGAGTCAAATGAGTACAGACGTTACCAGTGGGAGAAAGAATTTTGCAGGCAATACGAGAATGAAAATTCCTCCTGTAGAATTTTTTAATTCATGCGAGTATTTGTAGAGGGCCTAAGACAACCAGGCACCCCCCATCTATCAGTTTGTCGTACTGTGGTGGCTTGCGTGTTGCTGGGATGCTGGAAGTATGCCACCAGAGTTTTAAATACCGGCAGGGTCACGCATGGTGGGCAAGTTTCAGTGGAGTTTCCAGGCTAAGACAGACTAGGAAGAAAGGCCTGGAGATCTATTTCCAAAAATCGGCCCATGAAAACCTTACGGACCACAACAGAACACGGTCCGTCTCGCTTGCTTTGGACGTGTCATCAGGGGGGATCAACCGCTGGGGAAGGACGTCACGTTTGGTGAAGCAGACGGCCAGTGACCCTCGGAGAGATGGATTGACAAGGCAGCTCTAACAACCAACCCAGACACGCTGACAACTGTGAGGATGGCGCAGGACCGGGCAGCGTTTCCTTCTGTTGTAAACGGGGTCGCCATGAGTCAGAGGCGACTGAGCAGCAGCGGCCTGTCTCTGCCTATTGCTTGGTGGTTAGAGCAGGTAAACCAAACAGAGTATATTTAAACCAGATCCAGGAATGCCTGAGAAAGGACTGGTCAGTAACAACTTTTCACTGTGCGTCTGCCCTAGAGAGAGCCTCCTTGGTGGGTCGGCGATGTGGGCTGGCAGCCACCCCTCCCAGGCCTGGCACCTCCAGCCGGTACCCCTGTCTCAAAACCAGCTAATGAAAGCCCTGTAGATCACAAGAAGGCCTGGTGGCACAGTGGTTAAGAGCTCGGCTGCTAACCAAAAGGTCAGCAGTTCAAATCCACCAGGCACTCCTTGGAAACCCTATGGGGCAGTTCTACTGTGTCCTATAGGGTCGCAATAAGTCAGAATTGACTCGACGGCAACAGGCTTGGTTTGGTTTTAGGTATGGATCACAAGAGAACACTGTCTGACATGACACCCAGAGGGATCGATCGCTGGAGAGGGACATCACGTTTGTGGAAGTAGAGGGCCGGCCAGGGCGAGGGAGACCCTCGGTGAGGTGGATTGGCACGACAGCCACAACCACGGATTTGAAAATGCCCTTGATCGTGAGGACGACGCAGAACTGGGCAACGTTTCGTTCTGTCGTACATAAGGTCACCATGAGTCGGAGTTAACACGATGGCATCTGTCCACCTCTGTCTGTAAGGAAACTGGACAGACGACAGCTCTCTCAGGGAGCTCGCCTTGGGGGGAAATCACTGAGAGCTTCAGAAGGTGAAATCGGTCATCACAGCCCTGGGAAATGCAGGCCCTTCAACATAAGGAGCCTGCCAAGAGCTGCGACAGCAAATTAAACTTTCATAAAGTGGCCTGTGCGCATCCTTACTGTCCTCCGGGAAAGTCTGGAGGACCCTCTCAGTCAGCCAGTACCCACAGGAAATCACCTGTCTGTGGCTGTTCACCATTTCTCATTTGGGGTGATTATTCTAGCTGTTGTAAATCCTAACCTCTGTGACATTAACGAGGCAGGACGTGATCTACAAGATCAGGTCGTGTCTGTGATCAGTCTCTTTTGAGATATAAAAGACAGAAGCCAGCAGAGAGGAGGGGGACCTCACACTAAGAAGAAAGAAGAGGCGGGAGCAAAGCGTGTCCTTTGGACCCCAGGTCCCTGCACTGAGAAGCTCCTAGACCAGGGGAAGATTGATGACAAGGACCTTCCCCCAGAGCCAACAGAGAGAGGCCTTCCCCTGGAGCTGGAGCCCTGAATTTGGCCTTACAGCCTCCTAGACCTTGAGAGAATAAACTTGTTTGCTAAAGCCACCCACTTGTGGTATTTCTGTTATAGCAGCGCTAGGTGACTGAGACAGCATGTCTGCTTACTGGTTAACCCTTTGGTGATCCAATTATTTTCTGCTTCGAGGTTTTTTTTTTGCTGATACCATGTGTTTTCGTTACTGCAAGCTGGCTGAATCGCTGAATGTGTCTGAATCTTTGGTAGGTAGTATGGATTTTTTTTTTCCTTGCCCCCTCCCACAAGCCTCCCCTAAGTATTTAGTGGTACATAGGAAGTACTGCTAATTAGACCAGAGTCCTCACCAGGGTCTATCGGTACATACGTGTCACATAAAAATTTTCAAAATTTCCATTTTCGCAACAAAAATTCAGACCCTCATACAATACCCTGTACAAACAGTAATTTGTGACACTCGCCTGTTCAGTTTCAAACAGTCCTAAAGGTCCCTGCCTTTCGCAGCTTCCCAATAAACCCCAGAGGCTGGAAATGTTCATGGTTGCTATATGTACCACTGGGCACGAAAGGGTTAAATCCGGACGCTAAACCTAAAAGTGGAAGAAAACAAGAACCGGAATATGCAAAATGAAAGAGTCAATAAGGGTTACCTTAGGTTAAAGGAGGAAGACAAAGGCGCTCTGGTGTGTGCAGACCTTAAAGATGCACCAAGAATACTGCTAAAAGATCACTTGGGAGTGAATGTTATTACCTACTGGCCAGTAAGGAGCCCCGGTGGCGCAGCGGTTCAGAGCTCAGCTGCTGGCCAAAAGGTCCACAGTTCGAATCCTCCAGGCGCTCCTCGGAAACCCTGTGGGGCAGTTCTGCTCTGTACTCTAGGGTCGCTGTCAGTCAGAATCAACTTGACAGCGACGGGTATCGACAACAAATACCCATCGAGTTCTGTGATGCCAACTTTGCTATAGAAATCAAGTCTCGAGGACTCTGTGCAATCAACATTCCCTCAAATTATAACCAGATAACCAGTCGGCTTCGAGTTGATCCTGACCCATGCCGCCCCCATGTGTGTCAGTAGAACTGCACTCCACAGGGTTTTCAATGGCTGGTTTTTATGAAGGAGACTGCCAGGCCTTTCTTCCGAGGTACATCTGGATGGACTCGAATTGCCAACCTTTCTGTTAGCAGCCTAAAGCTTAACCGTCTACACCACCCAGGGGCTCAACTCAAACGATGGTTTTTCCAAATTCACCAAGCTCCCTAAAAATGATTCCACAAAATCAGAGTTTGTGGGTAGAAGAAAGATTCTGGGAGTCTACTTGCCTCAAGATGGGTCTCCATTCAAGAAATGAGTTCTCTCCTGTTTAATGACAGAGACCAGGAGATAGAGACTCTTAACGTGTCAGGAAGGGCACGTATAAGGAGCCCTGGTGGTGCAGTGGTTACGTGCTCGGCTGCCAACCAAAAGGTCAGTGGTTCAAACCCAGGAGCCACTCTTCAGGAGAAAGATGTGGCAGTTTGCTTCCATAAAGGAACCTAAAAAAACATGGGGCAGTTCTACTCTGTCCTATAGGGTCACTGTGAGTCGGAGCTGACTTAATGGTGTTGGGTATTCTGGTTTTGTGGTAGCTTCCATGTTGCTGTGTTGCTGGCACTATGCCACCGGCATTTCAGATGCAGGTAGTCCCCGACTCACGACGGATTCGAGTTACTACGAACCACGCTTACGACCCTTCTTTTTTTTTTTTTTTTTTATTATATCATTAGTTAAGTGCTCAGCTGCTAGCCAAAAGGTTGGCAGTTCAAATTCACCAGCTGCTTCCTGGAAACCCTATGGGGCAGTTCTGCTCTGTCCTATAGGGTCGCTAAGAGTCGGAACTGACTTGACGGCGATGCCTTTTGGTATCGTTAGTAGTACGTACTACATGCAATGTTGCAGCGTGTAATTTGCTGATGTTATCATTTTCAGACGTAATATTTCTAATGCCCAAACACAAGTTAAGAGCAATCCTATAAGACAGAGTTTTTTTTTTTTTATAAGACAGAGTAGACCTGCCCCATAGGGTTTCCAAGGAGCAGCTGGTGGATTTGAACTGCCAACCTTCTGGCTAGCTGCCAAGCTCTTAACTAACAGTATGATGTATTAAAAAAAAAAGGGGGGGTCATAAGTGCGATTCCTAGTAACCACTACACTACCAGGGCTCCAAAAGGATTTATAAAGAGGCTGATAATAAAAGACAATACTAAAGAAATCTAAAAAAGCAAAATGAGGTATTCTACTTACTTCAGAATTGACTCACTACTGACTTAGTCGTCGGAACGAAACCCCATCATAAGTTGGGGATTACCTGTGTCAGCAGGGCCACCCGTGGTGGACGGATTTCAGCAGTGTTTCCAGACTAAAGGAGACTAGGAAGAAAGGCCTGGCAATCTACTTGTAAAAATCAGCCAATGAAAACCCTATGGATCACAACAAAACACTGTGTGATATAGAGCGGGAAGATGAGCCCCCTAGGTTGGAAGGCACTCAAAATACACAGTGGCCACAACGGTGGACTCAGGCATTGCCAACGACTGCGAAGATGGCACAGGACCACGCCACGCTGGGTTCTGTTGTGCGTGGGGTCGCCATGACTCGGAGCTGACTCGATGGCCACTAACAAAAACAACTGACTCTCGGGTTGGGTACATTTTTCTAGCTCTATAATTAGCTTTATTGTCAATTGTACAGACTCATGGCCGGCCTGGCAGTGTCTTCTGTTGTCACAAATGTTAAGTGTTTCACATACGTGTAACCACCAATTAGGATTCGCAACGATGTTTTTTCCACAGTGAACCTGTCTCACAAATAAGGGCACACCATTTACTTCCTTGACCAGCAACAAGCCTACGACGGGTGGAGCACTGTTTTACTTCAACAAAAGCAAAAACGAATTAAGAATGAGATAAAGGCACCTCGATCAAACAGGTAGACCCAAACGGAGATGGCGCAAGCTAGGTCCGGCAATACGGCCTTACGAAAGAGCTGCGTTAGGGATGGTCACCCTTAATGGTGAAAAACAGAGGTGCACTGAGAAGGACCCCTTTCACCTTTGAAAGACCAGGACAGACAACACGTCTGTCTGTTTTTAGCCTGAGCATGCTGAGAATTTAGGGTCTGGGTCACACGTTTCGATGATCCCTCCATGATGTCCAGGAGTCTCTGGTGAATTTGGGAGTCCACGACAGGCCCAAATGGTGATCACGCTCAGCTGCTAACGCAAAGGTTGGAGGTTCAAGTCCACCCAGAGAGGCACCTTGGAAGAAAGGCCTGGCTATCTATTTCCAAAAGATCAGCCACTAAAAACCCTATGGAACCCTGCTCACTCAGAACCGAAGCCACTCCCAAAGCCCACCTTTCAGAGCAAGATTAGACAGGCCTATAAAACAAACAATAACACACGTGAGGAATGTGCTCCTTAGTTCAATCAAGTCTACAAGACCAAATGGGCAACTCCTGCCCAAAAGCAAAGACCAGAAGGCAGGAAGGGACTGGAGAACTAGACGAATGAACATGGGGAATCCGGGGTAGAAAGAGAAAGGGGGAGAGTGCTGACACATTGTGGGGACCGCAACCAATGTCACAAAACAATTTGTGCATACATTTTTGAATGAGAAAAAAAAAGAAAGAAAACCCTATGGAGCACAGTTCTACCCTAACACACACGGGTCGTCATGAGTTGAAACGGACTCGAGGGCAATTGGTTTTTGTACTTTTGAAAGTATTTCAGTCATTATCTATTCCCATTTCATTTGTGTTAACTTGGGCATTATTCTCCTGTGAGCCCTTTTTTTTTAATTTTATTGTCCTTTAGGTGAAAGTTTACAGCACAAATTAGTTTCTCCTTCAAGGATGTATACACAAATTATTTTGTAACACTGGTTGCGATCCCCACAATGGGACAGCACTCTCCTCCTTTCCACCCCGGGCTCCCCACGTTCATTCGTCCACTCTTCCTGTCCCTTCCTGCCTTCTCCTGTTTCCTTCTGGGCAGCAGTTGCTCACTTGGTATCCTATATATGATTGAACTAAAATGCATCTATTGGTCCCATCCTGTGATCCCGTTCTGTCTTTGTTTTTGTTGTCTTTGGCGGGGGAGTTGTTGGTAAATTAACAAGATGGTTTGTTCCTAAGTAAGATCTCTTTTATCAGCAGATAATGACTCAGGGGTAATAAGAGTGTTGGCATCATGGATAAACAATGACAAAGCGTGGAAACTCTTTCCTTGGAAACCCTTTCGGGCTAGCTCCCACCAGCAGCCACAAAATTATAATCCCGAGAGCTCAGTCAGCAGTACTTCGGTCTGTGTGTAGCCCTCCCCTCACCCCGGAATGATCTCAACTGACCAGGCCTTTCAAGGCAGAAGATGCTAGAAAGTAAAGAGGCTACAGCATTGAGCCAAGAGCTAATAAAAAAAGGGTTAAGCACAGAAAAGGGAAGGGAAGAAAAAGGGTAGGCCAGAGGCGTAACAGGTACTTAGACATAACTGTGTCCCGTATGGTAATTACGGAAACCCTGGTGGCACAGTGGTTAAGTGCTACGGCTGCTAACCAAAAGGTCAGCAGTTCGAATCCACCAGGCGCTCCTTGGAAACTCTATGGGGCAGTTCTACTCTGTCCTATAGGGTCGCTATGAGTCGGAATCCACTCGATTGCAACAGGTTTGGTTTTGGGTATGGTAATCAGCTTGTCATGTGAATGGTAATAGTATATTATTATGCACGTAACAATACGTAAACCAGTTGCTGCGGCGTCAACACGGACTCGTGGTGACCCCATACGTGTCCGAGTAGGACTGTGCTCCGCAGGGTTTTCAGTGGCTGATTTTTCCAAAGTAGATTGCCAGGCCTCTCTTCCGAGGCACCTCTGGGTGTGCCCTAACCTCCAACCTTTGGGTTAGCAGTTGAGAGCAGTAACCCTTTGCACTACCTAGGAACTCCAAGCCACCACCCCACCTGTCTGTCAGCAGAGGCTTACACGCTGCTGTGATGCTGAACAGGTTTCGGCAAAGCTTCCAGACTAAGACAGGCTAGGAAGGTAGGCCTGGTGATCTACTTATGAAAATCAGCCGATGAAAAGCTCATGGTTCACAAGGATCTGATCCGCAGCGGTTCACGGGGATGGCGCAAGACCGGGCAGCGTTTCATGCCACTGCGCACGGGGTCACCATAAATCGGGGGCTGACTCAAAGGCAAGTAACGATGATAGTTATTAGAACTGGAAAAACAATTAGCACCTGATATGTCCCCAGTTATGAAGAGCTGAGGATCCCTGGTGGCGCAAACAGTTAAGTGCTCGGCTGCTAAACAAAAGGTTGGCAGTTGGGACCCACCCAGCAGTGCCACGGAAGAAAGGCCTGGCAACCTCCTCCCATAAACATACGGCCAAGAAAAATCTATGGGGCAACTCTGTCACACAGGGTTGCTATGAGTCGAAATCAACTTTATGGCACCCAACAACAACAACAACATGAAGAGCAGGGCTGTGCCCGCTTTTTCAAGTAACAGTAATCACCCCGGGAGGTTAGAAGTCAACACATCAGGCAACAGCTGTGCCCTGGGCGGCCTCTCCAAGTTCTTCTCAAATCCAAGGGCTCGCCGCACCAACATCTCCGTCTCAACGTAGGCAACTGAAGCCATCAGGAAAGTTAAAACAACTCGGACTCACAAAAAAAGACCAGACTTACTGGTCTGACAGAGACTGGAGAAACCCCAAGAGTATGGCCCTGGGACACCCCTGTAGCTCGGTACTGAAGTCACTCCTTAGGTTCACCCTTCAGCCAAAAATTAGACAGGCCCGTAAAACAAAATGAGACTAAATGGACACACCAAGTTAGGGGTAGGGACAAGAAGGCAGCAGGGGACAGGAAAGCTGGTAATACTGAACCCAAGGTTGAGAAGGGCGAGTGCTGACATGTCACGGGGTTGTTAACCAATGTCATAAAACAGTATGTGTACTGTTTAAGGAGAAACTAATTTGCTTTGTAAACCTTCATCTAAAGTACAATTAAGAAAATTGTTTTAAAAAAAGAAAGTTAAAACTTTTTTCTATACCCTCCTTTCTTTCAATAAATCAGAGATACTTAGTACAGCATGTTGAAACTTTAAACGTTACAAACAGGCACCCTTTGCAGCCGAAAACAATCATTTACCATCTTCTTATCTAACATAGGACTCTGGTGGCACAGTGGTGAAGAGCTCGCCTGCTCACCAAACATCACCTGGCAGCTGGTATCCACCAGGCGCTCCTTGCAAACCCTACAGGGCAGTTCTGTGTTATCCTACACGGGGGGCCACAACTCGGACTCAACTCAAAGGCGACTAAAACCAATAACAGACGCTTAAGCTGTGCAGCTAGATCTTGGTGTCCCCGTTCACGTTCCAACGGCAAACAGCAATCCCCAGGAGAAAAGCACTGATATCATGCTCTCCATCAGCGATCCCTGACCCACGACCACAAGTCTGAACCCCAGTCCTGAACGCAGTCTCAAAGTGTCCCTCCCAAGAAAAAAAGACCCATGTGAGGACCGAGCAATACCTTTGTTGTTCAGGGTTTCCTCCTTGATTGTCCTTACAGCTTCTTGGGATTTTCTCTCATTATTTCCAGCTAAAAGGAAGAGAACAGATAAAATTACTGGTAAGGTTATCCAGAAACCTTTAAACATCAGAAAATGTTTTCATGAGCAGGAAAATACAGTTCTGATAAGTGGTCTTTATGGTGTTACCAGTGGAATCCTGCCCCCCCAGAAGCATGTGTTGGAATGGAAATGTGAGGAACAGGGGCCTTGGTGGTGCAAACCATTTGCCCTAGACTACTAACCTAAAGGTTGGCAGTTTGATTTCCACCCAGCTGTGCTGTGAAAGAAAGGCCTGGCAAACTGCTTTGCTAAAAATTATAGCCAAGATAACCCTGTGGGGCAGCTCTACTCCGTCACAAGTGGGATCGCCATGAGTCGGAATTGAAGGCCACCAATGACAACAATATGGAGCCCCGGTGGCGTAGTGGTTAAGAGCTATGGCTACTAACCAAAAGGTCGGCAGTTTGAATCTATCACCCACTCCCTGGAAACCCTATGGGGCTGTTCTACTCTGTCCTATAGGGTCTGCTATGAGTTGGAAACGACTTGATGGCAACAGGTTTAGGTTTTAATAACAACAACATCATACCTGTGGATGTGATCCTGAAATGGAAATTGGGTTTTATTTGTTGCGTTAATCAGATTATAACCCAGTAGGAAAAGTGCTAAATCTACTCATTTCTGAGTTGTAAAAAAAAAAAAGCAGATCTCACACACACACACACACACACACACCCGGGGCAAGACAGATGTCATCTGACAACTGCCTACAAGCCAAAGAACAAAGGAATGCCCGGACTACCAACAAGGAGTCGTCGATCATGGCTGACTCTTTGATGAGGACTTCTCCTGAATGCTGAGATAATAAATTCCTGTTTTTTACAGCCACCCACTTGTGGTATTTCTGGTACAGAAGCCCTAGGAGACTAAGATATATACTTTGCCCCTTTCTTCTAGAGTTTAATTTGACTGTCAGAGCAATTTTTGTCTATTTAACTGATCGATTTAAGATACGTTTTCTTTAGCCTGAATTTGCAAAAAGCATAAAGTTATTTCCACCATGTGTCTGTCAGTTTGTCATACTCTGGGGCCTTGCCTGTTGCCAGGGTGCTATAAGCTATGCCACCGGTATTTCAAATACCAGCAGGGTCACCCATGGTGGACAGGTTTCAGCTGAGCTTCCAGACTAAGACAGACTAGGAAGAAGGACCCGGCAGTCTACTTCTGAAAAGCATTAGCCAGTGAAAACCTTATGAACAGCAGCGGAACATTTTCTGATATAGTGCTGGCAGATGAGCCCCCCAGGTTGGAAGGCACTCAGAAGATGACTGGGGAAGAGCTGCCTCCTCAAAGTAGAGTCAACCTTAATGACATGGATGGAGTAAAGCTTTCTGGACCTTCATCTGCTGATGTGGCACGATTCAAAATGAAAAGAAACAGCTGCAAACATCCATTAATAATCAGAGCCTGGAATGTATGAAGTATGAATCTAGGAAAATTGGAAATCATCCAAAATGAAATGGAACACATAAACATCGATATCTTTGGCATTAGTGACCTGAAATGCACTGGTATTGGCCATTTTGAATCGAGCAATCATACAGTCTACTATGCTGGGAATGACAACTCGAATGGTGTTGCATTCATTGTCAAAAAGAACATCTCAAGATCTATCCTGAAGTACAACGCTGTCAGTGATAGGATAATATCCATACGCCTGCAAGGAAGACCAGTTAATACAACTATTATTCAAATGTACGCACCAATCACTAGAGCCAAAGATGAATAAGAAGATTTTTATCAGCTGCTGCAGTCTGAAATTGATCAAACATGCAATCAGGATGCCTTGATAATTACTAGTGATTGGAATGCAAAAGTTGAAAACAAAGAAGATCAGTAGTTGGAAAATATGGCCTCGGTGATAGAAACAATGCCAGAGATCAAATGATAGAATTCTGCAAGACCAACTACTTCTTCATTGCAAATACCTTCTTTCACCAACATAAACGGCGACTATACATATGGACCTCGCCAGATGGAACATACAGAAATCAAACTGACTACATCTGTGGAAAGAGACGATGGAAAAGCTCAATATCATCAGTCAGAATAAGGCCAGGGGCCGACTGTGGAACAGACCATCAATTGCTCATATGCAAGTTCAAGCTGAAACTGAAGAAAATCAAAGCAAGTCCACGAGAGCCAAAATATGACCTTGAGTATATCCCACTTGAATTTAGAGGCCATCTGACGAATAGATTTGACGCATTGAACACTAGTGACCACAGACCAGACGAGTTGTGGAATGACATCAAGGTCATCATCCATGAAGAAAGCAAGAGGTCACTGAAAAGACAGGAAAGAAAGAAAAGACCAAGATGAATGTCAGAGGAGACTCTGAAACTTGCTCTTGAGCGTCGAGCAGCTAAAGCAAAAGAAAGAATTGATGAAGTAAGAGAACTGAACAGAAGATTTCAAAGGGCCTCTCGAGAAGACAAAATAAAGTATTATAATGACATGTGCAAAGAGCTGGAGATGGAAAACCAAAAGGGAAGAACACGCTCGGCGTTTCTCAAGCTGAAAGAACTGAAGAAAAAACTCAAGCCTCGAGTTGCAGTGGTGAAGGATTCCATGGGGAAAATATTGTATGATCTAGGAAGCATCAAGAGAAGATGGAAGGAATACACAGTCATCATACCAAAAATAATCAGTTGACATTCACCAATTTCAGGAGGTGGCACATGATCAGGAACCGATGGTACTGAAGGAAGAAGTCCAAGCTGCTCTTAAGGCATCGGTGAAAAACAAGGCTTCAGGAATTGATGGAATATCACCTGAGATGTTTCAACAAACAAACTCGGTGCTGGAGGTGCTCACTCGTCTATGCCAAGAAATTTGGAAGACAGCCACCTGGCCAACTGACTGGGAGAGATCCATATCTGTGCCCATTCCCAAGAAAGGTGATCCAACTGAATGTGGAAATTATAGAACAATATCATTAATATCACACGCAAGCAAAATTCTGCTGAAGATCATTCAAAGATGGCTGCAGCACTATATCGACAGGGAACTGCCAGAAATTCAGGCTGGTTTCAGAAGAGGGCGTGGAACCAAGGATGTCATTGCTGATGTCAGATGGATCCTGGCTGAAGGCAGAGAATATCTGAAGGATGTTTACCTGTGTTTTATTGACTATGCAAAGGCATTAGACTGTGTGGATCATAACAAACTATGGATAGCATCGCAAAAAATGGGAATTCCAGAACACTTAATTGTGCTCATGAGGAACCTTTACATAGATCAAGAGGCGGTTGTTTGGACAGAACAAGGGGATACTGATAGGCTTAAAAATCACGAAAGGTGTGCGTCAGGGTTGTATCCTTTTACTTATTCTTGGATTATGTGCTCAACAGACATAATCCAAAAAGCTGGACTATATGAGGAACACAGCGTCAGGTTTGGAGGAGGACTTATTAGCAATCTTGCTTCATGCAATATGCAGACAATACAAGCTTGCCCACTGAAAACGAAGAGGACTCAAAGCACTTACCGATGAAGATCAGACTATATAGAGCCTTTAATACGGCACCATCATGACAAAAACAGAAAATACTGAAGCTGTCAAGGATTTCATTTCACTTGGATCCACCATCAACACCCACGGAAGCAGCAGTCAAAAAATCAAACGATATATTGCATTGGGCAAATCTGCTGCAAAAGACCTCTTAAAAGTGTTAAAAAGCAAACTGTCACCTTGAGGACTAAGGTGTGCCTGACCCCAACCAGGGTATTTTTAATCGCCTCATATGCACGAGAAAGCTGGACAATGAATAAGGAAGACTGAAGAAGAATTAATGCCTTCGAATCGTGGTGTTGGCAAAGAATACTGAATATACCATGGACTGCCAAAAAAAGAACAAATCTGTCTTGGAAGAAGTACAACCAGAATGCTCCTTAGAGGCAAGGATGGCGAGACTGTGTCTTCCATACTTTGGACATGTTGTCAGGAGGGATCAGTCCCTGGAGAAGGACATCATGCTTGGTAAAGTACAGGGTCAGCAGAAAAGAGGAAGACCCTCAACGTGATGGATTGACACAGTGGCTGCAACGACGGGCTCAAGTGTATCAACGATTGAGAGGATGGCGCAGGACCACCGGGCAGTGTTTTGTTCTGTTGTGAATGCGGTCGCTATGAGTCGGAACCGGCTTGTTGGCACTTAACAACAACAACGACATGAAGTTATTTGACATTTTACATTCAAATCATCAAACAGGCATGAGGCACATGTCGGCATAATGAACACATGGAAGTCAAGAACAGCACAGGCCTAAAAATGGTCACAAAAATGTCAGAGTGGAAACAGAATTTTCTAGAAAACTTGAGAGGGCATCAGTGTTAGACTTCTCTCCTTCCACGTGGGAGAGCCGAGTTCAATTCCCGGCCAACGCGCCTCATGAGCTGCCCCCACCTGTCCGTCAGTGGAGGCTTGCGGGTTGCCGCGAGGCCGAACAGGTTTCAGGGGAGCTTCTAGACTAAAGATGGACTAGGAAGAAAGGCCTGGAGATCTACTTCTGAAAATCAGCCGACGAAAACCCTACGGGTCACAACCTTCTGAAAATCAGCCAACAGTCCAATCTTGTTGGGCGTGGGGTCGCCAAAAACCAGGGGCCAAGTCAACGGCAACTAACAGTAACTAGAAACTCGGAGTCTAGGTATTTCTTTCCTTTAATCGATAGACTTATTGCATAAAAAAATTCTCACGGAGCGTTCCACTATTGTGCTCTGAATTTCTCGGTCCATCACCAGCAACGCTGCCAACATCTCCAGCTATGGCGACAGCAAGGAGTCCTGAAGTCCGTCTACAGGTATTTTTTGCAAAGGAGACGTTATGGTAAGAATAAAGAGTACGGATTCTGGGGTGAAGTCATTAGATTTCTCTTCTGTCTTCCTAAGTGACCGTGCATGGACCATGAGGGAAGAATTCGAAGGTGGCTGCTCTTGTGTTGTGTTCCAAATGTGGTCGGCCAAAAAGCCCGAATTCTCAGGCGTGCCTACCAAGGCTGCCGTTCAGGGGAACAGTGCCAAGGCAGCATAGCTCATTGACACCGAGCTGGAAGCAGTTTATCAGGCTCTTTCCTGCGTCAGCCGAGCCCGAAACTGCCTGGCGGCGTGAGTCGTGGTGCGTAAGCTTTGATAGAACGGAGATTAGAGCTGCTGAGAAGGCCAGGTGTGCATGTGAGCCCAGTGGATGCCTCGAGAGCTGACAGGTGAGGCAAGGACACCAGTTGGAGATGCCAGGTCTGGGAGGGGTGGCTACCCGGCCCACATCACCAACCCACCAGGCCTGCCCAGCCGGGGAGGCGCTCTCTAGGGTAGACGTTCCAGATATACCAAACAGTCCTCTCTCAGGCATTTCTGAAAGTGGTTTAAATATATTCTGCTTGGTTTGTGTGTCCTAACCACCAAGCAATAGGCAGAGACAGGTCGCTGCTGCTGAGTCGACTCTGACTCATGGCGACCCCGTTTACAACAGAAGGAAATGCTGCCCTGTCCTGCGTCATTCACACAATCACCAGCACGTTCGGGTTCGTCACCGGAGCTGTTTTGCCAATCCATCTCACCGAGGGTCTCCCTTGCCCTCACTGCCCCTCCGCTTCACCAAACATGACGTCCTCCTTCAGTGACTGGTCCCTCCTGATGACGTGTCCGAAGCAAGCGAGATGGACCATGTTCTGTTGTGATCCCTAAGGTTTTCATGGGCTGATTTTCTGCCGTCGATTGCCAGGCCTTTCTGCCTAGTCTTAATCTGGAAGCCCCACTGAAACCTATCCACCATGGGTGACCCTGCTGGTATTGGAAATGCCCTGTTGCCATCAAGTCAATTCCAACTCGTAGCGACCCTATAGGATAGAGTCGAACCATAGGGTTTCCCAGGCAACAACGGGATTGGTTTCGTTTTGTTTTGTTTATCTTTACTAAAGCAGATCACCAGGTCTTTCTCCCACCCAGGTCTGCTGGGTTCAAACCGCCGACCTTTTGGTCAGCAGCCAATCGCTTCGCTACGGCACCACCAGGGCTTCTTGGTATTTAAAATACCTGTGGCATAGCTCCCAGCATCGCAGCTGTACGCAAGCAGCAGGACCTGTTATTTTATTTCGTGTCACTTCATTCTCTATTATTTATCTGGTATCACTGCCACAGGCCCCAAATTAATTTTTAGAATGCCCTTTCCAGATTAAAAAAAATCTCAGTATTTTCAGCAATGAGTTAAAAAAAATTATAATAAAGCGAGTTGAAACGCAGGGATCCTTATGGGTTTGGAAATGTCTTTGGCCACAGCAGGAGACGTCTCAGATAAATACTGCAAAGCACATGCTTTGGATCCGGCTAAAAGGAATATATAAATTGTCACTTCCTTGAAGTAGCTCAGAGATGCCCACATCAGGAAGATGAGGCTGCAAATGTAATTTACACCTCTGTCTTCCTTAAAGAAAGAGAACAGTGCACAGTGATTAGATTTTTGCTTTGAAAGCCTTCCCATGTTAGGGGGTGAGATGTGGGCTAGGGGAGGAATGACCTAAAAGCTCACTGCCGTCTTTAAATGCTGTGATTCCAGGCATCGAGGAAAGACAGAAATTCACACTGAAAAATAGGCTCAGGTGCTGCTTCCTGGATGTGTCGGGTTTGTAAACCTTTGCCTTTTTCCCCTTTATTTCTGTAGGATGAGGCTTGCGAGCATAATTATGGCTTCCCCATGTGAAAGATAGTTAGGGAGCCCTGATGGGTTCGTTTTGGTTTTTCTGCGTCATATTTGGAAAACCAGAGGTTCCCCATGTGACCTAATGGAAAGACGCCCTTGATAAACTAGTTTTTACAGGTATATTGTCACACCACAGATCAGTGGTGCCACAGTGCTACGTGCCTTATTGGTGGCTTGTATTACCAGGTCACATTTCTCAAAATTTATAAATCATATAGAAAATTCCAAATGGGTTTTGAATCAGCAAAATCCACACGACCAACCAAAAATGTAAACTCACTCAGAATGCGTGCATTCCAATACTGAAAACACACACCATTAAAAAAAAAAAAAATGTTTTTAAATAAAAATTTGGTAACAAAAGAGTTCAAAAGAAAACCCCCAGCCAATTTTGGTAGAAAAGTGAGTGCTCTGCAAACAGAATATAAATGATAACTGTGATAGATTGAATTGTGTCTCCCAAAAACAGGTGTTGTAAATCTGAAGAACTGACGCCTTTGAATTATGGTGTTGGTGAGGCATATTGAGTATACCATAGACTGCCAGAAGAACAAACAAATCTGTCTTGGAATAAGCACAACCAGAACGCTCCTTAGAAGCAAAGATGGCGAGACTTCGTCGCATATACGTTGGACGTGTTGTCAGGAGAGATCAGTCCTCGGAGAAGGACATCATGCTTGGTAAAGTAGAAGGTCAGCGAAAAAGAGAAAGGACCCTCACCTAACAACATGCCTGCAGGAGGTCCATCTCACTCAGTGAGACCCCACCATGACTTACCCAATTGTACACCATCATGACCCACCCAACTAGACCCTATCAGGATCCACCAACTAGGCCCCTCATGACCCACCCAAATAGACCTCACCATTACCTTCTCAACTAGACCTCACCATACCCAGTACCCAGTGCCATCGACCTCACCATAGTTTACCCAAAAGAGAAATCAAATGCAGACTGTCTAGAGCCCAAGAGACAGAAAGGGCCACATAAGCCATAGACTCCATCAACCTGAGACTGGAAGAACTAGATGGTGCCCAGCTACAACTGGTGTTCCTGACAGGGAACACCATAGAGAATCCCTGATGGAGCGGAGAAAAGTGGGGTGCTGACCTCAAATTCTAGTAAAAAGACCACACTAATCCAAAAGCTAAGAAGTTTCCTGAATACAACCAAACACTTCGAGGGACAGGGTAGCAGGGGCAGGGGTCTGGGGACCATGGTTTCAGGGGACATCTAGGTCAATTGGCATAACAACATTTATTAAGAAAACATTCTGCACCCCACTTTGCTGAGTGGCGTCTGGGGTCTTAAAAGCTAGCAAGCAGCCATCTAAGATGCATCAATTGGACTCAATCCACCTGGAGCAAAGGAGAATGAAGAACACCAAGGACACAAGGTGATTATGAGCTCCTGAGACAGAAAGGGCCACATGAACCAGAGACTACATTAGCCTGAGACCAGAAGAATTAGATGGTGCCCGGCTACAAGTGATGACTGCCCTGACAGGGAACACAACAGAGGACCCCTAAGGGAGCAGGAGAGCAGTAGGATGCAGACCCCAAATTCTCATAAGACCAGACTTAATGGTCTGACTGAGACTAGAAGGACCCCGGAGGTCATGGTCCCCAGACCTTCTGTTAGCTCAGGACTGGAACCATTCCCAAAGCCAACTGGACAGAACTATAAGATAGAAAACGATACTGGTGAGGAGTGAGCTTCTTGGATCAAGTAGACACATGAGACTCTGTGAGCAGCTCCTGTCTGGAGGGAGGATGAGAGAGCAGAGGGGGACAGAGAAGGTTGAATAGACACGAGAAACACAGGGTGGAGAGAAGGCGAGTGCTGTCACAGTATAGGGAGAGCAGCTAGGGTCACATAACAAGGCGTGTGTAAGTTTTTGTACGAGAAGCTGGCTTGAATTGTAAACCTTGCACTTCAAGCACAATTAAAAAAAAAAAAAAAACAGACTGTGTGGTATAGTGGCAACGGAAGCAAACTATTCTAAAAACATGTTCCTATTTATTGTCCTGTGTTCTCTTTAACCTCCAGTGACCCTCGTAGAAAAATACACGCTCACTGTTAAAGCAGAAAGTGTATTCCAAAAGCATTCTGTCTCTCAGTTTTTGAATATTTATCTTTACAGGCTTTCAGTAGTTAACTGTTTTGCCTACATGCCCATCAATGTTTACACACACGCATAAATGCGCACTGAAACGTGAAATACCTCTGAAATGTAATGAACGGCAGAACGCATTACCTATGACCACATGCATGCCAAGTCTTGCCAGGTGCTTCGCAGTAGCATAGCCAATTCCATCTGTCCCTCCAGTCACTATAGCAACACGGTCCGGTTGTGGGGGAAAAACTAGCGAAGAGAAAAAAAAAAAAGGAGCAAAGTAAGCTTAAAACCACAGTACACTTTTATAGAGGCAGCGGTGGACCAGAGGTAGAATTCTCACCTCCCATGCGGGAAACCTGGGTTCGATGCCCGGCCAGTGCACCCCACGTGCAGCCACCACCCGTCTGTCGGGGGAGGCTTGCGTGCTGCTGTGACGCTGAACAGGTTTTAGCCGAGCTTTTTTTCCAGACTAAGATGGACCAGGAAGAAAAGCCTGGCAACTGACATCTGAAACTCGGTCAATGAAAATCCCATGGATCGCAAGGGTCTAACCGGCAGACAACCATGGAGAATGATGCAGGACCGGGCGGTGTTTCGTTCCCTGGTACACGGGGTCTCGATGATTCGGGGCCAACTTGCCGGCAGATAACAGCAACGACACACTTTTGTAAGAATTAAACCTCAAATAGCACACTCGGCCAATGGGGGCTATGGTTTCACCTTCCTGTTTTCATTCGCTTGAATTCTTACAGATTTGGGATGATTGAGTGTAGGAAGGTGGATTACCCAAAGCCATTGCCCTCGAGTCAATTCCAACTCCTAGTGACCCCATATGGCTGAGAAGAACTGCCCCATACAGCTTGCAAACCACCAACCTTTTGGGTACCAGTCGAACACTTAACCACGGCGCCACATGGGCTCCTATAAGGGGGGTATTCCCTGAGCAATTATGGACTTGCTCAAGGTCACCTGCTGGTGGCCACCGTGTCCCCTGGGGGTGCCTTTGTAGACTCCACCCTGGTGATTTCCAGACAGGTGAGAAATCTGTACACCTGGTATAGACTGGATTGTGTCCCTCAGAAAGAGAACATCCAAGTCCTAACACCTGTCCCTGTGAACGTGACCTGGTTTGGAAACAGCTGTCAGTTAACATGAGCTCTCACGGAGAAGGCTGGGCCCTAATCCTGTATGAGTGGTGTCCAATTAAAAAAAGCGACACAGAGACACGCAGAGGGGGAGACGGCACATGAAGACAGAGCAGAGATTGGGGTGATGTGGCCACAAGCCCAGGAACGCCTGGAGCCACCAGAAGCTGGAGAGACGAGGAAGGAGCCTCGCCTAGAGCCTCCCGGGGGAGCGCGGCCCTGCCTGCACCATGATTTCGGATTTGCGTCTTTGCAGATGCAATCAATTCACGTGTAAGTCATACAGGAATAGGGTAGGTCCTAATCCCATTAGCGCTGTCCTATAAACAAGAATAAGAGTCACAGACACAGGGAAGAAAGCCACGTGAAGGCAGAGGCAGAGATTGGACTGATGTGGCCACAAGCCAAGGAACGCCTGGGGCCACCAGAAGCTGAGAGACAGGCTTGTGACGGATCCTCCCCTAGAAAATCTTACCGACTACGAATACGAGACCTCTGTGCTCAGCTTTTGCTGAGACCGTGACTTTGGAAGAGACGCCACCATGTGCGTCTTGGGGGCCCCGGCCGGCGCAAATGGTTAAGCACTCGGCTGCTAACCGAAAGGCTGGCGGTTCAAACGCCCAACCAAAGGTACCTCAGAAGAAAGGCCTGGCAACCTACTTCTGGAAAATCAACCATTGAGGACTCTGTGGAGCATAGTTTTTCTCTCACATACACGGGGGCACCACGAGTCGGAGTCCACTCCGTGGTGCCTTTAATCCGAAAACCAAAAAACAAAACCCGCTGTCATCGAGTCAATTCTGACTCACGGCGACCTTATGCGTAATGATACTGGGACTATAATTAAACAGAAGGTACCAGTGCTTGGAAGAGCCCTGGTAGCACAGCAGTTGAAGACTGGACTGCTAACTGAAAGGTTGGCAGCTGGAACCCACCAGCCGCTCCATGTGAGAAAGACGCTGCGGTCCGCTTCCATAAAGGTCTACAGCCTTGGAAATCCTGTGGGGCAGTTCTGCTCCGTCCTATAGGGTCACTGTGAGTTGCAATCCAGTTGACAGCAATGGCTGTACCTCTGGCTATAATCCCGCTTGGGAGTGGGTTTTCTCCGTCATGCTGATGAGGCAGTATTAGTGTAGGGTGTGTGTTATCTTTTGAGATATAAAAGGGCAGATTAAGCACGCAAGCACAGACAGAGGGGAAGACAGATCTCACGTGCTCACCAAGAAACCAAGGAACAGAAGCTAAGAAGAGACAAGGACCTTCCCCCCCAGAGCGCACAGACAGAGAGCCCTCCCCTAGAGCCGGCACCCTGCATTCCAACTTCTGGCCTCCTGAATTGTGAGAAAAGAAATTTCTGTTCTTTAAAGCCACTCACTTGTGGTATTTCTGTTATAGCAACACTAGATAGCTAAAACCAAAAAAAAAAAAAAAAAAAAAAACCAAACCCAGTGCCGTCAAGTCAATTCCAACTCATAGCGACCCTACAGGACAGAGTAGAACTGCCCCATAGAGTTTCCAAGGAGCACCTGGCGGACTCGAACTGCCGACCCTTGGG
Organism: Loxodonta africana; assembly: GCF_030014295.1. Lineage (NCBI taxonomy): Eukaryota > Metazoa > Chordata > Mammalia > Proboscidea > Elephantidae > Loxodonta > Loxodonta africana. Next base: position 25,185,699 of record NC_087370.1, on the reverse strand, counting down.
TTAGCAGCCGTAGCACTTAGCCACTACGCCACCAGGGTTTCCCTAGATAGCTAAGATAAGTATATTGCCACCAAAAATAAATAAAACATTTCTTTAAAAGATTTGAATCCACTTGCCACTCCGTGGAAGAAAGATGTGGCACTCTGCTTCCGTAAAGATTACAGCCTTGGAAATCCTGTGGGGCAGTTCTACTCTGTCCTATAGGGTCGCTATGAGTCGGAATGGACTTGATGGCAATGGGTTTGGTTTGGTACTAATGCTGGAATGGACACAGACCAAGAGAGGAGAACAGAAATTGCAGAAAGAGACCACCACTCACAGAGAAGTAATATATGATAAAAATGGCAAAGACGGGATTTTTAATAAATGACGTTAGGCCACCCAAATAAGCACTTAGAAAAAGATAAAATTGGCTCCAAACCTCAGAATACAAATGAGAACAAACTCTAAGGGAAAAAAGTACCGAAAGATATTAGAAGAAACCATAAATAAGTTTAGTTTTAACCTCAGGATAAGAAAAGACTTCCCTAATTTTAAGTCATGGACGTCATGAGTCAGAATAGACTTCATAGCAACGAGTTTCGTTGTGTGTGTGTGTGTGTGTGTGTGTGTGTGTGATTTAATTACAAGTCAAAATCCAGGAAGAATCTGCAGATAAATTTTGCAACTAAGAGAATTTTTTTACATGATTTAAAAAAAAAAAAAATTCACAAAGTCAAAAATAAGTCATGAACTGGACGAAAATTTTCAACTTGCATCAGAGACAAAGGGCTATTTTCCTTAATTTATAAAGAGTTCTCAGTAATCAAGAAAAAAAGAAATCCAAACGCCCTATAGAAAAAAAAAAAAAAAAAAGAGCAAAAATAACAGCTTAGGGAAGTCGACACCCAAATGGGCCTTAAAAGCTTGAGTTCAACTTTACACCTGATAGAAAAAAAAAAAAGAATGCTAATTCCTGTTCCTACCGAGATACCATTTCTCCCCTATCAGATTGGCACAACCGCAATGAGTCAACATTGACGCTTCTCTGGTGAGACCGTGGCGACGAGGCACTCTCATGGATGGGATTACAAAATGGTAAAAGCCCTACAGAAGGGTATGGGGCAATATCTACCACGATTACCTACGTACTTCTGCTTGGAGCCAGCAGAATCACTTCTAGAAATCTACCCTGAAGATACACCTTTGCCAGCAAGAGCCAAGCTCACCCATTGCAGCATCCGTCCTTCCGTAGGTAGGGAAGTGCCTAGGTGGTGCAAACAGTGAAGGAGCTCGGCTGCTAACCCAAAGGTTGGTGGTTCGTGGCCACCAAGAAGCACCTTGGAAGAAAGGCCTGGCAGTCTACTTCTGAAAACTCAGCCATTGAGAACCCTGTGGAGCTCGGTGCCACTCTGATGCACCTCGAGTCATAGGCGACGCCGTGGCAGCTGGTCCTGGTGCTTTGCAAAGAGTGCAACGAGTCACGGTTAACGCATTAGTCTGTGTGACGGTGTGTTTACGCATATCAGATGGTGGGGTGTGTGCGTGTCTGTGGTGTGTGTGTTTGTGTTAGTTGAAGGCACAATTTCCAGTATTAACAATTTAAGAAAAAATACATTTTTTTTCTTTTTTTAAGTAAATATTGGAGTCCCTGCATGGTGGAAACGGTTAGCATGGTAGGCTGCTCCACAGAAAGGTTGGTGGTTCGGGTCTACCCGGAGGGACCTCAGAAGAGAGACCTGGCATCTGTCCTTCTGTAGGTAGGGGAGTCCCCAGGTGGTGCAAACAGCGAATGAGCTCAGCTGCTAACTCAAAGGTTGGTGGTTTGTGGCCATCCAGATGCACCTCGGAAGAAAGGCCTGCCAATCTATTTCTGAACAGTCAGCCACTGAAAACCCTATGGAGCTCAGTTCTGCTTTGACACACATGGGGGTCACCATGAGTCAGATTCAACTCCGTGGCATCGTTTTTTTTTTTTTAAGTAGAGGAAGAGTTGAATAATCTGTGATACTTTGACGGAATGGGGAATCACAGCCCATTCTCGGCCCCTCTATAGGATCCTCCTGGCTGCTCCCGGGAGCGGTCAGCATCTCTGTGTGGACCAAGCAATTCACCTCCTATCCAGAGGCCAGGGTTAAAGTCCACTGCAGGAGCCCTGTTGACGCAGTGGTGAAGAGCTTGGCGGCTAACCAAAAGGCTGCCAGTTTGAATCTACCAGCCGTTCCTTGGAAACCCTGTGGGGCAGTTCTTCTCCATCCTATAGGGTCGCTAAGAGTCAGAATCAACTCAATGGCTACGGGTTTTATGGGTTTATCCACATGCTGAAAAATTCTTTAAATGAGTACACACCACATAGAATTTTCTTGAGTTGCACTGACTCCCACACAAACAGGCATTCTTACCAACAAAAGGAATAAATAACTGCACAGAAAAGACCCAACACTAATGGCGCGGCACTCAGAGCTCCTCAGAGGCTGTGAGAAGCCCCACACCCCACTGTGCCTACCATGAGTCTCCCCAACGGCGTCCTTTGTAAACAGCACGTTCGCGGCTGGGCGAGCAGACAGGTAGGATCTAGAAGCAATGATTCATTTGACCTACTGTCTTAGTCAGGTAGTGCTGCTATAACAAAAATACCACAATTGGACGGCTTTAAAAAACAGAAGTCTGTTCTCTCACAGTCTAGGAGGCTAGAAGTCTAAATTCAGGGCGTTGGCTCTCTCTGTCAGTTCTATGGGAAGGTCCTTGTCATCAGTCTTGCCCTGGGTCTAGCAGTTTCTCAGAGTGGGGACCCTGGGTCCAAAGGACACGCTCTGCTCTTGGCACTGCTTTCTTGGTGGTATGAGCTTCCCTTATCTCTGCTTGCTTTCCTGTCCTGTTTATCTCTTGAGTCACACCCCAGGGAAACTCCCTTTACCTTGGATCAGGGATATGACCTGAGCAAGGGTGTTACATCCCACCCCAATCCTCTTTAACATAATCTAATCTTGCGTCATTAACCATGGGCAGCGATTAGGATTTACAACACATAGGAAAATTACAAAATGGAAGACAACCACACAACACTGGGAATGATGGCCTAACCAAGTTGACACATATTTTGGGGGGACACAATTGAAACCATGACACCCTGTACAGATCACAGCCTAGGAAACCCTACAGGGCAATTCTACTCTGTCACGTGGGATTGCCATGACTTGGAATTGAATCGACAGCAACCAACAACGGGGCAGTGGTGGTTCCGGGGTAGCATTCCCACCATCCAAGCAAGAGATCAGAGCCTTGGTGGTGCAATGGTTAAGCACTCTGCTGCTAACTGAAAAGTTGCTGGCTCGAACCCACCCAATTGCTCCAACGGAGAAAGGCCTGGTGATCTGCTCCAGTAAAGATTACAGCCTAGGAAACCCTACAGGGTACTTCTACCCTGCCACATGGGGTCACTGTGAGTCAGAATCCACTCAACAGCACCTAACAATTCTGTTGTGACCTCATTAACATAATAAAAGATCCAAATAGGGTCACAGCTACAGGTCTAGGGGCCAGGGCTTCAGCACATATTTTGGAAGGACACAATGCAATCCATTACAGGTATTGAGGCTGGTACAAAAACATTCCAAAATGGCACTGCAGGAAGGAGTGTTTGAAAGAATCTAATTCAACTTTCTTTTTCCAGATAAGAGATCTTAAGCCCTAATATCACAGAGAGAAGAAAGGAAGCAAGGACTCCCGGGGACACCAGGCGAAGTCTGGAGGCATTTTTTGGTTGTCACTAAAATTGGGGAGGGGGTGCTGCTGGCATGTAGAGTGTAGGGTCCAGGGGTACTGCTGAACATGCTACAATGCGTGAGATGGTCCCCATGGCAGACAATTGTCCTGCTTCAAATGTCAGTAGTGCTGAAGCCGAGAAACCTTGACCGGTGGAAAGGGCTGACCACAAGCATATACATATCTTCATCAGCAGATGGATGAAAATTATCAGGAAGAGTGTTATGCAAATGCTAAAGTTAAAAAAAACACCACCACATTATCAGAGAAGAAAAGGGCTCTCAGCTGCCCATTAGCAGACTCAACACAGCTGTGGGGGAAAAGTAAAGCTGAAGGTACTCCAAACCCACTGCCGTCAAGTTGATTCCGAATCATAGTGACCCTACAGGACAGAGTAGAACTGCCCCACAGGGTTTCCAAGGCTGTCCTCTTTACAGAAGCAGAATGCCACATCTTTCTCCTTCAGAGTGGCTGGTGGGTTCGAACCGCTGACCTTTCAGTTCACAGCCATGCACTTTAACCACTGCACCACCAGGGCTCCTTAAAGTTGAAGGTAGAGCAAAAGAAATTATTTAATCTCAAATACAGAAAGAAAATAAGAAGGGTAAACAAAATAAAGGTTGCAAGAGCTGTGGGCTGTGTAAAGGCTCTAATATACACATAACCGGGATTCCAGAAGGAGAAGAGAGAGAGAGAGAGAGAGAGAGAGAGAGAGAGAGAGAGAGAAGAAAGTATTTTAAGACACAGTACCTGCAAATTTTGCAGGAAGAGAGATACTGTAATGATACCGTGGTTGACTTTCATTTTCTTCTTTGAGGCTTTCTGCTTTTTCTAAATCTAAGTGAACATAAATTACTTTCCTTTTATAATTAGCCGCTTGCTCAGTCGGTAAAGCCTTACAAACACATATTTTAATTTGCATACACACAAGACATTTTATATTAATTTGACAAGAAAGTTCTGCAACAATTGACAATTAACAAAAAAAGCCACTTTTAAAGGGTAGCCATTTGTGTTATTTAACATCACACTGATGTTTTACACCAGTACTTACACGACACTTAAAAGAAACTGTCTTTATCACAGCATAGGTGGATAATATTTTGAAAGAGTTCATGGATTTGTGGGTTTTAACCCATGTTTAACTTGGAGCCAGTACACATTTAACACGTGGGCAGGGGGTCTCTATGATGTTGAGAAGAATTTGCGGATATGGAGTCACCTACATTAAAAAAAATCACATTAAATCCTCACGCAATAAGAAAGCAACTTCCATTCAAGAGCTTGTGTCAAACATGTTGCTGTTGTTAGCTGGCATCAAGTCAGCCCATGCACAACAGGATCGGGCTGTTGGAATCTGTAGGGTTTTCACTGGCTAATTTTCAGAAGTAGATTGCCAGGACTTTCTTCCTAGTCTGTCTTAGTCTGGAAGTTCCACTGAAACCTGTTCAGCATCCTAGCAACATGCAAGTCTTCACTGACAGACAGGTGGTGGCTGGACATGACGTGCACTGGCCGGGAATCGAACCCAGGTCTCCTGCATGGGAGGCGAGAACTCTACCACTGAATCACCAATGCCTTATGCAAAAAAAAAAAAAAAAAGAAAACTTGTTTCAATAAAAGATATCAGGCTCAGAACGCTTATGCTGCTATAGAACAGTCTGACGCTTGTAAGGTAACGCACTAAGTGTGCCAAGCACAATATTTTTAAGGGAATTGGTCGATTTCCACGTGCCTTGCCATCCTTTTCATATTCGGTAGGTCTTTTCCCAGCATTGTCTAAACCTTCCATTTTGGCCCATCAAGGCATTTCTTCCCAATGCCACAATGCACAATCCAAGAAACAGATCAGTTTCCCGCCAAGCACAAGTCAGCTGGCTCATCTTTCCTTGAAGTTGTCTCCACGGACGACCGGATGATTATAACAAACAAACTTACATAACTGAGTTGACGATGGAAATCTCAGCAGTTTTAAACACGTTGGTGGTGAGATTTATTCTACCAGTACTGTCGCCAAGATTTACAGGCTTTAGCAGAATCACCCACTTAGGTCTTGGGCACAAGGCTGCACATGATTTTCTAACACGACTGCATTGGACAAGTGTTTTTCAACCTCCTCCAAGGGGTGACTCGGGACTACAGTGGGACGGGGCAGTGGTCCAAGGTGGCCAGCCCTCCAACCTCCATCCCCTTCCCTCCAATCAGAACAGCCCTATTTACTTCTCCTTATCCTTAATGCATTAGGGTTCCTTAAATGCTCTCGCTTTAAAAAAAAAAAAGACTTCTGCTTCTAAGAAAAACACATTTTGGAAGCCTCTATTCTAGACCAAGGCACTGCTCAGATCTTCTCTCCCCCATCCATAAATACTGTTATGGATTGAATTTTGTCCCCTCCCCCCGAAAAAAAGCTATGTTGGAATCCAAATCCCTATACCTGTGGATATAATGTAACCTTAATGACCTTATATATGATGTAATGTAATCACTCTCCATAATATAACACAATGTAATCATCTTCCATAATGTAGTGCAATGTAATTTCCTTCCTTAGTGTAAATGTGATATAGTATACTGTAATATAATATAATCATCTCCCATAATGTAATGTAGTATATTTTAATGTAATGTGCTCATCACCTCCCATAACGTAACGTACCGTAATGTAATCACCTTCCATAATGCAATCTAACATGATGCAATCAACCAGTTAGTTTAGGTCATACCAGTGTAGGGCGGATCTTAAACCTAATCACTTCTGGGTTATCCCAAACTACTAACGAGGAAGGAGCTGACACAGCTGAGGCCCGTATCTGGACTTCCAGCCTCCGAAACTGTGAGAACATAAATTCCCGTTCTTTAAAGCCAACCACCAGTGGTATTTCTTTACGGCAGTGAGTTTATGCTTACGGTGGTGGACTGATTTGGAAAAGGATAGCAAGAACGGCTGCACAACTTGAAGCATGTAATCAGCGTCGCTGAATTGTACGTGTGGACATTGCTGAAAGGGTGTTTTGTTAAGTATATTTGCACCACAATAAAAAAAAAAATTTTTTTTAAATAATTAAAGAAAAAAACTACAACCATCCTACAGATGAAAATAAGGCCAAGAGAGGACACCCCCAGAATGTATGTTCCCCACCCGGCAATTCTATAATCTCCGCCAGAAATAAACGCCCTGGTTAGGAAAGACAGAAAGAGACTGCTTTATGGGGAAAAGCGGCAGCCCTAATAAGAACTAAACTGCTGCATCTGTCTAGAATAAACGCTGAATCTACATTTAAAAACAATTGGGGTGGGGGGAGGCTGTGAGGGCTGTGGGGTCATGGGCCGGGTGCCCCGAGGACACTCATGGGACCCGGAGCTGTGGGAAGGCAGAAAGACTTCTCTTCCCTTGGGTTAGAACAGCTGAAGGAAACGAAAATAATACAAGACAAGAACAAGAAAGATCTACAAACTCATCACCCAGCAGAAGGGCTTTGGGGGCAGTGGAATGAGCTAGTTGTGAATCCCAAAGCGTTTCCTCTCATCGGGCTCGGAGACATGCTGGAGACCGCTCTCCCCGACGTTCGCACGTCAAGTGGCTTAAGATTTACAGAAAGAAACTGTCGGTGTGGACCAGACGGGGTGTGACTCACGTGTTCTGGCTGAGACCTGATCAAGAGGTCTAGGTGAACGCTGAGGAGCCCCAGTGCTGCAGTGGTTAAAGCGCTCGGCTGCTAACCAAAAGGTTGTCAGTTCAAACCCACCAGCCGCTCTGCTGGAAAAAGACATGGCAGTCTCCTCCCATAGAACTCCCTAGAGGACAGAGTAGAACTGCCCCATAGGGTTTCCAAGGAGCGGCCAGTAGATTCGTACTGCCGACCTTTTGATTAGCAGAGCCGAGCTCTTAACCCCTGTGCCACCAGGGGTCCTTATATGAGTTTGCTGGTATCAGGGTACAGGCTGGTGAGCTGTGGGTCAAGAACAAGAATGTGAAATGATACCGGTGAGGACTGAGCTTCTTGGCTCAAGGAGACTATGTGGGCAGCTCCTATCTGGAGGGGAGATGAGAAGGCCGAGGGGGACAGGAGCTGGTTGAACGGACACGGTGAATACAGGGTGGAGAGGAGGAATGTGCTATCTCATTAGGGGCAGAGCAGCTAAGAGTACATGGCAAGGTGTGTATAAATGTTTGTATGAGAGACTGACTTGATTTGTACATTTTCACTTGAAGCACAATAAAATTTTAACAAAATTAAAAAAAAAAAAAGGATAAGAACGTGGTTATATCAGCGAAGATACTAGGGTGGTGTTTCGTTCTACATCAGCTATGGCTTGCATATTTATCCAGATTAGCTGTGAAATGTGGGATTTTGATATTTACGGAGATTTGTATTTTGACAAACCTGACAATGGCTTCCTTGCTGATCTCTCCACGAAGTGGAAGGAGAACATAGCCAAGAAGTGACAGTGGTCCTAGTTTCTAGAACTTTCTAGGATGCAAAATCTACTGATGAGTTTCCTGAAGTAAACCAAGAGTCTCAGTTCAGTTCGACAGGATCAAAGGGGTCGATTCTATGAAGACTTTTACAAGTGAATAGAGACCTGTGTCTGAGCCCAGGACGCCTCTGTCAAGATCTGAAGACCCCAGACACTGTGCAAAGAGCTGGGAGGTGGAACAGTAGGACCCTACACAGTGATGGGACAGCTGACTGGGACGCCCCGTGGAACCAGGACCCTAAACCTCCAGGCCAGGGAGCCGAATCCCACGAGGTGTTTGGTTGTACGTGGGCAGCCCCGGAAGCCGCTCTTTTTTTTTTTTTTTGTCATTGATGGGACTGTATCTGTCATACTTTTGCCAGCTGGGTTTCTGGCAGTTGCATTAATCAGCTATGCAGCCTGATACTTAATCACCGTTGGCCCCGTTCTCCCCCTCCCTTCCACCCCTGGTGACCACTGATAAACTCTGTTCTCTAAAAAATCCTGACTTAGAAGAATTGCCAAAAGTATGTTAAATGGCTCTAGCAGGTTTGGGTCACTGAGTGCTACTTAGGGACATGATGTTAAAGTATAAAGCTTATTCTGCAAGGCGTCTATCTGTAAACAACGACAAAAAACCCCCAAACCCTTTGCTACTGAGTCAATTCCGACTCACAGCGACCCTATAGGAGAGAGTAGAACTGCCCCGTAGGGTTTCCAAGGAGCAGCTGGTGGCTTCAAACTGCCAACCCTTTGGTTACCAACCGAGCGCTCTACCACTGCACTACCAGGGCTCCGTCTATCTGTAAAACCCGTAAAGGGGTCCTTATTGCAACATCATCTCACATGCCCTTTGCAGAAATTACCACTTAATCAGTTGCCTCTGAGTTGCCCCCAAGCCATGGAGACCCCATATGTGTCAGATTAGAACTGTGCTCTATAAGGTTTTCAATAGATGATTTTTCGGAGGTCAATCATCAGGCCTTTCTTCTGAGGCACCTCTATGTGGATTTGAACTTCCAGCCTTTCAGTGAGCAGCCGAGCGCGTTCACCAAACATCTGCACCGCCCGGGGGCTCCTTCTGCAGGTCCAAGGACTGGTTAAAAGTTGCTAAGAAGAAGTCGTCTTTCCTTCTACGCCAAGCGACTCACACACGAGGTCACCCCGTCCATGGTTTCCTGGGCTCAGCACCTTGGAGCACAGGGAACTGCGGAGTCAGGGTCAGTGTGAGCTGCAAAGAAGGTGACGTGGTTCTTTCTTCAAAGCGTCCAAGGAGAATGTAAGGCGGGGGACGGGGGACAGGTGAAACTCACACGGTACAGAGTGCGTGCCTTCCTCAGCAGCTAGAAATAACACGTATCTGTACACATCACAGAAACCCTGGCGACGCAATGGTTAAGAGCTACGGGTGCTAACCCAAAGGTCGGCAGTTCGAATCCACCAGGCGCTCCTTGGAAACTCTATGGGGTAGTTCTACTCTGTCCAATAGGGTCGCTGTGAATCGGGATTGACACCGAACAACTACAGCACACCTGTTGTTCCAGTCCCACCTGGGAATGGGTTTTCTTTGTTCTGTTAATGACGCAGTGTCAGTCCAGGGTGTGTCCTGAGTCAATGCTTTTGAGATTTAAAAGGGGCAGATAAAGCAACTGAGGGGAGGGGGGGATAGATGCCACCAGAATATCACCAAAGAGCCAAGGAATAGAAGCTGAAAAGAGACAAAGACCTTCCCCCAGAGCCCACAGAGAGGAAACACCTTCCTCTAGACCTGGCACCCTAATTTTGGACTTCTAGCCTCTGCCAGGACCAGACTGCCCAACAGGCAAGAGCCTCTGCCAGGGCCAGACTGCCCAACAGGCAAGATAAGCATGGTGATTACCTTGCTTACCAGCTCATCTGTAGTAAACAATTTCACATTTTTTCAGCACATCAAAGGTTCTGCTTCTAGGTACGGCTGGCATCTCTCTCTTTCTGAACCCCGCAGCACCTTCCTACAGAATCAAAGCTTCCTTTCAAATGACAATCCCTAACAGAGACAGAGGACCCAGTAAGCAAGCATGGGCTTTCTTATGCTTACTTACTAATTTATAGCAAACAATTTCACATGAGTTTCACCACATTCAAAGACGTGGTGAAATCCCAATAGAGGGTCCCAAACAGAGTTGGAGAAAAATGTAGAGCAAAATTCTAACTCCCAAAAAAAAGACCAGACTTATTGGCCTGACAGAGACTGGAGAAACCCCAAGAGTATGGTCCCTGGACACCCTTTTAGCTCAGTAATGAAGTCACTCCTGAGGTTCACCCTTCAGCCAAAGGCTGAACAGGCCTATAAAACAAAACGAGACTAAAGGGACACAACGGCCCAGGGGCGAGGACGAGAAGGCAGGAGAGGGCAGGAAAGCTGGTAACGGGGAACCCAAGGTCGATAAGGGAGAGTGTTGACATGTCACACGGCTGCTTACAATGTCATAAAACAATATGTATACTTTTAATGAGAAACTAGTTTGTTCTGTAAACATTCATCTAACGTACAATTAAAAAAAAAAAAGATGTGATGAAATCCCTGTGAAATTGTTCACTGCAGATTGGTAAGTAAGCACAAGTAAGCCCGTGCTTACCTTGCTTACTGGGTCATCTGCTCCTGTGGCCTGAACCACGAGAAAGTAAATTTCTGTTTGTTAAAGCCACCCACTTGTGGTATTTCTGCTACAGCAGCACTAGAGAACTAAGACCATGGGTGACCCTGCTGGTATGTGAAATACTGCTGGCATAGCTTCCAACATCCCAGGACACACAAGCCGCCGCAATAGGACAGACTGACAGATGGAGGGTAGCCAGCTGTTACACGCTGGGCAAAAGCATGCTGTCTGTTGTAGGATGTGAGAGGACAAAGTTCTCATGCAGAGTCTTAAATGTTTGGAAGGCTGTCAGGTCATTGTTCTGTTTCAAGAATGTAACCGGAGAGCTGACCCCATGCCCCAGTGACAGCCAGCATTTGGGGTATTTATAAACACAACAGCTGTCTGCCTATCTAGCCGGTCTCCACACCAAAAGGCTTTCCAGACAGCACAAGGATTCAGGCGTGTACAACTGAGTCGGAAAAATACCAGAAGACATGGTGGTGGAGGTCTTTCTAGTACATGATCTCGTTTCAGAAGACAACTTTTTTTAAATTGTACTTTAGATGAAGGTTTACAGAGCAAACTAGTTTCTCACCAAACAATTAATATATCGTTTTGTGATATTGGGAAACCCTGGTGGCGTTGTGGTTAAGCGCTACAGCTGCTAACCAAAGGGTCAGCAGTTCAAATCTGCCAGCCGCTCCTTGGAAACCCTATGGGGCAGTTCTACCCTGTCCTATAGGGTCACTATGAGTCAGAATCGACTCGACAGGACTGGGTTTTTTTTTTTTTTTTGGTTTTGCAATATTGGTTGCCAGCCTAACAACATGTCAACACTCTCCCCTTCTCAACCTTGGGTTCCCCGTTACCAGCTTTCCTGTCCCCTCCTGCCTTCTAGTCTTTGCCCCTGGGCTGGTGTGCCCCTTTAGTCTTGTTTTGTTTTATGGGCCTTTCTAATCTTTGGCTGAAGGGTGAATCTCAGGAGTGACTTCAGTACTGAGCTAAAAGGGTGTCTGGGGGCCATATTCTCGGGATTTATCCAGTCTCTGTCAGGCCAGTAAGTCTGGTCTTTTTTGTGTGTGAGAGGTAGAATTTTGTTCTACATTTTTCTCCAGCTCTGTCCAGGGCCCTCTATTGTGACCCCTGAGAAAATGACTTTTCTAAGCTGGATGTGGAAATTATTAAGGAAAAAAAATCTATAAATATGACCACATAAAAAATTTTAAATTTTACTTGCTCAAAAACAAACAAAAAAAAAAAACCATTGCCATCAAGTCAATTCCAACTCATAGTGACCCTACAGCTATCACAAATAACATCAAATGGCAAATAGCAACACATTGGATGAAAGACTAATTCTATGTGTATAAAAAGTGCTTGATAAATAATGAAAAGACATCTAGCAATCCCTTTACCACACACACAAACACACACACACCCCACACCACACAAACGGGCGAAAAGAAATGAAAAAGCAGTTCACAATATTAAATAACCAAACCAGCTGCTGCCAAGTTGACTTCAACCTAATGGAAACCCCACATATGTCAAAGTAGAACTGTGTTCCACAGGGTTTTCAATGGACTGATTGTCGATTGCCAGGCCTTTCTTCCGAGGTGCCAATGGGTTGACTTGAACCTCCAACCTTCCGGTTAACAGCAGAGCATGTTCACTGTTTGTACCACCAAAGTAAAACCAAACCTGTTGCCGTCAAGTTGATTTTGGACTCACAGGGACCCTACAGGACAGAGTAGAACTGCCCCCCAGCGTTTCCAAGGCTGTAATCTTTAGGGAAGCAGACTGCCATTTTTCTCCTGAGGAGCTGCTGGTGGTTTCGAAGTGCCCAGTTTTTGGTTAGCAGCCAAGCATTTAACACTGCGCCACCAGGGCTCCTAAATATAATAACGAATGTCTCAGTCATTTAGTGCTGCTGTGACAGAAATACCACAAGTGGAGGGCTTTAAAAAACAGAAATTTATCCTCACAATCTAGGAGGCTAGAAGTCTGAATTCAGGGCATCAGCTCCAGGGGAAGGCTTTCTCTCTGTCGGCTCCGGGCAAAGGTCCTTGTCATCAATCTTCCCCTGGTCTAGGAGCTTCTCAGCACAGGGACCCCAGGTCCAAAGGATATGTTCTGCTCCCAGCACTGCTGTCTTGGTGGTACGAGGTCCCTCCGTCTCTCGGCTCACTTCTCTCTTTCATATCTCAAAAGAGATTGATTTAAGACACAACCCAACCTTGTAGATTGAGTCCCGCCTCATTAACATAACTGCCTCTAATTCTGCCTGGTTAACATCATAGAGGTAGGATTTACTGCCTGCCCGTAGGAAAATCACATCAGATGACAAAATGGTGAGCAGTCACACAATACCGGCAATCATGGCCTAGCCAAATTGATATACATTTTTGGGGAGACAGTTCAATCCATAAGAATGCATATGCAGAAAAAATATATTCAAGCTCACTCATAATCAAAAAAAATGAAGAGTAAAATAAGTGACTAGTTTTCATCGATCAGAGAGAACAGGTGAACACACTGGGGCCCGCCCAGGCCTGGTGTGCCCCAGAGAACTCAGACATTTAAATACTTATTTACAATTCCAACAGGTGCATCTTCTCGAGAAGGCAAGTTGGAAATGGTTCGTTAAGCCTCAATACATACTCTCGTTGACCCAGTAATTCCACTTCTAAGAATTAATTCCACAGATACGCTCCCACGGGTAGGCAAAGATACACCCACAGAAATATTCACGGCAGCCTTGTTTACAATGGGAAAAGCTTTGGTTTGATTGCTGTTTTACACGAGATGTTTGTACAGGTAGGAGCAGAAAAGTCTCACGGTTCCAGGCGCAACCTGGATGAATCTCAAGGGCGTTATGCCGAGTGAAATGACCCATCTCCAGAGGTTCCCTACAGTATGATTCCATTTTGTCAATCTTAAAATGACAAAATTAGAGAAACGAAGAACAGATTACTGGTGGTCACCTGGAGATAGGTTGGAGCCTTGGTGGTGCAGTGGTTAAGAGCTTGGCCGCTCACCAAAAGGTGGGCAGTTCGAATCCACCCACTGCTCCTTGGAAACTCTATGGGGCAGTTCTACTCTGTCCAATAGGGTCACTATGAGTTGGAATCGACGGCAACGGGTTTGGGGTTAGGGATGGGGGCGTGGGGTGCGGGGTGGAGGAGGTAGGTTGGTTATAAAAGGGGAGAACCAAGGAGCCTTGTGGTGCTGGAATGCTCTCTACCTTGGCCGTGGTAGTGGGTACAGTAAGCTACATCCAAACCCAAACCCCGTGGTCTGTCCTGACGTGGACGGACACACAGACAAAGAGGGAAAGGCTCGTCCTGCCACGTGAACAACGTAAGCGTCCTCGTGTCCACAACCCTCATAACATAATGCAGGGCTTAGCCTAATATCCTTTGTGGGAACATTCCAGAGACCGGTGCCCTAATCAGATCAGTCTATTTCTGTCTACGACGTTGATCTGAGGCCAAACTCGAAGGCACGAGCTCATGGTTTTCAGAAACGGGCGGGTTTACTGCTGTCCCTTTAGGGCAAAAGACAGCACAGCTACAGTCCCAGGGGTCCCTAAGGTACAAGCAAGGGAACAGCAGACTGTGTTCAAATGCCCATTTCTGTTTCTTACTGTTGTGAGCTGGAGTTGAGTCGACCCCAACTCCCGGCGACCCCAAGTGTGTCAGAGCAGAACTGTGCCCCACAGGGCTTTCAGTGGCTGATTTTTCAGAAGCAGACCGCCAGGCCTTTCTTCCACAGTGCCTCTGGGTGGGTGTGAACCCTCAACTCTTAGGTGAGCAGCCAAGTACATGTGCCGTTTGTGCCCACAGCCCCTCGTTCACCAGAGACCTTGTCCCTCTCCGGCAGTCAGGGAGACCAGCGGGGGCCCATCACTGACAAAAACAGTCCATGCACACGGAAACACGTACACGTGATGACACGCATACACACACCACACACAAACACATACACACGCTGACACACACTCCACACACAGTCACACACACATACAAACACCATACAACACACACTTTCACAAACACATATACACGGACTGACACAGACACATATGCACACTACAGACACCATACAACATATATACTTTCATATACACACACCATATAAGACACACATACTATAAAACACACACTCACTTATATATACCCACCACACACACACCATACAACATACACACCACACAACATACACATACCACAGACTCACACACGTCACATATACACATGCCACTGAACACACACACGCCCACACAAACCACACACTCACACATTCTCACACACACACACATACAGACTCACACACACCACACTCACACACACGTGCTCACACACACACACACACACATCCACATACACAGCAGGAACTGCCCCACAGCGACTTAAACCCCACCCTCTGAATGGTCACCTTTACAGGACCTTTTTAGCAAGAAAACCTCATTTCTGCACCAGCCATCCGCGGTTACCTGGTACACACCTGGGTATTTGGAATAAATCATGAATTCTCAAGGCTTCAGGTGGGCAAGCCAGCATCCCCCGCCCCCCACCGCCTTGCGCCTGGTGTTCTATTTTTACAGCAAGTGCGCACACACGATTACCGTACTTTCTATTTCTGAGGGCCTGACATTACCCGTGTGCTCAACCGCCTCGTCCTGCCCTCCCTAAAAGGACGTTGCACCTCCTTAGCCAAGAGCACGTGGAGGGGCAAGCCACAGCAGCCCGACCCAGGAGATGGCAGCTGAGTTACGGGGATCCGCCAACAAGACTTTGTGGTATTTCAAATACCAGCAGGGTCAACCGTGGCCGGCAGGCTTCAGCAGAGCTTCCAGACTGAGACAGACTAGGAAGAAAGGCCTGGAGATCCACTTCTGAAAATCAGCCAGTGAAAACCTTATGGATCCCAACCGAAGACTGTCTGATACAGAGCTGGAACATGAGCCCCCAGGATGGAAGGCCCTCAAACCACACAGAGGCTGCCTCAATGGACTCGGGCACACCGGTGATCACGAAGGTGGTGCAGGACCAGACAGCGTTTTGTTGTGTTGTGCATGGGGGCACCCTGAGTTGGAGCCGGCACCGTGGCACCCAGCAACAACAACGGCATACGGTGGGCACCTAGGGCTTACAGAGTACTTCTCTACACGGTCATCAACTCCCGAAAAATCAGCCAGCGAAACCCTGTGGATGACAACAGAACACAGCCCAATACGGCGCTGGACGACGAGCCCCCTGGAGACCGGAAAGCACAAAATGCACCAACCCAAACCCACTGCAGTGAAGTCGACTATGACTCACGGTGACCCTGCGGAACAGGGTAGAACTGCTCCAGTAGGGTCTCTAAGCCTCTAATTCTTTACGGAAGCCGACTGCCTTATCTTTCTCCAGCGGAGCAGCTGGGAAGTTGGAACCGCTGACCTTCTGGTTAGCAGCAGAGTGCTTTAATCACTGCGCCATCAGGGCCCCTACTTGCACCACCCAAAAACCCAAACCCATGACTGTCGAGTCGATTCGGACTCATAGCGACCCTGTAGGACAGAGCAGAACTGCCCCATAGGATTTCCAAGGAGCGGCTGGTGGATTTGGACTGCCAGCCTTTTGCTTAGCAGCCGAGCTCTTAACCACTGCGCCCCCAGGGCTCCTTGCCAGACCCAGAAACATAAAAACTAGTCACTAACGAGTTGACGGCAACTCGTGGCAATCCCACATGTATCAGAGCAGAACTGCTCCACAGCGTTTTCAATGGTTGATGTTTAGCAAGTAGATTGCCAGGCCTTTCTTCCGAGACACCTCTAGGTAGGCTCCAACCTCCAGCCTTTCAGTTAGCAGCCGAGACTGTTCACTGTTGGCACCACCCAGGGACTCCTCGCCAAACACAAACGACTTAAAATATGAGTCCCAGATCAAAGGCTTGCTCCCCCAGGTTCCGCGATTTCAATAAGAGTGTCTCTGTTTGTCTTAAGTTTAATGCTGGAGGCAGCCAGGACGGCTCTCAGAGGCAGTATCTAAGGGTGCTCATTAAATTTTATGTAAAACCGAGTGCAAACCATTTAAACACCTGGGTTCTGAATAGGACTGTGTCTGAAGACATTTACTCAGTTCTCCCAGGTGTTCAATAATTACACTGCATTGATTTTACTGACTCTCCCCAATAAAGACATTGAGGCACTGCCATGACTCCACAGGCCGTGGGCTCTTAGGGGCCACATTTTCCTGGGTTTCTTTTTTTCTTAAATTTTTTTTTTCATTTTAGGGTAGGGCATTAAGAAATCAAGGACCTTGAGAGGCAAGGTTTAATGATGACAAGGAGTCTTTTATGAGTCTTAGAAGTTGGTTAGGAAGTCCCTGGTGGTAGTCCGGGACCACCGGACTGCTCTGACAGGGATCACAATAGAGGGTTTCCCACAGAAAAATAAAAAACCCGTTGCCGCCGAGTCGATTCCAACTCATAGCAATCCTATAGGACAGAGTAGAAATGCCCCATAGAGCTTCCAAGGAGCACCTGGTAGATTCGAACTGCCGACCTTTAGGTTAGCAGCCATAGCACTTAACCACTACGGCACCAGGGTTTCCATTCCTGACAGAGCAGGAGGAAAATGTAGAACAAAACTCAAATTCACACACACACACACACAAAGACAGGACTTACTGGTCTGACAGAAACTGGAGGAATCCCCACGACTACGGCCCACGGACACCCTGCTAACTCAGAACTGAAGCCACTCCTGAGGTTCACCTTTCCGACAAAGATCACACAGTCCTATAAAACGAGTAGTAACATATGAGGAACACGCTTCTTCAGTCAGTCAAGCCTACGAGACCAGATGGGCAGCACCTGCCCCAAATCAAAGACGAGAAGGCAGGAAGAGACAGGAGAACTGGACGAATAGACACGGGGAACACGGGGTAGGAAGGGAGAGAGTGCTGACACATTGTCGGGATTGCAACCAACGTCACTAAACAATGTGTGTATAAATGTTTACCTGAGAAACTAATGTGTGCTGTAAACTTTCACGCAAAGCACGATAAAATTAGGAAAAAGGAAAACGAAGTCCCTGAGTGGTGCAAATGGGTTAACCCGCTTGGCTGGTAACAGGTGGACGTCTGAGTCCACCCAGAGGCACTTTGGAAGAAAGTCCTGGGAACTTCTGAAAATCAGCCTCTGATAACCCTACGGAGCACAGTTCCATTCTGACACACTCGGGGTCGCCATGAGTCGAAGTCAACTTGACACTAACTGGTTTCATATGGCCAAAACGGCGTGGAGGGGGCATGTAGCCTCCTCTGACTTCACGAGGGGAAGGAGATGGAAGATAACAGCCCAAGGCTGTTTCCTATGAGGTAGAGTTCAGACACCCCTGCTCTTGGCAGCCCTTTTTACCAATTCGGACACCAGCCATCCCTCCCACGGTGCTGTCTACTTCTCTAACGGGTTCTCTACTTGGTTGCAATGGCCACACACAACTCACAGACCAGACTCACTATTTGGGGTTTATCAGGGAAAGAACAGATTACAAATCAGGTTACAATAGGGCCGTTCTACTCTGTCCTATAGGGTGGTTATAAGCCGGAATCGACGTAACAGCAAAGGGATTTTTTGGGTTTTTTGTTTGTGTTATTTATATTTTTACAACAACAACAACAACAAAAAATAAGCAGGAGTAAAGGAAGCTCTTTGTACAACCAGTGTTGGAAATGTCTTAAATTAAATCCTAGAAACCCCGCAATCCCCAACGATTGGATGCCTCTCCTGGTCTTTTTCAGGGTTCAACACTAAAGATCCCAAGGGAAGAACTCACAAGATATATACACACCCAGCGGTCAGCACAAACAAGTCACGCCCCGCGTCTGAAAAAGTCAGGCAATCTCCCCACATTAAAACGTCTGCACCCCCGAGTCCGTTAGCTAACGGCCTGTCGGCACTGCTACAAGGAAAAAAAAAGGAACGCTCTGCTCTCCCCCCAAACCTTGCCAGATAACCACTAGTGAGCTCCGATGAAGCAGGGAAAACGGAACCCAACTGAACTTTGACGACAGATTTACTGTCACTTATTCACCGCCCGTGTGTGTGCGTGTGTGTGTTTGCGTGTGAGCGGGCGCCTGTATGTGCTGAAAATATACACAACAAAACACTGGCCAACTCGACAATTTCTGCACGTACCATTCAGCGTTACCATTACTTTCTTCACGCGATGCAACCATTATGTTTTTTTCCTAATTATTCCGCCACCGTAATGGAAACACAGCGCCCTCTAAGCAAAACCTTCCCCTTCCCCCCACACACCCCTAAACCCAAAACCAAACCTGTTGCCATCGAGTCAATTCTGACTCACAGCGACCCTATAGAACAGGGTAGAACTGCCCCATAGGGTTTCTAAGTTCGTAGTCTTTATGGAAGCAGACTGCCACATCTTTCTTCCGCGGAGCGGCTGGTGGGTTTGAACCGCCCACCTTTCAGTTAGCAGCTGAGCGCTTAACCACTGAGCCACCAGGGCGCCTTCTCTCAAACCCCTGGTAACCACAATCTTTGGTTTCTATATATTTGTCTGTTTCCTAGAAGTGCAGTCATACAGTGTTGGTCCTTGTAGGACTGACTTGTCTCGCTCAGCAGGATGTTTTCAAGGTCCATCCACGTCGTTGAATTACAGTCCCTTTTTTAGAAGCAGTTCTGACAAGATAAGAACACCCGCCACCCACCCTGCGAAAATGTCAACATACATAACCAAACTACGCTGACAAAAATATTGCAGGCCTCAGACAGAAAACCATGAAGGCCTGGATAGATGGGAACCGCTTCTCAAACCACGAAGGCCGTGTTCATCCAGAGAAGACCCTGGAAAGGACAAAACGAAGGGCAGAAAAACCTCCCCAACCTTCAGGGGTTTGCAAACTACGGCCTCAAGACGGGTCCAGTCTGCCGCCTGTTTCTGTAACGCCCAGAAGTTAAGAATGGTGTTTATATTTTTAAACGTTTTTATTTCTTAACTTTTTGTTTTAATTTTTTTACATAAAAAAAAAAAACGGACTTGCTGGCTTCACAGAGACTGGAGAAACCCTGAGCGTATGGCCCCTGGACACCCTTTCAGCTCAGTAATAAGGCCACTCCTGAGGTTCACCCTGCAGCCAAAGAGCAGACAGGCCCATAAAAGAAAACAAGACGGAAGGGGCACCCCGGGCCAGGGGCAGGGACTAGAAGGCGGGAGGGGACAGGAAAGCTGGTAACGGGAACCCAAGGTCAAGAAGGGAGAGTGTTGACATGTCCTGGGGTTGGCAACCAATGTCACAAAACAATATGTGCATTAATTGTTTAAGGAGAAACTAGTTTCCTCTCTAAGCCCTCGTCTAAAGCACGATAAAAAAATTTTTTTTTACTAAAATAGTAAAAAAAAACTTTTTTTTTACATGTTAAAACATTAAAAAAAAAAAACACCTATGTTCACTGCAGCGCTTTTCACAATAACCAAAAGACACAGCAACTGACAATCCCATCAACGGATGAGTGGGTAAACTCAACGTGGTCTCTCCATACAATGGAATATTAGCCACAAAAGACACGAAGCCCTGGTACGTGCTCCAACGTGGATGAACCTTGAAAACGCCAGGCTGAGCCAAATAAGGCAGCTGCAAAAGGACAACTCCTATATGATGCCACTTTATTTGACATAAAAACCCCTTTGCCGCAGTCGATTTCGCCTCATAGCCACCCTACAGGACGGAGTAGAACTGCCTCGTGGGGTTTCCAAGGAGTGGCTGGGGGATTCAAACAGCAGACATTTGGTTACCGGCCAGGCTCTTAACCACTGTACCACCAGGCCTCCTATTTGAAAATAATCATATATAGAGACACCAAAGACTCCTAGTGGTTACCAGGGTGGGAGGGAGGGTGAAGAGGAGAATTCTGCTTAGGGGGGCTTATGGATTGAACTGTGTACCACCAAAACGTGTGTCAACTTGGCTAGGCCATGATTCCCAGTGTTGTGTGGTCGTCCACCATTCTGTTGTCTGGTGTGATTTCCCTGTTGTTGTTGTTGTTAGGTGTCGTTGAGTCCGTTCTGACTCATAACGACCCAACGTACTACAGAACTACAGAACGAAACACTGCCAGGTCCGGCACCATCCTCACAATCGTGGCTATGTGTGAGCCCATTGTTGCAGCCACTGTGTCAATCCATCTCATTGAGGGTCTCCCTCTTTTTCGCTGACCCTCTACTTTACCAAGCATGATGTCCTTCTCCAGGGACTGGTCCGTCCTGACAGCATGTCCCAAGTATGTGAGACAAAGTCTCGCCATCCTTGCTTCTAAGGAGCATTCTGGTTGTGCTCCTTCCAAGACAGGTGTTTGTTCTTTTGGCAACCCATGGCACGTCAATATCCTTCAGCAGTGACTTCCCTATGCCTTGGAAATCCTACCTCTGTGATGTTAATGAGGCAGGATTAGAGGCAGTTATGTTAATAAGGCAGGACTCGATCTGCAGGATTAAGTTGTATTTTGAGTCAATCTCTCTTGAGATATAAAAGAGAGAAGCAAGCAGAGAGACGGGGACCTCATACCACCAGGAAACAAGAGGCAGGAGCAGAGTGCATCCTTTGGACTCAGGGTCCCTCTGCTGAGAAGCTCCGCGACCAGGGAAGATTGATGACAAGGACCTTCCCCCAGAGCCGAGAGAGAGAAGGCTTTCCCCTGGAGCTGGTGCCCTGAGTTCGGACTTGTAGCCTCCTAGACTGGGAGAGAATAAATTTCTCCTTGCTAATGCCATCCGCTCGTGGTATTTTCGTTATAGCAGCACTGGATGACTAAGACACGGGGTATGGGGTTTACGTTCACGGTGGTGGAATAATTCAGAAAAGGGGGTGAGAATGGTCACACAACTTAAAGGATGTCATCGACGTCACTGAATGGTACACGTGGAGACGACTGAATCAGCGTATGCTTTACCGTATATATTTTCACCACGCACACGCCCAAGAAAAAGTATAAAAAAATCAAAATAAGCGTGTTATTTCATCACACACACAGGCTATGAAATTCAAACCTCAGTGCCCATAACCCTTCCGGGAACACGGCCCCGTCTGTCCTTCAGCACAGGGTCTCCAGCTGCTGCAGCTACGACAGGACCGAGTCACCGTGGCCCACACAGCCAGAGACACCTCCTACCTGGCTCTTCCTAAGAAAAGCCGGCCGACTCCTCTGGCTTCTGGAATCCCTGTCTCCTTCTCTTGTCCCTTGGCAGAGCGACCTTTCCCAAACGGCAACCAGGACTGAGCGCTGCCGGAAGCCCTGAAACCTGACGCTAGCCGAAAGCAAGCAAGTGGGGGGAAGGAGAGCAGCTCCGAAGGGAGCAAACACCACTTGGGCGGGCGGTATTGCT
Source organism: Loxodonta africana (assembly GCF_030014295.1). Lineage (NCBI taxonomy): Eukaryota > Metazoa > Chordata > Mammalia > Proboscidea > Elephantidae > Loxodonta > Loxodonta africana. The sequence continues at coordinate 25,163,481 of NC_087370.1, read as the reverse complement.
GATTCGTGGCGACTGAGGGTCACGTTAGAACCCAAATGCTGGGGCACCAAGGCAGGGTTACGGTAAATTTTTACAGAATCCGCTTCTTCCCTGAACCCTACACTGAAACAGATCCCAGAGCCTGCAGAAAGGAGCCGTGCTCTGAGACAAGCCGTGAACGTGGCACTGGGGGTTTATATGCACGTCTGAAATCCTACACTTAGCAACGAGATTGAGCACCGAAAGGAGACCCTGGAGGGAGGGGAGGGGGAAGACGTCCAAGCCACGGCCGCAGGGACGGCCTCAAGCAAAGTCAGCTGCCCTTCCGGGCTGCCTCTCCCCGCCTGCTTCCTCCTATGTGGCTCTCCACAGCCAATCACGCTTCCCGAGTGGGAATTCAGGGCCGCTGAGGCAGCACACTGTTCTGTTCTTTGCTATTTGCCCCTCTATTAAAAACACTTCAATGCTCTCTCATTCTCCAACAGTCCCGGGGTGATGCTAACGGTGAATGCGTTTAACCGAATCAGGTTCAGGTCCACCCAGAGGTGCCTCGGAAGGCCTGGAGATCTACTTCTAAAAAATCAGCCACTGAAGACCCTGTGGAGCACAGTTCTACTCTGACACACGAGGGTCCCCTGACTTGGAATCTACTCCACATTAAAAAAAAAAATTTTTTTTTTTTTCTATCGTATTATATTATTGTCATGGAGCCCTGGTGGCGTAGTGGTTAAGAGCTTGGATGCTAACCAAAAGGATGGAAGTTCAAGTCCACCCTGAGGTACCTTGGAAGACAGGCCTGGCAATCTACGACTAAGAAATCCGCCATGGAAAACCCTACAGAGCGCAGTTCTACCCCGACACACACAGGGTCACCATTATCTGAGGTCAACTCAACTGCTACTGTTCTGCTTTTTTTTTTGATCAAAGATTGTTTCTTTTTGTTTGTAAACTTTTTCATGAGTATTCACAGTAGTGGTCTCATTCAATATTTATTCTTTTGTGATTGACTTATTTCACTCAACAGAATGCCCTCCAGATTCGCCCGTGTTGTGAGATGCTTCGAAGGTGCATCGTTGTTGTGTATGGTTGTGTAATACTCCATCGTGTGTACGTACCAGTTTGTTTATCCGTCCATCTGTCGATGGGCCCTTAGGTAGTTTCCACCTTTTTGCTCTTGTGAACTCAACGGCAACTGTTTGTGAACACAGCGGTACGGGACTCTTTATCGCTGCCTTAATACCATATTTGTGAGCCATAAATATAATCACAGTTAAAACTGAATGACCTGGACATTCTGCTAACTCAGAACTGAATCTACTCCCAAAGTCCACTTTGCAGGCAAAGGTCAGACAGGCCTTTAACACAAACAACAACACTCGTGAGGAACGTGCTTCTTAGTTCAGTCAAGCATACGAAACCAAATGGGTGCCTTCTGTCCAAACGCAAGACAAGGCAGGAAGGGACAGAAACTGGATGGACACAGAGGAACCCGGGGTGGAAAGGGGGAGCGTGTCATCACATTGCGGGGACAGCTACCGATGCCACAAAACAATATGGGTATCAATTTGTTAATGAGAAACGAACTTCAGCTGTAAGCTCTCGCCTAAAGCACAATAAAAGCCAATAAAAGAGAAAAACTGAATAAATTAACAGTGATCTTTGTCTAATATATCATCTCTTAATGTTTTTATACTAATTACTAAGTAATGGCACAGTGTTTAAGCATTTGGCCGCTAACCAAAAGGTCAGCTGTTCGAATCCATCAGCCTCTCTGTTCTGTAGGGTTACTATAAGTCGGAATCGACTTGATAGCAACTGGCTTTTGTTTTTGGTTGAACGGGGATTAGGCACCTCCGGCCAGTACAAACGGTTAATGGTGCTTGGCTGCTAACCAAAAAGGTCAGCGGTTCAAATCCACCAGCTGCTCTTTGGAAACCTTATGGGGCAGTTCTACTCTGTCCTATAGGGTTGCTCTGAGTCAGAACTGGCTCGAGGGCACCTAACAACCAAACATTCATCAAGTGACTCTGCTTGTCCTTTCCCACCCTGCTAATAGTAAAAATGAGGCACTTCTGTGGAGGGGAAAGAAAAGCCTTAGAATTCTGCCTTCACAACAAGATGTAAGAGTAGAACAATAACAACAACAAAAACCAATTTTGAGAAAGAAAAGGCCTGTGCAGACCCAGATAAGAGAACTACGTGCTGGAGACGCCTTTTTGTATGAGAAGTTCTCAGCGGGTATAACAGTATGTAATCTGAAAAACGTTATTACTGTTTCCCCTTCATTGGAAATGCTTGGCTGTGGTGAGTGAAAACTGGCCTCTTTAAACTCAAAAATGTATGTACAAAAAATAAGTGTTTTAACTAGGCCCCAGGGACAGGGAGTGGAGCAGAAACACGCACAGCCAAAGGTAGGTCAGAGGTTGACTGACTTCCCGTGGTCTTTATTTTCTTAAGGAAGGAGCGAGGGAGGGAGGGAGAGAGGGAGGGAGAAATGAGAAGGGAAGGGAGGGATAGAAAGGAAGGGAAAAAAAGGAGGATGGAAGTAAAGAGGGAAGGAAGGGAGAAATAACTGACACTCCTAAGAATGTTTTTGTTAGTTGGTATGGAGTCGATTCAGACTCATGGAGACCTTCAACAACAATAAAAAAAACTCCATTGCGGCTGAGGGGATTGCAACTCATAGCGACCCTATAGGACAGAGTAGAACTGCCCCATAGGGTTTCCAAGGCTGTCATCCTTTTTTTTTTAATTTATTTACTGTGCTTTAAGAGAGACTTTAAAAATCAAGTCAGTCTCTCATACAAAAACCTATACACACCTTGCTATGTACTCCTCGCTGCTCTCCCCCCAAATGAGACAGCACACTCCTCCTCTCCACCCTGTATTTCCCGTGTCCATTCAGCCTGCTCCTGTCACCCTCGGCCTTCTCAGCTCGCCTACAGACAGGAGCTGCCCACATAGTCTCACGTGTCTACCTGAGCCAAGAAGCTAACTCCTCACCAGTATCATTTTCTGTCTTATAGCCCAGTCCAATCCCTGTCTGAAGAGTTGGCTTTGGGAATGGTTCCAATCCAAGGCTGTAATCTTTCCAGAAGCAAGAAATCCTGGTGCCAAAATTGTTAAGATCTTGCCTAAAAAAAAAAAAATCCTGGCTGCTAACCAAAAAAATTCAGCAGTTCAAATCCACCAGCCACTCCTTGGAAACCCTATGGGGCAGTTCTACTATTTCCTATAGGAAGTTCTATGCAAGCAGGCTGCCACGTCTTTCTCCTGCACAGCAGCTGGTGGGTTCGAACCACCACCCTCTCGGCTCTACAGCTGGGTGCTCAGCCACTGCACCACCAGGGCTCCTGGGTTCAATTCTCAGAAAAAGACCCAGTTTTATAAAATCACTTACCAGACCACCATTTCCAAGACAAAGAAAAGCCGGTGAAGGAAAATGCAAACACGCCTATCACTGGAGTGTGTCACTAGCCGACGGCTTTATGACCCAAAAAAGACAGACCCAAAGTGCATTAAACCTTCACAACGTCCAGGAACTCAAGAACAAAAACCGGGCTGGACTTGTCTACGGCCCAGAAAAGTCTGTCTCAATGGGCAACCTCTTGTGGCTAGAGGCTTTAAACAAATAAAGCTCTACCTTTCTTAACACGTATCAGATGAATAAATTACTAGCCGATTAATTACTCCAGTATGTTAAGCAAGAGTCCTATTCTAAATGTTAAAGAAGAAAACCACAACCAGATGCCCAGGACTTTAAAAAACAGTTAAAAATAATAATTAAAAAAAAACGCCCAAACACAGGTAGCTGAGACATTTTCATGTCATTGTTAGTAGCTGTCGAGTCGGCCCTGACTCCTGGCTCCCCTATTGATGCCAGAGGAGAACTGTGACCCATAGGGTTTTCAAAGGCTGATTTTTCAGGAGAAAGTCACCAGGCCTTTCTTCCAAGGCGCCTCCGGATGGAATCAAACTTCCAACCTTTGGGTGCACAAGAGAGCACATGAACTGTTTGTACCACCCAGGGACTCCTTCTAAACCACACGCTAGAAACCAACCTTCCCAGTGCGGGCTGTTTAATTTATATACTGAAGAGTCCTACATAGTAACCTAAGAGATGGTGCTGTCTTTTGGAAAAAGGCAGTTACTTAAGTAAGGTACTTTTGTCGAGGTTAAGAAAGTTGGCCTACATTTTGGGAATTTCTTTAAGTTTCCCTAAAGAGTAGAGAGTAACCCACAGTGAACCCCAAAGGTCAAACTATCTCATGGTAATTTTTTTTTAATTAATTGTCCTGTAGTATTGAGTTTAAATGGAGCCCTGGTGGCGCAGTGGTGAAGCACTTGGCTGCTCACCGAAAGGTCGGCAGCTCAAATCCACCAGCCGCTCCTTGGAAACCCTGTGGGGCAGTTCTACTCTGTCCTATAGGCTAGCTATGAGTAGGAACCAACTCCACGGCAACAGGTTTGGTTTGGTTTTATTGAGTTTAAATGAGGGAATACAGGAGTTTTTTTCCTATATTAAAATCTAAAAACCAGTTACCACCGAGTCAACCCTGACTGACTCATGGCGCCCCGTGGGTGTCAGAGGAGAACTGGGCCCCACAGGGTTTTCAATGGCTGATTTTTCAGAAGTAGGTCGCCAGGCCTTTCTTCCAAGGCATCTTGGGGGTGGATCCGAACCTGCAATCTTTGGTTTCAACATCTGCACGACCAAGGGACTCCCAATCAAATCTAAAACACCCCTTTATATGACCTGAAGCTGCCGTGGGTGCGTTAAAGCTGGCCGTATTTGCCAGCAGGTTTCGAAGGAGACTGTCAACACCAAGACAAAAAGAAGCAACCCCGGACACCCAAAAAACACCATTCTGGGCCAAACCCAGCGCTGGCTTAGAATTACTGCTTCCACGAGTTAGATTTTGGCAAGCGGAAGAAGACAAACCAAGAAAGAAAAAACACACTCGATGCCTTTTTTTTTTTTTTTTTTGCTTTTTTATAAGTGTTTCCATTTCAGGCTGATTTTTAACATTTTTTTTCCGCCAAACGTACAACGCGTCTCTTTCCCAGACGCACCGCTGCTAAAGAACGTTTTTCTGAGTTTCCGAGGCACAGCTCTCGCTTTAAATTAAAATGTAAACATATTATCCCTTTACCGACACCACTAGAGTGAAGTCCACGCTGAGTGGAGAAAGCCCTTTCTCTTCTGCCTGTACGACTTTTTTTGTTTTATAATTTATTTCTGTTGTAGTTGCTGAGTGCACTTTGTGTTTTTGTGATTCGAAACCCTCCCCCCACCCCGCCATGGAAAACACAAACCGTGTGTGTTTGTTATGTGTGTCTATGAAGAAGGAAATTCACCCGCAAACTCTGCTTCAACTGAGGACTTTGGCGTTGGCTATTCTTTCTTGTTCGTCGCCCTCTGGTTAATTCCCGCTCATGGCAAACCCCATGTGCATCAGAGTAGAACTGTGCTCTGTGGGGTTTTCAAGGCTGTGATCTTTCAGAGCAGATTGCCAGGCCTTTCTTCCGAGGCACCTCTGGGTGGTTTGAACTGCCAACCTTCTGGCTAGTAGTCGAGCACTTAACCATTTCCGCCACCCGGGGTCCCCTAATTCTACTCAATTCTGACTCCCGAAGCAGCTTCCCCTCACTCTAATCCTACAAAGTATGTTGGGGCTGGCTGCTGCCTGGTCGAGTCCAACTCATGGCGACCCCGGGCGCACCAGAGTAGAACTGTGCTCTGAAATTTTTCAAGGCTGTGACCTTTTGGGAGCAGAATGCCAGGGCTTTCTTTCGCAGCACCTCCGGGTGGGTTCGAACCGCTAACCTTCCAGACAGTAGAGGAGCACATAACTGTTTATGCCGTCCAGGCGATTAGTAGGCACAGTCTGTACGCAGAAGCGTAGAGTTCACACATTTCATTTCCCTTTTCCTCCAACTCCCAGGCAAAACATTCAATTTTCAAGACGCCCAGAGCCATCTCTCTCCCTCTCCTTGCTTGCTCCAAAGCCTATGGATTGGAGTTAAAAAATCCAGCCAGGACGACCCTATGTTGCAGCCATATTTACAGCGAAGCATCCGACAGGTCAGTTGAAGCCCCCCCTCTTCCCCTTCACCTCCGCCGGCCCCCACAGTCCCGCTAAATGAACCCGCTGTCGCGGATCCCGAAGAAGCCACTGTTGACGCTGACGGCCTCCCCCAAGGGGAACATCTGCTCCTGGTCCAGGCCCCACTCCCCCTCGTCCTCATCCTCCAGCTCGGCCTCTGCCCCACTCCGGGCATTCTCGTACAGGAAGACCTGCTCGTCCACATGGGCTGGGGCCAGGCGGTTCCGCTTGGCACTCACCACGTTGGCCGAGGAGCCGAAGAGACGCTCGGGGAAGACACGGGTGGCCGCCACACACCAGTACTTCTGGAGGACTTTGGGCAACACAGGGAACAGGGCCAGGCGGTCAGACCACCACTTGAGTGGGTCCTCGCTGAGACCCAGCACCTTCTGGGATTTGAAGTTACTCAGCTCCTCCACCACCTGGGCATGCCATTCCTCCTGGTCCTCCACGCCACCCGACTGGCAGAAGATCTCGGCCAGCATGTTGTTGATGACGCTGCTGGGAGGCGGCGTGGACACCAGCGTGAGCTTCTTCACCGGCGGCTCCTCGGGCAGCGTGTACATCTTGTCCTCGGCCAGCTGGTAGCTGCCGTCCTTGACCTTGTCCAACAGCCCCTTGGCCTCCTCCACCACCCTATTCTCCACCTGCTGACGTTCGAACGCCGAGAGGAAGGGCAGCCTCTTATAACGTGGGTCCAGGAAGGTGGCAACGTTGAGAAACATGTCGATCTCGGGCGTCTCCTGGTAGGTCTTGGAGAGCTCCTTGGCTATGACCTCTTTGGCCATGCTGATCTCTTTAGAGTCGGTCTCTTTGATGTTGAGTGTCGTGTTTAGGAGCATGTGCAAAAGCGGTTTGACCATGCTGATTGTGGGGTGCTTGGAGGCGGAGAGCATCTCGGCCACCTGCTTGAAGGGCTGCAGGAGGTCCACCAAGCCTTCGATGGTGGCCCACTCGGTGGCTTCCAGCATCAGATGATGGTTGTTGCTGTCCTCCACCAGCACAGCCGCGATGACAAACTGCTGCTCCTTCAGGCGCTGCAGCATGGCCAGTGTGCTGCCCCACCAGGACACCCGGTTGCTCACCAACATGCAGTGCGCGACATTCTGCTGTTTCTGCTTCTGGTATAGCATGTACATGGCCACCGCCGACTGCTGGAAGTACTCCACCAGCTTGCGGCAGCGCGACAGCAGGCTGCCCAGCTTGGGCAGCTGGAACGCCCGCTGGATACCGATGTTGAAGGTCTGCCCGAGGCACGGCATCTGGACCGGGATGTCCAGCAGCGAGCAGGCCTTGGCGATGTCCTTGCCGGAGTCAGTGGTGGCCCCGAAGACCTTGGTGCTGATGCCCCACTCGATGAAGGCCTCGTAGAGCACGCGCGTGATGGTCTCCGCCGCGTTCTCCTCCGGCACCTCGAATGTCTTGAGGCACCGGGACACCACCGAGAGCGAGTTGGGGGACGCGCTGGTGAGGAAGTGGGCGGCCAGCGTCACGTAGGCACGGTTCTGGTTACCACTGCGCCACATGTCCGTGGAGACACCGCACCACAGGGCGTCACGCAGCTCCCGGAGGACGACCTCGCGGACGGCGCCGTACTTCTCGGGGATGGCCTTGGTGCAGAAGAACTTCCTGCTGGGCAGCTCGTAGCGGGGCTCGGCCGTCTTCAGCAGGAGCCGGAAGGTGGGCTCGTCCACGATGGACGCGGGGTACAGGCCCTCGCAGATGAAGCTCATGACGGCGGCCGTCAGCTCCTGCTGCCGCTTGCTCTCGTAGCCGTGGGCCGACTTGGCGGCCAGTGTGTCCGGGGTCACCTGCTGCGAGGACTCGGGCTTCAGCTTGGAGAAGGCGGTGGCGAAGGCTTCGCGCATCTGCTCGGTGTTGCTCTTGACGAACTCACAGAATTCCTCGGGGTGGTTCTTCTCCAGGTGGTAGGAGAGGTTGGAGGTGTTGCCGGAGTAGGCGATCTGGGCCATGCAGATACGGCAGTAGATTTTCTTCCACTGCAGAATGCATCCCTCGGCGTCCGTGTCGAAGCCAAAGTACTTCCACACCTTGCTTTTGGCGCGCGGGTGCGCCACCAGCTTCAGGTCAGCCTGTGAGCTGTCCAGGCCCTTGGTGTCCATCACGGCCGGCTCCGCCAGGGCCTGCCCGCCGGGCCTCCGCTCATCCGCGGCGGGCACCTGCTAAGAAGCAGCGAGACAAACAGCGTGAGAAGGGGGGCTGAGACGGCGGGGACCCGCAGGTCGGGGTGCGAGCCAGCACCGGCCCGGTTCTGGCTCTGCATGGGGATGGAGCTGCAGGGACCCGGCGGGCTGGCTTTCCTGGGGAGAGTCTTAGTAATCAGTGCGTTCTTTCTTCGAGCGAATCCTACTCAGGGTTTCCAGAGGCATGGAAATACTTTTTTTTTTTTTTTTTTAAAGTTTCGCAAATTTGAGGAGGCCTGGTGGGGTGACGCTTAAACCGCTCAGCTGCTAAGCAACAGGTCGGCGGTTCGAACCCACTACCCGTTCCAAGGGAGAAAGATGTGGCAGTCTGCTTTTGTAAACGTTACAGCCTTGGAAACCCTACGGGGCAGTTCTACTCTGTCCTATAGGGTCGCTATGAGTCAGAACCAACTCAACGGTGACAGGTTTCGGGCAAACTCGAGAAGGTACCCCTGAATGTCCTAGAATGTTCTGTTCTGAGGTCCACAGTTAGGGATTGAACGGTGTCCCCTAAAAAGATGTGTTGAAGTCCTAAGCCCTGGTACCTGTGACCATGACCTATTTGGAAATAGGGCCTTTGCAGATGTTATCAGTTAAGTAAGGAGCCCTGGTGGGGTAGCAGTTGGCAGTTTGAACCCACCCAGCTGCTCCATAGGACAAAGACCTGGTGACCTGCTCCTATAAAGGTTACAGCCTAGAAAACGCTATGGGGCAATTCTACTCTTTCACGTGGGGTCACAAAGGTCAGCAGTCAGCCACTTAACCATTGCGCCACCAGGGCTCCTGTACATAAACATATATAAATACACACACACACGTGTATATATATGGAGCCCTAGTGCCATAGTGCTTAAGAGCCAAAAGGTTGGCAGTTCAAATCCACCAGCTTCTCCTTGGAGACCTTATGGGGCAGTTCTACTCGTGCTTTAGGGTTGCTGTAAGTTGGAATCAACCCAACGGCAATGGAGTTTTTACATATGTGTGTGTTTCTGTGTGTGTAGATATATGTATGTATCTATTGTGTATATATGTGCGTACGTATATGTATGTGTATATACACATGTATGTGCGTTTGTGTGTATATGTGTGCATGTATGTATATGCGTATGTGTGTGTGTTGTGCATAATTATATATGTATGTGTACGTGTATGTATATATGTGCATGTATGTGTGCACGTGTGTATATTTATGTACATGTACATTTGTGTATATGTACGTGTACGCGTAAGTATATATGTGTTTGCATGTATGTGTGCACGCATGTATATGTATGTACATGTACGTGTGCACTTGTGTGTATGTGTACATACGTGTACGTGTGTATATGTATGCACATGTACATGTGTGTATGCATATGTGTATGTATACATACGTATACACATATATGCAAGTGTGTATATACATGTACATATGTATACACAGAGACGTATATACATCACTGGTCTGTTTTCTAGGAAGCCCTCACGGAGACAAGACCGCCCTGAGGTTTTTAAGGAACACGTCATTGTGTGTCTGATAGCTGGAATCTTAGCAGCTCGGCGGAGCCCCCTGACAAAGCTGGGCTGAGGCTGTTGCAGGGGCACGTTGGGGGCCCTCGTCTGTACTGACTTTGAGAGCTTAGCACTGAGCCTTCTGCACACAGTTGAGGACAGAGCTCATAAAAAAGGGCCCTGTCCTCCCGGTGTCACGCCCTGGGTCTGGAATGTGAGCCCTCCTCCCACCTTCACACCAGTAAAATCTACTTGCTGTGGAGACAACTCCAGCCATGGCGGCCCCATGTGCATCAGGGTAGAACTGTGCTCCACAGGCTTCTCATTGACTGAATTTTCTGAAGCAGATCGCCAGGCCTTCTACTGAGGTGCCTCTAGGTAGACTTGAACCTCCACCTTTCCCTTAGCAACCTAGCATGTTCACCACTGGCACCACCCAGGGACTCCCCATAAACTACTGTTGTTGTTGTTGTTAGCTGCCATCAAGTCAGCCCTGACTTGTGGAGACCGCACGTACCACAGACCAAAACGTGCCTGGTCCTGCGCCATCCCCACGATAGCGTGGAAATCAGACAGTTGTGCTCCATAGGGTCCTCTCCGGCTGATTTCTGGAAGCAGATCACAGGGACCCAGCTGTGGTCAGAGCCTCCCAGGAGTCTGCCCCCAAGATCCTTCCTGGGGTTCGCTGAGGTCCTGCTTTTTCCAATCACACAAGTGTGAGAGGCCAGATTTTCTTCATTTGCTTTCAAAACAACAAATCCAAAGAGACAGACTGCAGAAGGAGATGGGAGGCCTGTCTCCCCCTCAGCCAGTCATATGAAGGTCTTCGAAGACATAAAACAAGGCAACTCTTCTTCTTAATTTTGTTTTGAATAGTATACTTTTTTATTATTTAAAAAAAAAAGTGTTATTTGCAAGGAAAATATGAGCCCAAGAGACAGAAAGGGCCACACAAATCAGACTCCATCAGCCTGAGACCAGGAGAACTAGATGGTACCCGGCTACCACCAATGACTGTCCTGACAGGGAACACAACAGAGATTCCCTGATGGAGTGGGAGGAAAGTGGGATGCAGACCTCAAATTCTCGCTAAAAGACCAGACTTAATGGTCTGACTGAAACTGGAGGGTCCCCAGATGTCATGGTCCCTGGACCCTCTGTTAGCCCAAGACTGGAACCATTCCCAAAGCCAACTCTTCAGACAGGGATTGGACTGGACTATAAGATAGAAAATGATACTGGTGAGGAGTGAGCTTCTTGGCTCAAGTAGACACATGAGACTATGTGGGCAGCTCCTGTCTGGAGGGGGATGAGAGGGCAGAGGGGGGCAGGAGCTGGTTGAACAGACACAGGGATACAGGGTGGAGAGAAGGCGTGTGCTGTCTCATTACAGGGATGGCAACTAGCACCACATAACAATGAGCGTGTAAGTTTTTGTATGAGAAACTGACTTGAATTGTAAGTTTTCACACTTAAAACACAACTAAAAAATTTTTTTTTAAAAAAACTGTTATTTGAAGTAACATGTAAGTGGTGTGCTATTGATATTTTTGGACTCCCTGAGTGGTGCAAATGTTAATGTGCTCGACCACCAACCAAAAGGATGGTGGTTCAAGACCACCTAGAGGTGCCTCAGAAGAAAAGGCCTGGCGACCTACTCCTGAAAAATCAGCTGCCGAAAATCCCCTGGAGCCCAGTTCTACTCTGTCGACAGGGGTCAACTCCACATCAACTGGTCCTGCTTTAGTGCTATTTCTAAATGGTTAAACGTGCTTTCACTTTCTCTGTTTTCATCTCTAACACAGTAAACCTTGATAAATACAACCCACGTACTCAAATGCTCCTAGGGGTCTTCCTTTAAGAGCCCAAAGGGGATCTTATGAGGAAGAAGTCTGAAAAGGGCTGTTTTCCCTCCACGGGACATCTGGCGCCACCCTTCACGCGGGCACAAAACCAATGAGACTGAATGTGGGTTAGACACTTCCTCTCTCTAAAAACCTCAGAGCAAGGCCAGGACTCCTGCCACCTGGGAGCGTCCCCCAAGCCTTTAATGAAATACACAACGTCCCTCTCAGGGTCCATCAAGAAAATAATTAAAGTTGTATGAAAATATCACATTGCAGCGAGAAAAAAGGAAAAAGAAAAGAGAATCATTTTAACAACCGAAGTTTTTAAAAATCCACCACCCTGTATAGTCTGAAAAGCAGAAGTCCAGCTTGAATAGCTTTCTCAGTGAGTGCACTGACACAGTTTTGAGTCTAAGTGGTTACGAGTTCAGCTGCTAACCAAAGGGTCAGCAGTTCGAATCCACCAGTCGACTTCCTATGGGGAAGTTCTACGCTGTCCCATTGGGTCGCTATGAGTCGGAATAGACTCGACAGCAATGAGTTTTGGTTTTTTTATTACTGCCTCTGAGGACAACATTGGTGGCCCAGTGGTGGAATTCTCGCCTTTCACGCAGGAGACCCAGGTTCGATTCCCGGCCAGTGTACCTCAAGCGCAGCCCCCACCCGTCTGTCAGTGGAGGCTTGCGAGTTGCTTTGATGCTGAACAGGCTTCAGTGGAGCTTCCAGGCTGAGAGAGACTAGGAAGAAAGGCCTGGCAGTTGACTTCCAAAAATCAGCCTATGGAAACTGTATGGATCACAGTGTTCTCCTCTGCAACCCATCATGGGGACGGCGCAGGACCAGGCAGCAATTCGTTCTGTTGTGCACAGGGGCACCACGAGTCGGCGGCCACCTCGATGACAGACAAAGAATTCTGTTCTAGGTTGCCATATTGTGGTGGCTTGCACGTTGCTGTGATCCTGGAGGCTATGCCACTGGGATTTCAAACACCAGCAGGGTCACCGTGGTGGACAGGTTTCAGTGGGGCTTCCGGACTAAGACGGGCTAGGAAGAAAGGCCTAGTGACCTACTTTTGAACATCAGCCAGTGAAAACCTAATGGATCACAGAGCTCTGATCCACAACCAATCACGGGGATGCCTCAGGACCGGACAGGGTTTCCTCCCATGAGGCATGGGGTCGCCGTGAGTTGGGGGCCAACTCAAGGGCAGCTATGAATGACAGCAGTGACCCCTCCGGTAGAACGTGTACAAATCCGTCTTCCGTACCCGAAAGCCTGCCTCCTTACAACAGAACATTCAACGAAAGGGCTGAACTGTGCTCTAACACACATCTTCCTGATTTTCTCTACTCTTTTCAACGCCTGGGCGTGTGTGAGAAATCTAATTTCTAAAAATCTCCTTATTGGTGACAGGTAGGACTTTCTTTGCACGATACGATCATTTTAAGCAGGCTTTGAGCCAATCAATGTTTCAATTGTTTATGACACACGAGGACATGAAAAGCAGCCCCTGGGCAGCGCTGGCTGCTAACCGAAAGGTTGGCGGTTTGATCCCACCCAGAAGTGCCTCGGAAGAAAGGCCTGGAGAACTGCTCCCAAAAGGTCACTACTCTGCACACACGGGGTCGCTGTGAGTCAGAATCAACTTGACAGCGACCAACAACAACAGTCAAGCCGACTGGGAGTCTCTGGGTTGTGTAAAAGCTTAACACACTCAGTTGGAAGTTTGAGTCCACCCAGAGGCACCTGGGAAGAAAGGCCTGGCAAACTGCTTCAGAAAGACCACAGTCTTGCAAACCCTGTGGACCACAGATATTAAATGCAGTATTTTTAATCACGTACTATATCTTAAAACTCTGACAACAGACCACATCTGACTGCACGGGCCACGTGGATGCAAGCGTTAAATTAATAACACGAAGAACATGGGGGCAGACTGTCTCGCTTATCGGAATTTCTAGTTGACTTATAAATTGTCTCTGAACAGGCACTGCAAACATCTCTCATTAATTTATAATTATCTCGTTTTTAGATAACTAATTCTAAGAAAACAAGAGCATTTAAGGGCATCTCCCTTTAGCGCTTTGCTCCTCCTTTTTCGAAGTCAAATTAAACAGATGCTGGGTGGCTCGAACAGTTAAGGGTCTGGCTGCTACCCAGAGGTGTCTCAGGAGAAAGGCCTGGCTATCTGCTTCCAAAAACTCAGCCACTGAAAACCCTGTGGAGCACGGTTCTACTCTGACACACACAGGGGCGTCCTGACTCGGGTCAATTTTTTTTTTTTTTTGTCTGATACTGATCTCCTCGCCAAAACAATGTGGATGTTCACAGGAAAAGTAAGAGCCACGAAATGATATGTGAAATAGAAAAGGTAATGAACGCATCTGATGTTAGTGTTTAAATGGACACAGTACGCTCCATGGTATCAATAATATATTAGTATAATTATGGAATCCCTGGGTGGTGCAAATGGATAATATGCTTGGCTGCTAACTGAAGTGCTGGAGGTTCGAGTCCACGCAGAGGTGCTTTGGAAGAAAATCCTGGCAATCTCCTTCCAAAAAATCAGCCACTGAAAACCCTGTGATGCTCAGTTCTACTCTGACACGTATGGGGTCGCCAGGGGTCGGAGTGGACTCGATGGCGACTGGTTTGGTTAGGTTTAAGGACGTCAGCAGAAGGGAAAGAGATGAACAGAATATTCAGCTCAGTGGCACCTCAGAAGAAAGGCCTGGCAATCTACTTCTGAAAAATCAGGCCACTGAGAACCCCAGGGCGCACGGTCCTACTCTGACACACGTGGGCCCCGGGGCGCGCGGTCCTACTCTGACACACGTGGGCCCCGGGGCGCTCAGTCCTACTCTGACACACGTGGGCCCTGGGGCGCGCAGTCCTATTCTGACACACATGGGCTCGCCAGAGGTCAGAGTCAACTCGGGCCAAATTATGCAGAATTCATATCGTATCCATTCCCCGTTTTTTGTTTAAATTTCTAAGGTCAGGCTCAGCTTTGACATTCTCAGGAAAAATTCTGGCTGCTTCCAATCTGAAGTGGACCCTGGCCTGCTTTGTTACAGTTTAGCTAGGCGCCCTTCCCACAGAGTTTGCAGGGCAAAGCTGAATGCCTTTCCGTCAATCCTGAATTCCAGCTGTTAAAAAAAAACCAAAATGAGAACACGAGTCACTGGTGCTGACTGCCAACAGACCGATGGAACCCGTGACGTTCCTCGTAAGGAAAACACAGTTTTGGAATGTCGTTGTTGTCTGACATCAAGGGGATTCCGACTCACAGCAACCCTGTGGGACACAGGAGAACCGCCCTGTAGGGTGTCCAAGGCTGTCATCTTTCCAGGTTCAGGTCTTTTCTCCCATGGAGGCATAAGTGGGTTGGAACCACAGACCTTTGGGTGAGCAGCCGAGCGCTTAACCAATTGAAATTAAGACAGTTTCCCTTATCCGTACTGAAAAGAAAGGACGACGGCCCACCCTGCTCCCCTTTTCTTTTCAGAAAACACTTTAGATACCTTGACATTGTAAATTCTTTGTCTCTCTGGAAAGTATGGAAATCTGAACAGACTAAATGCCAGTGAATTGTACAGGCAGAAACTGTGGAAGCGGTGTACATCTCACTGCGTATATTCTCAACAACAACAAAAACGATAAAATTAAATTTTTTTTAATTATGCAAACCTAAGAGGTTTCCCCCCAAAGATGTGGCAGCTCCACCTTTGAAATGTGACTTCAGGTGAGCTTCCCCACCTTCCTGTGTCCTGGAAGGAGACTGGCAATGACCTCAGGTAAGCCGCCATAAAGACACCGAGAAATTAGCAATTTTCTCTTCAACATGACTGCAATGAGGCGTCCCCACTCAGTTATATAAAGGATAAAATTGCTTTCTGTCCCGGCAAGCTCTCACTGGATTAAACCCGTTGCCATCAAGTCGACCTGACTCACAGCGACCCTACAGGACAGAGTAGAACTGCTCCATAGGGTTTCCAAGGAGTGGCTAGTGGATTCGAAGTGCCGACCTTTTGGTTAGCAGCCGAGCTCTTAACCACTGCACCACCAGGGCTCCTCTTGGTGAACTTAGTGAACTGTTGAATACTGATTCAATCATAAAATGTTTTCCTCTTCTATTTTTGTGGAGGAGTGTTCTGAGTTGGGAGTCCATTTTGCTCTTAGTAACTTATCCCCCACCATCCTCCAGCATGAGTTAAACTGATTTCGAATTCAACAGGAAAAGGGCAAACTCCACATGTCCATCTTGATACACAAAGTGACCCTGTCCTACAGCCAGATGAGGTGCTCTTGGTTGACACAGGACTGCAGCCTCAGCTGACCTGTAACAACTTTTCTTTGCTAACCAACACGCAGCCAGTGCCGAGAATGACAAGCAAGGTTTCAAGACTTGCTTGGTCAGCTACGGCTGTGAACATTCTGCCAAGTTTAAATGCAACCCTCCACGCTGTCTCGTAAGCCAGCAGCGCGGAATTCATCAGCAGGCTTTGATGCAGGTGAGCAAGCCCGGTCTGAAAGCAAAATCGCAGAGGTAAACAGCGGTCCCAGCGGCCTCAGCCATCTTCGGCAGCTTTAAACAACAGCTCTTTGTTTCACAAGCAATTCTTGGTTTAAACCGGCGTTATCATTGGCATGAAGCGGATGCCAGTCACTTTTCAAGCCTCTGGACCTCCGAGGTAAGGTGTTAGTTATTCAGGTTCTAATGCATTTAGCGTCAAGGTGCGTCCCTTTTGAAAAGCCTGAAGCTCAGCAGATGCGAGCTGAAGCCTCATTGTTGTGTAGACGGAGCATTCTATTATGTGATGCTTCCTGGATGTCTCAGTTTTGTGAACTTTTGCCTTTTTTCCCTTTATTTCTGTGAGATAAGGCTTATGAGCATAACTATGGCTTTCCTGGGTGACAGTCAGGGAGCCCTGATGGGTTTGTTTTACTTTTTCTGTGTCTTATTTGAAAAACCAAGGGTTCCCCATGTGACCTAATAGAAAGACACCCTCGATAAATTGTATCTCTAGTTCCCATTGGGGCTCCACCATGCCACAGACCGGGGGCGCCTCAATGACACTAGCCATACTGGTGGATTGTATTGCCACATCATATTTCTCAAAACTCTTATGTCATGGATTGAACTGTGTCCCCCAAAAAATGTGTGTTGACTTGGCTAGGCCATGATTCCCAGTATTGTGTGACCGTCCGCCATTCTGTCATCCAGTGTGATTTTCCTGTGTGTTGTAAATCCTAACCTCTGTGATGTTAATGAGGCAGGATTAGAGGCAGTTATGTTAACGAGGCAGGACTCAATCTACAAGATTAGGTTATATCTTGAGTCAATCTCTTTTGAGATATAAAAGACAGAAGTGAGCCGAGAGACAGGGGGACCTCATGCCACCAAGAAACAAGGGCCAGGAGCACACATCCTTTGGACCCCGGGTCCGTGCACTGAGAAGCTCCTAGACCAGAGGAAGACTGATGACAAGGACCTTCCTCCAGAGCCTACAGAGAAAGCCTACCCCTGGAGCTGGCCCCCTGAATTCAGACATCTAGGCTCCTCAACCGTCAGAGAATAAACTTGTGTCTGATAAAGCCATCCATTTGTGGTATGTATTATAACAGCACTAGATAACTAAGATACCATATTAAACCAAAATAAATATGTAAATAAAACAAACCCATTACCACCGAGACGATTCCAACTCATAGTGACCCACAGGACAGAGCAGAACCACCCCATAAGGTTTCCAAAGAGCAGCTGGCGGATTCAAACTGCCGACCTTTTGGTTAGCAGCCTGAGCTCTTAACCACTGTGCCACCAAAAAACAAACCCATTCCCATCGAGACTATTCTAACTCATAGCGACCCTATAGGGCAGAATAGAACTGCCTCATAGGGTTTCCAAGGAGCACCTGGTGGATTCAAACTGCCAACCTTCTGGTTAGCAGCCGTAGCTCTTAACCACTACACCACCAGGGTCTCCACTGCACCACCAGGGCTCCAAAATCCATATTACCAACCAAATTTAAAAACACTCCAATAGTAAGCATGCATTCCAATACCGAAAACACATGCCATCAAAAAAAGAAAAAATGGAGTAACGTAAGGGTTACACGGCACCTTCCCCCTGCCCTCCGAATCTCCTGCTAACCGGTTTTTGATTCTATTTAGAAGGAGCCAGGTACTTTCCGTTCTAATTGCTTTAAAAAGAAAAAAAAAACAAAAAAACCAAACTTGCTGAATGTTCGTTTTCAGGCCAGCCTGATGAAAAAGTAAAGCTTAGCTCACATAAAAAAAAAAAAAAAGAAAGAAAGAAAAACTCAGCTTCCTGGGTAGAGATTTTGGGGGGTGAAGTACATTTTAAAATACTGGTAGTCCTGACTTACAACCTATTCCAGTTATGACAAAACACACTTATGACTATCTGGATTTTGTTTGGTTGGTTTTTGGCACATCTTATTGTTAGTAACGTGTACAACATACAATGTTGTAACTTGCTGATGTTATCATTCTCAGATGTTCACACAGACATCCCGTTTGATGATCAAAACACTGCCACAGAGCAAGCTGGAACGCTTCAGGAGAAAATTATGAGAAAATGCATGCAGGGAATTTGGGGGAAAAAATTGCTGAGCTATGTGAACAGGCTCCGAGCATGTTATCGGGATAATACGATGGAAGAGACGGGTGGAGAAACCATCCATATGGCAAGAACGCTCAATTCAGAACTTGAGACGGCCCATGTGGGCCGCCTCAGAAACCACGAAGCAGGGAAACTGACCCATCAGGGTTTAACGGATTCTGAAGAGGAAAGACATGCTGAAGAAGAAAGGAATAATGAGGAAGGGGAAGGAGAGTAGTTGTCAAAAAATTTTACAGTGCAAGCAAGGACTAGATGGAATATACTTCTGAACTAAACCAGGGGCTTCAGTTCCTTGAAAACATGGACCCAATAGCTGATGACTTTGCTAAAAGCAACAGGCAGATTCGGGAAAACAGTGAGACGTTACTGAGAAATATACTAAGAAAAAAAAGAAAAGGACCATACAGATAACCGTCACTAATTTTCTGACTAGAAACACCAACCCCATTTCCAGGGGTTGATCCTGAACCTTCCACAGGTGGAGTTATTACCACAGCTAACAAAATGCCGACATCGTCCGGCTCTTCTTGATCGCAATAAATTTTTTTGACTTGTGTATTTTTCTATGTATATATGAAAACATATCTGTAAGTTTAAATGTATTTCCAAGGCTCAAAGACAAATAAAGATCGGATTTATAAAGATACTGATGACAAAAGGGAATAATAATGAAAACTAAAAAAAAATTAGGTATTCGACTTCTGTCAAAACCAACTTACAGAATCCCATCTTATGTTGGAGACTACAAATAGCTACTTCAGATACTGGTTCTCAAAGTGTGGCCTGGGGGTGGGGGGCCTGAGACCTTTTAAGCAGGTCCACCACCATATTTGGCTTGGTAACTCCTGTTCTTAGGAGTGGACAGGGGGTCTTCCAGGGGCTGGGTGGTGCAAACAGGTGCTCAACTACTGGCTGAAGGGTTGACTGAACCCACTCAGACGAGCCTCGGAAGAAGGACCTGGTTACCTGCTTTTCACAGATCAGACAGGGAAGATCTCATGGAGCGATTCTACCCTGCACAAAGCCATGCTACTCCAAGTGGAGGCAGAAGAGAGTTCAGCTGTCGTCTCTACAGCCAGACATTACAGAGATTTACAACCATTTTTTAAAGGAAGTCCTGGTGGCGCAGTGGTTAAGAGCTACACCTGCTACCAAAAGACCAGCAGTTCGAATCCATCAGGCGCTCCTTGGAAACTCTATGGGGCAGTTCTCTGTCCTATAGGGTGGCTATGAGTCGGAATCGACTCGACGGCAGTGGGTTTGGCTTTTTGGAGTTAAAACCATGCCACATTCTTCACTAATTTTTTGGCTGTAGTCCTGATAAATAATTATTTTAATTTAAAAAACATGGTATTTATCTTAGCCTGTAATGGGTTTATTCTTTCTTTTGCAGAGTTTTTTGCACAGTTCCTAGCTTAATGCTTTCAGAAGTGTCGCAGTTCTCATTTCCACGTACACAGGCATAGACACAACGCCCGTCAACACAAGCACGCCGAGGTCGGGTTGTTTTCCAGGAGCGCGCGGTCCAGACCCCATGAGGTCTGCGCTCCGGTGACGCGGAGGATGTTGTTAAAAGGCCAGAGAAACAAAGTTGCTACTGAACGGAAGTGCCCTTCCTCTAGGACCGCCCCGGCTCCCCGGCGCCCTAAAGCCAGGGCCCTGGGGCGCTCTGTCTGTCCACTCGGGGAACGGCCGGTCCTTACCTACCCGGGGCTGGGGGCGACGGCGAGACGCCCCCTCCTCTCCTCGCGGGGAACCGGGGCGCGATGCTAGCGGCGCTCACGGCCGCACCCCCAGCGGCGGAGGGAACCGCCCCAGGTCTGTGGCTGGGGGCGCGCGGACCCCGGGGGGCCCGGCCATGATCCGGGGAGGGGGCTTCTCCCGAGGGGACCCCGACCCGGGGGGCGGAAGGGCCCGGGCTGCGCGCACCGGGGGACACACAGCGGGATGGGGGGAGGGGGAGGGGGAGGGGCGGGGAATGGGAGGGAAGGGGAGGGGCCCCGGCGCGCCCCGCCCCGGCCCCTCCCCCGACCCCGGGGCCAAGGTCACCCCAGGGGCCCGGCCCCGCCCCTCCCCCACCCCCGGGTGGGTCCGGCCGACCGAGCCGCGCGCTCCGGCCCGGTTCCGCCTGCGCCGCCCGCCAGGAGCGCCCGTGCCCGTGCCTGTCGGTTACCCGGCTCGGCTGCCCGCGCCCAGCTCAGCCGGCTCGGCCGCTCACCCGCCCCGGAGCGCCCGCGCCCACCTCGCCCGGCCCGGCCACCCATACCCGCCCCGGAGCGCCCGCGCCCACCTCGCCCGGCCCGGCCGCTCACCCGCCCCGGAGCGCCCGCGCCCCGCTCACCCGGCCCGGCCACCCATGCCCGCCCCGGAGCGCCCGCGCCCCGCTCACCTGGCTCCGGGAGGGCCCCGCGCAGGCGGCGCAGCAGCTGCGCCAGGATCACCGCCGCGCCCGCCGCGTACACCCGCACGGCCGCCCGCGCCGCACACAAAGGCGACATGGCTGCCCGGCCGCCGCTGCTTCCGTGCCGCGCGCCCGTCCGCCCGCAGGACACGGCGCCGCGGGACAGACGGACGGAAACGCCCGCCCCCGTGCGCCCGCCCCCGCCCCGCCCGGACCCCGCCCCGTCGGCACCCCACCCAGGGACTCCACCGGACCCGCGACCCCAGCACGAATCCCCACGGGGACCCCCCCAAACACTCCTGGACTCTCACCCCACGACCCAAGACATCCCCCAGATTGTGCGAGGACCCCCACGGGCCGCCACCTACACCCCGTGGGCCCCCCACCCGGACGTGCACCCCGACCCTGCCGGGAGCCCCACCCAGATCCCTGCCAGGGTCCCCATGAACCCCCCACCCAGACCTCCGCTGGAACCCCTCCGGAACTACCATGGGCCCTCTCCTGAACCTCACTCAGACACACACGGACCCCAACCCGGATCCCAACTGCCCCGCCGGACCGCCCCTGGATGGGCCAGAACCCTCACCTACACCCCCCGCTAAAACCCTGCATGACCCCAGCCCAGACTTCCATCTGGACCCTGAGTCAGCCTTCCACTGTCTGGCTAGAGCTTCATATGGGCCCCCACTCAGATCTCCTCTGGACTTTGCACCCCTTATGTCTCCACTGAGATCACAGACCTCCGTGTGAACCCTATACTGTCACCCAAACTCCCACTGGGACTTAGCCCAGATCCTCCTGGGTAACGCAACCCTGCACCCCCCACATACCCACCAGGACCCCAGACCCTGCCAAGACGGCAGACTCCCCTAGTAGACCCCCTAGGACCCGGAGCCCCATACGGACCCCTCCCCAGACCCACCCCAGGACCTCAGACCTCACACCCCCACCTGGGTACAGACCTGTGTCTCCCCACCTTTCACCCTACCTCCTCCCCCGTTCCCCAACAGGACCCGGGATCCACACCCAGACCTCCTCCTTGGGCCCCCAACACCCCTGAGACCCATGACCCACTCCCAGACACCTGTCAAAACCCCAGCACCTACTGAGACCTCAGACGCACGCACCTCCCCACCACACATACATAACACAGGGATGCTGATCTCGTTAAAATTCGGGGCCGCACCCACCCCCAGTCAGGACTTCCACCTCTGCCGAGACCCAGGACCCCACACCTGGTTGGAACCCCAACCCACACCCAGAAACCACACTGAGTCCAAACCCGTCAGATCCCTGCCCACCCACTCTCATCAAGAAGAAGCTGGTCTTACCCCCACGGGGGACTCTCGCCCAGCACTTGGGGCACCTACCAATTGGGGCCTGGCCCTCCACTCAGGCCGTCCAAGTGGACACTGCTGGGTGGATGGCAGACCTGGAGGCTGGGGTAGGAAGGGCCCTCCTGGGCTTCAGGGTTTGACCCTGTGTCCTACAGGTGAGAAAACTGAGGCCAGGAAGTCTGCCTGGGATTCTAGGCAAGACCAGGGTGTGGAGCTGCCCCACTTGGCCAGGTATGCCCAGGTACACCCAGGCGTGCCCAGGTCGGTTCAGGTAAGCCCGGCAAGGAGCATCAGAGAAAGTCATAGTGGTTGCCACCCCGTTCCTAGCCCTGAAGGGGTTCCCATGGCCCACTCGTGTGTCCAGCTATAAAGATATCACTGATGGTGTCATATTCAGAAGGATCAAGAGAGTCAGGGACTCCTGGGGGTCAGTCAGGGAGGGGACATGTCTTGGTCTTCCCTCACGGGAGAGGCAGAATTCCTGGTTATTTGTCAAAAAGGAAAGCGGACATGGCAGATAGGGGCTGGGTTCCGTGGACACACAACAAAGCACAGAGGTGAGATTCCCGGACCCCTCCTCTCCTTTAGCCACCTACCCAGGGGTGGTTCAACCAGAAAGCAAGGTATTCGTGACTTACCTGTGTTTAGTTCCTTGTGTGTTTACTTTTGTTTACATCTTTGATGTGGTGAAAAACAGTTGTAATTGTGCGTTACAGGTTAGTGAATAAACACAAGTAAACCTGTGCATACCTTGTTTATTGGGTAATCTGTCCGTCCCGTGTCAGTTTGCCGTACTGTGAGGCTCGCGTGTTGCTGTGATGCTGGAAGCTATGCTGCCGGGATTTCAAATACCAGCAGGGTCACCCACGGTGGACAGGTTTCAACAGAGCTTCCAGACTAAGACAGACTAGGAAGAAAGGCCTGGAGATCTACTTATGAAAATGAGCAAATGAAAACCCTATGGATCGCAACAGAACGTTGTCTGATGGAGTGCTGGAAGATGAGCTCTCCGGGTTGGAAGGCACTCAGGATACACAGTGGTGG
Organism: Loxodonta africana; assembly: GCF_030014295.1. Taxonomy (NCBI): domain Eukaryota; kingdom Metazoa; phylum Chordata; class Mammalia; order Proboscidea; family Elephantidae; genus Loxodonta; species Loxodonta africana. Next base: position 25,140,422 of record NC_087370.1, on the reverse strand, counting down.
AAACATTAGATTGGAGCATGCCCACCATTGTGAAGATGGCTCAGGACAGGGCAGTGTTTCGTTCTGTTGTGCATGGGGTCACCGTGAGTCAGAGCTCACTTAATGGCAACTAATAACAACAAGGGAGTCGCCTAACCTCTCTGGGTCTGGTTTCCCCATCTATAAACTGTTGCCACTGGGTTCCCTGTGTATTCATACCTATGATTCCTGTAACCAGTTGTCACAAATTGGGCCACTTAAAACAACACATATGTATTATCTCAAAATTCTGGAGTTCAGGGATCCAGGGTCATTTTATCTCAAGGCTCTGGGGAAAACCCACTTGGATCGAAGGAGCCCTGGTGGCGCGACGGTTAAGCATTGGGCTGCTAACCAAAAGGTCAGCAGTTTGAACCCACTCGGCGGTTCTGAGGGAGAGAGACCTGGCAATCTGCTCCTGTGAGGATTAAAAAAACCCAAAAACCAAACCCAGTGCCATCGAGTCGAGTCGATTCCAACTTATAGCGACCCTATAGGACAGAGTAGAACTGCCCCATAGAGTTTCCAAGGAGCGCCTGGAGATTCGAACTGCCAACCGTTTGCTTAGCAGCTGTAACACTTAACCACTACGCCTCCAGGGTTTCCCTGTGAAGATTACAGCCTTGGAAACTCTCCAGGGCAGTTCTACCCTGTCACGTGGTGGGGTCACTATGAGTAGAAATTGATTCAACGCCACCCAGCAACAAACAAGCTCGTTCAGGTCGTTAGCAGAATCCAGTTCCTGAGGTTGAAGGACTGAGGTCCCTGTTTCCTCGCTCGCTGTCAGAAGGAGGCTGCCCTCAGCTCCTAGAGGCCCATTCCGGCCCACCAGATGACCCCACGTCTCAGAACCAGTAACGGTGGGCTGCGTGCCTTAGGCCTGGAATCTCTCCAACTCCCCCTCTGCCTCCAGCCAGAAAAAGTTGTCTGCTTTTAAGGGTTCATTTGACTCATGAATCCCACCCAGTTAATCCAGCAAAAAAAAAAAAAAAAAAAGCCCAAGCCAGTTGCCATGAAGTGGACCCCAATTCGTGGCACCCCCATGGGCGTCAGAGTAAAACTGTGCTCCATCAAGTTTTCAGTGCCTGATTTTTGGGACGTGGATTGCCAGGCCTTTTCTTCTGAGGCACCTCTGGGTGGACTCGAACCTCCAACCTTACAGTTAGTAGCCAAGCGCTTAACCATTTGCCCCACCCAGGGACTCCAATCCCGGATAATCTCCCTATTTTAAGATTTAACATAAATAATCATTTATGTAAAAAATTATTTTAAACAAAAGTTCAGAGTTAATTGCATCCGGGAAGTCCCTTGTGCCATGTAACGGACCATATTCACCAGTTTTGGGGGGCCAGGGCATGGACAACTTTGGGGCTGTATTACTTGGCTTGTCGTTATTGGGTGCTGTAGAGTTGATTCCAACTCCCAGCAACGCCGCCTGATGGAGTAGAACTGCCCCATAGGCTTTCCGAGGCTGTAACCTTTATAGAAGTAGGTGTCCAGGTCTTTCTCTGCAGCTTCACTGTGTGGGTTAGAACTGCCAGCCTTTAGGTTAGTAGCCGAAGGCAAACCGCACCACCCAAACTCACTGCCGTCAAGTCGATTCCAACTCATAGTGTCCCTATAGCACAGGGTGGAACTGTCCCTTAGGGTTTCCATAACCTTTACGGAAGCAGACGTCCACATCTTTCTCCTGCAGAGTGGCTGGTGGGGGTCAATCCACCAACGTTTCGGTTAGCAGCCGAGTGCTTAACCACTGTGCCACCAGAGCCCTCTTTGCACCACCCAGGGACCCCTATTATTCAATACATCTGAGAAATTCTTAATTTGTTTAAAACATGGCAGAAAGAAATATACACCTTTATATACTTGGTCCCCAGTGGCATTTCAATAGCAGCATATCTTTACTGTTGTTGTGTGCCGTTGAGTGGATTTCTACTCACAGCGACCCCATGTGACAGAGTAGAAGTGCCCCATAGGGTTTTTAGACTGTAGTCTTTATGGAAGCAGGTTGCCAGGCCTTTATTTTGTGGAGCTGCTTGGTGGCTTCAAACTGCAGACCTTTTGGTTAGCAGCTGAGTGTTTAACCATTGCACCGCCCATTTGGCTTAACCCTTGGCTGTCGAGTCAATTCCGACTGACAGCAACCCTGTAGGACAGAGTAGAACTGCTCCGTAGGGTTTCCAAGGAGCGGCTAGTGGGTTCGAACTGCTGACCTTCTGGTTAGCAGCCTGAGCTCTTAGTCAGCCACCAGGGCTCCCTCATCTGGCTTACTGACCACAAATTCCTTTCCACTCAATGCTTTTATGACTCTACCCCGGAAGGTGGATTTGCCTAGACTTGAAAAGGCAAGGACCTGGGCCAGGGAATTCCCCGGGGAGAAGGTTAGGCGCAGTGGCGTCCCCTGGTGGACACCCACCAGGACGACAGGGGCCTCAGGGAGGAGGCTGTCTCAGAGCATTCTGGTTGACCCATCGGGTATGGACTGAATCGCGTCCCCCCAAATATTGAGACAAAACCCCCACAGTACTGTATTCTTTACCTGGCTTCCTCCCCTACAGTGTTGTGTTGCAAAATTGTTTCCTTTGCTGCCCGCCACCCCTCCTGCTTTTGCCTGAAAGTTGTATGTAAACCCCATTGCGCCTGCCTGGTATGATTAACAGGGTTGCTGACTTAACTTGTATGATGTCCCTCGTTGTAAACGCCTTTAAAAGTAACTTGCCTGCCCAGCCTTGGCGAGCAGTCTTGGCAGCAGTAGCCCCGACCGATTCCTCTTCCTTGTACAACGTAATAAAGGTGGCTTCTGCTTCTCCTACCTCGGTCTCTCATTTATTGGCCAACACCAGTCATGCCAAGTACAAACCTGGGGTTCCCACCTGCTAACAATACGTGTTGTTAATCCTAACCCCTGTACCTGTGGCTGTAACCCCATTTGGGAATAGAGTTTTCTTTGTTAACGAGGTTACGTCAGTTTTCTTTGTTAACGAGGTTCTTAATCACTTTTGAGATCTACAAGGAGCAGACTAGGCAAAGAAGCAAGCGTAGGTATGGGAAGACAGATGCCACGTGGAGACCACCAGGAACCAGGGAAGAGCTGAAAAGAGACGAGGACCTTCCCCCAGATCCGACAGACAGAGAGCCTTCCCCTAGAGCTGGCGCCCTGAATTCAGACTTCTAGCCTCGTGAACTGAGAGAGAGTAAATTTCTGTTTGTTGTAGTCACCCGCTTCTGGTATTTCTGTTATAGCAGCGCTCGGTAACTAAGACAGCCATCAGACACCTTAGGCCCAATTTGGGAGGATCTGTGGTAGATATCTCTGAGGAATTCATGGTTAACAGTAGAATCCTTGCCTTTCATGCGGGAGACCTGGGTTCGATTCCTGGCCAGTGCACCTCAAGTGCAGCCACCCCCCGTCTGTCACTGGAGGCTTGCGTGCTGCTGTGACGCTGAACAGGCTTTAATGGAGCTTCCAGACTAAGACAGACTAGGAAGAAAGGCCTGGAGATCTACTTCTGAAAATCAGCCAATGAAAACCTAATGGATCACAACGGTCCAATTTGCAACCAGGATTGGGCCATGTTTGGTTCTGTTGTGCATAGGGTCGCCGTGAGTCAGGGGCCAACTCGCCAGACGGCAGCTAACAACTTCATGGTATCTTTAGAAACTAATGACAGTGCTTTAAGTTGGACTCTTAAAATTAGGGGAAAAAATAGAATATAATAAATATAAATCCTAAATGCAGCTGGGATATACGTGTCTTTACACGAGTCATAAAATATAATGTTTTGTATTTATTTTTTACAAGAGGAAAAATGGCCCAAAGTCCTAATGTGACCCAGAGGTGGCCAGGCCCCCAAGCATCTCTGTATGGTGGTCAGTTCCTACAGGGCAGCCCCTGGTCATAAAGGAGGGCTGTGAGTCTCTTCTGCCAGTATGCTGGCCACATCCTAAAGGCCAGGAGGGTCAGATCCCTCAGGGGACTTACACTGACAAGGAGCACCATCTGGTTCAAGACCGAACTCTCCCCAACGTCCCCTGATAATTCAGTACCTCCCTCCACCAGCTTCTTCTTACAACTGCAAGGCCCCCATGGTGTCTGGGTGTCGCAACTGATTTGTATTCAACTACTGACCAAAAGGTTGGCTGTTCAAACCCACAAAGCCGTGCCACAGAAGAAAGGCTTGGCGATCTGCTCCCGTAAAGATCACAGCCGAGAGGACCCTATGGAACACAGCTCTACCCTGTAACACATGGGGGCGCCATGAGTTGAAATCGACTCAACAGCAATGGGCTTGTTTTGGTTTTGGTTTCATGGCGCCCTCCTGGTTGGGTTGCAGGGAGCTGCTCCGTGCTCCACAGGGTTTTCAGCAGCCGATTTTTCTGAAGTAGATTGCCAGGCCTTTCTTCCACGCACCTCTGGGTAGACTCGAGCCTCCAACCTTTGAGTTAGCAGCCCAGCGTGTGTTAACCATTTGCACCCCCCAGGGACCCCTCGTGAAGTAAAAGCAAGTCTAAGCAACCTCCTCAGAGAGCCAGTGCCTGGAAAAAGTTCCTGCCCTGGACTTCAGAGACGGGCTGGTCACTTTCTGGTGTTGAGTTTACCGCAGACATTGCATAGTGTTAGTTAGAAAACTCCGCTGGGTAATTCACATCGTAGGGTTTTTGTCGTTATTGTTGTTGGTTTGAGGGTTTCTTTTTTTCCCCCCTTGTCCCTTTGTGGTTCTTAATGTTGGAAGCAGCTGTGTTCTCTGATTACGTGGGCGCTGATAGAATAGTGTTTGTATCTGAAGCCTCTGGGGAGAAGAAAGAGATGGTGTCTTTGAGATGCGTTTCTAAATCTGTGATCCAGTTTTTTTGCTCTGCCATTGCAATGAGCAGAAGGACAAAGGAGGCAGGTGCGGCAGGGCGGGTCTGGGTGCTGTCAGCCCGGCGTTCGTCCTTCGCTGGGGGCCGCTTACTGAAACTCAGGGGCTGCCAGCTGCGGAGCCCCAGATAAAGCTCTTCTATGTACTTCTCTTTAGAGTAGATTTTAAATAGCTAACACATGGCTCGGAGCCCTGGTGGCGAAGTGGCTAAGAACTTGGCTGCCAACCAAAAGGTTGGTAGTTGGAATCTACCAGGTGCTCCTCGGAATCCCTATGGGGCAGTTCTACTCTGTCCTCTAGGGTCGCTAGGAGTTGCACTCGACTGGACAGCAATGGGTTTTTGGAATAAATGGCTTTACGTTTTAGGTTCAGTTTATTCTAATTGGGATCAGGTCTGTCTGAGCCTCTTAGCGCTGTTGTTGTTGTTGTTAGGTGCTGTCGAGTCGGTTCCGACGCATAGCGACCCTGTGCACAACAGAACGAAACACTGCCTGGTCCTGCGCCATCCTTACAATCGTTGTTATGCTTGAGCTCATTGTTGCAGCCACTGTGTCAATCCCCCTTGTTGAGGGTCTTCCTCTTTTCTGCTGACCCTGTACTCTGCCAAGCATGATGTCCTTCTCCAGGGACTGATCCCTCCTGACAACATGTCCAAAGTATGTAAGATGCAGTCTCGCCATCCTTGCCTCTAAGGAGCATTCTGGCCGCACTTCTTCCATGACAGACTTGTTCGTTCTTTTGGCAGTCCATGGTGTATTCAATATTCTTCGCCAACACCACAATTCAAAGGCGTCAACTCTTCTTCGGTCTTCCTTATTCATTGTCCAGCTTTCACATGCATATGATGCGATTGAAAATACCATGGCTTGGGTCAGGCTCACCTTAGTCTTCAGGGTGACATCTTTGCTTTTCAACACTTTGAAGAGGTCCTTTGCAGCACATTTGCCCAACACAATACGTCTTTTGATTTCTTGACTGCTGCTTCCATGGCTGTTGATAGTGGATCCAAGTAAAATGAAATCCTTGACAACTTCAGTCTTTTCTCCATTTATCTTGATGTTGCTCATTGGTCCAGTTGTGAGGATTTTTGTTTTCTTTATGTTGAGGTGTAATCCATACTGAAGGCTGTGGTCTTTGATCTTCATTAGTAAGTCCTTCAAGTCCTCTTCACTTTGAGCAAACAAGGTTGTGTCATCTGCATATCACAGGTTGTTAATGAGTCTTCCTCCAATCCTGATGCCCCGTTCTTCTTCATATAGTCCAGCTTCTCGGATTATTTGTTCATTATACAGATTAAATAGGTATGGTGAAAGAATACAACCCTGTCGCACAGCTTTCCTGACTTTAAACCGATCAGTATCCCCTTGTTCTGTCCGAACAACTGCCTCTTGATCTATGTAAGGGTTCCTCATGAGTACAAGTAAGTGTTCTGGAATTCCCGTTCTTTGCAGTGTTATCCATAGTTTGTCATGATCCACACAGTCAAATGCCTTTGCATAACCAATAAAACACAGGTAAATATCCTTCTGGTATTCTCTGCTTTCAGCCAGGATCCATCTGACATCAGCAATGATATCCCTGGTTCCATGTCCTCTTCTGAAACCGGCCTGAATTTCTGGCAGTTCCCTGTCGACATACTGCTGCAGCCGTTTTGGTTGTCATAGTGCTGCTATGACAGAAATACCACAATTGGATGGCTTTAAAGAACAGAAATTGACTTTCTCCCAGTTCAGGAAGGCTAGAAGTCTGAATTCAGGGTGCTGGCTCTAGGGGAAGGCTTAATCTCTGTCGGCTCTGGGGGAAGGTCCTGGTCTCAGCTTCTCTACCTCAGTGTTCCTTGGCTCCTTGGTGATCTTCACGTGGCATGTATCTCCCCCTGTTTGTGCTTGGTGGTCTTGGTATTTATGCCGCTGCTTATAACTCAGAAGTGGCTAGGTTGACGACTCACCCTTCTCCAGTATGACCTCACTGACATAAAGAAAAGTCTGTTCCCAAACGGGATTCCATCCACAGGTATTGTCGTTAGCTGACATCAGGTCCATTCCAACTCATAGTAACCCCGTGTACAACAGAGCAAAACACCGCCTGGTCCTGTGCCGTCTTCGCAGTTGTTGTTACGCTTGAGCCCATCGTTGCAGCCACTGGCTCAATCAGGTTCATTGAGGGTCTTTCCATTTTTTGCTGACCCTCTACTTTACCAAGCCTTATGTCCTTCTCCAGGGACTGGTCCCTCCTGATAACATGTCCAAAGTGTGTGAGACGCAGTCCCGCCATCCTTGTCTCTAAGGAGCACTCTGGTTGTACTTCTTCCAAGACAGATTTGTTCATTCTTTTGACAGTCCAGGATGTATTCAATATTATTCGCCAACACCACAGTTCAAAGGTGTCAATTCTTCTTTGGTCTTCCTTATCCATTGTCCACGGGTATAACCGAAAAAAACCCAGTGCCGTCAAGTGAATTCCAACTCATAGCGACCCTATAGGACGGAGTAGAACTGCCCCGTAGAGTTATACCTTATCCATGTGTATAGGGGTTAGGATTCCGACATTTATTTGTGGGGACACAGTTCCACCCATAATGAGGCTTTTATTTTAATCGTATCAGTTCATATTGTTGTTCATCACAGTGGCTGTCTAAGAACATGTTCAGAAATGGAAAATGTTTATTTTGTTTTACATTCTCGTGTGTTTGATGCATAGAACCCCGAACAGCCTGAACTTCTCAGACATCTTCCTATCCCGTTGGAATTCTAAAAACGGAGCAAAATCAGTCCCTAAATTCTTTTGCTTTTCTCTGAACTGTGGCCCCCACCTCTGTGTTTCTCAGGGGGCATTTCTGTCCCAGTTTTTAAAATCTTGTCTGTGCCACCCTTGCTTTCTCGTTCTGTGATTTGGAAACAAAGTCATTTCCTGGCGAGAAAATGTGTGACTCAGCTTCCCTGGAAATCTATGTAATCGACCCCCAACTCACGGCGACCCCGTGTACACTGGAACCAAACGCTGCCTGGTCCTGAGCCATCCCCATGATCTGTTGTGGACCAGGCCGTTGTGATCCATAGGGTTTCCACTGGCTGACTGTTGGACATAGATTGCCAGGCCTTTCTTCCGCTATTACTCACTTGTGGTGGTTGTTAGTTGCCACTGAGTAGATTGTGACTCATGGCAACCCCAGGCGTGCAGAGTAAACTTCTCGGTAGAGTTTCCAAGGCTGTGACCTTTTAGAAGCAGATCACCAGGCCTTTCTTCCGAGGCACATCTGGGTAGGTTCGAATCGCCAACCTTTCGGTTAGTAGTCCAGCGTTTAACCGTTTGCCCCACCCAGGGACTCCTACTGTTACTCATGTTACTGTTATTATTATTACCCATTTTGGGTCCCTAGTTATCTGTCTTTTCCTGGGAAATTTATTTTGTATAAGGAGCCCCGATGGCACGGTGGTTAAGTGCTCACCTGCTAACTGAAAGGTCGGCAGTTCAAACCCACCAGCCGCTCTGTGGGAGAAAGACCAGGTGGCCTGCTCTCATAAAGATTACAGCCTTGGAAACCCTTTAGGGGCAGTTCTACTCTGTCCTATAGGGTCGTTATGAGTCTGAACCGACTCAAAAGCCATGGGTATTTATTTCGTGCAGACTCTTGACCTCTGTTTTTTTCCTGTGTGCCACTCTAGTCCTCAAAACTGTGTGATCCCTAGACGTTCTTCCTAAGAAAGGAACAGGCGCCTGGTGGAGGTATTCTCCCTGCATTTGCTGGGGTGGTGACAATGTTTGAACGTGGATGTTCACACGGGGCTTTTCTACAAGGGCAGCACTACACAGAGGCCAAGTGGTCTAAGAAGGTAAGAAAGCTGGGGGAACTGGGGGTTAGGGAAAAATGGGAGTTAGGGAGGGAGGAAGGGAGGGGAGGAGAGAGGAAAGAAGGGAGGGAGGCAGCCAAAAAACAAAAAACCAAACCATGTGCCATCAAGTCAATTCTGACTAATAGCGACCCTATAGGACAGAGTAGAACTGCCCCATAGGACTTCCAAGGAGCACCTGGTAGATTCAAACTGCTGATCTTTTGGTTAGCACCCTGAGCTCTTCATCACTAGGGTTTCCAAGAAAGGCAAGGAGGGAGGAAAAGTGGGAGAAAGGAAGGGAGGGAGGGAGGGAGGGAGAGAGGATGGAAGGAAGGGGAGAGAGGAAGGAAGGGAGGGAGGAAGGCCAGGAGGGAGGGAGGGAGGATGGAAGGAAGGAAGGGGAGAGAGGAAGGAAGGAAGGGAGGAAGGCCAGGAGGGAGGGAGGGAGGATAGAAGGAAGGGGAGAGAGGAAGGAAGGGAGGGAGGAAGGCCAGGAGGGAGGGAGGGAGGATGGAAGGAAGGGGAGAGAGGAAGGAAGGAAGGGAGGAAGGCCAGGAGGGAGGGAGGGAGGATGGAAGGAAGGGGAGAGAGGAAAGAAGGGAGCGAGGAAGGCCAGCAGGGAAGGAGGGAGGATGGAAGAAAGGGGAGAGAGGCAGGAAAGAAGGGAGGAAGGCCAGGAGGGAGGGAGGGAGGATGGAAGGAAGGGGAGAGAGGAAGGGAGGGACAGAGGATGGAAGGAAGGCAGCAAGGAGGGAGGAAGAGGCCAGGAGGGAGGGAGGAATGAGTGGCTCAGGGGTTTACTAAAGCCACTGGAAAGGTGGTGAGCCCCACACCCACAAGCAGCTTTCTAATTAGATGTAAAGGAGACTTCACGGACTCCATCTCGGTGTATAACCAAGAGCAGACTGAGAGGCCATCACAGGCCTGTCTGCTCTCCTTACCCACGTACCCCAACTTTGATTCTTCTGTTGTTCATATCTGAGTCAAGACTCTGACTAGAGCCCTTCATTGGTGGGGTGTCGTGGTGGTGGGTGACCCCCGCCCCGACCCCCGCATTTCTGCGTGGAGTCCTAGAACGCCCCGGGGCTGGTCCTCCAGACTGGGGCAGACACCACCTGAGTGTCGGGCTGGATCACACGGCTCCAGGCTTGTTCTTTACGTATTTCACAGAAAAGTGGAAGGGGTTCACAAGTACCTTGATCGGTGAACGCTGCTTTACTTTATAATCTGAAAAAAAAGTGCTCTTTCCTAAAAATACATATGATGGTTGTTAAGAAACCAGGAAAACGTGTTGGCAGCGGGCGTGTTTTCCCTGCCCCGGATCACGCTGAGATACCCAGGAGCAGGAAGGAGTGTATCTGTGCGGCTTCACAGGCTCCTGAAGGGCGTTAACGGGTTAACCTTTTTTCTTCGTTGCCTCGAACAGAGATCTAAACTCAGCTAGAGCTCTTTAAAATAAGGGTAGAATATCCTATGCAGATCATAAAAGGCAGTGTGAGGAGCTTGATGCCCGAGATCTCAGGGTACAACGGGCATGATGCTGGTGGTTATGCTTGTGCTAAGGTTTCCACTCATCTATCCATCTGTCCATCCATCCACCTATCCATCCATCCGTCCGTCCATCCATCCATCCCTGTCCATCAACCCATCTACCCATCCATCCATCCATCCATCCATCCATCCATCCATCCCTGTCCATCAACCCATCTACCCATCCATCCATCCATCCATCCATCCATCCATCCATCCCTGTCCATCAACCCATCTACCCATCCATCCATCCATCCATCCATCCATCCCTGTCCATCAACCCATCTACCCATCCATCCATCCATCCATCCATCCATCCATCCATCCATCCCTGTCCATCAACCCATCTACCCATCCATCCATCCATCCATCCATCCCTGTCCATCAGCCCATCTACCCATCCATCCATCCATCCATCCATCCATCCATCCATCCATCCCTGTCCATTAACCCATCTACCCACCCAACCATTTATCTATCTGTTCATCCACCCAAACATCACCCATCAATCTGTCCATTCATCCATTCACCCACCCACCCATCCATCCACCCACTCAGCCATCCATCCATTCACGTACCCATTCATCCGTCCACCCACCCATCCATTCATGCATCTATCCATCCTCCCAACCATCTATCCATCCACCCATCCACCCGCCCACCCACCCATCCCTCCATCCCTCCACCCACCCACCCATCCCTCCATCCCTCCACCCACCCACCCACCCATCCCTCCATCACTCCGTCCACCCACCCACCCACCCATCCCTCCATCCCTCCATCCACCCACCCACCCACCCATCCATACATACATACATCCGTCTGTCTGTCCGTCCATCCACCCACCCACTCACCCACCCACCCAACCACCCACCCATCCATCCGTCCGTCCGTCCGTCCGCCCGCCCGTCCGTCCATCCGTCTATGCATTCATCCATCTATCCATCCATTCAGCAAAGAGTTCTGAGTGTCAGGGTATCCAGGGCTCATGCTAAAACCCAGGACTCCAGGGGAGTAAGGTGCACACCCATCGGCCCCTAAAGCGATGAAATTTAGCCGGTTCAAACAATTTCAATGCTTCTAAAAGGATTGTTTGACATTGGTCCTAAAAAGCACCCGTCCAAAATCATTTTTAGAAAACAAGCATTTTTTTTATTCTTGGATTACTCTGTTGAAAATATATGGGTAAAACAACACATACCCAGTCCAGGGTTAAGTAACTGTGTGGTTTTTGGGTGTATATTTCCTTTTCCTCAGAGTCGGGCATTAATTCTTTTTTTATTGCTCTTAAAGATTTACTGGTGAATTATATCAGTCATGTAAGGCTGAAAAAATGTTGAGGAATTGAAAAGGTTTAAAAAAATAAATCACTGAGAATAACACCTTACTGATAAAGTAATTATCATTATAAAATAATTATAGTTTGGTATATTTCCCTCCAGCCAAAATTTTTATCAATTTTTTTTCATATTTTTTAAAAATTTATTCAAAGACACATCTTTTTCACATCTTTAAAATTCCCCATTACCCATTCTGCCTAGCCCCCTGGTAATCACGAATCTTATTTATCTTGATGGATTTTCTTATGCTAGATATTACATGTAAGTAGGCTCATACAGTATTTGTCCTTTTGTGAATGACTTATTTCACTCAGCATGGTGTTTTCAAGGCTCGTCCGTGTCGTAGGGTGCGTCAGGACTTCATTTCTTTTTATGGCTGAGTAATACTTTGTTGTATGGACATACCAACGTCCCCGAGTGGTGCAAATGGCTTGTGTTCAACTACTAATCTAAAGGTTGGCAGAGGCACCTCGGAAGAAGGCCTGGTGACCTACTTCTGAAAAATGAGCAACTGAAAACCCTGTGGAACGCAGCTCTACTCTGCCCCACGTGGGATCACCATGGGTTGGAGTTAACTCAAGGACAGCGGTTTTGGTTGGGTTTTAATGTATGTACTATGTTGTGTTTCTCCACTCATCTGTCAACAGATACTTGGGTTGTTTCCACCTTTTGTCCGTTGTGAATTAGAGTATTGATTTTTATACATATTAAATTTTCTCTCACCTTTTCTGGAGGAATCGCACAACTAAAGAGAGTTGAATTTCCAGTGTGGGGAGGAAAAAAAAAAAAACTTCCATACCACAATTCCCAACTGGATAGCAGACATCAAGCTGGAAACCAAGATGTTTTTTCCTGAGGTGGGTAAGTCATAAAAGGATTTTCATTTGTTGATGTGTTTATATATAGCATCTGTCCTACTTTCTTCTAGAATGGTCACAGTGCTGATAGCTGAAAATAACATCTGAACCACTTTTTAAAAAAATTTCCCTTTCCAAGCTTTAAATACATACAGACCAAGGATATAGAGGTTCTGTGGGCTGGCTTGGTGAATAGCCCCCAGCAAAAGTAGCTTAGTCTTTTTTTATACCTTACAATTGGACCACCTTGAATAGACTTGTTTTCAAGATAACGGCTTTCCTTTTTCTTTTTTTTTTTTTAAGAGTATGCATTGTGTTTGAGGTGAAAGTTTACACAGCAAATTAGGTTCCCATTTAATAATTTTTACACAAATTACTTAGCAATAATTGGTTACATGCTTCACAATGTGAGAACATTCTCATTAATTCCATTCTAGGTGTTCCGTTTCCAGTACTCTAGTTTCCCTGCCCCCTTACCTTTTAAGTTCTGATCTTGTGGAGCACTGTACTCATGGGTAATATTCTCTATTTTGAGTGCCAATCTGTTATTTCACTAAAAGGTGATCTCAGGGGATAGTTTTGGTTCAAAGTTTAAAGAGTATCTCAGGGCAATAGTCTTGGGAGTCCACCATTCTTCACTAGTCCAGTGTGCCTGGACTTTTTAGGAATTTGACTTCCATACTGTGTTTTTCTCCTGTTCTATCAGGGTCCATCTATTGTGGCCCTGATTAAAATCATTTGTCATGGTAGCAGGGCACCATCTAGTTCTTCTGATCTCAGGGGAGAGACAGTGGCTCATGTAGACTTTTTCTTCTATAGTTTCTTCTTTGAGTCTTTGGTTTCCTTCTTTCTCTTTTGCTCCAGATGAGTAGAGACCAGTCGTTGTATCTTAAATGTTAAAATTTGTTAACATGCACAGTTCACCAAAGTTAAGCCATTCCAAGCCGAGTTAGGTGAGTCTTTGCATCAGAGCCGGTATCAACGTATCTGATTTGTGAACAATAGACACAGGTGGGCTGGAGAAGGGACATTTTCCTGGTCGTACCAGTGCCCCTACCTGTTCGCGTCCAGTCCACCCTGACTCGTGGCGCCCCCATGTGTGTCAAAGTAGAACTGTCTCCATAGGGTTTTCAGTGGCTGTTTTTAAGAAGCAGATCAATAGGGCTCTCTTCTGAGGTACCTCAGGGTAGACTTGAACTTCCAACCTTTCTGTTAGCAGCCAAGGGCATTCACCCAGAGTCTCCTCTGCTGATCCCACAAGAACTCATTTCATGGGGTCAGTTTGAGACTTGCACCTTCAGTAGGTCCTTCTGGCCAGAGTTTCTCTCAATTTCAAAAACAGTGTATCTTCCGTATTTCAAACACAAGCAGAATTTGAAAGAATCCTGCCTGCTACTTAAAAGGGAAAATCTTAGGAGAGGCTCAAAATTGACTCAACGTCAATGGGTTTTTTGTTTTATTATTATTATTTTATCTTCATTCAAAGGCCCCTGGGTGGCATGGACATTTTGCCACTCTGCTACTAACTGAAAGGTTGGCAGTTTGAACCCACCCAGTGGCACTGGGGAAGAAAGGCCTGGCAATCTGCTTCTGTAAATATGACAGCCAAGAAAATCCTATGGAGCAGTTGTACTCTGCCGACACGGGGTCGTCGCGACTCAGAATCTACTCAGTGGCAATGGGTTTGGGTTTTTATTGTCATTCAAAGTGTACGTTTAGACAAAACATCATCCTTTAAGGAACCAGGAAGCAGACATCAGGCTTCTCGAGACTAAAATAAATTCTGTAGCTGGATGGTGGAGTATGAAATGAACCTGCCAGTTCTGTGTTATATTTGACTTGTCATAATTGTGTTAATTATGTGAGCTCAGTCTCTACGGCATTTTTGTGAAGGGCCCGGTTTTTCTAATTGAACAAATAAATTATTCATCTTTGCTTATTTCCTGTTTGGAGTATTTTGATGGAGACAGATGAAAGCTAATTTATATTACAGATTTGATTGCCAGATTGGTAGTCTTCACCTGTCCCTGCTTCTGCTTAAAACAGCAAGTCCAAACTCGATTTTTGCCTTGGTGCTTGTACATTTAAATCTATATTCTGACACAGTGGTTAAGAGCTTGGCTACTAACCCAAAGGTCTGCAGTTTGAATCTACCAGCTGCTCCTTGGAAACCCTGTGGGGCAGTTCTACTCTGTTCTTTAGGGTCACTATGAGTCAGAATTGACTTGATGGCAATGGGTTATTGAAATATATACATACAATTTTTTTTTTTAAGAAAGAAAAATAAATACACATGTAAACCAAACCATTGCCACTGAGTCAATTCCGACTCATAGCGACCCTATAGGACAGAGTAGAACTGCCCCACAGGGTTTCCCAGGGTGTATAATCTTTTACAGAAACCCTGATAGTGTAGTGGTTAAGAGCTACGGCTGCTAACCAAAAGGTTGGCAGTTCAAATCCAGCAGGTGCTCGTTGGAAACCATATGGGGCAGTTCTACTCTGTCCTACAGGGTCGCTATGAGTCAGAATCAACTTGATGGCAGTGGGTTTGGTTTGGGTTGGTTTATTCTATGCTTTATAGATTTTTTTTTTTTTATATATATAAAAGTAGACTGCCACATCTTTGTCCCATGGAGTGGCTGGTGGGTTCAAATCACTGACCTTTCGGTTAGCAGCCGAGTACTTTAATCACTGTGCCACCAGATCTCCTCTACGGAGGTAGGGGAAAATACCCTGTTACCATCGAGTCAATTCCGACTCATAGGGATCCTATAAAGGAATGCTAGCTCCCTCCCTGACCAGTGTCAGCCCGGCCCATCAAATTCCTGAAGTGTCTTTAGGTGGTGGGAGTCCTGGGTGGTGAATAGGCTCAGCTGCTAACCAAAAGGTTGCAGGTTTGAGTCCACGCAGAGGTGCCTCGGAAGAACGGCCGGGTGATCTACTTCTGAAGAACCAGCCACTGGAGAACCCAAAGGAGCACAGTTCTACGCCGACGCAGGTGGAGGTGCCGTGAGCCGGGGTCGACTCCGCAGAAATGGGTTTTTGGTTTTCTGTATGCGTTGCGCCTTCCCCGCCTGGGCTGTCACCACACCATCGTGCCGCTGGCTTTGGGAATAAGCCACGGACTTTCTCGTCCATCCAGTGTGGAATCACACCAAATAAATTTTTTTTTAAGTTCTGATCTTGTGGAATCCAGACTCTCTGGAGCCATGAAGGCTGGAGGAACCCCTAAAAATATTGCCCTGAAATAATTTTTAAACCTTAAACCAAAACTATCCCCTGAAGTCTTCTTAACCCCAAACAATAATTTAGCTTCGCTAGTAAAGCATGTCTGCCTTGAGCATTGTGCTGTTTTAAGATCTACCTAAAATTGACAACATCAACTTGAAAGGTTAGATAGGAAGCTTGGGGGGCAGGGAGTTCGTGTTCGTGGCGGAGGAACAACTCAGAAAAGGAGGGAGAGAATGGCCGCACAACTCAGAAGAAGGTAAGCAGTGTCACTGAGGTGTACACGTAGGGACGTGGTATGTTCTGCCGTGTGTATTCTAACAACAACAAGAAGAAAAAGAAAAATTATGAAAACAGAAAAAAAAAAAAAAGGTTCTGCTGCTCATAGTGACGCTGCGAAAATATTTCAACAATCCCAGAGTAGCTTCCTGCTGGCGAACCTCCTTCTGTCAAAAACAAAAGAAAAATAGAAAGGAAAAAAAAAAAAAGGCCATTCTAAGACCCACATCCTGGATTTAGAAATAGGACGTGCTCGGGAGTGTTATTCACCGTCCGACTCTCAGTAGCTGATTCATCACCTTGGAATGGTTTTCTTATCTTTAGTAGCGGGTGGCATTAGGGCTCTGTCTTTGCCTGGCCGCTCCCGCCTTGTTCTGTGAGTTTGCTGGGGGGTGGGGGGCGTAAAGATGCTGAAGGCTCCTCCGGCCGAGATGGGTAGGAGGAAGGGGTTCGGGGGGACCTCGGATACTAGGACTCAGCTGGACACAGAGCAGAGCCCCGGTGGCTCAGTGGTTAAGAGTTTGGTTGCTAACCTAAAGGTTGGCAGTTCAAATCCACCAGCTGCTCCTTGGAAACCCTATGGGGCAGTTCTACTCCTCTGTCCTATAGGGCCACTATGAATTGGAATCGACTCCACAGGAACAAGATGGGTTTGGGTTTGGACACAGAGCAGAAACAAGGGACAAGAACACCAGCACCTGGATCTATGGTGGCTGGGAAGAGGAAGAAAGAAGCAGGGACGCCACCCTGAAGGAGATTCTCAGGCTCCCCTGGGCAATCAGACACTGAGCAAAGGGGGTGGGGGACAGGACAGGGCAGCCCACCGCCCACCACCGCCAGACCTGGGGCCACAGATGTCTGCCTGAGTCACCTAGTGTTGCTGTAACAGAAATACCACAAGTGGCTGGTTTTGACTAACAGAAGTTTGGCTCCGGTTCTAGGGGAAGGCTTTCTGTCTGTTGGCTCTGAGGGAAGGTCCTTGTCTCTCTTCAGCTTCTGGTTCTCGGTCCCTTCGTGAGCTCCACATGGCATCCATCTTCCCTGTGTGTGCTTTTTGTCTGTATGTCTATCTGCTCTTTTATATCTCAAAAATGATTAGGTTTAGGGCACACCCTACACAGACATGAGGTCACTAATATAACAAAGAAAACCCTGTTCCCAAATGGGGTTACAGCCACAGGGGTAGGGGTTAGGATTTCTAAGGAATATTTTTGTTGTTGTTGTTAGGTGCCATCGACTCGGTTCCGACTCATGGTGACCCTGTGTACAACACAATGAAACGCTGCCAGGTCCTGCGCCATCCTCATGATAGTTGTTATCCTTGAGCCCACTGTTGCAGCCACTGTGTCAATCCATCTCATTGAGGGCCTTCCTCTCTTTCACTGACCCTCTGCCTTACCAAACATCATGTCCTTCTCCAGGCACTGGCCCCTCCTGACAACATGTCCAAAGTATGTGAGATGAAGTCTCGCCATCCTTGCTTTGAAGGAGCTTTCTGACCGTACTTCTTCCAAGACAGATTTTTTTGTTCTTCTGGCAGTCCATGGTATATTCACTATTCTTCACCAGCACCATAATTCAAAGGTGTCAATTCTCTTCTGTCTTCCTTGTTCATGTTTTCAGGGGACAATCTGTGGCAGCATTCTCTTCTGGAAGCCTTTGGTGGCCCCCCAACCCTCCCCCTTGGGCCCCCCATCTTTTGGATGGTGTCATGGATTAAATTGTGTCCCGCCAAAATATCTGTCAACTTGGCTAGGCCATGATTCCCTTGTATGATTGTCTACCATGTGGTCATCTGATGTGATTTCCATATGTGCTGCAAATTCTATCATTATGATGTGATAAGGTGGATTAGCGGCAGTTATATTGATGAGGTCTACAAGATTAAGTAATGTCTTAAGCCGATCTCTTTTGAGATATAGAAGAGAGAAGTGAGCAGAGAGACAGGGGGACCTCGTACCACCAAGAACGCAGTGCCGGGAGCAGAGCTCGTCCTTTGGACCTCAGGTTGCTGCACTGAGATGGTCCCCGACAAAGGGAAGATTGAGTCAACAGGGAGAGAAAGCCTTTCCCTGGAGCTGACACCCTGAATTCAGACTTGTAGTCTATTAGACTGTGAGACAATGAACTCTTTGTCAAAGCCATCCACCTCCGGTTTTTCTGTTATAGCAGCACTAGACGACTAAGATGGCCTCAAACAAAACAGTGGAAGGCAAGGGTTCCACCCCAGGGCCACCACTGCTTTCATAGTCCCTTAAATTATAGATAATGTTATTCTTAAGAAAAGTAAAAAACTCAGCCTTCCTCTGAAAAACAGTTTACAAAGCCCCTTTCCAATTATAGTGCGACGGATGGCTTTATTTTTCATTATTATTTTGGAAAGTGTACCAGG
Source organism: Loxodonta africana (assembly GCF_030014295.1). Taxonomy (NCBI): domain Eukaryota; kingdom Metazoa; phylum Chordata; class Mammalia; order Proboscidea; family Elephantidae; genus Loxodonta; species Loxodonta africana. The sequence goes on along the minus strand of NC_087370.1, from coordinate 25,122,080 downwards.
AATGTTCAGAACTTCCCAGAACCATCAGTAAGAACCTCTTGGTGTAACACAATGGAGCATCCTGGGATTAATGACAAGCAGGGGAGAGATTTTTAAAAATGTCATGTTCTAGTAAATTCTTTAAAAAGTCAAAAACACTTCTCAGGAGGCAGGGCCAAGATGGCCATACCATACAGTCCAGCAATCCCACGTCTTGGAATGTATCCTAGAGAGATAAGAGCCTTCACATGAATAGATATATGCACACCCATGTTCACTGCAGCACTATTTACAATAGCAAAAACGTGGAAACAACCAAGGTGCCCATCAACGGATGAATGGATAAATATTCACACAATGGAATACTATGCATCAATAAAGAACAGTGAGGAATCTGTGAAACATTTCACAACATGGAGGAACGTGGAAGGCATTATGCTGAGTGAAATTAGTTGCAAAAGGACAAATATCATATGAGACCACTATTGTAAGAACTCAAGGAATAGTTTAAACACAGAAGAAAATATTCTTTGATGGTTACGAGAGTGGGGAGGGAGGGAGGGAGAGGGGCATTCACTAATTAGATGGTAGACAAGAACTATTTTAGGTGAAGGGAAAGACAACACACAATACAGGAGAGGTCAGCACAGCTGGATAAACCAAAATCTAAAAAGTTTCCTAAATACAACCAAACACTTCAAGGAGCAGAGTAGCAGGGGCGGGTGTCTGGGGACCTTGGTTTTGGGGAACATCTACATCAACAGGCATAACAAAGTTTATTAAGAAAACATTCTGCATCTCACTTTGGTGAGTGGTGTCTGGGGTCTTAAAAGCTAGCAAGGGGCCATCTAAGATGCATCAGTGAGTCTCAACCCACCTGGAGCAAAAAAGAATGAAGAACACCAAAGACACAAGGTGATTATGAGCCCAAGAGACCGAAAGGACCACAAAAACCAGAGACTACATCAGCCTGAGACCAGAAGAGCTAGATGGTGCCCGGCTACAACTGATGACTGCCCTGATAGGGGACACAACAGAGAGCCCCTGAGGGACCAGGAGAGCAGTGGGATGCAGACCCCAAATTCTTGTAAAAAATCCAGACTTAATGGTCTGAGTGAGACTAGAAGGGCCCCGAAACCTTCTAATCTAATGTTCTAATCAGGGCCACAATAGATGGACTCCGACAGAATGGGAGCAAAATGTGGAACAGAGCCTCAAAGTCTTAATAAGTCCAGATTTACTGAACAGGTATAGACTAGAGGAACTGAAATCACTCCCAGACGTCACGTTTCAGCTAAATAACAGATTGGCACGTAATATAAACAACATCACCTGTGAGTACTGTGCTCCTTAAAAGAAGAAAATCTCTATGAGACAAACGGTCAACATAACCAACGACACTGGACAACCGCTTTAGAAATTGTTAAATGGAGCCCTAGTCTGCTGTGTAAACCTTCACCGAAAACACAATAAAATATTATGAAAAAAGGAAAAAAGTCAAAGATACTCCAGTAGAATGGGACGGTATTTGGAATGCTAATTATAAAAGATTTTACCCTTCTACCTAGATTTTTTTTTTTTTACCTAGATCAGAACTTCCTCCTTCTATATATATATATATTTTATATGTATATATATATATATATATAAAATTGTGACAGAGGACCTGGCTTCCTGAAGCTGTCTCAGATTCCTGTGACGACAGTGTCTCTCTGTCTCACCTCCAGGATTCTCTCCTCTTTGCTTTTCACAGTTCTTGCCCGTTTTCTCTCCTTTGGCTGTGTTTTCCCTCATATTTTTGTTTCACTGGGGTTTAGGGCTTTGAAGCTCTACTCTTTCTGTGGCAGGTGACTTCTTTGCACCACACCTTTGAACGCCCAGCCGTACCCGCTGCCCCCGGCATGGGCTGTCTGGAGGAGGGCTTGGGCCGTGTTCCCCTTTGTCCCAACGAGCCAGCCGCGGATCTAAGCGCATTTTAGACCTGCGTTCCTCTTCCAGCTACAGTTTTCCACAATGTTCTTTTGTTTTTCCACAGGCTCTGACACCCCCGTTCAAGTCAGTCTCTGTGTGTTTTACCGGCAGGGACTGTGCTGAGCAGAGTGGGGACCTCAGCTGGCTTCTGCAGACATATGTCACCCGAACCTACCCAAGAGGCAGGTGTGGGGCTTTGCTGGTTTATTTTGACATTTGGGGAACTGATTGTTTGTTTCTCCTGGCGTATGTATGCCCTTGTAGGTGGGAGAGCCAGGAGCAACACCAAATGAGACTCACCCAGGTGCGCCATCTTGGTGTGTCCTTCTCGACTGCTCCCCGCCATGGTTTGGCAAAGCTGGCTTGGGGGCTCATGTCAACCCCGAGGAAAACTCAACAGTAAACATTACTGGCTGGGCCTTCAGACACAACTATTAAAAACTGGCTGTTGTAATTGAACTGTGTCTCCCCCAAAATAGGTGTTGTATGTAAATCTTAACCCCTGTACCTGTGGATGAAGGAGCCCTGGTGGTGCAGTGGTTAAAACCCAGCTGCTAACTGAATTGTTGGCAGTCTGAACCCACCAGCTGCTCCTCGGGAGAAAGACCTGGCAAATGGCTCCGATAAAGATTACAGCCAAGAAAACCCTATGGGTCAATTCTACTCTGTCACATGGGGTCGCTATGAGTCAGACTCGACTCGATGGGAACTAATAACAAAAAAAAAAACCACTGCACATGAGCCGATTCCAACTTACAGCAAACATATAGGACAGAGTAGAACTGCCCCATAGGGTTGCCAAGGCTGTAATCTTCATGGAAGTAGACTGCCGCATCTCTGTCCCGGAGAATGGCTGGTGGGTTTGAACCGCCAACCTTCTGGTAAACACCTGAGTTCTTAACCATTGTGCCACCATGGCTTGGGTCAAGCTCACCTTAGCCCTCAAAGCGACATCTTTGTTTCTGAACACTTTAAAGAGCTCTCTTGCAGCAGATTTGCCCAATGCAATGCGTCTTTTGATTTCTTGACTGCTGCTTCCATGGCTGTTGATTGTGGATCCAAGTAAAATGAAATCCTTGACAGCTTCAATCTTTTGTCCGTTTATCATGACGTTGCTCATTGGTCCAGTTGTGAGGATTTTTGTTTTCTTTATGTTGAGGCGTAATCCATACTGAAGGCTGTGGTCTTCGATCTTCATCATTAAGTACTTCAAGTAAATATTGATAATGGCTTCTAATAACTGAATTTGGATTGTAGGTATTTGATACAACACGTATTAAAATAAAATAAAATAAAATTTTTTTTTAGTATTTTAATACGTGTTCGTTCCCAAAGGGAGGCATGTTTTTATTCTTTGAAGTTTTTGATTATTTACTACCCCCCTAAAATTGGAGTTGAGAAATAACACTTTCAATTGATTCAGACATCGTTGCCTTAAAATAAAATAAAACAGGAGCTGGAAGAGATCTATGTATCTTCCTGATATTATACCAAGCTGTGACACCTTCTCCAGTACCCTCGAACGACTTGCAAGCGATTTTCAAATTCAGGCTTCTGGGTGTCTTTGGTGAATGGTTTATCCATTTAAATTATTTTGCTAATAATAAATTACTGGAGAATAAAGATCTCCATTTTCCTCGGGCTTTCTTTTCTTAATTGTCGAGCTGTCTTTTCTCAAGCCCGACCCCAACGAGGATGGATTTCTACCACCCTTTAAACGGGAAGGGTAGAAACCTGCCCAGATCTTGAAATATCCTTCCAAGGGTGGAAGCTACTATCATATTGGCTGCCTGTTGGCTTCGTTTTTCTCTTGTCATATCGAATCTCCAAGATACCTCAGCCGTTTCCTCCAGGTCTCGTCGAAACCAGCTGCCGTCCAGTTGACTCCGACGCATGGCGCCCTCCATGTGTGTGTCCGAGTAGAACTGGGCTCCACAGAGCTTTCACTGACTGGTTTTTCAGAAGGAGACAGCCAGGCCTTTCTTCCGAGGTGCCTCTGAGTGAATTTGGACCTCCAACCTTTCAGTTAGAAAGAACACACTCTAATTTGAACTTCCAGGGACATACCAGATGGGGCTTCTCTTGAAAATTAGGCATGTATCTTTTCTCTCAGTAACAAGGAAGACAGGAACCTAGTCTTAGAGGAAGCATGACCAGGAACCTTACAGTTAGTTCCCACCATCATTACCAGATGCCATGGAGTCCACACCAACTCATGGCAACCCCATGCACCATGGGATTGGACTATTGTGATCCATACGGTTTTCACTGACTGAATTTTAAAAGTCGATTGCCAGACCTTTCTTCCTAGTCCCTCTTAGTCTGGAAGGTCCACTGAAACTCGTTCAGCATCACAGCAACGTGAGAGCTTCCAGTGACAGAGGGGTGGTGACTGCCAGTGAAGCACACTGGCCAGGAACCGAACCCGGGTCTCCCGTGTGAAAGATAAGAACTCTACCACCGAGCCACCAATGTCATATATATAAATTATCATTAAAAATAAAATAGCATCAATTGGTCTCAACCCACCTGGAGCAAAGGAGAATGAAGAACACCAAGGTCACACGACAACTATGAGCCCAAGAGACAGAAAGGGCCACGTGAACCAGAGACCTACATCATCCTGAGACCAGAAGAACTAGATGGTGCCCGGCCACAACCGATGACTGCCCTGACAGAGAGAACAGCAGAGGACCCCTGAGGGAGCAGGAGATCAGTGGGATGCAGACCCCAAATTCTCATAAAAAGACCAGACTTAATGGTCTGACTGAGACTAGAGGAATCCCGGCGGTCATGGTCCCCAAACCTTCTGTTGGCCCAGGACAGGAACCATCCCCAAAGACAACTCATCAGACATGGAAGGGACTGGACAATGGATTGCAGAGAAATGTTGATGAAGAGTGAGCTACTTGTATCAGGTGGACACTTGAGAGTGTGTTGGCATCTCCTGTCTGGAGGGGAGATAGGAGGGTAGAGAGGGTTAGAAACTGGCCAAGTTGTTACGAAAGGAGAGACCAGAATGGCTGACTCATTAGGGGGAGAGTAAGTGGGAGTATGGAGTAAGGTGTATATAAGCTTATATGTGACAGACTGACTTGATTTGTAAACGTTCACTTAAAGCTCAATAAAAATTATTAAAATAAATCAGTAAAATTAACACAAGATAGGTACACCGAAATAATAAATGTAATATATGAAGTGTCTGGCTCTCCTCCACCAAAAAAAAAAATAATAATAGTAAAAAATAAAAATTGGAATCCATTGTCTTTGTTTTACTCCACATGTATACCCAAATGCATTCATTTTCAGCTGAAAGATTTTGGGCGGCCAAGTTTTTTTTTGGAAATAAACCAATTCTTCTACACACCGCAAAACTCTATTTCAGCTTGGTAAGGCCGCCAGGAGTTTGCAAACCATTTCCATCTACTCCTTCCAGCGAGGGGAAAACGGGCAATCTTGCTGGCACAATATTTTTTTTCCACACAGACATTTTCTGAGCTAAACACTGCCTGAGACAATGCCTCCAGTTTGAGAACCTCATGGGTCTCTGAAGAGTGCTGGCCTGGGCTTGCAGACACCGTGGGCAAGGCACCCAGCCAAGATGTCTGGGATTTCAGGAAAGGCCACCTAGTTGATTTCCCATGGTTACAGAACCTGCTTATATTTTAGGTTTGGGTATGCATACTGTCTTAGTCACCTAGGGCTGCTATAACAGAAATACCACAGGTGGATGGCTTTAACCAAGAGAAATTTATTCTCTCACAGTCTAGGAGGCTACGAATCCGAATTTAGGGTATCAGCTCCAGGGGAAGGCTTTCTTTCTCTGTTGGCTGTGGAAGAAGGTCCTTGCCCTCAATTTTGTTCTCAGCACAGGGACCTCAGGTCCAAAGGATGCATTCTGCTCCTGGCTCTTTATTCTCCGTAGTAAGAAGTCCCTTTCCTCTCTGCTGGGTTTTCTCTTTTATATCTCAAAAGAGATTGACTCAACATACAACTAATCTTGTAGATTATGTCTCATTAATATAACTGCCTCTAATCCTGCCTCATTAACACCACAGAGATTAGGATTTATAACACATGGGATAATTACATCGGATCACCAAATGGAGGACAACTACACAATACTGAGAATCATGGCCTTGCCAAATTGACACACATTTCTGGAGGGTACGATTTAATCCCTAACACGTACTCTTCTTTGAATAATTGTCCATCACTTTAACTTGCTTCATTTTTTCTAAGGAGCGTGGGTGGTGCAAACAGTTTGTGATCGACTATTAACCCGAAGGTTGTCAGTTCCAGTCCACCCAGCAGTGCCACGGAAGAAAGGTCTGGAGATCTGCTCCTGTAAAGATTACAACCAAGAAAGCCATATGGACCACGGGTCTACTCTGTAACATGTGGGGTCACCATGAGTCGGAATTGACTCGACAGCAACGGCTTTGTTTCTTTGGTTTTTTTCTTAATGTCTATTTAAAAAAAGAAAGAAAGGAAACCAGTTGCCATGGAGTCAATTCCGACTCATGGTGACCCCACATGTTACAGAGTAGACCCGTGGTCCATATGGCTTTCTTGGTTGTAATCTTTACAGGAGCAGATCTCCAGGCCTTTCTTCCTAGGTGCACGTGAGTGGAAAAAAGACACAAATTAAAATGATGAACCACTATTCAGAGAGTTGTTGTTAGGCACCATGCAGTCGGTTCCAACCACGCACGCCCAAACCTAAAAGATAAGCAGCTTACGTAACTTCAAAGAATAAACTAGATTGCCTTCCTTGGGATCCCCAATGTCTTGGCTGGTTTGCAACACCCAGGGACGGCAGTCCTTGCAGTTTCAATAGACTGAGAACCCTCTGCAGAGAGAATTAATGAGCTTCTTCCAACCTTGGGCAGGAGGACAACGCCTACTCAGAAGACGTCTCAAGCGGAGTATGAGGAAAACCGTGCACCTTCCCTAAGCTGAAATACCACATCTAGGTTATACACATATGCACGTCAACTTTGGACCAGCGGTTAAGAGCTCAGCCGCTAACCAAAAGGTCAGCAGTTCGAATCCACCAGCCACTCCTTGGAAACCCTATGGGACAGTTCTACTCTGTCCTACAGGGTCGCTACGAGTCGGAATTGACTAGACGGCAACGGGTTTCGTTTTGGTTTCGGATTGTCAGATGCCAAAGGCTTACGTTATACGAGATTGACACTTTTCTTTAACCACTGGCTTTTTTTTATCCCCCCAAGAAAATAGTGTCTTGATTCTAGAACACAGACATTCTGCAGGTGCCTACCTATATTGGATGCAGGCCGCACCCCCAAAGGAAACTCCCTTTCAACTGATTGGCTGCTCACAGCAGATCCCATTATGGAGGTGGTCACATTAAACCAGATCTCATCATGAAGGTGATTACATCGTTATACAACTGCTAAACTACATCATAACCGCCAAACCACGGAGAATCACAGCTCAGTCAAGTTGACACACAACCTGAACCATCAGAAACAACCATAACGACCTTTGGCTGGGTGTTCCATCACGTATCTGTCAGTTGTGGCGCTGTGGTGGCTTGTGTGTTGTTGTCATGCTGGAAGCTATGCCACTGGGATTTCAAATACCAGCAGAGTTACTCATGATGGGCAAGTTTCCAGACTAAGGCCTGACAAGCTATGTCCAAAAATCAGCCAGTGAAAACCCTATGGATCACAGCAGAGTATTGTCTGATATAGCCCTGAAAGATAAGCCCCCTAGGTTGAACAACAACAGCAAAACCAAGCCCATTGCCATCGAGTCAGCTCCAACTCATAGAGACCCTATCGGACAGAGTAGAACTGCCCCGTAGGGTTTCCAAGGAGCAGCTGGTGGATCCGAACTGCTGACCTTTTGGTTAGCAGCTGAGCTCTTAACCACTGTGCTGTTAGGACTCTCCCTAGGTTGGAAGGCCCTCAAAATACACAGTGGCCACAACAGTGGAAGCACAGTAGACCCACTATGGTGAAGATGGTGCAGGAAGGGACAACATTTCCTTCTGTTGTGTATGGGGTCGCCGTGAGTCAGAGTTGGTTCGAGGGTAACTGGTAGCCTGCATCAGACACAGGGGGGTAAGGTCTTCGCACAGAGTTTCAACTTAATCCTTGTGAGGTGGTCATTGTCATGTCCATTTCCTAAGCAGGGATCTGATCTCAGGATAAGTGGCCCACAGAAGTTTCCTGCAGTGAAGAAGTACACGAAGGATCGTGAAGATGGCACAGGACCAGGCACTGTTTCATTCTGTTGTACGGGGGTCACCACGAGTCAGAGTCGACACCAAAGCACTTCACAGCAACGACAGCAAGTGGGCATTAGGGTGACCAACCGCCCCTTTGTGCCCAGACTGTGGAGCTTCACAGGATTTGAGACTTTCGGGAGGAGTGGGGGCAGCTGGTTGCCCTGGAGCCTGTGGTTGAAATGTTTCTCAACTGAACCTCCTTCAAAAACGAGCCCGGCCCAATTCTGGTGTTCTTGATCTTTGAGTTGACAGGAGAATGAATACAGGAGACCCAAGGCTTCCCCTAAACCTATCTGCAAACCAAACCAAACCCATTGCTGTCATCAGAGAGACCCTATAGGACTGGGTGCGCCTGACCCAAACCACGGTCTTTTCAATCCCATCACATGCATGTGAAAGCTGGACAATGAATAAGGAAGACCAAAGAAGAATTGACGCCTTTGAACTGTAGTGTTGGAGAAGAATATTGAATGTACCATGGGCTGCCAAAAGAACGAACACATCTGTCTTGGAAGAAGTACAACCAGAATGCTCCTTAGAAGCAAGGATGGCGAGACTGCGTCTTACATACTCTGGACATGTTATCAGGAGGGATCAGTCCCTGGAGAAGGACATCATGTTTGGTAGAGGGTGAAGGGAAAAGAGGAAGACCCTCAACAAGATTGACTGACACAGTGGCTGCTACAATGGGTTCAAGCATAGCGATAATTTTGAGGACAGCACAGGACTGGGCAGTGTTTCGTTCTATTGTACATAGGGTCCCTGTGAGTTGGGACCAACTCAACAGCACCTAACAACAACAGAACTGCCCCCGTAGAGTTTCAAAGGAGTGGTTGGTGGATTCAAACGAGCGACCTTTTGGTTAGCAGCCGAGCTCTTAACCTCTGCGCCACCAGGGTTTCAACCTCTCTCCAGGTCCTACAAATTATCCGATCAACAAACACCTTCCTTTAATTCCCCCTGAACTACCATATCTGAGAAGGATGCGGGTGACTCAGAAACCCCTGAGCCCCTGAGGCTTTGTGAGAAACTGGAATTGAGGAATTTATGACACGCTCTGAGGATTTCAGACTTGAGCCAGGCCAGGGCTCCGATAATTAATTTTCTAATCGCGTTACCTGTCAGGCCGTATCTACAATCCCAGTTAACGGAGCATAGTATCGCACCCACTTATGTAGAAACTGTCTGAGTAATTGAGAAAAATAATCAGCACGGCGAGGGAGCCTCCCTGTAGACTTTTGTGGAGCACAGACAGAGCTCCCAGCTACACTTAGCAGAACCCATTTGCCCCAAGGGCTCCGGAGTCAGCCTAAATAGCGAGACCTGAAGGCTGGGGCTTGCCACGGGGAGTAGGTGCGTCTGGGAGTCTCCGGACTCTGGATTCTCAAATCCCACCTTCTGCAGCATCTGTCTGTTATTATGGAGTCCCTGGACAGTGCAAACGGTGAACGCGTTCGGCTGTCTACAGAAAGGTCGGACATGGAGGTTCGAGTCCACCCAGAGGCACCTCGGAAGAAAGGCCTCGTGATCTACTTTGAAAAATCAGCCACTGAAAGTCCCGGTGAGCCCAGTCCTACTCGGACACACATGGGGGCACCAGGAGTCGGGGTCGGTATGACGACAACTGTTTTTTTTTATTATTATTATTATTTAGTGTTTTGCTGATATAAAAGAGAAATACCAGACCCCAGGTGCCCCTAGGTGGTGCAAACATTTAACGCGCTCAGCTGCTAACGGAAAGGTTGAAGTTTTGAGTCCACCCAGAAGCACCTTGGAAGAAAGGACTGCTTCTGAAAAACCAGCCATCGAAAACCCCACGGAGCACAGTTCTACTCTGACGTGCAGGGGCCTCCATGAGTCAAAATGGACTTGACAGCAACTGTACTGATTTTCTCTGTTATTATAAACCCTACCTCGGATAACTGGCTATGTAAAGCTATACAACTAGCCCTGGGGTAAGAGGCAGCCCTAGTGGCACAGTGGTTAAGAGCTTGGCTGCTAACCAGAAGGTCAGCAGTTTGAATCTACCACTTGTTCCTTGGAAACACTTTGGGGGCAATTCTACTCTGTCCTACAGGGTTGCTATGAGTTGCAACTGACTCGATGGCAACGGGTTTGGTTTTTTGGTGTAAGAGGTATTAATCTGGTCATTATATTTATATACCAAAAACCAAAGCAAACCCAGTGCTGTCAAGTCGATTCCAACTCATAGCGACCCTATAGGACAGAGTAGAACTGCCCCATAGAGTTTCCAAGGAGCACCTGGCGGATTCCAACTGCCAGCCCTTTAGCTTAGCAGCCGTAGCTCTTAACCACTACGCCACCAGGGTTTCCTTATATATATACATGTATATATATATAAAACCTGTTGCTGTTGTGTCAATTCCAACTGATATCAACCCTATAAGACAGAGCACAACTGCCCCACAGGATTTCCAAGGCTGTCATTTTTACAGAGCAGACTGCCTCATCTTTCCCCCTCGCAGCTGCTGGTAGGTTCGAACCACCAACCTTCCAGTTAGCAGCCAAACACTTAATCACTGTGCCACCAGGGTCTTTATAATGTAAAGACCTCTTTTATACAAAAAAATAAATAATAATAAAGACAAAAGTTCTCCCAGATGCTACGAAGTGAGTGAAGTTTAGAGTATAAAGTCCTTCAGCCTCATTGAAACCTTTGTCAACATCAGAGTTTGAACACAAAACCCGTTGCTGTCGAGTCGATTCCGACTCACAGCGACCCTATATGGCAGTGTAGAACCACCCTGTAGAGTTTCCAAGGAGCTCCTGGTGGATTCGAACTGCTGACCTTTTGGTTAGCAGCTGTAGCACTTAGCCACTACGCCAACAGAGTTTCCAGTATGAACACAATGCCTCTTTTTTCCACATTTCTGGAGCAGAATGTGTTGTGGTTGTTGGAAGCTGAGCTGAGTTTAAACAGTGAGTAACGTTCAGTCCAGCACCCCGTCGATTCCAATCTCCCGAGCCGTCAGGGGAACACAGTCTGTCTCTTTAGTGTTATTTATGATCCCTAACTCCTGCGTCAATATTACGATTACGAGCAGCCAGCGTTTAATCTCTTCTATATAAAGTCACAGAAACTCTTTGGAACCTAATTGTTTTTCTCTGGAATGAATGGCTAAGCAGAGAGGACCGTAAAGAGAACCACATCCATTTCAGGATACACCACAGCAGCCCTTTCCACCACGAGCTTGGCTCTCTCTCTCTCTCTTTCTTTCTCCCAGGAGGATATGATTCCCCACCCACAAAAAAACTGGAAACACAAGCCTCGTCCACCCAACTTGTTTTATATTCTCTTCCCCTGAGTTTATTCCTCAGAAAAAGTAAGAATTGTCCTGCAGATTCTTCAGAATGACATAGAATAAGTCCATTCATTCATTCATGTAACAAAGGATCATTGAGTGTCTACGCTGTGTCAGGTATGAAAGCCTGGATACGCGTGAGGGCGATCATCCAATCTCAGAAAGTAATGGATGGATCGGTGGGTGGATGCATGGATGATGGATGATGGGTGGATAGATGGATGAATGGATGGATGGATGGAAGGATGGACGAATGGGTGGGTGGATGAGTGGATATGTAGATGGATGGGTGGGTGGATGGATGGGTGGGTGGATGGGTGGATGGATGGGTGGGTAGGTGGATGGACAGATGGACGGATGGACGGATGGACAGATGGAGGGATCGAGGGATGGATGAATGGGTGGGTGGATGAGTGGATATGTAGATGGATGGATGGGTGGGTGGGTGGAGGGGTGGAGGGGTGGATGGAGGGATGGAAGGATGGATGAATGGGTGGGTGGATGAGTGGATATGTAGATGGATGGATGGGTGGGTGGATGGATGGGTGGGTGGATGGGTGGATGGGTGGGTGGGTGGGTAGGTGGATGGACAGATGGACAGATGGAGGGATGGAGGGATGGATGAATGGGTGGGTGGATGAGTGGATATGTAGATGGATGGATGGGTGGGTGGGTGGAGGGGTAGGGGGTGGATGGAGGGATGGAAGGATGGATGAATGGGTGGGTGGATGAGTGGATATGTAGATGGATGGATGGGTGGATGGGTGGGTGAGTGGATGGTTGGGTGGGTAGGTGGGTGGTGGAGGGGTGGGTGGGTGGAGGGGTGGGTGGATGGAGGGGTGGAGGGGTGGATGTGTGGATGGATGGATGGTTGGAAGAATGGATGGATGGAAGGATGGATGAATGGGTGGGTGGATGAGTGGATATGTAGATGGATGGATGGGTGGGTGGGTGGATGGATGGGTGGGTGGGAGGGTGGATGGGTGGATGGGTGGATGGATGGATAAGTGGATAGGTAGGTGAACAGATAGATATGTGAATGGAAAGATGGATATATGGATTGGTGGATAGGTAGATGGATGGATGACTGGACGGAAGGAAGTGTGGATAGGTAGCTGCACGTATATGTGGATGGACGGATGGATGGGTGGGTAGGTGTATGGATAGGTGGGTGGGCGAATGGCAGGAAGACTCTCAACTCCCTGACTTACTGCCAGCCCCTTTCCATCCCTCAGGCTGGTTGCTGGTTCTAGTCAGGGCAGAATGTATGGTCCTGTGCAGCAATTACGAGCTTGTGTCTATTGTCAGCAGTTCCAAGTACTAGCTGTGTTACCTTGGGCACGTGGCTCAGCCTCTCTGGTCCTCAGTAGCCACATCTGGAAGCTGATGATTGTAGTAGCACCTACCTTGCAGCATCATCCAGACGGCACAGCGAGAACTGAACAGACGGCGTTATGACGCAAACAGCAAACACAGATCGCACCTCCAGAAGCATGCTTGAGGACATCACCCCTGTGACTCATGAGTGAAGTCATCCAAGTCCCAACGGCAAACTCGTTTATCGTTTTGAATTGAATGACCCCACTTTTAAATTGGTGTCTCTTCCAATAAGAGAAACTGGAACTTACAGTTATGTGGGATGACAAGATGTGGTTTAAAAATGCAGGGCTGTCAGCAAAGAAAACGTGGGAGGTGAATGACCCCGTCCAGCTCGCCACAGGAAAGACGAGATGTTCCTGCTCAGGCTGATAAAGAAAACAAACCAAAACGTGAGTGACAATGAGTGTAGGGTTCACGCACGGGCCCTGCAGACAGAAGCAAGAAAGAGAGTTTGGATCCATCCACTCCTCGTCCATGCTGTTGTTTTTAGCTCTCCACTCATCAGCCCAGACTCATGGCAACCCCACGCACAACGGAACAAAACCCTTCGCAGTTCTGCACCCGTGATCCATTGTGGGATCAGACCCTTGTGCCCCGTAGGGTTTTTGTTGGTTGATTTTTGGAAGTAGATCACCGGGCTTTTCTTCCTAGTCTGTCTTAGTCTGGAAGCTCCACTGACGCCTGTCCAGCATCACAGCAACACGCAAGCCTCCACGGACAGACGGGTGGTGGCTGCGCGTGACGTGCACTGGCCGGGAATCGAACCCAGCTCTCCTGCATGGAAGGCGAGAATTCCACCACTGTGGCCACCAATGCCGCTTTAGCCCATGCTAACTTGGGCCAAAAGACTCGCGTTCATCAGCTCCGCAATCTACAGTTGATCTACAGCATGTATCCCCAGCTCGCAGGTTTGCTAAGGAGAAATTGAGACTCCTTCAATCCTGGCAGTACTTTTGCAGCAAGTCGATAATATATTTTTCTTTAGCTTTGCACTTCAGTGGAGCGCTGCTAAGTAAAAATGTTTATGCCTCTCTTTATTCTCTTAGAATCCTTTCCAGAAAAGGGGTCCTCCTACCTCTTTGTTTCCAAAGTAACTGGGGAGCGTTTTAGTGGTTTTCCCTTCTCATTTCTGGTTTCCCATGCTCTAAGTTTTTCAAGCAAGGATGGCGAGACTTCATTTCACGTACTATGGACGTGTTACCAGAAGGGACCAGTCCCTGGAGAAGGACATCATGGTAGGTAAAGTAGAGGGTCAGCGGAAAAGAGGAAGACCCTCAATGAGATGGATTGACACAGCGGCTGCGACAATGGGCTCAAGCATAACGACAATTGTGAGGATGACACAGGACCACACAGTGTTTCATTCTGTTGTATGTGGGGTCGCTATGACTTGGAACCAATTTGAAGGCATCTAACAGCAACACAGCAACAGGTTTTTTTGGTTTTTTTTTTACAGCAACAACAAGCTTTTTCAAAATGTGCTCACACTTTTGATCGTCAACGTTTTTCTCCAAACCACCAATAAGAACACCAAATTCATGTCAACAATAATCACCCTAATAATTTCTTCCTTTGGTTATTTCTGAAACATTCAGCAAGAATACTAAGGAGCCCTGGTGCGCAGTGGTTAAAGTGCTCGGCTGCTAACCAAAAGGTCAGTGGTTCAAACCCACCAGCCGCTCTGTGGGAGGAAGATGTGGCGGTCTGCTTCTGTAAAGATTTACAGCCTTGGAAACCCTACGGGGCAGTTCTACTCTGTCCTATAGGGACACCATGATTCAGAATCGACTCGACAGCAATGCGTCTTATGGGACCAAGGATACTGGAGCTTCCGGGTGGTGTAAACAGTGACTGTTTGGCAGCTAACCAAAAAAGTTAGAGGCTGGAGTCCATGCAGAGATGCCCCAGAAGAAAGGCCTGATGATGTACTTCTGAGACGTCAGCTATGAAAGCCCTCAGGGGCACAGCTCTGGTCTACCGCACACAGGAGCACCATGAGTCAGAGTCAAAGACAATAGCAACAGGTTTAGCTGGCTTACCCGCTGCAGCCAAGTGGGCACCGAGTCCCCAGATCACCAGGTGGAGGACACACTGGTTTTCAGCAGAGCCCCTCGCCCCACCCCATAGAGGACTTAGTGTGGGTATGAATTTGTACAGTTTTCATCCCTGCTCAGAGCTCTCGTCTGGATCTCAAAGAGAGCCGTCTTCCCGTCTGTCTTATCACAGCTGCCTCAGTGCACACAGCTTCAACCTGTAACCAAGTCTTTTCCATTTAAAAAGGGAGGCACACCTTTGCCTTTCAGATAGTCAGACAAGGTCTTTCTTCATACAGGAGCTCTCGGAGAAGGGTGTAATTTCTTATCTTGTCAGCTGGCATCCTAGGACAAACTTGTGGCCTGAGACTTAATGAACCAACCCTGTCCCCTAAATTCAACAAGGTTCACACTTCAGGTTGCATGCTTCTATTTATTGTAACTTTGTTCTTTGGGGAACTTAAAATATTCTGAAAAGCAGTCACTAGCACATGTGGAATGCTTATAGTGTGTCATAAGTGTTAAAAGCGGTCTGTAAATATTAGCATACTGAATTATCACAATGCCCCCATTGGGTAGATATCATGTTATTATTTTCTCTATTTTTCAAGTTGGGCACCTGAGGAGACAGAGGGGAAGTAACATGGTCACCGCGTCCCAGCAAAGCGATGCCCGAGCCTGGGTTAAGCTGAGGCAGCCCGACTCTGCACCATGCTTTTAGCCAGGACTCCTTATGAGAGGGACCCCAGCCCCCTTCACTGAGAGGGGCCTCCCATCTTCTCCCAGCCCCATGGACAGTATATGGATTGGTCTCAGAAAGTAATAGATGGATGGATGGATGGATGGGTGGATGGGTGGGTGGTTGGGTGGGTGAGTGAATGGGTGGATGGGTGGGTGGATGGATGGGTGGGTGGATGGATGGGTGGGTGGATGGATGGGTAGTGGACAGATGGATAGATAGATGGATGGAAGGATGGATGGATGGATGGGCGGGTGGGTGGGTGGACGGGTGGGCGGGTGGACGGGTGGGTGGATGGTGGGTGGATGATGGGTGGATGGATCAACTGCGGATGAATGGGTGACTGGATGGTAGATGGATCAGTGGGTGGGTGGATGGTGGATGGTGACGGTGAAATGGTGACTGTCCTTGTCCAGGCTTCCCCTGTGGCCTAATGAAGTGCACCCCAACCACATGGGGTGGGGAGTGGCAGCCATAGACCCGTTCCCCACCAATCCTTGGACTCTCAGACACGCCCCCTATACTGCCACCAAGTCAGCCGCTTCTTGACCATCTCCTGTCCCCACTCAGGTAGATGAACCCAAACACTCTTCTACCACCCCACCCCAACACTCAAAACCCCTTCTCGGGAAAACATGCTCCCATGAAGCCCGTCACACATCGAAAACTTGTTTGGAGACACCTCAAATATCCTTCGGCCAAAATTTGAGCTCATGTTCCTTCCTTGGGTTCATCATAAAACATCATAAGCGTGTCGTGGCTTCTGTTAGATGCCAACAAGACAACTCTGACTCATGCTGGCCCCGTGTGTGCAGAGTAGAACTGCTCCACAGGGTTTTCAAGGTTGTGGCCTTTTGGCAGGAAGTTGCCAAGCCTTTCTTCCGAGGTACCTGCGGGTGGGTTCAAACTGCCAACCTTTCAGCTGGTATTCAAGTATTTAAACTTTTGTGCCACCCAGGCAGCACATATCATAAGAATTGTTTTTTCTTTTATGCTATTAAAATTGTACCAAGTCTGTGGCTGAGCCATTCACCCTGTTCTGAGCCGGCAGCCTGTTCTGTGTCTGACGGACGGCGTGTCTGCCTGGTGGGCCGGCTCTCAGATTGAGAATGAAAGCTGAGACCAGTGGGCATGGATAGGGGCTTTCTCCCCTGCAGGGGTGGGGTGTGCTTCTGAGAACCCGGAAACCAGAACTTGTTCAAGAAAAAAAATTAAGAGAAGGCGTTAAAACCACCATCAAGATTTACCAGTGCTTCCCTCTTTTTTTTTTTTTTGTCATTTTAATAGAAATTATGCCCCTTAACGAGGGCAGTGGTGGTTTAGTGGTAGAATTCTCACCTTTTGTGTGGGACACCTGGGTTCAATTCCCCGCCAGTGCACCTCAGGCGAAGCCACCACCCGTCTGTCAGCAGAGGCTTTCGTGCTGCTGTGATGCCGAGCAGGTTTCCGTGGCGCCTCTAGACTAAGATGAACTAGGAAGAAAGGCCTGGAGATCTACTTCTGAAAACCAGCCAATGAAAACCCTGTGGGTCAGAATAGAGCATTGTCTGCTAGAGTGCTGGAAAATGAACCCCCTAGGTTGAAATAATAGCATAAACCTACACAGGCTATGTGATAAGGAGTCCTGGTGGCACAGTGGGTAAACACTCAGCTGCTAACTGGAAGGTCAGCGGTTCAAACCCACCAGCTGCTCTGCAGGAGAAAGATGTGACAACCTGCTTCTGTAAAGATTACAGCCTTGGAAACCGTACAGGGTAGTTCTACTGTGTTCTACGGGTCACTATGAGTCAGAATCGACTCGACAGCAGTGGGTTTGGGTTTTCAGTTTGGCCATCTAAGGGACCGTGGTGGTCCAGTGGTAGAATTCTCACCTTCCATGTGGGAGACCCACGCTCGACCCCCAGCCAGTGCACCTTGTCTGCAGTCACCACCCGCCTGTCTGTGGAGACTTGCGTGTTGCTCTGATTCTGAACTGGTTTCATTGGAGCTTCCAGACTAAGACAGACTAGGAAGAAGGGCCTGGAGATCTACTGCTGAAAATCAGCCAGTGAAAACCCTGTGGATCACAACAGTCTGATCCACAACCAATCACGGGGATGACTCAGGGTCAGGCAGCACTTAGTTCCGTTGTGCATGGTGTCGTCATGAGTTGGGACGGACACGACAGCGGCTAACAACAACGTGAACGCCCTTTAACGTGCACCGAAAGCATTTGCAAAGCATGTCACCTTCGGAATGGAGCGAGCAGATCACACTGACACATTTCCACCTTGTTCCTATCTGTAGAAGGAGCCCTGGTGGCACAGTGGTTAAGCGCTCGGTTGCTAACCGAAAGGTTGGTGGTTTGAACCCACAAGCAGCTCCACGGGAGAAAGACTGTGATTTGCTTCCGTAAAGGTTTCAGCCTAATCATGGAAGCTGGTAGACACATTCAGAGTCCCTGAGGGACCGAAGTGCTGGCTGAAGGCTGCGGGGACCACGGTTTTGGGGGACATGTAGCTCAATTGGTCCAACATAGTTTATAAAGAAATTGTTCTATATTCAACTTTGGTGAGTGGTGTCTGGGGTCTTAAAAGCCTGTGAGTGGCCATCTAAGATACTCCACTGGTCTCACACGTTCAGGAGCAAGGGAGAATGAAGAAAACTAAAGACACAAGGGCAAGATTGGTCCAAAGGACTAAGGGACCGCATCTACCCCCATTGACTGCTCCAACAGGGATCACAACAGAGGGTCCCAGACAGAGCTAGAGAAAAATGTAGAACAAAATTCTAACTCAAAAAGAAAGACCAGGCTTGCTGGTCTGACAGAGACTGGAGAAACCCTGAGAGTATGGCCCCCAGACACCCTTTTAGCTCATTACTGAAATCACTCCTGAGGTTCACCCCTTCATCCAAAGATTAGACAGGCCCATAAAACAAAACGAGACCAAAGGGACACAGCAGCCCAGGGGCAAGGACTGGAAGGAGGGAGGGGACAGGAAAGCTGGTAATAGGGAACCCAAGGCTGAGAAGGGAGAGTGTTGACATGTCGTGGGGTTGGTAACCAATGTCACGAAACAATATGTGTACTAACTGTTTAATGAAGGGCTAGTTTGTTCTGTAAACCTTCATCTAAAGTACAATTAAAAAAAAAAAAAAAGATAAAATTATAGCAAAAAAAGAAAAAGATTTCAGCCTAAGAAACCCTACGGGGCAGTTCTACCTCTGTCCTATAGGGTCACTATGAGTCAGGATCGACTCCACAGTAATGGCTCCCCCCTCCTACAAGGACGTCTGTGCTAGGCGCCTAGGTGCTGAGTTGTTGCTTCTACAATAAGACAGCTGCACCCGTGCGGTGTGGTTTCAAAAATATTTTATTTTCTCGAATAGCCATAGTAGCTTTGTGTCTATTGCCCCTCTCCACACGGAAAGGCAGAAGCTATGACGAGACAGACGGCGGACACCACACCGGCAGACAGGGAAGGGTGGTAGGTACAGGAGAGCCTACAAAATGCCCACCAGGGCACCTACGGATGGACAGAGGGACGGACAGACAGGGCGGGCTGGGGGGTGGACGCTGCTGGGCTGCACACCGCGGAGCACAGTACATCCATCCATCCAGATTCACCTCCCCACGCCGGGGCTGCCTTAACTTCTGCCCCCTCCTCCCCCCTCAAATGTTAAACAACCTTCGTGGCTACTCAAGTCCACAAAGCCAACCCTCATTCGGGATGCAACCCAGAAAGCGCCTCCAGCGCTCTTTAACGAATGCTAGATGTTTCTAGAACTTTCCAGAACTTTCTTACTCCACGGGTAGAGTCTCTAGTCCTTTTTATATTTTTTAGTGTCTTATAAAGTTACTCCTTTGTCCAGGACAGGATGTCTTCCTTCTTGAGGCAGACGGACAGAAATCTTTGGGGTATGTTGGAGACAGAGGTGGCAGGGGGTCCCTTGGGTGTCTTCCATTAAGCGTTGGCTCTGCACACGGGGTCAAGCCGTAAGCACGGAACTTGCTTGGAGTGAGCGTGGCGCCAAGGCTGCATCCGATGTCTTAGGAGGCCAGGTCCCAGTTTGCACCTACTTTGAGGATGGTATAATTGGAAGCTGTTTGTCCTTGGAGCTCTCCAGCCAGGTATGAAAGAGTCCATTCCTCCGCCGGGCTGCCCTGTGGGTGTTTGGACCCCTGTGAGTCAGGGCTGTGCATGAGGTGGGGGAGATGGACATGTCAAGACAACGTGGACCAGGCAGGTAGGCAGGGGTGGCTGGAGGGAACCGTGAAGGAGTATGGCGGTAACAGATGCCAACCAGCATGGCCCTGGAGTGCCCAAGAGTCTGATCGCCTGGTGATGGCTTGGCAGGTGAGTGACTGGGGGGAAGACTTGAATCCTCATTAACGGTCACCCCACCTTCGCCCCTAAGATGCAGCTGGGTGGACATGCTGGCCGGATGTCTCCCGAGAAGGCAGAGCAGTGACCCCTGGGAGAGCCAATCCTCCACACCCAAGTCCTGGCCCACCGGTGGTCTGCGAGGGCAGGGCTCTCATAACTGGTGTGTACCTGGCGCACAGGTGACCAGAAGGCTCGACAGCCGCCAGACCGCTCAGTCCCTTCCGGAGCCCTGGATGTACAGAGAAGAAGAGAAAACATCAACGGGGACCTGGTGATGGTCAGTCTCTCCCATGCTGCCAAGAAGTCACATCACCCAGAGCCCAGATCTTGCTTTTCTTTAAAAAAAATTTTTTTTTTTTTTTTTTTTTTTTTGTGAAAATACACAGAACAAAACATAGGCCGGTTCAACAATTTTTACCTGTACAATTCAGTGACGTTCATTACATTCCTCAAGTTGGGCCAACTTCCTCGACAACCTTTTCCAAACTGTCTCACCATCATTGACACAAACTCAGCAGTCCTGGTGGCACAGTGGTTAAAGCGCTCGGCTGCCAACCCAAAGGTTGGTGGTTCAAATCCACCAGCCGCTCTACCAGAGAAAGATGTGGCAGTCTGTTTCGGTAAAGATTACAGCCTTGGAAGCCCTAAGAGAGCAGTTCTACTCTGTCTTATAAGGGTTGCTGTGAGCTGGAATTGACTTGACAGCAATGGGTCTTGGCTTAACGTAAACTCTCCGTCCCCTAAGCTTCTCGTCTATACTTCGGAGTTGCTGTTTTCAATCTCATCACCAGATGTTGGTTTCTTTCTTTTTTAAAATTTGGTGAAAATATGCACAACAAAAATACACCACTTCCCACTAGCCTGAGCTCAGAAGAACTAGATGGTGCCCAGCTACCATCACGGACCGCTGTGACAGGGATCACAATACGGGGTCCCGGACAGAGCAGGAAAAAACTGTAGTACAAAGTTCAAATTCACAAAAAAAGACCAGATTTACTAGTCTGACAGAGACTGGAGGAACCCCCAAGACTGTGACCCCTGGACGGCCTTTTAACTCAGAACTGAGGCTACTCCCGGAGTTCGCCTTTCAGCCAAAGATTAGGCAGACCTAGAAAACAAACAATACACGTGAGTAATGTGCCTCGTAGATCAATTAAGTATAGGAGACCAAATACACCATCAGGATTGGAGGAAGACTCATTAACAACCTGTGTTATGCACATGACACAACCTTGCTTGCTGAAAGTGAAGAGGACTTGAGGCACTTACTAATGAAGATCAAAGACCACAGCCTTCAGTATGGATTACACCTCAACATAAAGAAAACAGAAATCCTCACAACTGGACCAATGAGCAACATCATGATAAACGGAGAAAAGATTGAAGTTGTCAAGGATTTCATTTTACTTGGATCCACAATCAACAGCCATGGAAGCAGCAGTCAAGAAATCAAAAGACGCATTGCTTTGGGCAAATCTGCTGCAAAGGACCTCTTTAAAGTGTTGAAGAGCAAAGATGTCACCCTGAAGACTAAGGTGCGCCGGAGCCAAGCCATGGTATTTTCAATCACTCACATGTATGCGAAAGCTGAACGATGAATAAGGAAGACCAAGAAAGAATTGACGCCTTTGAATTGTGGTGTTGGCGAAGAATACTGAATATACATACCATGGACTGCCAAAAGAACGAACAAATCTGTCTTGGAAGAAGTACAGCCACAGTGCTCCTCAGAAGTGAGAATGGTGAGACGACAACTCACATACTTTGGACAAGTTGTCAGGAGGGAGCAGTCCCCGGAGAAGGATTTCATGCTTGGTAAAGTAGAGGGTCAGTGAAATAGAGGAAGACCCTCAAGAAGACAGATTGACATAGTGGCTGCAACCATGGGCTCAAATATACCAACAATTATGAAGATGGCGCAGAACCGGGCAGTGTCTCTTTCTGTGCTGCACGGGGTCCCTATGACTCGGAACCGACTTGACAGCACCTAACAACGATACTGACACACTGACGCATTGGTGGCTCAGATTGCCAGGTCTTTCTTCCGAGGAGCTGCTGGGAGGTTCGAACCACCAACCTTTTGGTTAGCAGTGGAGCGCTTAGGGGAGAACAGAACAAATCATGTGTAGAGAAGAACTGCAAATAACTTATGTAGATATTCCGCCCTCAGGAGGTAGAGTTTAACTCACCACTCCTTGAGCATAGTTTGTACGTAGTGATTTTTTTCCCCAAACGAGCCATTTTACAGTGGAGAGACTTGACCATCATCCCTCAGCCAGGTGACCAGGGTCAACACTGACAGCAATGGGTCATGCGCCTTTGATAGGAGGAGCCCTGGTGGCTCAGTGGTTAAGAGTTAGGCTCTTAACCAAAAGGTCGGCAGTTCAAATCCACCAGCTGCTCCTTGGAAACTCTACGGGGCAGTTCTACTCTGCCCTATAGGGTCACTATGGGTTGGAATCGGGTTGGTGTCACAGTGGTCAAACTCTTGGCTGCTAACCAAAAAGTTGGCGGTTTGAATCTACCCAGTGGCTCCACGGTAGAAAAGACCAGGCCATCTGCTCCCATAAGGATTTCAGCCTAGAAAACCCCGTGGAGAAGTTCTACTCTGTCACACGGGGTCACTATGAGTCGGAATGGACTCAACGACACCCAACAACTCCAACAACATGTCTTATTTTTCCTGAATTCCTGGGTGGCCCAAACGGATAAGAGCTCGATACTAGCTGAAGGATTGGCTGTTCAAAGCCACCTGGCAGTGCCATGGAAGAAAGATCTGGCAATCTGCTTCTGTAAAGATTACAGCTAAGAAACCTCTATGGGGCAGTTGTACTCTGTCCCATGGGTTGCTATGGGTCAGAATCGACTCGCAGCACCCAACCACCACCACCAACAGAACAACCTTTGATATAACGGGACGAGAGGGGCATTTCACCTCTGTGGCTTTCCTCCCCAAAACACATAGGCTAACTCAGCACTGAAGCCCCTCCCGAAGCTCACTTTTCAGACAAAGATTGTACAGGCCTACAAAACAAAATGGTGGCGCAGGGGTTAAGAGCTCGGCTGCTAACCAAAAGGTGGGCAGTTTGAATCTACCAGCCACTCCCTGGAAACCCTATGGGGCAGTTCTACCTTGTCCTGTGGGGTCACTGTGAGTCAGAATCGGCTCGATGGCAACGGGTATAAAACAAACAATAACACACGTAAGGAACGTGCTTCTTAGTTCAATCAAGTAAGTATACAAGACCAAATGGGCAATGCCTGTCCAAAAGCAAGACAAGAAGGCAGGAAGGGACAGGAAACCTGGACAAACGGACACGGGGAACCAGGGGTGGAAAGGGGGAGAGTGCTAACACATTGTGGGGACTGCAACCAATGTCACAAAACAATTTGTGTATAAATTTTTGAATGAGAAACTCATTTACGCTGTAAACTTCCACCTAAAGCACAATAAAATTATCATTATTTTTTTTAATTGTTTAAAACACCCTAAAAACAAAAGAGAACACAGACAGGTCTGGTCTAACCGTGACAAATACATCAGACAAACCCTGCTAGAGGATCATCCCACAAAACACCTGACCAGCGTTTCTGAAAACTGACAAGATCGTCCCCAACAAGGGAAGACTGAGAAACTGTGACCGCCCAGAGGAGCCTAGGGAGACGCAGAGACAATGCGATGTGTTGTTCTGGAGAGGATCCTGGAACAGAAGAAGGACATCTGGGGAAAACTAGTGAAATCTGAATAATTAGTGTGGAGTTTATTTCTGTATTTATCTAGTTTTTATAAGGGGGAGAGGGAAGACCTTGACGAACGCGTCAGCGGGAGGAAAGATTTCTTTCCATCATGGGGGATTCCTTCCATCTTGGGTGTGACTGAACCTAGCGTAACTTTGGTGGCTCAATCATTAAGCGCTCAGCTCCTAACCGAAAGGTTGGCGGTTTGAACCCACCAGCTGCTCCCTGGCTGTAGTTTCTGTAAACATTTACAGCCTTGGAAACCCTATGGGGCAGTTGTACGCTGTCCTATAGGGTCGCTACGAGTTGGAATTGACTGACGGCCGGGGGGTTTATGGGTTCTGTATTTAAAGATAAAACCAAAACCAGAACCCACTGCTGTCAACTCTGACTCACAGCGCCCCCATGTGCGCCAGAACAGAACTGTGCTCCAAAAGGTTTTCAGCGGCTGAGTTTTAGGAAGCGGATTGCGAGGGCTTTCTTTGAGGTGCCTCTGGGTAGACTTGAAACCACCAATCTTTCACGTAGCATCCTAGGGTGTTAACTGCTTGCATCCCGCCAGGGATTCCTTCTTTCTAATTAAGACAAACAAACAAACAAAAGCCAGCTGTCCTTGAGTCGACTTCAACTCATGCGGACCCCGCATGTGTCAGAGAACTGTGCTCCACAGGGCCTTCGGTGGCTGAGTTTTAGGAAGCAAATTGCCAGGCCTCTTTTCGGAGCCACCTCTGGGTGGACTCAAACCTACAACCTTTCAGTTATTATTAGACTTTAAATTACTTATGTGTCTCGTTATGTGTTTCTATTGGCCAGCACCCCTTTAGACCCTGGAGAAATGGGCTCTTCCAGGGAAGATGCAGACAGTGGGCCCAGGCACCCTGGCTGGATGATGGGTAGTGCTGGACTCACGTGGCCGTGCCCCCTAAGGACCTGCTTTCTCTGTGGACACTGGGCCAGGCTGACCGGGACCCACCTCCCACTTCCCCAGTGAGCATCAGCTCCATTGCCTTCACAACACAAAGACCCTTTCCAAGTGGGGTGTTCTGTAACTCTGGGAGCAACGCAGACCCAGTGTCGGGGGCCCCAGCGTGTGACAGGGACATGGCTGGCTGGCCATTCCAAGCCCCTGGAGTGGAGCTGGGGGGCGGAGAGGATCCCAAAATCCCTTCCCGATACACACCTACTGCCTCCCCTCAGTTGAGTTACATTTACGAGGGGAAATGCCATTCACCATCCCTTCAATGATGGCTGCTGATAAGAGAGAGCCCTCAGGCACGATTCCACAGAGATACAAAGATGGTCCCTCTCTGTGGTCCTGTTACTGGTGCCATGTCTGTAACTTAGCCAGTCGTGGTCCTGTTGACTCAGACTCAGGGCCACCCCACGTGTTACAGTGTAGAACCGTGCTCCCTGTGGATTTCTTGGCTGTAATCTTTACGGAAGCAGGTGGCCAGGCCTTTCTTCCGTGGTGCCCCTGGGTGTGTTTGAACTGGCAACCTTTAGTTAGTGTTGTTGTTGTTGTTAGCTGCCATCGAGCCAATTACGACTCATGGCGGCCACGTGTGACAGAGTGGAACTGCCCCACAGGGTTTTCTTAGCTATAATCTTCACAGGAGATTGCCAGGGCTATCTTCTGTGTTGCTGCTGGGTGGGTTTGACCCGCCAACCTTTTGGTTAGTGTT
Organism: Loxodonta africana; assembly: GCF_030014295.1. Classification (NCBI taxonomy): domain Eukaryota; kingdom Metazoa; phylum Chordata; class Mammalia; order Proboscidea; family Elephantidae; genus Loxodonta; species Loxodonta africana. The sequence goes on along the minus strand of NC_087370.1, from coordinate 25,096,609 downwards.
GCTGTTAGGTGTTGTCGAGTCAATTCCTACTCATGGCAACCCTGTGTGTTACAAGGTAGAACTGTGCTCCATAGGGTTTTATTTGATGTCATCTTTACGGAAGCAGATTGCCAGGCCCTTTCTTCCACAGCCCCACTGGGTGGGTTCGAACCACCAACCTTTCAGTTAGCAGCTGAGCACTTAGCCGCTACGCCGCCTGGCAACCAACATCAACAATAACGTATCTCCACTTGGTTTATATATGATGAATCCCGTAACACAGGCATGGTAAGCAATCTAAATTTGGAGCCCATATATGGATCTGAGGGAGATAAAGGTCACTCCCAGCTTAAGTGTCCAGTAGCTCCCATTGCTAAGAAAGTCACAGAAAAGCTCCCACAGGCTCCTACACTTTCTTACGTGCGCCAGCTACCTGGAACCACCGAATGGAAGCAAATGGTTAACAAGCATAGCTGCTCAGTGAGTTTGGAGGTTCAGGTCTACCCTGAGGTGCCTCGAAAGAAAGGCCTGGAGATCTACTACTAAGAAATCAGCCACTGAAAACCCTGTGGAGCACAGCTCTACTCTGACTCACATGAGGTCACCATGAGTCTGACTCAAAGGCAACTGGAAAAATAAAACAAACCAACCTCATGAAGTGGGTCTTGTTATCTCCATTTCATGGGTAGGGAAACAAGACTTGGGAAGTTCCAGGGACCTGCCTAGGCTCTCACAGCCTGGGATTTTAACTTGGGTTCTGACCCCAAAGCACGTGAATTTAACCGTTCTCAAGTGCACTGCCTTCCTCCCGGTACCCAGACGTACATTTCCGTCTACGCTTGGAATGCCCAGGGTCTCAGTCACCTAGTGCTGCTATAACAGAAATACCACAAGGGGGTGACTTTAACAAACAGACCTTTATTCTCTCACAGTCTAGGAGGCTGCAAGTCCAAATTCAGGGCATCAGCTCCAGGGGAAGGCTTTCTTTCTGTGTTGGCGCTTCAGGAAGGTCCTTCTCATCAGTCTTCCCTGAGACTAGGAGCTTCTCAGCACAGGAACCCCGAGTCCAAAGGATGCCCTCTGCTCCTGACTCTTCATTCCTGGTGGTAGGAGGTCCCTCTCCTCTCTGCTGGCTTCTCTCTTTTATGTCTTAAGAGAGATTGACTCAGGATACAACTTAATTTTATAGATGTGCCCCGTCTCATTAACATAGCGACCTCTAATCCTGCCTCATTACCATGATACAAGTAGGATTTACGACACTTGGGAAAATCACATCAGATGACAACATGGTGGACGATCACACAATACTGGGAATCACGGCCTAGCCAAGTCGACACACGTTTTTGGGGGAACAGGATTCAATCCATAACACCCACCGAGTGGACTGATCCTAAAGGATATGAGGAGACAGGATTTACGGTCGCTATGACTTTTATTCACCAGCTTCAGCGATCACCACGACGACATCCTCATCGTCTCTTTATAACCGTAACTGTGAGCATAACCAAGTTTACGATCTTTCGAACGTCACCAATGGCTAAAATGCTCAGATGCCAACCAAAAGGTTTGAAGCTTGAGTCCAGAGGTGCCTTGCAAGAAAATCCTAGCAACCTCCTTCTGAAAAATCAGGCACTGAAAACCCTATAGAGCACAGCTCTGCCCTGACACACATGGGGCTGCCGCGAGTCGGGGTCAACTGAATGGAAACTGGTTTATATAACAGATAGATAGAATAGATATGTAAATTGATAGATGATAGACAAGCTAGGTGATAGTCAGATGGATAGAGAGATAGGTAAACAAGTTGGTATGCATCTAAAGGAGTCCCTGGGTGGTACAGCTAATGCACTTGGCTGCTAACCGCAAAGGTGGAGGTTCGAGTCCACTCAGGTGCCTCAGCCTACTTCCAAAAGCTCAGCCACTGAAATCCCCGTGGAGCAGAGAGAGCTCTACTGCAGCCTTGCTCTGGCACACAGGGGGTCACCATCAATTGGAATCGGCTCCACGGCAATAGGTTTGTTTTCCCCGTGTTCCAAAACAGAGCCGTGGTGCGACAGAGAATAGCGAAGCGACGTTCCCTCCACTGGGAAAGCCTGAGAGTAGGAGGAAATGCAGGCCCCGAAACAGGTCACCTGGCTCTGACAGGAAGCGGCCTCTCTTTACAGCACGCTGGACTAAATAAAACGCTCAGTGCTGAGGAATGAGCCTAAGGGGCGATGCTATCGCAGGAGAAGAATACTTGATTCCTAAATATAATTCCTCTGGTAAGAGACAGCCCTGCCTCCTTGTTCTGCACCCTGGAAATCCCTGAAATGAGAGAAGAAAGCAATGAAGAAGAAGAAAAAAAAAAAAAAAACCCAGGCGGGGTAAACCCCCAAGCTCCCAAGTTCTTTCCTCAACCGTGAGATTGTAGTTGACAGGCGGCAGTATTATCTCAGGCCCTCGCCAACCTGCGTGTTCCCGCAGACAACGAAGCGGACACTGCGGTCAGTCTGCTCGAGGCGGCCTGTGGATTTCTGAAAATCACCGCGCCGTGCAAAATCATGCAACGATAAACCACAGAGCCTAGGGGGAAAACAGAGGCAAGAAACTCAAGACGCAAAAAACATTGCCACCCAGAGACCGGAGAAACCCTGACAGTATGGTCCCAAGACACTCTTACAGCTCAGTAATGAGATCACTCCTGAGATTCACCCTTCAGCCAAAGATTAGGCAGGACTATAAGACAAAAAGAGACTCAAGGGGCTCACCAGCCCAGGGGCAAGGACGAGAAGGCACGAGGGGACAGGAAAGCTGCTAATGGGGACCCCAAGGTCGAGAAGGGAGAGTGTTGACATGTCGTGGGGTTGTTAAGCATTGTCACAAAACAATATGTGTACTGTTTAATGAGAAGCTAGTTTGTTCTGTAAACCTTCATCTAAAGTACAGTAAATAAAGTAAAATAAAAAAGACGAGAAGAAAAAAATCATCATAATAAATTCCGTACATCAACTGCATTGGAACAAATCTGCATTATTGAAACAAGTGACCTGTCAGACCCGGCTGTATTGATCCCCACCTTCAACGTATTGATTGTTAAAATTCTCTCACGCCTTGTTCTCAGTAAATGCCCGAGCTTTTACTTTTCCTCAGAGAAAACGTTTCACTCCGGACTCCCCTCTCTCCTTTCCTTAAGGATCTTTTTTGCAAGCATCCCTGGCCGGCTGCTTTCTGGTCAGCTGTGCTGCGCTGTTCCCTTGGCCAGTCTTTTGCCTTTTGTTCTCTTGGGCTTTCAGTATCATTATTTTTAAATATGGAATGCTTCACAAATTTGCACGTCCCCCTTGGACAGGGGCCCTGCTAATCGTCTCTGTACGTTCCAGTTTTAGGATACCTGCTGCCGATAGCTGGGCTTTTAGCCGACAGCAGGTAATGTCCCTTTCGTTCTGATCCCCTTTTTCCAAGCTACTGTAGAGTCGACTGTGACTCGTGGGGACCCCGAGTCTGCAGAGTGGAACCCTGCTCCATAGCATTTTCAATGGCTGACTTTTCAGAAGCAGACAGCCAGGCCTTACTTCCGAGGTGCCTCTGGGTGGATTCCAACCTCCTACCTTTGGTTTAGCAGCCGAGAGAGTCAACTGCATACACCGCCCAGGGACTCCAAAATCAAACCAGTTTTTGTGGCGTCCACGACAACCCCAAGTCCATTTTAAAATATGGAGACAATAACCACCCACCCCTCAAAAAAAACAAACCCAAACGGTGGCTTTGCGGTCAAGTCGACTGACTCACAGAGGCCCGTGTGAGTCAGAACAGAACTGTGCGCCACAGGGTTCTCAACGGCTGGCTTTTTGGAAGTAGAAAGCCCGGCCTTTCTTCTGAGGCACCTCTGGGAGGATCTGAACATCCAGCCTTTCAGTTAGCAGCTGAGCGCGTAACCCTTTGCACCACCCAGGATTCACACTGTGCCCATAGCATTAGTCACTGGCAGATGGTTTCAAGGGCTCCCGGCTGTCCCCCCTGTCACTGACCGAGTCAGTCCGTTCCCACAGAAGAGCCAGCGCGGCAGGTCTATATAACCGTCTTCATGGAAACACCACCCTGCAGGTGGCTAGGCTTAGGGGTCTCATGAAACTCAGAGGGGCGAAGATAGCATGGAAAGGAAGATTCTTTGGGTTAAATGATCAGAGAGAGCAAAACCAAACCAAACCGGTTGCCATCAAATCGGTTCCGACTCATAGCAACCCTGTACGACAGAGTAGAACTGCCCCGTAGAGTTTCCAAGGAGCAGCTGGTGGATTCGAACTGCCAACCTTTTGATTAGCGGCTTAGGTCTTAACCACTGCACCACCAGGGTTCTCAATGACAGCAAGACGCTGTGAAAACAACCCCTGGCGGCCTGGCCTTCAGACCCCTGGGGCGCCCTTGTCAGTTCTGTAATTAGGCTCAGTTCCCAACTAGGCAGAGGAAACCATATCAGCTCCCCCCGCCAGGGGTTTGTGAGAATCGTGGGAAATAATTTTAAACTGGGGGAGCGCTGGTGGTGCAACGGTGAAGCACTCAGCTGCTAACCAAAAGGTTGTCAGTTCAAATCCTCCCAGCTGCCTCACGGGAGAAAGACCTGGCAATCTGCTTCCATAAAGCTTACAGCCTAGGAAACCGTATGGGGCAATTCCACTCTGTCACATGGGGTCCCCAGGAGTCGGAGTCAACTCTACCGCACCCCACGACAACAATCGTAAACTCCCAGTGCTGGTCCAGTGGTAGAATTCTCGCCTTCCATGCAGGAGACCTGGGTTCGATTCCCAACCAACACACCCCACGTGCAGCCAGTACCCGTCTGTCAGTGGGGGCCTGCGTGTTGCCGTGATGCTGGACAGGTTTCAGTGGAGCCTCCAGACTAAGAACAGGAGGAAAGGCCTGCAGATCTACTTCCAAAAAACCGCCACCGGAAACCCCCTGGATCACAATGGACTGACCCACAACCCATCATGGGGATGGCGCAGGACCAGGCAACGTTTTTCTTGCGTTGTGCGTGCTCACAGCATGAGCACCACCCAGGTGCTCCACCAAAGCTCACCCCTAAAAGCCCCCCTTGCCAGCTGTGTGGTGGGCATTTACCAAACAAGCTGCACCGGCACTTGTCCACAGGCCACCGACTGCCTTCCCGTTGCTCTGGGAGCCTGCCCACCAATTCAAAGGCTCCTGCTTGCTCCCCCACTAGTTCCGGAACTCTTGGAATTGCCTCAAAGCGGCCGCCCGGCCCCCAGCTTACACTCACCCTCCTTTGAGCTACCAGCTGCATTTATTAAATTGACTTCTCAGGCCTTTCCCTTACTTGGCTCCGAGGGAGGCTTCGGGGTTTCCAAACAACCCAACAAATCCTGGCTTCCTCCGGGAAGGCTCCACACGCAGTCACGTGCCAGCACGGAAATTACTTGAAAGATTGTGCTGGAAGGTTCCGGTACCGTCGCAGAAACAAAGTACAGGATGGTGGGTGTGCTCCGGGCCATTGTTTACACTGTGCTTTACACTATCCAATATCCAAAGCAGAATCCACCAGGGCTGGCTTTCTCTCTTTTTTTGTAACTTATTTTATTTTTGTTGTTGTCATTGAGACTATACACAGCAGAGCATATACCAGTTCAACAGTTTCTACTTGTACAGCTCAGTGACGTGGATGACATTCTCGGAGTTGTGCAGCCATTCTCACCCTCCTTTTCTGAGTTGTTCCCCCCTCATTCACATACACTCCCTGCCCCCCAAGGCTCCGATCTAATCTTTCCAGTTGCTTTTGTCAGTTGGATCCCACAGAGATAGTTCTGAATAAGGAAGACCGAAGAAGAACTGACGCCTTTGAATTGTGGTATTGGGGAAGAATACTGAATATACCATGGGCTGCCAAAAGAAAGAACAAATCTGCTTGGAAGAAGTACAACCAGAATGCTCCTTACAAGCAAGAATGGCGAGACTGCGTCTTACATACTTTGGACACGTTGTCAGGAGGGATCAGTCCCTGGAGAAGGACATCATGCTTGGTAAAGTAGAGGGTCAGCAAAACGAGGAAGATCCTTAACGAGGTGGATTGACACAGTGGCTGCAACAATGAGCTCAAACATAACAATGACTGTGAGGATGGCGCAGGACCAGGGAGCGTTTCGTTCTGTTGTACACAGGGTCGCTATGGGTCGGAATCAACTCATTGGCACCTAACAACAACAACAGTAGATAGTTTTTTAAAGGGGCCCTGGTATCAGAGTGGTTAAAACACTCCGCTGCCAACCAAAAGGTCAGTGGTCAGAACCCACCAGCCTCTCCGAGGGAGGAAGATGTGGTGGTCTGCTTCCAGAGAGATCACAGCCTTGGAAACTCTTTGGGGCAGTTCTACTCTGTACTGTAGGGTTGCTGTGAGTTGGAATCGAGTTGATGGCAGTGAGTTTTTTGTTTGTTTGTTTTTCAGATAGTTCTTAAAAGAGCATAATGCTCAAGCCAGACATTTTTACTAGTTAAACTATTCTTTGGATTTAAGATGACTTCAGGACATCATGTTTGGTAAAGTACAGGGTCAGCGGAAAAGAGGAAGACCCTCAGCAAGATGGATTGACGCAGTGGCTGCAACAATGGGCTCAAGTGTAACAACAATTGTGAGGATGGCGCAGGACCGGGCAGTGTTTCGTTCTGTAGTACACAGGGTCGCTATGAGTCGGAACTGACGGGACGGCATCTAACAACGACAACATCAGGGCATATTTTTGGTTTAAAGTTTAAAGATTATTTTGGGGCAATAGGTCCAGGAGTTCATCCAGTCTCCACAGCTCCAGAAAGTCTGGAGTCCGTGACAATTTGACATTCTGTTCTGCATTTTTCCCCCTTTTGATCAGCCATTAGGGGTAACTTTGTAATGAGCTACTCATTACAGCGCAGGGCTGACCGCCTTGGGAAGAAGGGACACCCTCCTGCACACATCCCCTCTGGGATAAACGTGGAGCCTCGTGTTGAAGGTGCATGAATATACGGTCACATTTCACAACCCACTTAGGCTTTCTTCTTAGTCGCCTTTCGTACGCTGCTAGGGCACACCTGGGGAAAAAGCCTATAGGAAGGAAAAGCATCTTTTTTTTTTTTTTGAATATTTTCTTTGTTGTCTAGTGCTGCTGTAACAGAATTACCACAATTGGGTGGCTTTAAAGAACAGAAATTTATTTTCTCACAGCTCAGAGAATATACTCAGGAGGCTAGAAGTCTGAATTCAGGCCACCAACTCTAGGGGAAGGCTGTCTGTCTCTCTCTGTCGGCTCTGGGGGAAGGTCCTTGTTTCTTTAAAGTTCTGTTTCTTGGTTCCTTGGTGGTCTTTGCGTGCCATCCATCTTCCTCCATCTGTTTTCTTGCTGCTTGCTCAATCTGCCCTTTGATACCTCAAAAGAGATTGGCTTAGGTTCACCCTGCACTAACACTGTCTCATTAACATAACGGGTTCCAACTCAAAGCAACCCTATAGGACAGAGTAGAACTGCCCCATAGGGTTTCCAAGGAGTGGCTGGCGGATTCCAACTGCCAACCTTTCGCTCTTAATTGCTACGTCACCAGGGTTTCCTAACATAACAAAGAAAACCCTATTTCCAAATAGGATTATAACCACAGGTATAGCAGGACTTACAACAGATAAGTTTGGGGGACACAATTTCACCCATAACAAAGATTTTATTATATTTTTGGTGAAAATGTGCAGAGCAAAATCCCAGTGTGGTTCAGCCGTTTGTCCACTTAGCCTTCAATGACACTGGTTACAATCTTCACATTGTGTCAGGGTTCTCATTGTTTCTACTCTCGTTTTTTGTGCTTTAGCTGACGAGGCTGCTAACCAAAAGGTCAGCAGTTCGAAGCCACCAGCCGCTCCTTGGAAGCCCTATGGGGACAGTTCTACTCCGTCCTATAGGGTCGCCATGAGTCGGAATCAACTTGACAACAATGGGTTTGGTTTTTGGCTTTTAGGTGAAGGTTTACAGCTCAAGTTCATTTCTCATTCAAAAAATTGTTACACATATTGTTTTGTGACATTGACTGCAATCCCCATAATGTGACAGCACGCTCCCCCTTTCCATCCCGGGTTCCCTGTGTCCATTTGTCCAGTTCCTGTCCCTTCCCGCCTTCTGGGCAGGAGTTGCCCATTTGGTCTTGTATTCGTCTGTGCCTTAGAATAGAAACGGCATCTTTTCAGCAAGGGGAACACTGGGGAGGCACAGACTGTGTTTAGCTCGTTTTCATGACATCGTTTTCCTCTTTTTATGCACTGTTTTGTTCTCCAACTTCGAGCCCAGATTCCTGGGATTCTGGGTGTAAACACTCCCAGGATGTGAACATTCCCAGCCTTGTCTTCCTGTTATTGGTGTTTTGGGTGCCGTTGAGTCGGTTCCAACTCCCAGTGACCCCAGGGACAGAGTAGAACTGCCCCATAGGGTTTCCTAGGCTGTGATTTTTACAGGAGCAGACTGCCAGGTCGCTCTCCCTTGGAGTCACTGGCTGGGTTTGAACCGCCGATCTTTTGCTTAACAGCCGAGCGCCTAACCATCAACCCACCGGGGCTCCTTGTCCTCGCCCCTCACCGGCCTCAGGTACGGAGCAGTCGGGCTCCGAGTCAGACAGCACAGCCCTCTCTGGGTACAGGTGCACGGCTAGCCCCTGTTGCATTTTAGAAACGTGATTTATCCCCACACAGAGGCGCACGGGGTGTCCCAGAGCAAATGCGTGCAGCCCGGCTCTGCCTCTTCTCGTCTGTCAGCACCTCGGATTGCTCTATCGTTCCTCTGCCTGGCCACCTTTTTTTTTTTTTAAGAAGCATCTGCAATGCAGGAGAGTTTAAACACGAACGTCTGTGGACTGGGGCGTGAGGAAACCAGAAAGCGAAGGATCTTCATTCCAGACTAAGGAGCAAGGAGAATGGTGGGCAGCAGGTTCCTGAGGGCTCCAGAAACAAGCCCTGACGACATTTTCCTTGACTGCAAACAGCTCTGGAAGCAAGAATGAGATGCCTCGCCCTATTCTCAAAGAGCCCTGGTGGTGCACTGGTTAAAGCCATCGGGCACAAACCGAAAGGTCGGCAGTTCAAACCACCCAGTGGCTGTGTGGGAGAAAGATGTGGCAGTCTGCTTCCCTAAAGATTACAGCCCTGGAAATCCTACGGGGCAGATCTACTGTGTCCTACAGGTTCCTTAGGACTCAGAATCGACTTGACAACACCCAACGACAACCCTATTCTCACCCCCTGGCATTGTTTATCTGGAATTTTAAAACGTGTACTCCTACCAAAAAAAGAACCCTTGTTTTTCAGTGACTGGTTGGTGTTAGTTGGTGTTGAGTGAGCTGCGGCTCACGGCAACCCCACGTGTGAAGAGTAGAACTGTGCTCCATGGGGTTTTTAAGGCTGTGACCTTTTGGAAGCAGATCGCCAGGCCTTTCTTCCAAGACCCCTCTGGGTGGAATCGAACCTGCAACCTTTCGATTAGCAGCTGACTGTGTTAACCCTATGCACAGCCCAGGGGCTCCTCCATGGTCCACATGGATTAAGAATTTCAAGATGGCAACCAAACCAAAACCTTTGCTGTCAAGTGGATTCCAACTCCTAGCGCCCCCATGTGTGTCAGGGTAGCACTGTGCTCCGTGGGGTTTTCAATGGTTGATTTTTTGGAAGTACATCGTCAGGCCTTTCTCCCGAAGCACCTCTGGGTGGACTCGAACTTCCGACCTTTCCATTTGCAGCTGAGCAGGTTTGCCTTTCACACCGCCCAGGGACACCCACTGAAGACACTGTTGTTGTTGTTGTTCTTAGCTGCTGTGGAGTTGATCTCAACTCATATCGACCCCATGGGTGTCAGAGGAAACTTTACAGAAGGAGATCACCAGGCCTTTCTCCCATAGCACCTCTGAGTGAGTTCAAACCCCTCGGCCTTTCAATTAGTAGTTGATGGCTTAACTGTTGGAGCCACCCAGTTGGAGGGGTACGTAGACTAGCTTCTCGCGTATAAAACCCCGTGCTCCCTGCTTTCTTTAGCCTCCTTCAGCTTATACTTCTCCCCCAAGGAAAAACAAACTGCCAAATGAGCAAACACCCCGAGCACTTCTGAGGCAGCTTGTTCTATTCCAGCTTCCTTAGAACTTTGTGCAAGTTCTCTCTCATCTGATCGGCAACCTGCCTCCATGCGGCTGTCCTCTACTGTCTTGCGTTCCGGTTTCTCGAGAAGCAAGGATGGGCGCCCTGCCTCCGTTTATCTGCAGCTTCTGTCCACACCAAAGCTGCTCATTTTTAGCAACTCTTCTTCAAAAGAAGCTGGCTTCCAGGAGCCCCTCTGTCTTAGTCATCTAGTGCTGCTATAACAGAAATACCACAAGTGGGTGGCTTTAACAAAGGGAAATTTATTCTCTCACAGTCCAGTAGGCTACAAGTCCAAATTCAAGGCATCAGCTCCAGGGGAAGGCATTCTCTCTCCGTCGGCTCTGGGGAAAGGTCCTTGTCATCAATCTTCCCCAGGTCTAGGAGCTTCTCAGCGCAGGGACCCCAGGTCCAAAGGATGTGCTCTGCTTCTCTCTTGGTGGTATGAGGCTCCTCTCCTCTCTGCTCACTTCTCTCTTTTATATCTCAAAATAGACTGACTCAAGATACAACCTAATGCTATAGATTGAGTCCTGTCTCATTATCAGAAATGTGTATTAACATCAAAGCAAACAAAAACCAAACCCACTGCATTGATTCTGACTCATAGCCACCCTAGAAGACAGAGTACGACTGCCCCATAGGGTTTCCAAAGAGCAGTTGGTGGATTCAAACTGCCAACTTTTTCGTTAGTCGCCAAGCTCTTACCCGCTGTGCTGCCAGGGTTCCATCAGAGAGATCAGAATTTACAAGTCATAGGGGTGGTTTAGGCTAATCCCATCAGATCACAAAATGGCGGACAACCATAAAATGCTGGGACTCATAGCCTAGTCAAGTGGACACGCATTTTGGGGGGACACAATTCAATCCTCTGGGATCTTTGTTTGATGTGTGCCCAGTATCAGAAGGATGCAAGAATCACACAAGGGGCTTCAGGAGGGTCTGTATACTTTGTTGTTGTTGTTGTTAGGTGCCATCAGGTCGATCTCAGGTACTAGAGAACAAAACACCGCCCTGTCCTGTGCCATCTTCACGACCATGGGTGTGCTCAAGTCCATTGTTGCGGCCATTCTTTACACTACGTGGTGTCCCAAGCACAAACCACTGTTCTTGCCGTGTGCTGTCGAGTTGATTCTGTCTGCTAGAGACCCCATGTGACAGGGCAGAACTGCCCCATGGGGTTTCCTAGGCTGTAATCTTTATGGGAGCAGATCGGCAGGTCTTTCTCCCACAGAGCAGCTGGCGGATTTGAATCACCAACCTTTTTTTTTTGTTAACCACCTACCTTTTGGTTAGGAGCCCAGCACTTAACCGTTGAGCCATCAGGGCTCCTTAAATATATATTAGAACACACATTAAATCGGTGCTTTCCTTACACTACAAGCAAAATCAGTAACTTCTAAAATATAGAAAAACTCTTGAATTTTCTTTTTTTTTCAATTTGTAGAATATTTTTCAATATTAATAAAGAAGTATTTTTTTTTTAATGATTACTGAAACCTATGTGGGCAGAACCTACAAATATATGTTAAGCTGTTAAAAGCACATGAGGACGAGTAGCTGAAAGGTTGGCAGTTGGAACGCACCCTGAGGCGCCTTGGAAGAAATGCCTGGCAATCCACTTTTGAGAGGTCACAGCCTTGCAAACCCCACTGAGCAGAGTTCCCACTCTGAGACACACGGAGTCACCATGAATCAGAATCAACTTGAGGGCAACTAACAACTGCAACGAGCCATGGAACACTCAAGAGAAAAAGATTATTCCCAAATGCTAAAGGAGAATACAAATAAAAAATAGGAATATACTCTTAAAACTTGTGTTGAACGGCAATGCGATAGATGTGAGATTACACAGACCTACACACACACAAACATACACACACACAAGGGTCCCTGGGAGTTTGGATTCAACTTCTAATTTCCTCGCTGCCTTTCTGACCTTGGCAAAGTTACATAACCTTTCCCTTCCAGCCTGAATTTTCAACTGTGTAGTTGGGGTAATGATTATATCATCGATAACATACAATGTAACTAAAATTATTTCAATTCAGTAGCTGATACTTAACAAAACACCCTCCCTCAAATACCAGGTGTATCACTGCTGGCATAGAAAACCATGGGTCTGTTGGCAGGAATCCAGCCTACTCTTGTATCTATTAAAACTATTGCTTACCCACAATTAAGAAGGTGAGAACAGACTTCTCTCTTGTCACCATGTTGCAAGACTTTTGAGACTAGTCTTTTCATTTAATTTAGGGCTCATCATACAAGGCTCCAAAGAATGTTTCTTACTGGGTGGCACAGTTTTGATACCAACAAACTTTGCTTTTCTTTAGATGTCGTTATGGATTGCACTGTGTGCCCCCAAAGTATTTGTTGTAAATCCTAACCCTTATACCTGTATTGCATTGGGCAAAGCTGCTGCAAAAGACCTCTTTAAAGTGTTAAAAAGCAAAGATGTCACCTTGAGAACTAAGGTGTGCCTGACCCAAGCCATGATGTTTTCAATCACCTCGTATGAATGCAAAAGCTGGACAATGAATAAGGAAGACTGAAGAAAAATTGATGCACTTGATTTATGGTGTTGGCAAAGAATATTGGATATACCATGGGCTGCCAGAAAAATGAACAAATCTATCTTGGAAGAAGTACAGCCAGAATGTTCCTTAGAAGCAAGACTTTGTCTCACATGCTTTGGACGTTTTATCAGGAGGGACCAGTCCCAGGAGAAGGACATCATGCTTGATCAAGTACAGCATCAGTGAAAGAGAGGAAGGCCCTCAACAAGGTGGATTGACACAGTGGCTGCAACAGTGGGGTCAAGCACAGCAATGACTGTGAGGATGGCACAGAACTGGGCAACGTTTCATCCTGTTGTACGTGGGGTTGCTATGATTTGGCATCCACTCTTTTTTCTATGGCAACAAACAGCAACATACCTGTGGCTATAAGGAGCCCTGATGGCACAATGGTTAAGTGTTCATCTGCTAACTGAAAGTCAGCAGTTCAAACCCACCAGCCGCTCTGTGGGAGAAAGACGTGGCAGGCTGCTTTCATAAAGATGACAGCCGTGGAAACCCTAGGGGACAGTTCTACTCTGTTTTATAGGATCGCTGTGAGTCAGAAATGTCTCGACAGCAATGAGTAACTCATCACGGCAGAGTCCCTGGGTGAAATGAACAATTAAGTGTTCAGCTAGTAACAGGAATGTTGACATTTCAAAACCACCCAGCAGTTCCCCAGAAGAAAGGCCTGGAGTTCCACCTCCAAAAGGTCACAACCATGAAAAACCATATGGGGCAGATTCACTCTGTCCTATCGGGGAGCTGTCAGTCGGAATCGACTGAACGGCAACGGCTTTGGTTTTGGGGTCTATATCTGTGAACGAAGGAGCCCTGGTGGTGCAATGGTTAACCACTGGGGTTTGAACCCAGCAGTGCACCTCAGAAGAAAGACCTGGCAAACATAAAGATTACAGGCTAGGAAACCCTATGGGGCAGCTCTACTCTGTCACACAGGGTTGCTAGGAGTCGGAATTGACTCGAAGGCACCCAACAACAACACACCCCATGGATGTAATCCCGTTTGGGAATAGGGGTTCCTTCGGTGTGTTCATGAGTGTAGGGTTTGTCTTAAACTTAATCACTTTCGGGATCTACAAGCAGCCGATTAGGCACAGAAGCACACAGGGGAGGACAGGTGCCACCTGGACATCGCTAAGGAACCGAGGTCCAGAAGCTGAAATAGACAAGGACCTTCCCCCAGAGCTGACAGAGAGAGCCTTCCCCAAGAGCTGGAGCCCTGATTTCAGGCTTCTAGCCTTCTGAACTGTGAGAGAATAAATGTGTCTTCGTTAAAGAATACACTCGGCGTATTTCTGTTACCGCAGCGCTGGGGAGCTAAGACAGGCATGAAACAGCCAAAGGGACAGCGAGATCTAACGGCAGGGACCCCAGAGAGCTGCTGGGTCTGACCGTGAGCTGGCAGGCCTGAAGGGAAACCAGGCATTGATTTGCAGAAGCAGAGAAAGGTCTTGCACTCCAGCCAGAAGCTCCAAGTGTGATGTTGTGCTTGGTGCTCACCAGCTCTGTGACCTTGGGCAAGAAACCACCTGCCCTTCTGGATTTCGGAACCTGGAAATGGGGAAGTTAGGGGTCACTGGCCCCTTCCCGGGAAAGAAGACAGACCCCAGGGAGCTCCAACTGCGAAGGGCTCTGCACACCGGAGTTCCTGCAGCCTCGTCTTGTTTGAAGGGCGTAGGCTGCACCCTTGTCTGTGAGTGGGGGGCACCCCATGTTGGCAAGCGCACTCGTTAGCTGTCGGCACACCTGGCGGCCTCGGGTGTGTTGTGCAGTTTGGGTTCTGGGACCTACGTTTGCTCCAATTTAGTGATCAACCTTTAAGCAGGTGTGGCATGATTATGAAATTCAGTTCAGTTCTTCGTAGAACCCACAAAGGTGCGGCTGCTGTCTAATTTAAGGAGCCCTGGTGGCGCGGTGGTTAAGTGGTGGGGTGCTAATCGAAAGGTTGTCAGTTCAAACCCACTCGGCAGCTCTAAGGGAGAAAAGACCTTGGGACCTGCTCCCAAAAAATGAGTCAAGAAAACCCTATAGGTCAGTTCTACTCTGTCACATGGGTTCACTATGAGTCAGAGTCCGCTCGACAGCACCCAGCAACAACAGTGTCTAATTTGGGAGCATCTCTGGATGGTGCAGAGGGTTAAGCACTGGACTACTAACCCAGAGGTTGGCAGTTCAATCCCACCCGGAGGTGCGCCAGAAGAAAGGCCTGGCAATCTGCTACCATAAGGATCACAGCCTTAAAAACCCCTATGGGGATTCTACCCTGTACACACGAGGTCACCACGAGTCGGAATCGGCTCAAGGGCAACTGGCTTGGTTTTTAGCATCTTCTCCGAGAAATTTAATAAGCGTTGCTCTCTTTGAATCAAAATCGCCTGTGAGGAAACCATTAAAGGGGGGCTGAGAAGGGGCAGACTCAGAAATCAGCAGATTGGAGGGGGATCTAAACTAGATCCCCAGGCAAGGTTGGCACAGCAGCTGCGGTGGGCCAGGCCTAAAAGCATCCCCAGTGGAGCCTGTTATGTAATTTTTGGAGATTTTGAACGTGACTGTGTTTTTCTATCCCTCCCAGAACTGCCCTCCCCCTCCCCAGTGATCCCCCATATCACACTTTCCTCCCAAACTTTCACCCCAGAAGCCAGCATCTCCTGGTGTCCCCCATTTTGCTACGTGACTAACTGGCAGGGTGGGTGTCTGCGATGACAATTCTGGATGGAAAATTCAGCTGCCGCTTGTGGGACGTGGCCCTGGAAGGCTCCGGTGCCCTTTTCTCCTGCAACGGGAGCAGTTTTCAGGGTGCTGAGGTTGGATTTGCATCACAGCTTCGAGCCTGTCTCTGCTGCATGGATTTCATTGGAAACCCGGAGCATCTGCAGTACTTTGGAAATATGTCGTTGTCCAGGAGCCTCGGGCTTTAGAGGTTTGGGGTGGAAGAGGGGGGCTGAGGCAGAGCCTTCTAGAGACCCCACATCACAGCTCTCAGATGTCCAGCCAGCCAGCACCAAAGAACCCCTTAAGAATGGATTTTCTTTCCCGAATACGGGAGTAGGGGGGCAACACGAATGGTCCCCTATTCTCTCAGTGTTTGTTATCTTGAAAATGGGTCTCTCCTCCTCCCACTCCCCACATATCAGCGGTGACAGCGTGTTAGATGTTGTAGGGCCACATACTGTATCAATACCGAATTTTTTCTTTGTGTCATAAATATATATATATACACCTATAACAAAATATTTGCCAATTCAATTTTTACATGTATATTTCAGTCAACAGGAGTCCCTGGGTGTCTGCAAATGGTTAAGGGCTGGGTTACTAGCAGAAAGTTGGGGGTTCAAACCCACCCAGAGGCACCGCGGAGGAAAGGCCTGGTGCTTCTGAAAGGTCACACCCTTGAAAACCCTATGGAGTAGTTCTACTTCACACACATGGGGTCGCCGTGAGTCAGGGTCAGACTCCAACAACAACAACAACAATCCTTCAAGTCAATACCGATTTTAACTACAGAA
The DNA here is from genome assembly GCF_030014295.1 of Loxodonta africana. Lineage (NCBI taxonomy): Eukaryota > Metazoa > Chordata > Mammalia > Proboscidea > Elephantidae > Loxodonta > Loxodonta africana. The sequence continues at coordinate 25,080,413 of NC_087370.1, read as the reverse complement.
GAAAACACACACACACATGCCCCTAAATCAGACATTCTCAGCGCCTCCAGGTTTCTGAAGATTCCTGGGACAAGGAGTCTTTGGGTTTTTAGTTCATCCTAACCCTCAAGTGGCTAGACACAGGTCATCCGAGCGGAAGACGCGGACGTGGAATTTCCCAGATCTCTGCGGGACCAGAGCCTGCTCCCCCAGGATCCCAGGACCCTGCTTGCCTCCTTCGCTGCCCTGATTACCAAGCGAGACACCGCGCTCCGCAGATGCATAAATTGGCAGCCTATTTCAGCTGGGTGTTTTTCCTCACACGTTCCTTTTTTCCAGAGGAATGTTCAAAGGGAGGCGTTTTTCCTCGCTAACGAGACACACCTTTATTTAACACACAGGCGCTTCACCTCCCCAAACTTGCTGGCACGGTTGGTGCAGGCATAGCCCGCTCCTTGTCGCGTCTCCTTTCCTCTCTTGGGGCGCAGAGGAGGGGGGTTGGGAGCAAGCCTCCCCCCTTCCTTTCCCCGGGCTTTTGCTCCCCTGGGGGCGTCTGGTTTGCTAGAAGGGCGCAGCAGCCTTCTGACCTGTTCTCAAAGGTGTCCCTTTGGCGCGGATGGCGCGCGGGCCCCGGGCACCGCGCCCCCCTTTCCCGCCGCGAACGTGCCCGTAGGAGCTGCCGGGGGCGGCTGAGCGGGGTCCGGGTAACCGCGGGCAGACAGATGCGGACCGGGCGGCGCGCGCAGGCGGCGGCGCCAAGAACCCGGAGCGCGCGCCCCCCTCGCTGCGCGGGTGTCGGCAGCGCGTTCCGTGCTGGACCCCCGGGGCCCGGGGAGACTTGCGAGCTGTGCCGAGCGCCCCCTCCACGCCCTCGCCGCCGCCGCGTCCCCTCCGTCCCCGCGGGGAACCGGAGCCCAGGCCGGCGGGGAGACAGTCCCGCCCAGGCTGCGCGCCCTCCCTGAAGTTGTGCGCCCCCCGCCCAGGGTGCACTCACCCACGCTCCCAGGGCGGTCCCTGAAGGTCACGGCCGGGCGGCGGGAGCGCGGCGCGCGCGGGGGGCCCCCATGGCGGCGCGGCGCCCCCGAGCTCAGATGCCGTGGTCGCAGTCCACGTCGCGGCAGATGTACCACAGGATCACGTAGAGGATAAGCAGGATGGCGAAGATGAAGAGGGCCACCAGGATCGCCTTGGTCACCGGCGAGATGAGCGACTGCATGGCCCCGGCGGGGCGGCGGCGGGCGCGGGCGCGGGGCGGGCGCGACGCCCCAGACCCCGCGCGCCCGGACCCCGCGCCGGCCCCGCCGCAGCCGCAGTGCTCCGGGCCGGCCGGGCTGCGCCGCGCTCGGTCAGCGGGCCCGGCGGGGCTGGGCACGCGGCGCGGGGCGGGCGGCCATGGGCGCGGGGGCGGCGCCGCGACTCCCCAACTTGGGCGGCGGCGGCGGCGTGGTGACAGGTGGAGCGGCCGGCGCAGCGCGAGCGTCCACGGGCGGCGGGGGGCGCGAGGCGGGGGCGCGCGAGGAGCGCGGGGGCGAGCGCGGGGGGGCTGCGGCGCACCGGGAAGGGAGCGGCGTCCCCTGCACCCCTCCCCGCCCTTCCCTCCAAAGCCCCTCACTGCTCGACGCCTCATTCCACCCCACTGTCTCCTATCCCCAAAAACCCCCACCGCCCGCCCACCCCCAAACACCCCTCACTGCCCGCCTCCCCAAACCTCCTCTCACCAGCCGCTCACTCCAAAGCCCCATCATTGTCCGCCCCCCAAAACCCATTCACTGCCAGCTCACCCCCAAATCCATCCTCATTGCCCGCCCACCCCCAAAACCCTCCCGGTGCCCGCCATCCCTAAAACCCCCCACCGGTCGCCTACCCCCAAATCCCACTCATTGCCCGCCCGCCAAATCCTCCTCACTCTCTCCCAACCCCCTCCACCGCCCCCTCTGCACCGCTCCTTGGATGCGTCCCTTACCCTGGCCCCGGTCCATCCCATCCTGCTCTTCTTCTTTCGAGGTCCCCTTCTTTCTGCCTTCACCTCCCTTCTCCCTTGCTCCCTCTCCTATCGCCGCCTTCATTGTCTCCTTCACCCTGCCACCTATTTTGGGGTCCCCTTCTCCCCTCTGGCATCCCCACTCCGCGCCCTGCTGGCGAGCTGCGTTGTAATTACGGGGTGGCGGGGGGCTGATGGAGAAGACTGCCCCTTCCCCATCCCCCTCTCTGGGTAGCATTGAAGAGGGGAGGGGCTGCGGGGGCCCCTGGCTGCTGGTACCAGGCGGGAGGAGGGGAAGGGGAGGCCTTGAGATGGCTGGACCTGCGCCCAGAGTCAGCGCTTCCATGAGGTCTGCCAGGAGGAGGTTCAGGGTCCAGTGCGGCAGACCTCCCCAGGTTCTGGGGACCAAAATGATCCAGCTTGTCTCCCACCCTGCAGGGCTGGGCAGTGGTCGAGGTGGAGGGGTGGGAGAGGGGGGAGGGGGGAGTTGGAGGGGGACCCCCCACACACACACCTTAGGCGGGTAGGCTATGGGGTATTTGGGGTGATGTCTGATGGGAATACATACAAGTCCGTGAGCACTTGGGAACAGTATGAGACCACCCAGGCCGGGCCCTGAAGACCCACCTTAATTAAAGTTTGCAGTGTGGGCCGGACATAACCAGTTAATGGGTTGCCTTCCTGTCACAGTAGAGCTGTGCCGCATACGGTATTCAGTGGTTGATTTCTCAGAAGTAGGATGCCAGGCTTTTCTTCTGAGGATCGTCTGAGTAGACGCAAACCTGCAACCTTTTGGTTAGCTGCAGAGCGCATACCTATGTCTATGTCTCTCTCTCTCTCTATAACAAAGCAAACAAAAAAGTATATATACGTTTATACTTCCCCCCCCAAAAAAAAAATCAAACCCGTTGTTGTCGAGCTGATTCCAACTCATGGCGACCCCATGTGTCACAGAGGAAAACTGTGCTCCGCGGGGTTTTCTACGCTGTGATATTTACGGAGGTCGATCTCTAGGCCTTTCTTCGAGCCCCTCTGAGTGAACGCGAATCTCCAACCATTCAGTTATCAGCTGAGCACGCTTGCTGTGTGCACCACCCAGGGTCTCCCGGAGTAGAGATATGCTCAGTGACATGTTGGTGTCACCCATGGAAAACTATTGGATTGTCTGCAATCGTGTGCGTTTTTACTTGACTACTAAAGGTTGGCGTTTGAACCCACGTGGCAGTGCTGCGGAAGAAGGGCCTGGCAATCTGCTTACATAAACATTACCAAAACAAACCAAACCCCTTGTCTTCGAGTTGATTCCAATTCCTAGTGACCCTACAAGACAGATTAGAACTGCCCCACAGGGTTTCCAAGGCTGTCATCTTTATGGGAGCGATCTCCAGGTCATTCTCCCCTGGAGCTGCTGCTGGTTTCAAGCTCTCAATCTTTTGGTTAGCAGCCGAGCTCTTAATCTTTGTGCCACCAGGGCCCCTTCCCTGGAAAACTCTATGGAACACAGTTCTACTTTGGCACGTTTGGGGTTGTCGTGAGTGGGAACTGAGTAGACGGCAATGGGTTTGGTTGTTTTTTGCTTTTTATTATTTTACCCTCACAATGGTGCTCAGAGCAAGAAAGGAAACCCAGGTGTGAAGGTACAGAAGGCGTGAGAGGAAACGTATTGGGGTTCTTTTGCATCGAACGGAATGTATTTTTGCAATTGTTGAGAATACACACAGCAGAACATACACCAATTCAACGGTTTCTACATGTACAATTCAGTGACCTTGATGAGAGCCTTCGAGTTGTGCAGCCACTCTCAGCCTCCTTTTCTGAGATGTTCCTCCCCCATTGACATCAACTCACTGTCCCCTAAGCTTCCTTTCTAACCTTTCAAGTTGCTGTTGTCAGTTTGGTCCTGTAGAGACAGTTCTTGAAAACATCACAAGGCTCAAGGCAGCCATTCCTCACTAATTAACCTAAACTATTGTTTGGTTTAAAGACTTCAGGGGACAGTTTTGGTTTCAGGTTTAAAGAATATTTCAGGGCAACAGCTTGGGGAAATGTGTTTTTAATGTAAGAAGCTGAGCTCAATTGGCTGTGCGTTTTTGAAATCGCTGCCTTGGCTTTTCTGTGTGTTTTTGTTTGGTCACTGAAGCTGTAGGTATGTTTAATTTGATCTTTTCTCCAGAGTCATTTTAGGATCAAAGGTATTGTTGTCCATTGAATGTGTCCCTCAGAAGTTATACTGAAGTCTTCACCCCTGTTCATGTGAATGTGACCTTATTTGGAAATAGGGTCTTTGAAGGTGTTATTAGTTAGGTGAACATGAGGTCGCACTGGAGCAGGGTGCGTCCCAATCCCATCCAAGTGCTGTCCTATAAAAGAGAAGACACAGACACAGAGGGGCGGCGGCCCTGTGAAGACAGAGCAGAGAGGGTGGGATGAGGCCACAAGCCCAGGAACACCTGGAGGCACCAGAAGCTGGGAGAGACAAGGAAGGGTCCTCCCCTAGAGCCTCCAGAGGGAGCCAACCCTCTTGATTTAACCCTCCTACAACTTGTAACCTGGCCCTGGCCACCCTCAGACCCAGCCGACTCCGCTCACCATACCCTTTGGGGTTGCATAACTCTGTCCAGAAGGAACCCTGGTGGTTCATCAGTTAATTGCTCAGCTGCTGACTGAAAGGTTGGTGGTGTGAACCCTCCAGTGCTCTGAGAAAGAAAACACCTGGCAATCTACTCCCGTAAGGATTATATCCTAGGAAACCCTATGGGGCAGTTCTACTCTGTGACACTGGTCTCTATGAGCCGGAATTGACTCGACGGCACCTAACAACGCTATTCATTCCCATCTGTAGATCTCCGTCTCTTGGGCAGCTCCCACCTGCAAACATTATCTCACTTTTACAGGGTTGTTTTATAATCCCAGGACCGGGTACGCGTACTTCTTTTCCCTAGCTCTATATGACTTCTCCAACCAAGTACAGCAGAAAGCTAACATTTCATGGTATCAACCATCCCTTGGAGTGAATTATTTTAGGATCCATTGAAGGGCTGATTCCTGAGTTGAAACTTGTCATCTCTCACTCATGATGACCTCAGGTACAAGCCGCCCGGTCCTGCGCCGTCTTCAAGATCACTGGTCTGCACGAGTCCATGGTTGCGGCCACTGTGTATTTTGAGTGCCTTCCAACCTCGGGGGCTTATCTTCCAGGACCATATCACTGTTCTGCTGTGATCCGTAGGCTGAACTGTAGGCTGATTTTTGGGAGGAGATGGCCAGTCCTTTCCAGCTCGTCTTACTCTGGAAGTTCCCCTGAAAACTGTTCAGCATTATAGCGCCCTGTGAGCCTCCACTGACAGACGGGTGATGGTTTCTTATGAGATGCACTGGGCAACTGATTTAATCACACGTTAATGAGCCCTGGTGTCGCAACGGTTAAGGGCTCGGCTGCTAACCCACCCGGAGGTGCCGAGGAAGAAAGACCGGGTGATCTTACTTCTGTAAAGATCCAAGAAAACCCTATGGGGCAAGTGTACTCTGTCACATGGGGTCGCTACGAGTTGGAATTGACTCAACAGCACCCAACAAGAACACCACCACCCGCCTCTGTCTCTGTTCTAATCTCCCACTACTGTTGATTATCTTGATGCCCCTGAAAGGTGAAGTTACGCAGCCTTGTAACCAGGTGATACATTGTTTCAGAGGATCTTTGTGGTGACACATTGTTTTTAGGCATTCAGGAAGGATCTCCACAGATTATTATCCTGGTCTTAGATCCATGATCAGGTCCCTGGGTGGGGCAGACGGTTTGCCATCAACTACTAACCTAAACAATGACTCAGTGTATTGGGCAAATCTGCTGCAAAAAACCTCTTAAAAGTGTTAAAAAGCAAAGATGTCACCTTGAAGACTAAGGTGCGCCTGACCCAAGCTATGATATTTTCAATTGCCTCATACGCACGAGAAAGCTGGACGATGAATAAGGAAAACTGGAGAAGAATTGATGCCTTTGAATTATGGTGCTGGCAAAGGATATTGAACATACCACGGACTGCCAAAAGAACGAACAAATCTGTCTTGGAAGAAGTACAACCAGAATACTCCTGAGAAGCAAGGATGGCAAGACTACATCTCACACACTTTGGATATGTTATTGGGAGGGACCAGTCCCTGGAGAAGGACAACATGCTTGGTAAAGTAGAGGGTCAGCGGAAAACAGGAAGACCCTCAAGAAGAAGGATTGACACAGGGGCTGCAATAATGGGCTCAAGCATAACAACCATTGTGGGGATGGCACAGGACTGGGCAGTGCTTTGTTCTGTTGTACGTGGGGTCGCTATGCGTCTGAACCGACTCGATGGCACCTAACAACAATACTAACATAAAAGGCTAGTGGTTCGAACCCACCCAGCAGCTCTGAGGAAGAATGGCCTGGGGACATGCCCCATAAAGAGTGTAAACCAAAACCCATTGCCATTGAGTTTATTCTGACTCGTAGCGACCCTATAGGGCTTCCTAGGCTGTAATCTTTACGGAAGCAGACGGCTACATCCTTCTCCAGCGGAGTGTCTGGTGAGTTACAACTGTGGACCTTTTCGTTTGCAGCCAAGCAATTAACCATTGTGCCATCAGGGCTCCTTAGAGTGAATTCGGCAACAAAATATTCCTATAAACCCCTCACGCATTCGTGCCCAGCCTGAGTGAGCCAGCCATCCCTTGCAGGAGGTGTTTCTTCTCAAGGCAACTCCCACGACCCCCAGCGGGTCTAGGGCTGTGCCAGCTCCTGGGGTTGCAGTCTTTGGGCACCTCACACTTCTCACCTCTGTGCACAGCTGGGCAGGGTGGTGGGACGGCTCCTCCAGGCAATGACTGTGCGCAGCGTCTGAGCACCCAATAAGCAAGGTAAGCACAGGCTTACTTGTACTTACTAACTAACCTGTAGTGAACAATTTCACATATTTTCACCACGTCAAAGATTCTGCTTCTAGGTTCGGCTGGCATCTGTCTCCCTCTCAACCCCACAGCACCTTCCTACAGAATCAAAGCCCTTTTTCAAATTTACAATCCCTGACAGGGACAGAGTACCCAGTAAGCAAGGTAAGCACGGGCTCACTTGTGCTTACGCACTAATCTGTAGTGAACAGCTTCACGTGTTTTTCATACCCGTGCTTACCTTGCTTGTTGGGAATCCTCTCGCCTATAGGAGAGCCCCACTCTGCCATACAGGATCTCCATGAGCCGGAAATTGGCTCAACGGCACCTAACAACAGACACCAGCCGAGTCCAACGCACTGGTTTTCATTTTAGCTCAAAGTAGCATTGAGAACCTCGCAGTAAAGGACCAAGGACCCTGGGGCACGGAGAAGGTGGGCAGGCAAAGTCACACCAGCGTCAGAATCTCCCAGGCTGTTAAGCGTGGGAGAGAATTGCCTCATTTCTGAGGGTCTGAGCAGGAGCTGGTCAAAGGCCAACAGAGCTGGGAGCGGACCCCAGGCGAACAGCTGCTGGCTCACGGTCAGTTGATTCAGAAAACGGGCGTGTTTCCCTAACCCTGCTCCACATCAGCAGGGTATCCCTGGAGAAATTTGGGATTGGTCCAGCGTTCCATATAGAAGATTGAACCTCTTCTCCGAGAGCTTTTGGACAGCGTCTTTCTCTTGCTCGACTCTTTCAATGCCCAAAGTAATTAAATAATAATTGCTTCTGCCTCTGCTTCACTCTGAACGTCAGAACAGATATTTTTATGATAGGAAGACTGCCTTCCTTCCAGGCTCTGAGTGTCCAAAGTCTGAGCCACGGCAGCTTCCTTTGTAGGATGGGAACTCTTGGGGTATCATCTCCCGGACCTGAAGGTTGGGTCACCCAACGTTCACCGTTGTTCAGACTTGGTTATGCTCCAGTTGTGTTGTTGTTGGGTGCCATCAAGGTGGCCTGGGTTTATGGTGACCCCGTACACCATGAAACAAAACACTGCTGGGTCCTGTGCCATCCCCACGATTGGTTATGGATTGGTCTCTTGTGACCCCCAGGGTTTTCATTGGCTCATTTTCAGAAGTAGGTTGCCAGGCCTTTCTTCCTAGTTTTTTTTTTTAATCTGGAAGCTCCCCTGAAACCTGTTCAGCATCATGACAACAGGCAAGCCTCTGCTGACAGATGGCTGGTGGCTGTGCGTGAGGTGCATTGGCCAGGAATCGAACCCGGGTCTCCTGCATGGAAGGTGGGAATTCTACCACCAAGTCACCCCTGCAGTCTGTAGTGGCTGCCTTCCAAAATTCATTTTCATAAAACTTTAATTTCTAAACCATCAATTTGCTAACCAAATCTGAGGCCACCCAATGTGTGTTTAAGTGTGCTGGGATGGGGGTGGGGGGTTGAAATTATGGCTATTTTCCTTCTTGATTTCTTTTCTGTTTTTGGTTTTTTTCTTTTACTGGTTTAGTCAAGTTTACCAGCTAACTTTGGCAATAAAAAAATAAAAAACTTTACGAATTTAGGCAGAAAAACAAAGCAAACGATAAAAGTAACAAAAGCCAATAAATAAATCCAGTGTTTGCAGAGGAAGAGAATAAAGCCTTAGTGGTCAGGTATCGTTTCAGCGTCTTAGCTCACGGCTGTTGCTTTTCTTTAGCGTCTCAGCTTCGTTAATCTTTAGAACGCGGCTTTTTATCCTTTGTTAAAATAATTTCAAAGGTGATATGGGAAATCACAGTGGAAAACAGCTAAGCTTATATGTAGGTGCCATTTATAAATTTAAGCACTGTTTTCGTTTATCACATTTTCATCTGAGAACAGAAGAACTCACGCTAGAAGGACCTCTGTTTAAATGGAAGCAGACGGAGCCCAGGAGTCCTGGGTGGTGCAGGCTTGCTTGGCTGCTCACCCAAAGGTTGGAGGGTGCAGTCCACTCGTTAGTGCCTCAGAAGAAAGGCCTGGCAATCTTTGGAAGGCTCAGCCATTGAAAGCCCAATGGAGCTCAGTTCTACTCTGACACACGTGGGGTTGCCATGAGTCAAAGTAGACTGCACGGCGACTGGCTTTTAGGAGTCCTTGGGTGGAGCAGACAGTTAAGAAACTTGGCCGCTAGTGAAAAAGTTGGAGGTTCTAGGCCCCCTACAGGCACCTCAGAAGAAAGGCCTGGCAGTCTGCTGAAAATCAGCCACTGAAAACCCTACGGAGCACAGTTCTGCGCTGACGTACATGGGGGCGCCGGGAGTCGTGGTCAACTCGATGGCAACTGGTTTTCGATGTGGTCCATCTGACTTTTCACGGGAGGTAGTTTCAGGAAGAAAACAAACAAAACCAAGCCCATTGCCGCCGAGTGGATTCCAACTCCTAGTGACCCTATAGGACACCATAGAGCTTCCCCACAGGGTTTCCAAGGAGCACCTGGTAGGTTTGAACTGCTGACCTTTTGGTTAGCAGCAGAGCTCTTAACCACTGTGCCACCAGGGCTCCTTCACAAAGAGATGCCCCTGAAATTCTTTGACACCTGCTTTGTCCCAAATATGGATTCATTCAGCTATTATATACAGAATGGGGTATTTGTTAAAATTTTTGTGCAGATAAACCTTCTTGATTAATTTTTTTGTTTCTTTTTTGCACTTTACGTCTGAAACGCTCTTCAGTTAGAGACGTCTTGGAGCCCTGGTGTCACAATGGTTAGGTACTCGACTGCTAACCAAAAAGTCGGCTATTTGAACCTGTCCAGCAGCACTGAGGAAGAAAAGCCTGGCAACCTGCTCCTGTAAAGACTACTGCCTAGGAAAAAACCCTGTGGTGCAGGTCTACTCTGTAACACATGGGGTCACTGTGAGTCGGAATTGACTGGACGGCACCCAACAAGAGTAACAACAGGTCTGTGTTCATATTTTGTGACTTTCTCCCTTATGTTGTTGGAAGGGGGGGTGGGTAAATTTCTGGGTAACCTTTGCTTCCCACAGAGTGGGTGCCTGATAAAAATTGACCCACATTTCTGAGCTGTGGGAAGAAGAGAGGAAGGTTCTAAAGTCCAGGGGGAATCCCTTGACCTTCAATAGCTGTTACTAAGGATGCTTTGCCAGACAGAAACCCAGCGAAAATCCTTCTAAAACAGAGCGTCCTACCATGTCTGTCCTGGGGCAGCGTCTACAGAAATGCTGAACCAGAAAAGTGAGATAAAAGACGCCCGCTTTGAAACCTGGGGTGGAAAGGGGGAGTGTGCTGTCACGTTACAGAGGTGGCAACTAGGGCCACATCACAATATGCGTATAAATTTTTGTACCAGAAGTTAACTTGAGCTGTAATCTTTCACCTAAAAGCACAATAAAAAGAAAAGTGCCCAACTGCCCACCTCCCCCTTTCCAAGGAGAGGGGAAAGACAGGCAAAGAGGACCACTTGATTTCTCAGTCGGACATGCAGCAGGCATTTTCTAGTCTTTGTAGAAATCAAACCCCTAGAAGCAGGGATTGTCAAGGGATCAACGTCTCTGACCACCACCAGCTGCCGGGGATTCGACTCCGACTCACGGGGACCCCATGTGTGTCAGGGTAGAACTGTGTTCCATGGCGTTTTCCAGGGCTGTGATCTTACAGAAGTAGGTTGCCAGGCCTTTGTTCTGAGGCACCTCTGGGTGGACTCGAACCTCCAACCTTTCAGTGAGCAGCTGAATGCATTAACTGCACCAGCCACGAAAAAAACAGTTGCCATGGAGTTGACTCCAACTCGTGGCGACCTAATGTGTGTCAGAGTAGAACTGTGCTTCATAGGGTTTTCAGTGGCTCATTTTTTGGAAGTAGGTTGCCAGGCCTTTCTTCCAAGGCACCTCTGGGTGGACTCGAACCTCGAAACTTTCAGTTAACTGCCAACTGTGTTCACTGTTTGCAGCATCTGGGGACACCCGTTGACCATTAGACTGAATGTAAATTAGGGTAGGCGTGCTCTCAGGTGAAGCCCCCCAGGTGAGGACTCTTGGGGTGATGAGACTGTCCTTTTGAAAGGAGCACGGTCACTCTGCCTGGATGGAGTGTCCGCCTAGCCGAGGGCGCCACCTGCTGGCCCCAGGTGGCATCTGCTGCTGTCCACTCGGTTTTCGTTCACAGCTGACAGGGTGGTGTCCGGGGCCGCCCTACCGGATGTGTGCGCACACCTGTGCACCTGCAGGTGAGGTGCAGTACCCTGTGGCCACCTGTGTCCTCCCTGGGGCCTGAGGAGCGTGCAAGGAGGACGTGCTCGCCACGTTGAGGTGGGTTTGGGGCCTGAGAGGTCTTTGATGATGCTGTGCTGGGTGGATAACGAAAGGGACGGAGAGAGAGAGGGGGAAACAGGGAGAGAGGGGGAGGAGAAAGAGAGGGAAGAGAAGGAGGAGGAAGAGGAGGGGAAGATACAGAGGGAAAGACAGACAGACAAAAAGAGAGACGCCCACACACAGAATGTGAGAGTGTGTGTGTGAGAAAGAGAATGAGAGACAGAGGGAGGGAAGGAGAGAGACAGACTGGGAAGATTTCAAAGAACCAACAGGAGCTTCCTTGCTCAGGGCTCAGGGTCCTTTCGAGCATGAGCTGTGTTGGTAATGGTACCCCCATCACACACCAGCCCCCCTGACCCCCTCTGACAGTTTAAATGCTTATTTTGGGTGCAGGGGCTCCCGGACACTGGGGGCAGCTTTGTTCCTCTGTGACTGGGGACCACAGGAACCTGGGGACCCTGACAAGTTGTCAGCGTGCCCCCCTCACCGCATTGGCCCTGCTCGGCAACAAGGACAGTTGGGGGTAGGGGTGCTGCTGTATCTGCATGGCCAGGGGGCTGGCTCCAGGTCCCGGGTGTCCAGCATTGGCCCAGATTCCTGATCCCAGGAAATGGAGGGATGCTGCGGGAGCGGGGGGGTGCAGAGAGTGGAGCTCTGGGGAGAGACTTGATGGGCCAGTTGCCTGGAAATGAGGCAAGACCCAGATTCCCATGGACCTCTAGGGAGGGAAGGAAACCACAAGTAGGCCGAGATCTGCTTCCTGGGGGTGGTGTCTAGGAGGCAGATTTGGGTCAGTTCAAACAGAAATAAAAACAACACAGACATGCCATGGTTTAGCGGATCCTCCAAAGTTTAAACAGAGAGTACACTCCTAAATGTACACCCAAGAGAAATGAAAACACACAATCACAGAAAAACTTGTCCACAAATGTTCACTGCAGCGCTATTTACAACAGCGAAAAAGTAGAAACAACCCAAGTGTCCACCAACAGTTGAAGGATAAACACCGTGGGGTCCATCCATGCGATGGAATATTACTTAGCCATAAAAAGAAACAACCCAAGCGTCCACCAACAGATGGAATTAATACTCAGCCATCAAGAGAAATGAAGTCCTGATGTATGCCACAGTGTGGGTGGACCTTGGACACACAATGCTGAGCCAAAGAAATCAGGCACAAAGGGTCACATGCTGTCCGATTGCGTCCATGTGAAATGTCAAGAAAAGGAAAATCTGTAGAGACAGAGACATCTTTGCTTTAGGAGATCTGCCCAGTGCAATACGTCGTTTGATTTGTTGACTGCTGCTTCCGTGTTCTTTGATTGTGGATCCTAGGAATATGAAATCACGGACAACTTCAGTATATTCTTGCAGAACGGTTAAGTTCACGTGCTTTGGGGTCAGAACCCAAGTTGGGATCCCGGGCTCTGTGAGCCGGGACAGGTCCCTGGAATTTCCCAGGCTTCGTTTCCCTAACCATAAAATGGAGATAACAGGACCCACGTCATGGGGTTGGTTTGTTCTATTGTCCCAGTTGCCATCGTGTCAGCCCAACTCATGGTGACCCCATGTGGGTCAGAGTAGAACTGTGCTCCATGGGGTTTTCAGTGGCTGATTTTTTGGAAGTAGGTCGGCAGGCCTTTCTTCTGAGGCACCTCTGTGTGGACTGGAAGCTCTAACCTTTTGGTTAGTACGTTGCTCCACCCACCGACTCCTCTTGATGCCTAGTAACTTCGTATGAATACAAACATACACTTATGTTTTTGTTGTTGTTAGGTGCCATCAAGTCGGTTCCAACTCATAGCAACCCTGTAGGACGGAGTAGAACTGCCCCATAGGGCTTCCAAGGAGTGGCTGGTGGATTCGAACTGCTGACCTTTTGGTTAGCAGTCATAGCTCTTAACCACTGTGCCACCAGGGCTCCACAAATATATGTATATATAAAATATAAACTACTTGCTTTAGGGTCCGCTGCAATTCATGGTGACCCCACACGTGTCAGAGTAGAGCTATGCTCCACAGCGTTTCCGTGGCTGGTTTTTAAGAAATAGATTGCCAGGCCTCTCTTCCGAGGCACCTCTGCGTGTACTTGAACCTCTAACCTTTCAGTTAGCAGTCGAGCATTTAACCCTTTGCACCACCCAGTGACTCCAGTCTGCTCAGTATTCCTGCTAAAACTTTCAGAAATGACCAAGGAGAAATTGTTAGGGTGGTTATTGTTGACATACACTTGGTGCTCGTATTGGTAGTTTGGAGAAAAACATTGAAGATCAAGGGTTAGCACATTTTGAAAAAAATGTTTGCACTGCCCTGGGACTCCTTCATAGGCTTGTAAAACCAATCAAACCAAACCTGTTGCCGTCGAGTCGATTCCAACTCATAGCAACCTTATAGGACAGAGTAGAACTGCCCTATAGGGTTTCCAAGGAGCGGCTGGTGGATCCAAACTGCCAACCTTTTGGTTAGCAGCCGAGATCTTAGCCACTGTGGTATCAGGGCTCCAAAAACTATGGACCACTTCACGAATTTGCGTGTCACCTTTGTGCAGGGACGTGCTAACCCTCTCTGTACGGACGTTGACTTGTGGTGAACGTGAGCCCAGTAACTTCACAACTACTTCATAAATGTTAGCTGTCATCACTGTTAAGATGGAAATGTTGCTGTTATGAAAAATGAAATAATAGAATAATAGGTTTGATGTCTTCTTCGTGTCTAAAGAGGTTATGTGGTGCTCAGTGGTTCCCCCACCCACCCAAAGATATGCCCACATCCTAATCCTTGGGACCTATGAATATTATCTTAGGCGGCAAAAGAGTGAACATTACGTTACAGGGAAAAAGATGTGATTAAGTTAAGGATTTTGAGATGGAGAGATTATTAGCTCGGCTGCTAACATAAAGGTCGGAGTCTCGAGCCCACCCAGAGGTACCTCAGAAGAAAGGTCAGGTGATCTCCTTTCAAAAAGTCATCTATTGAAAACCCTGTGGAACGCAGTTCTATTCTGACACACATCGAATCAATTCCAGCAGCACCTGGTTTTTGGTTTAGCAGGTCCCTGAGGAAAACCCTAAACCCTGTCCGTACAATGCCCAGAGTCCTGAGACGTTTGATTTTATTGTGAATATCTGCAGCTCAACTTGCCCGTGTCTTCATTACAGGAAATAAAAGTAGCGAGAGTTGGTCTCTGATTGGCAAATCGTTTGGAGCATCTACGCAAAAGGTGTAATTTGACAACATCTTCAAAAGAATGCGTGTGGGTATTATTCCCCGTTGGGGAGATGTAAATATTTATGTGCTAAGTTTAAGTGGTGGGGTAATTTCAGCACTGGTGTGGTCCAAGCAGGCTTTAGTGGTGTGGACTGTTAAGGAAATAGCAAACACATTTTTCTATAATTTATGTACATCAAGTCTGTTATCTGGGCTGCCATTCTGAGCCTCAAAAAATGAAAATATGAAATTAAGCCTCAGTCTCGCTCTCTTTTATTTCCCCTTGGCTGCAACATGGAGTCCCCGGGTGGTACAAAGAGTTAAACACTCGGCTGTTAGCTGGAAGCTTGAAGTTCGAGTACACCTCTGAAGTTCGAGGTGCCTCGGGAGAAAGGCCTGGCAATCTACTTCTGAAAAACCAGCCATTAAAAATCCTGTGGAGCACAGTTCTACGCTGACACACATGGGGCCGCCATGAGTCACAATCAACTCAATGGCAGGTGGTTTGGTTTTGGAGTCCCTGGGAGGTAAAAACAGTTAACTCCCTTGGCTGCTAACCAAAAGGTTGGAGGTTCAAGTCCACCCAGAGGTGCTTTGGAAGAAAGGCCTGGCAATCTACTTCTGAAAAACCAGCCACTGGAAATCCTATGGAGCACAGTTCTACTCTGACACACATGAAGTCACCTTGAGTCAGAATCAACTCAATGACAATCAGTTTGATTTTTGGGTCTGTCACACACACAGGCACCCCTCGTGCTCTCTGCTTTTCTTCTTCCACCCAGCCTTCTCCTTTTCTCTGGCCTCTGCTGAGAGATTAAAGGGAAAGAGGAAAAGGAAGTATCTTAGCCACCTGGTGCTGGGGTAACAGAAATACCGCAAGTGGATGGCTTTAACAAAGAGAAGTTTATTCTCTCATGGTCTAGTAGGTTACAAGTCCAAATTCATGGTGTCGGCTCCAGGGGGAGGCTATCTCTCTCTGTTAGCTCTCGGGGAAGGTCCTTGTCATCAATCTTCCCCTGGTCAGGGAGCTCCTCAGGTGCAGGGACCCTGGGCCTGAAGATGCGCTCTGCTCTTGGCTCTTCTTTCTTGCTGGGATGGATTGAGACAATAGCGACAACAACGGGCTCCAACAATCATGAAGACGGCACAGGACTGGGCAACATTTTGTTGTGTTGTACATAAGGTTGACACGAGTCAGAACCAACTTTATGGCAACTGACGACAACCATCCGTGGGATGTGGTATCTCATGGTTTTGATTTGCACTAACCTGATGGCTAAATGGAGCCCTGGTGGCACAGTGGTTAAGTGCTCGCTGCCAACCAAGAGGGTGGCAGTTCAAATCTACCAGCCGCTACTTGGAAACCCTATGGGGCATTTCTGCTTTGTCCTATAGGGTCACTATGAGTCAGAATTGACTCGATGGCAATGGGTTTGGCTTTTGTGGGGTTTTTTTTTTTGATGGCTGGACGTATTGCTTTTAAAATTGTCCTTTTTGCTGATTTTCTCTGCCAAGTAGACTGAAAAATTAGTGCTTCTTAGGAAAATGTTTCAATATACTTTAGTCATAGCCTCATCCATACTTGACACTCTATTGCACATCTATTTGTGAACTAGAGTCCCTGGTGGTGCAGACTGATAAAGAAAAGGTGAGAGGTTCGAGTCCACCCAAAAGTGCCTTGGAAGAAAGGCCTGGAGATCTTCTTCCGAAAATCCAGCCATTGAGAACTGTGGAGCACAGTTCTACCCTGAGACACATGGAGGCGCCAGGAGTCAGGGCTGACTCCAGGGGAACTGGTATTTGTTAATTGCTGGTCTCTGGACCTAAGTTGTAACAGGTATTCTCTCTGCTTTGTTCACCACGAAGTCCTCAGCTGCAGGACAGCCCCAGGTCCCGAGAAGGCCCTCAACAAATATGTATGGAATGGGATAATGAATGGATGCCCTGATTTAAACCTTCAACGGTTATTCCATTTGTAAAGAAAACACAACTCTTAATATAAAAAAACAAGGCGCTGCTTACCCTGGTAGCGTGGTGGTTAAGAGCTACAGCTGCTCACCAGAAGGCCGGCAGTCTGAATCCACCAGCTGTACTTTGGAAACTGTATGGGGAAGTTCCACTCTGTCCTAAAGGGTCGCTATGAGTCAGAATCAACTCGACAGCAACGGGTTTGGTTTTACAGTTTATTTATTTTGTGTGTGTGTGTGCGCGTGTGTGCATAGACACGTATCGTCAGCGTGTCGTAGCCGTGTGCCCTCTAGCCGATTCTGACTCCGAGTGGTCCTGCGTGACAGAGCAGAACTGCCCCGTAGGGTTTTCGAGGCCGTAATCTTTACAGGAACAGATAACCATGTCTCTCTCTCCAAGAGCCACTGTGTGGGTTTCAACCTCCAACCTTTCGGTCGGCGGGCGAGCGCTTAACTGTTTGTGCCACCAGGGCTCCTTATCTTTACTAAGCTGTTTTTCTCAGGATCAGGTCCAAAGCAGATCACTGGAGATGTTTGATTTCTAATTTGTGATGAAAAGCTAAGAATGTTGCATTGTTTCCCTCATGGTTTCTTTTGTTGGCTTGTTGGGGACGCATTTTAAACCAGAATTTTTTTTCATACTTACCAGTAATACACTGCTTAAAAAAAAAAATGTGGTGAAATATGTCTAACAAAACATTTACCATTTGTTGATGTACAATTCAGCCACAATAATTATATCCCCCGTTTTGTGTAAGTATAACCGCTATGCTATATTGTCATCCCCACTATTCATTTCTAAAGCTTTTCAACATGCCAAACAGAAGCCTAGTACCCCACATTCTACCTCTTTGTTGTTGTTGTTGTCGAAAATATACACAGGAAAACATACCAACCCAACCAGCTATCATTACGGAATGTTTTGATCAAAGATTCTAAAGAAGAACCCTGATCAAAAGGGGAAAACGTGGAATAGAATTTTAATTTTCATTGAATCCATAGCCTGCTTTTTACTGTTGTTGTGTGCTGTTCCGTTGATTCGGACTCATGGTGACCCTACGGGACAGAGTTACCATGGCTGTAATCTTTACGGAAGTAGACTGCCACGTCTTTTTTTCATGGAACAGCTGGTGGGCTCTAACTGCAGACCTTTCAGCTAGCAACCCAACATTTAACCACTGCACCACAAAAGCTCCTTTGCTTTTTTTCTACCTGCCTTTTAAAATGTTCGATACAGCAGCAGGTGGCTAACTTGGTCATCTGCAAAAAAAAAAAACACACCCTGCTAAGGCCAGTTTTCCAACGGGCCAGCAGCCGATGGAAACCAGCAGAGAGGTTGAGTTGAAAAACATAAATCTTCAGAGTTATATGCTTTCTCACTAATATAACCAACCCAAGTGTAGCCAGTCACATCAAAAGTGCCTTGTAAAGCAGCCATTCAAAGTACAATAATTGGTCTCTGTTTGCCTGGAGCAGCAGAGAAAGAAGAGTTAGGAATTGGAGGAGGAAATGCAATGTGTGGCCAATTGCCTCCATGAACAACTTCTCCTTTGCCATGAGATCAGAGGAACTGAGTAGTACCTGGCTACCATTACTGACCGTTTTGATCAAGGATTCTGTAGAAGAATCAAAAGACCAAAAGGGGGGGAAATGCAAAACAGAATGTCAAAATGCTCATGGACTCCGGACCTTCTGGAGCCAGGGAGGCTGGATGAATCCCTGAAACTATTACCCTGAGATAATCTTGAAACTTTAAACCAAAAATATTCCCTGAAGCCTTCTTAAAAACAAACAATAATTTAGCTTAATTAGTACAGAACGCCTTGAGCATTGTGGTCTTTCAAGATCTATCTATACGGTATTCAATTGACAACAGCAACTCAAAAGAGTGGACAGGAAACTTAGGGGGCAGGGAGATTATGTTAATGTGGGAGGGATAATTTGTGAAAGGAGTGTGAGAACGGTTCCACCACTAGAAGAATGTAATCAATGTTACTGAATTGTACATGTGGAAACTTGAAACTGTGTGTCTTCGTCTGTGTAGACTTTCAACCACAACCAACAAAAAGTGCCTTTTGATACCAGCAGACACCTTCTTGGTGTGGAAGGTAGCAACCTCTCTCCCACTCTTTTCCAGTTTATCAAAACATTTTAGGAAGCTAAATCTCTAGTCGGCTGTGGCTTTAAATATTTAATTAGTCAGTGCTCCGGGCCAACAGGAGAATCTGAGACACAGGAGGAAATTCAAAAGAAAACGTGATCTCTGCTCTGTTTTCTCATAAATATTTTCTCAGGGGCAGGAGATGTTCTTTTTTATATCAAAAATATAAAGAAGCTCTTGACCTCACATTAGCCGAGTAAAACATTATGGATATTTCCATTATATTAAAAATGCAAACTTTCAAGGGACCCCAGATTGGGGAGGGAAGGGGGGTGGTGGTTTAGCTTGCCTCTGGCCAGGCTGGTTGATCATGGATTAGATTTTGTTTTAAATTTTTACAATAATATATGAACTAAGTGGTAGAAGCCCATCTTCAGCACCTGCTTCAAGGCACTGGTGGAGGGTAGCGTTAGCTGGCTCACTTGTATCCAGCAGTAAAGAAAACCATTAATTAGGGTACCTCACCAAGCAGCGCAGCTCATAAACAGGAGATGTCACATAGCTTCCCCGTTGAATTTTGGGTGTTGCCTTTCAAGGATGAAAAGGTGGGGAGACCCTTGGGCAGAGACCAGACATATATTTAAATGACTGAAAAATCTCCCTAAGGAGATTTTTGGCACGATGGTTAAGCTGCTAATCGAAAGGTCAGAATTTTGAACCCGCCAGCTGCGCAGACGGAGAAAGACCTGATGATCTGCTCTCATAAAAGATGACAGTCTAGAAAACCCTGTGGGGCAGTTCTGTTCTGTCCTACAGAGTCGCTAGGAGCCTGAACCGACGCAAAGGTACACAGCAAGAGCAAGAAGCAAGTCCTACGGTGTTTTCAGTGGCCTCGTATGAACGCAAACGCTGGACAACGAAGAAGGAAGACCGAAGAAGGCTTGATGCCTTTGAATCATGGTGTTGGTGAAGGATATTGAATACACCATGGACTGCCAGGAGAATGAACAAATCTGTCTTGGAAGAACTACTGCCAGAATGCTCCTTGGAAGCAAGGATGGCGAGACTGCGTCTTACACACTTTGGACATGGTGTCAGGAGGGACCAGTCCCTGCAGAAAGACATCATACTTGGTAAATTAGAAGGTCAGAGAAAAAGAAGGAGACCCTCAATGAGATGGATTGACACAGTGGCTGCAACAATGGGCTCAAACATAACAACGATTGTAAGGATGGTGCAGGACCGGGCAGTGTTTCCTTCTGTGGTACATGGGGTCGCTATGAGTCGGAACCGGCTTGATGGCACCTGACCGTAACAAGAAGCCCTGTGTCTGCTCCCTTCCTGGACCACGGGACTATTCTTTCCCTGAGTCACTTCACCTTCCAGGCAGGGCAAACCGCTTTCCACCAGGACCGTGCACTGTCCATCAAAGGAGCAACGTCCTTCCTCTTTTGGGCCACGGTTCCCTTTTCCTGCTGCGGATAGGGTGAGATCTGCTTCCAGAAAACCTGTGAGTTATTCTCGTCCATTATGTTTGTGGTCAAAACCCAAAAAAGCCAAACCTGCTGCCGTTGAGCCAATTCCAACTCATAGTGACCCTATAGGACAGAGTAGAGCTGCCCCATAGAGTTTCCAAGGAGCGCCATAGCACTTAACCACCATGCCGCCAGGGTTTTCATTTGTGGTCAAGAAATTAACAAATATAGGTAGAAAGACAGGACGATAAAAAGACAGAATAAAAGGATAGAAAGAGAAAGAAAGGAAGGAAGGGAGGAAAGAAGATAGGAGGGAGGGAGGAGGGAAGGGAGGAAAGAAAGAAATACAGAAAAGGAAGGAAGGAGGAAGGAAAGAGAAAGAAAGGAGGGAAGAAGGAAGGAAGGAAGAGGTTAAAATTAATATGAATTATAGGCCACAAGTCTCAGAGGAATTAAATGTGACTTATTGGAAGGACCCTTGATCCGGGTACATGTGTAAAAATTCAAAGAACTGGGCTAATACTCTCCATGGTAAGAGAGGGGAGCACGTGTTGGGAATATGTACATTCCAAGACAAAGGAACCAGGGTGTCGGAGCAAAAATCTCCTTTCTGGGTTGTTCTGAGATTCCATCTCTTCTTGGGGGTAACAGGCTCCCTGAGATGCCCCCATGTTACTGACAAGCTCGTCCTGGGCGATTGAGTTCAAACCAGTTGCTGTCCGGCTTATGAGGACCCCGTGTGTGTCAGAGCAGAGCTGGGCTCCACAAGGTTTTCAATGGCTGATTTTTTTCAGAAGTAGATTGCCAGGCATTTCTTCTGAGGTACCTCTGGGTGGGTTCAAACCACCAGCCTTTTGGCCTGGAGCACATTAGTCACTTCATGAAAGGAACTATAAGGCAGCCATCTGTTTAGAAAGATCTGGCCATCCGGCCATCCGTTTGGCACTCTGAAGCACCCTGGAATAAGCCCTTCACGTGGCTGTGATGAGCACTGCTGAGTTATGCTGGAGTCTGAGGGTTTGCGTGTCCCTTTCTGATGAAACTCTAACCCGAAAGCTATTATGAGGCTGGATGCGTCTTGAATGTTATCATCGTCCAGGGACAGCTCCTTCACGGTCATGTCTGTGGTAATTCACGGCTGCCTGTGTCCAGTCCCAAGGGAACTGAGACGTCCTTCTCTCTCTGGGTGGGCCTCACCCACTTCGCAGCACAGTCGCTTTGTGGTAGGGCATTTTTCGCTGCTTAAGAATAAAGTGTCCGTCGCTAAAATGATAGTCCTCCAGTTTTACTCATTTAAAAACACTTCACGATAATAATTACTTTTTTTGTTTGTTTGTTTTTGGGCCAATCACCCCAATTTCTGGAAAGATGAGATGGCACCATTGAATAATAACGACAGACAGCCCTGGGGGACAGCACAGTAGGGATGATTGTAGCATAACCAAAAAAAGAAAATCAAAACTTCTTGTCACGTTGACTCTGGCTCCTGGCGCCGCTGTGCTGTCAGAACAGACCTGTGCTCCGTGGGGTTTTCAGTGGCTGAATTTCTGGAAGTGGGTCAGCAGACCCTTCTTCCGAGGCACGTGTGAGCGGACTTGAACCACCAGTCTTTCCGTTAGCAGCTGAAAGTGTTAACGGTTTGCACCACCTGGAGACTCCAAACCAGCTGCTGTGGCGACAACTCTGACTTATGGGGCCCCCATGTGTGTCAGGGCAAAACTGTCCTCCGTAGGGTTTTCAATGGCTGATTTTTCAGAGGTAGGTTGCCAGGCCTTTCTTTCGTAGTGCCTCTGGGTGAATTTGAACTCCTGCCTCTTGGGGTCACTCCGAGACCCCAGAGTGGGCTCAGGACTCCTCTGTGGGGCATATCTAAGCTGCCCAGGTCATTTATGGAAGCCCCCCCACTCACCAAACATCTTCGCACTCCCACCCCACCCTCTTCTCTCTGCTTAGCCAGCAGCTCCACCATCTACAGCTGCTTCCTGACACAGGGGCCCTTGTTCTGGGTTTACAAAGTAAGGAGTAGGAGTCTTTTTCCATGTGGGGATCCCGCCAGCCAAGTGCCTAGCCAACTTCAGGACACCATTGTAAATAGTCATTCTGAAGTCTCTTTTAAACCAAACAACAGTCTAGCTTAACTAGCAAAGCAAGTCTGCCTTGAGCGTTGTGCTCTTTCAAGAACTATCTCTACGGGATCAAATTGACAACAGCTACTACAAAGATCAAATAGGAAACTTAGGGGGCAGTGAGTCTATGTTCCTGGGGGAGGAACAATTCAGTAAAGGAGGGTGAGAAGAGCTGTACACTCAAAGAATGCAATTAATGTCACTGCATTGTACATGCAGAAATTGTTGAATTGGTGTATGTTTTGCTGTGTATACTCTCGACAACACATGGACGGACGGACGGACGGACGGATGGATAGATTAGATAGATGGATGTTGTTAGATACTGTTGAGTTGGTTCTGACTCATAACGACCCTATACACAACGAAATGAAACATTGCCTGGTCCTTCACCATCCTCACAATCGTTGCTATACTTGAGCCCATCATTGTAACCGCTCTGTCTACTCATCTCATTGAAGGTCTTCGTCTCTTTTGCTGACCCTCTACTTTACCAGGCATGATCTCCTCCTCCAGGGACTGGTCCCTCCCAACAACATGTCCAAAGTGTGTAAGACAAAGCCTTGCCACCCTCGCTTCTAAGGAGCACTCTGGCTATACTTCTTCCGAGACAGATTTGTTCATTTTTCTGGCAGTTGAAAGTACATTCAATATTCTTCACCAACACCACAATTCGAAGGTGTCAATTCTTCTTCTATCTTCCTTACTCATTGTCCAGCTTTCACATGCATATGATGCGATTGAAAATACCATGGCTTGGGTCAGGCGCACCTTAGTCTTCAAGGTGACGTCTTTGCTCTCAACACTTTAAAGAGGTCCTTTGCAGCAGATTTACCCAATGCAATGCGTCTTTTCATTTCTTGACTGCTGCTTCCATGGCTGTTGATTGTGAATCCAAGTAAAAAGAAATTCTTGATAACCTCAATCTTTTCTCCATTTATCGTGATGCTCCTTATTGGCCCACTTGTGAGATAGATAATTTAAAAACAAAACAAAGTCATTAGAATCCTTGGTCATTTACATCCTGTCCTCAAATGCACAAGTCATTCCTTCCTCTTCCCTGAACCCTCGCTTTCCCTGCCCTTTGCTCTGACCTCAGTGGCGAGGGGCTGTGTGTGTTGCATATGGGGCTGGCCTGAGATGTCCCTCTATAAGCAGGGGCCAGAAGGCTTTGTGTGTGTCCTTGGAGCCAGGCATTAAGGGGCTGAGGCTGGAGCTGGCAGCTGATGAGAGGATGATGGAGGTGTGTTGGGCATCCCATGTCTGCCCCAGGATCTGTGTGTTCCTGCCCTGGCTCTCCTGGAGCTGTCCTTTGCCCTCCCCACCCCGGGTGAGCAATGGGGTGCATTTGGCTCTTTCTGGTTCCTTGCGTATCCCCCCACCAAGCGCTGAGACAGAACATCACTTGTATGAGAAGACTCCACGCTCCCAGGTGGTGAGTTCTTTTCCCTACTGATGTCTGTGGAGGAGACAAAAATACCAAGAGTTGTCAGATCAGGAGATGATAAGGATTTCCCTCTGAGTCAGAATCGAATCGATGGCAATGGGGGTTTATGGGCTAGCATGCCATCAACCTGGGCACGCAGACCTCTCTGGTACATCTGAGCGTAAAGCCTTGCTTAGCGTTTTTTTTTTTTTTGGTTTAGTCCTTTAGTCACTTTGAGGACTAAGGTGTACCTGACCCAAGTCATGGTGTTTTCAATTGCCTCTTATGCATGCGAAAGCTGGACAATGAATAAGGAAGACTGAAGAAGAACTGACGCTTTTGAATTGTGATGTTGGCAAAGAATGTTGAATACACCATGGACTGCCAGAAGAATGAACAAATCTGTCTCGGAAGTAGTACAGCCAGAGTGCTCCTTGAAACCGAGGATGGCAAGACTACGTTTCACATACTGTGGACATGTTATCAGGAGGAGGACGTAACACTCGGTGGAGGGTCAGCAAAAAAGAGGAAGACCGTCAATGAGATGGACTGACACAGTGGCTGCGACAATGCGCTCAAGCATAACAACGATTGTGAGGATGGCGCAGGACCAGGCAGTGTTTCGTTCTGTTGTGCTTGGGGGTCGCTAGCAACAACAGTCCTCTCTGATAGTTAACAACTGATTCAGTAGGTCATATTGGAGCCCTTATTCCTTGTTCTAGAATTTGACCTAACTGGAGCAGGACTCACAAGGACACATCAACTGGGCCCTGAGGTATAAAGACGCTAGCTAGGATAATCTTGGAAAATATCTTTTAGGGTACCTTTTACATAAGCCAATCAAACAGAACACAAAAGGCATTCCAGGCTTCTCTTTTTCTATTAGCATGTAGTGAATAGAAATTTGCTGGACCGGTGAAGACCCTCCTGACTGTCATTACTGAGTCCCGCACCAATGATGGTTAAGAACGACAATTCAAAATGTAGGATGACAGTTTCCAGCCAATCTGTGAAAAGGTGAAGCTTTCAGTGGTTTTGCCCATTTGTAATGTTAATAGATACAGATGACTCTAACCTTCTCTGGACTGGGGCAGACGTGGCTGTGGCAGCGTGCTTGTCCGGTTTCCCGCTTTTGCCCTTTGGAATATATGCCGGATAAAACTTTGTTTGCTTTAGTAAATTGTGTGATGTTTTTTCTCCTACAACACAACTAGTCTTTTGTTTGTTTTCTTGTGGAAAGTGCGTTTGTAAGGAATCTCATTTGTCATTTCAACAGTCTTCACATGCACAGTGCAGTGTCATTAACTATGTTCATCACCCACTACCGTTTTCAAATTTTCCCGTCACCCTTAACAGCAGCTTAGTGGCTCCGCCTCTCCTCCTCCTTCCCACCCACCCCGTTGCCATCCAGTCAACTCCCACTCAGGCTGACCCCATGTGTTAAAGGTTAACCGTCCCGTAGGAATTTCTTGGCCGTAATCTTCACGAAAGCAGATCACCAGGTGTTTCTTCTGCCACGCGGCTGGCTGGGTTCAAACCGCCGACCTTTAGATCTGTCGTTGCTGTTGGTCAGTTGCCGTGGAGTTGATTCCAACTCAAGGTGAGCCCACGTGTGACAAATAGAGCTGTGCTCCAGAGGGCTTTCTTGGCAATAACCTTTATAGAAGCAGATCACGAGAACTCTCTTCTGTGGTGCCACTGGGTGGGTTCGAACAGCCAGCCTTTAGGTCAGTAGTCAGCTGCAAAGCGTTTTAGCCACCCAGTGACCTTCACACCCCAGTAGAACTTCGATCTCTATCTACTTGCCTATTCTAGGTGTTTCATATAAGTGAGATGAGACGATACTTCTGTCCTTTTGTGACTGAACATTCCACGTTTTTTGAGTGAGCCTGACTCGGGAACTCAGCCTTCTTTCCCTCTCATCTAAGCCTCTCCTGCCTGCCCTCGTCCTGGGTGGCCTGGTCCTACAGGGCCTCTTCCGAGCTGTTCTTAGGAAGTCCCAAAACAGCTAAGTGCTCGACCACGGGTGACAGATGTTCCCGGCGAGCCTCCCACAGGGCCCGGCTCCACACACGGACATCAGACCTCCGTTCCCAGGTGCCTCCAGGGGAAGTCCCCTGCCGGGCTACACCTGAGGTGCTGTCTTGGGATATTATGTTTTTGTTGTTGTCATCAGTAGCTATCGAGTCTCCTCCGACTCATGGCGACCACGGGCGAAACAGAACAAAATATTGCCAGGCCCCGCGCCATTTCGTAATCTTTGGTACGCTGAGTCCAATGTTGAGGCCATTGTGTCAATCCATCTCCTGGACGGTTTCCCTCGTTTTTGCTGACCCTCTACTTCATCAAACATGACATCCTCTTCTAAGGATTGGCCTTCCCCAGTGACTTAAATCAGGCTCCACCCCATCTGCAGAGTAGGAAAACGACAAAAACAAACCCATTGCCACTGAGCCGATTCTGACTCACAGTGACCCTAGAGGACAGAATAGAACTGCCCCACAGGGTTTCCAAGGAGCGCCTGATGCATTCAAACAGCCGACCTTTTGGTTAGCAGCTGAGCTCTTAACCACTGCGCCACCAGGGCTTCCTCTGCAGGGTAGAAGACCTAGAATTTCCCTGCGGGGACTCTTGTTCCTTTTAAACTCACACTAGAGGCGGTGTTTCTGATCAGCGTTAAGCCCACAGAGCAGGTTCCTGCTGCCCCCGAGCAGGGCTGAATCGGGAGGAGGCAGGCCTGTCAGAGTGGAGCTGGGCTCCACAGGTTTCCAACGGCTGAATTTTCGGAAGCAGATCACCAGGTCCTTCTTCTGAGTCCCCCCTGGTGGACTTGAACTTTTCAGTTAGCAACCATGCGTGTTAACTGTTTGCACCACACAGGAATGTGTTTGCCACTGCAAAGCCATTCGACTGTGTGGATCATAACAAATTATGGGTAACGTTGTGAAGAATGGGAATTCCAGAACACTTAATGGTGCACATGAGGAACCTGTACATAGATCAGGAGGCAGTTGTTCGGACAGAACAAGGGGATACTGAGTGGTTTAAAGTCAGGAAAGGTGTGTGTCAGGGTTGTATTCTTTCACCATACCTATTTCAATCTGTACGCTGAGCAAACAGTATGAGTAGCTGGACTGTATGAAGAAGAACAGGGCATCAGGATGGGAGGAAGACTCATTAATAACCTGCTTTATGCAGATGACACAACCTTGCTTGCTGAAAGTGAAGAGGACTTGAAGCACTTACTGATGAAGATGAAAGACCACAGCCTTCAGTATGGATTACACCTCAACATAAAGAAAACAAAAATCCTCACAACTGGACCAATGAGCAACATCATGATAAACGGAGAAAAGATTCAAGTTGTCAAAAATTTCATTTTACTTGGATCCACAATCTACAGCCATGGAAGCAGCAGTCAAGGAATCAAAACACAGATTGCATTGGGCAAATCTGCTGCAAAGGACCTCTTTAAAGTGTCGAAGAGCAAAGATGTCACCCTGAAGACTAAGGTGCACCTGACCCAAGTCATGGTATTTTCAATCGCATCATATGCATGTGAAAGCTGGACAATGAATAAGGAAGACGGAAGAAGAGTTGACGCCTTTGAATTGTGGTGTTGGCGAAGAATATTGAATATACCATGGACTGCCAAAAGAACGAACAAATCCGTCTTGGAAGAAGCACAACCAGAATGCTCTTTAGAGGCAAGGATGGCAAGACTTCATCTCACATACTTTGGACATGTGATCAGGAGGGACCAGTCCCTGGAGAAGGACTTCATGCTTGGAAAAGTAGAGGATAAGAGAAAAAGAGGAAGACCCTCAACGAGATGGACTAACACAGTGACTGCAACAATGGGCTCAGACATAGCAAGGATTGTGATGATGGCGCAGGACCGGGCAGTGTTTTGTTCTGCTGTATGTGGGGTCACTCTGCATTGGAATCAACAAGGTGGCACCTAACAACAACATATATACATGTATTCTTGTGTTAAGTAGAGAGAGAGAATGAGCCCTGGTGGTGTAATAGTTAAGTGGTGCTAGGGTGCTAACTGAAAGGTTGGTCCTTCCAACCTAACAGCCACTGTGTGGGAGAAAGTCTTGGTTATCTGCTTCCAAAAAGATTACAGCCTTGAACTCTAACTCACACACACACACACACAAAAAAAAAAAAAAAAAAAAAACAGAAATACTGGCCTGACAGAATCTGGAGAAACCCGGAGCGTATGGCCCCCATACACCTTTTTAGCTCAGTAATGAATTCACTCCTGAGGTTCACCCTTCAGCCAAACATTAGACAGGCCCATAAAACAAAATGAGACTAAAGGGGCACAGCAGCCCAGGGGCAAAGACAAGAAGCCAGGATGGGACGGGAAAGCTGGTAATAGGGAGCCCAAGGTCAAGAAAGGAGAGTGTTGACTTGTCGTGGGGTTGTTAACCAATGTCACAAAACAATATGTATTCTAACAGTTTACTGAGAATCTATTTTGCTCTGTAAACCTTCATCTAGTGTACAATAAAAAGAAAAGATTTACAGCCTTGGAAACCCTATGGGGCATCTGCTCTGTCATATAGGATCACTATGAGTCAGTGTCAACTAGATGGCACAAGACAACAACACATATCTATACCTCAAGAAGCCTAATGGGTATGTGTGCCTTATTGGGTTATATTGGTTGCCAAACAGACGCGTTATATGGAGGGTCTTAGTCATCTACTGCTGCTGTAACAGAAATACCACAAGTGGATGGCTTTAACAAACAGAAGTTTATTCTCTCACAGTCTAGTAGTTTACAAGTCCAAATTCAGGGCATCAGCTCCAGGGGAAGACTTTCTGTCTCTGTCAGGTTTGGAGGAAGGTCCTTGTCATCAGTCTTCCCTTGGTCTAGGAGCTTCTCAGCACAGGGACCCCAGGTCCAAAGGACGCGCTATTCTCCTGACGCTTGTTTCTTGGTGGTAGGAGGTCCCCCTGTCTCTTTGCTCACTTCTCCCTTTTATATCTCAAAAGAGAATGACTCAAGACACAACCTAATCTTGTAGATTGAGTCCTGCCTCATTAACACAACTGCCACTAGTCCTGCCTCCTTAACATCATAGAGGTAGGATTTACAATACACAGGAAAATCACATCAGATGACGAAATGGCAGACGACCACACAATCCTGGGAATCATGGCCTAGCCAAGTTGACACACACTTTGGGGGGACACAATTCAATCCATAACATAGAACATGAAGAATGCACAATTTTTTGTAACAAGAGAGTCCAAATGTCTTCCAGATGCTGGATGATTCATCCTGGTGTGACTCTCTGTTTTGGGTTTTTTAATGAAAAATATTAATTTCCCTTTAGAAAATCACACTGAAAGCTTGGGTGGGTTGTTTTCATCAGCAGTGAGTAAACACCGACTTTGCTTAAATTCATCTTTAAAGGCATTCATTGGTTCAGACTTTTTGAACCTTCTAAGACGGGAGGGAAGCCATTGAAATGGTTCAAGAAGAGATAGCTTTGGGCAGGGAAAAGGATTTTTCAGGGGAATACGAACTCTGGCTTGAGTGGCAGTGTTCTTCATGAGTAATGATTAACATGTGTTCTTGAATGCCTTTCTGCCCGCTGGAAACATTCAAAGAGTTGATGCTTTTGTCCCAGGAGATGGTGAAACCCTGTTTTAATACAAATGTTGAAGAACAGACTACAAGGCCCTGTAAGGGATTTCATGGGGAGGTTGGCTACATGATCCTTTAAAAAATCATAAAGACTTTAGGGCCATTGTAGAGAAGCATTTCTCTACCCAATTTCAGAAGAAATTCAGCTGCAATGCTCCTTAGAAGCGAGGACGCTGAGACCTCGGCTCATCTACTTTGGACCCGTCATCAAGAAAGACCAATTGCTAGAAAAAGACATCATGGTTGATAAAGTAGAGGGTCAGTGGAAATGAGGGAAACCCTCCATGAGATGGACTGACACAGCGGCCTCAACGATGGACTCCAGTTTACCAATGATCAAGATGGCGCAGGACCGGGCATCATTTCATTCTGCTACAGGTAAGGTCACTGTGATTCGGAGCCAAGTCAATGGCAACTAACATCAACAACAGAATGCTCTCAAAGAAGAATACTGAATATACCAGGGCCTGTCAGAAAAATGAACTAATCAGTCTTAGAAAAAATTATACGACCAGAATGCTCCTTAGAAGTGAGGATGGCAAGACTTTGTCTCGCTTACTTTGGACTTATCAGGAAAGACCAAGTGCTAGAAAAGGATATCGTGGTTGGTAAAACAGAGGGTCAGCAAAGACGAGGGAAGACCTCCATGAGATGGATTGACTCAGTAGCCCCAACGATGGACTCCAACATACCAACGATCATGAAGATGGCACAGAACTGGGCAACGTTTTGACTCTGTTGTACATAAAGAGCCGTGAGTCTGAGCAGACTTGATGGCTACTAACAACAAGAACAAATTCCACAAAATTTCCACTCACTTTGGACATGTCATCAGGAAAGGCCAATCACTAGAAAAGCACATCACGTTTGGTAAAGTAGAAAGAGGGAAAGCCTCCGTGAGATGGATTGACACGGTAGCCACAATGGACTCAAACATGCCAATGACCATGAAGATGGTGCAGGACGGGGCGATGCTTTGTTCTGTTGCCCCTGGGGTCACCATGAGTCGGAGCTGAGTCCACAGCAACCAACAACAGAGAGTGGAATATAAGGTCCACTGGTCGTTTGGGGGCTGCCTGGTGTCTCACACCCTTCCTAGACCTGAAACATTCCGCCACCTGTAAACGTGACCCTGCCCGTTCCCCAGCCTCCCTTGGAGCCAGGGTGAGGTCCTGATACCTGGGATCCTGGGCCAGATGCACCTGCCCCAGGCTTCCCACGGAGTTCTCAGAGCTAGGTGATGTGAGAAGGAACTCTGGTGACGTGGCTTGGGCAGTGAGACAGAGGGCCCGCGGAGAGAGTGGACCTGGTGGCGTGGATAGGGATGGGTTTTGTGGTTTGATGTTGGGGGATGTTCTCGGCAGCACAGCCCCAAGCTGAACCTTTGATCATATTGGTTTTCTGTTGATACGTAGGAAATTACTACCAATTTAGCAGCAGAGGCAGGTTCCCATTAAGCAAGGTATGTGCTGGCTTACAGTAAGCAAGGTGTGAACGGGCTTAACTGTGTTTAGTTACTAATCTGTAGTGAAAACCAGGTGAAACTGTGCACTATGGATTAGTAGGTAAACACGGTTAAGCCCGTGCGTACTTGCTTATTGGGTAATCCATCCCTGTTTAACAGCTTAAAAGAGCACACCTTTATTTTTTTTAATAAAATATTTTATTTTTAATATAGTCTCTTGCAATGAAATTTTAAAATGTTTTGCTTTTTTCTTTTCTTTTTTGCTCCCTTTCTTTTTTGATTTTTCTATGGATGAAGGTTTATAGAACAAACTAGCTCTTCATTAAACAGTTAGTACACATATTGTTCTGTGACATTGGTTACCAACCCCATGACATGTCAACACTCTCCCTTCTCAACCTTGGGTTCCCCATTACCAGCTTCCTGTCCCCTCCTGCCTTCTCATCCTCAGCCCTGGGTTGCTGTGCCCCTTTAGTCTCTCTGTTTTATGGGCCTGTCTACTCTTTGGCTGAAGGGTGAACCTCAGGTGTGACTTCATTACTGAGTTAAAAGCTTGTCTGGGGGCAATACTCTTGGGGTTTCTCCAGTCTCTGTCAGGCCAGCAAGTCTGTTTTTTTTTGTGTGTGTGTGTGTGAGTTAGAATTTTGTTCTACATTTTTCTCCAGCTCTGTCTGGGACTCTCTGTTGTGATCCCTGTCAGAGCAGTCAGCGGTGGTATCTGGGCACCATCTAGCTGTACTGGACTCAGTCTGGTGGAGACCATGGTAGATGTGGCCCATTAGTCCTTTGGACTCATCTTTCCCTTATACCCTTAGTTTTCTTCATTCTTCCTTGCTCCCAAAGGGGTGAGACCAGTGGAGTACCTTAGATGGCCGCTCACAGGCTTTTAAGACCCCAGACACTACTCACCCAAGTAGAATGTAGAACATTTTCTTTATAAACTATGTTATGCCAATTGAGCCGGATGTTCCCTGAAACCATGGTCCCCACATTGGCTGTAGTTTTTAATGGGAGGAGATTGCCAGGCCTTTCTTCCATGGCACTGTTGGGTGGACTCAACCTGCCAACCTTTTGGTTGCCAGCTGGTTGCAAACCGCTCCTGCCACCCAGGGACCTTCTGGAAAAGTCATAGCTAACAACCTTTCTGGACCGCAAGTGAGCCTCAGGATGTAAAATCAAAGCCAAATGAGCACAGTGGCTGACCTTTGCCTCATAGCCTGTGTCGTGGAAAATGGGGGATGTTTTTCCTCCTCATCATTTCCACCCAGGGGCTTTTAAACATGAAAAAATTAGGGTTCTAGGTGGAAAACATTTCCTATGACTTCAGACTGAATTTTTTTTTTTTTTGCTCTGTATACTCTCTTTACATTAAGGAAAAACCAATATTTTAGATATCATTAAAAATATTTCGGACCCTCTTACAAGTTTCATTTTGTCAATCATAATTTTCTAAAAGCAGTTGGCACTCTTTTAGCCCTTGATGAAGACAAAGGGTTTCCTACCGAAAGGAAGTGCTGACAATAATTAACAGAGTTCCACGGGTTTTTTTTTTTTTCCCCTCAAAACTTTCCTACCCTAGTTTATTTAAAGCACAAATAAGCATTTCTCTTTCTGTTATGGCAAATGGTTGAAATAATGCTGAATACGAATCACTGACTACTGCAAGGGGTTTAAATACGAAACAAGGTTATTTGTGGAGTCGATTCCGACCCAGAGCGACCCCATAGGGTTTCTTTCCAAGGCTGTAAATCTCTACGGAGGAAGCAGACTGCCACATCTTTCTCCCGAGGAGCCGCTGGTGGTATCGAACGGCTGAATTTTCGGTTAGCAGTCAGACAATTTAACCACTGTGCCACCAAGGCTCTTTATATATAAAAGGGAGCTGGAATCTGTAAGGTGATTGCAAAAATAAAATGAGCAGAAAATCTGTGGTGAAACGAACCCTACTTTGGAGGGCTCTCGGATTCCCCGGGGCGCAGTGGTTAAGAGCTCAGCTACGAACCAAAAGGTTGGCAGTTCAAATCCACCAGCCATTCCTTGGAAACGCTGTGGGCCAGTTCTACTCTGTCCTGTAGGGTCGCTAAGAGTCGGAATCGACTCGATGGTGATGGGGTTTGGAGGGTTATCGTATAACGTTCACTCACTGAAGACAGATCGGTAGATGTAAATTTCAAGTCGTTTTTACTTATGCAGACTTATCCAGATGGCAGCGCTGTGGCTGTCTTCCTTTTCCATATTCCCAAAAAGGCTACGTGAAGTCCACTTCTTTTTGTGTGTGTACGATTTAGGTGAAGGTTTACTGAGCAAATTATTTTCTCATTAAACAGTTAACACACAAATCGTGCTGTGACATTGGTTGCCAACCCCACCATGTGCCGACACTCTCCACTTCTCCACCCCAGGCTCCCTGTTTCCATTCGTCCAGCTTTCCTGTCCCTTCCTGCCATCTTGTCTTTGCTTTTTTGTCCCGTGTGCCCATTCGTCTCATACGCATGATTGAGCTCTGAAGCTTGTCCCTCACGTGTGTTATTAATGGCCCTGCAGACCTGTCCCATCTTGGCTGAAGGGTGAACCTTGGGAGTGACTTTATTACTGAACTCTAAGTGTTTCTGGGGGCCATACTCTTGGGGTTTCTCCAGCCTCTGTCAGACCAGCAAGTCTGGTCCTTTTTTTAAAAATTCAGCTCTTGATGAACAATTTACAACAGCGGTTCCCAAGAACCAGCACGATGGATGAGTCAGTTTTCCCTGCAAGAAGCAAAACTGACTCCCTACAGCAAAATATCAGAATAGGTATGTCCTTTCTTCCTCCTTCTAATTATGTCAGTATGTCTCCTTTCAAGACTGCTATCCCCGTCATTCTTTTTCTTCACACGCCTAAGCCTTGAGACCAACACCAAGACAAGAAAAGTCAATTCAGAAATGAAGAAAACTGCAGAATTCAGAGGCATTAGAACCCCTAGGCATCTCAATATCCTGCCATGGTACAAGTCAGCAGACTGCTACCACCTAAATGAGTTCATTTTTTATCCTGTTAGGTACCAAAACCCAAAAAACCCATTGCCCGTGAGTCCATTCCGACTCACAGAGATCCTACAGGACAGGGTAGAACTGCCCCATAGAGTTTCCAAGGAGCGCCTGGTGGATTTGAACTGCCAACTTTTTGGTTACCAGCCGAGCTCTTAACCACTTCGCCATCAGGGTTCCCAGTTAGGTACAGGGACCCAAATAAACACTGCGCAAGAGGAATTTGCTGGGAGAGTTAGAAATTTCAAAAAAAAAAAATTAAAAAGTAACCGATTTTTGTCCCTTTGATTGGATTGAGTCCCTTTTTAGTAATAATACAGTAATAATAAATTAGCTATTGCTCTTCTGAGCAGCACAAACATCACAGTTATGTCCAGGTTACTGGCTTCCTGACCTACCCAGCCCTTTCTAAACCTTAGTTGAATCCCTGTTGTTGTTGGTAGGTGCGGCAGAATAGAGGCCTGGTGACCTGTTTCTGGAAACCCTGTTGTTGTTAGGTGCCATGAAGTCAGTTCTACCTCAAAGCGACCCTACGTACAACAGAACGAAACACCGCCCGCTCCTGTGCCATCCTCACAATCGTTGTTACGCTTGAGCCCACTGTTGCAGCCACTGTGTCAATCCATCTTCCTCTTTTTTGCTGACCCTCTACTGTACCAACCTGATGTCTTTCTCCAGGGACTGATCCCTCCTGATAACATGGCCAAAGCACGTGAGACGTAATCTTGCCATCCTCACTTCTAAAGAGCATTCCGGCTGTACTTCTTCCAACACAGATTTGCTCATTTCTTTTGGCAATTCATGGTATATTCAATATTCTCTGTCAACACTATAATTCAAAGGCATCAAATCTTCTTCAGTCTTCCTTATTCATTGCCCAGCTTTCACATGCATATGGGTGATTGAAAACACCACAGCTTGCTTGGGTCAGGGACATCTTAGTCCTTAAAGTGACATCTTTGCTTTTCAACACTTTAAACAGGTCTTTTGCAATAGATTTGTCCAACGCAACGCGTGGTTTGATTTCCTGGCTGCTGCTTCTGTGGGCGTTGTTTGTGGACCCATGTTTTATTTATTTATTGTACTTAACTCATTCTTATTCCAAAAAGCATTTGAGAAGGCTTTCAGACATAAAGCTTTTAATGTGACTTAAAAAAAGAAATATCATTCTGTGAGTTGGGATGAGAAACAGTCATTCATTTTCAACGGTTGAATTTTCCTTTCTAAACATAAAACTCCAGGCTAGGCAACTTTCTGGAGTCCCTGAATGGTGCAAACACAGTGAATGCGCTCAGCTGTTAACTGAAAGTTTGGAGGTTCACATCCACCCAGGGCCGCCTCGGAAGAAAGGCCTGGCAATCAGGTTCTGAAAAATCAATCTGTGCAAACCCTGTGGAGCACTGTTCTACTCTGGCATGCATGAGGCCACCATGAGCTGAAGTCCACTCCCAGGAAACCGGTTTTGGTGGTTTGTTCACACGTGTGTAAGCACACACACCAAACCCAGTTGCCATGGAGCGTGTCAGAGTAGAGCTGAAGTTGACTCCCAGGGAAGGGTTCAGGGTGGGGAAGGGTGGAAAGCACTTCTTTTTTTTTTTTTTTCAGATGAGGGTTATTTATGACCAAAGTAGAGGATGACAGTGTGAAGACCCTATCTTCCCAGCTTTTTAGGAACTTTATTTCTTGCTTATTTGTTCATAAAATTTCCTTTTGTCCTTGCCAGCTCTTCTGGCTTTCCCTGAACTTCTCCAGGCTGGAAGCATGTCCTGGCTGGAATGCCGGTTTGCTAGGGGTATGTCTCAGTCATCTAGTGACAGGGGATGCCTTTAACAAACAAAAGTTTACTCTCTCACAGTCTAGGAGGCCAGAAGTCCAAATTCAGGGCACCAGCTCCAGGGGAAGGCTTTCTCTCTCTGTTAGCTCTAGGAGAAGGTCCTTATCATCAATCTTCCCCTGGTTTAGGAGCTTCTCAGCACAGGGACCCTGGGTCCAAAGGACACACTCTGCTTCTGGCTCTTCTTGCTTAGTGGCATGAGGTCTCTCTCCTCTCTGCTTGCTTCTCTCTTTTATTTCTCAAAAGAGATTGACTCAAGGTACAACCTAATCCTGTAGACTGAGTCCTACCTCATTAACATAACTGCCTCTAATCCTACTTTATTAACATCATAAAAATCAAACTTATTGCTCTCCAGTCAATTCTGACTCTTAGTGACCCTATAAGACAGAGTAGAATTGCCCTGTAGGGTTTCCAGCAGTGGCTGGTGGATTTGAACTGCAGACCTTTTGGTTAGCAGCCGAACCCTAAACCACTGTGCCACCAGAGCTCTATTAACATCATAGAGGCAGGATTTACAACACATAGGATAATCTTATCAGATCACAAAATGGAGGACAACCACACAATACTGGGAATCATGGCCTGGCCAATTGACACATATTTTGGAGGACACGATTCAATCTACAACAGGGCAGAAGACCAGGGGTTAATAAGTAGATCCTTCTCCATCAGAAAACCAAAAAAAGAAACCCACTGCTGTTGAGTTGATTTCAACTCATAGCAACCCTACAGGACAGAATACAAGGGTCCCGTAGGGTTTCTAAGGAGCAGCTGATGGATTCAAACTGCTGACCTTTTGGTTAGCAGCTGAGCTTTTAACCACTGTACCACCAGGCTCCTCTCCACCAAAGGATGAACATAAAGGACTTACAAGGGTTGGTGGTTTCTGGCGATATGCCTTGTGGCTGGAGAGTCTGATACCAGCCCCAGGAAACATGGCCCCCTTCTCTCCTTAACGGTCCCCTGAGGCATTCCTGACACGGAGAAGATAAGACCCTCCTGCACTCTCTGTGGCTCCATCCCCAGATCAGAGCCTTGTTCCTTCACATGTTTGCAACCCCTTCCTGTCCAGGTCTCCTCGACCCCACAGCATTAGCTTCAAATAGGACCAAATTCGTTACAGCAAAGCTTCAATTTAGGAGAGTCTGTGGGTTGACTTATTGTCCATCCAGCTTACAGACCCCTGAGGGTGAGACCAGGAGCTTATCCTTGTTGTTAGTTCCTGTTGAGTTGACTCCAACTCATGGTGACCCCATGTACAATAGAATGAAACTCTGACACACGTAGGGTCGCCATGAGCCTCAGCCCACTTGAACTCAACTGGTAGCTTTGGGGAAGTTCGTTCTGCCACGAAAGCTCGTGGACAGTGTAAGGAGCTCAGGACCCAGGCTTGCCTTTTCTAGGACTGATGTTACTGGGCATTTACCAATTCCCCAATGGTCTTTTGTAAGCACAATGATAACCAGAGTCAAACAGACTGGTCTGTAGTTTGGCGGTCCCTCCAGGCCTAGGTTGGTCAAATGTGTGCAGACAAACACAAACAGAACCCAGTGAACGGTGGCTTAGACTGTTGTTGTTGTTGTTCGCTGCCATCAAGTTGGTTCTGACTTCTAGTGATCCTATGTACAACAGAGCGAAACACCGCCCAGTCCTGTGCCATCCTCACAATCATTGCTATATTTGAGCCCGTTTTTGCAGCCACTGTGTCAATCCATCTTGTTGAGGGTCTTCCTCTTATTCAATGACTTTACCGAGCATGATGTCCTTCTCCTGGGACTGGTCCCTTCTGATAACATGTCCAAAGTATGTGAGACATAGTCTTGCCATCCTTGCTTCTAAGGAGCATTGTGGCCGTACTTCTTCCAAGACAGGCTTGTTTGTTCTTCTGGCAGTCCGTGGCATATTCAGTATTCCTCACCGACACCATTTTAATTCAGTCATGAATTCTTCTTCGGTCTTCCTTATTTCATTGTCTAGCTTTCACATGCATATGAGGCGATTGAAAACACCGTGGCTTGGGTCAGGAGCACCTGAGTCCTCAAAGAGACGTCTTTGCTCTTTTAATGCTTTGAAGAATTCTTTTGTGGCAGATTCTCCCAATGCAATGCATCATTTGATTTCTTGACTGCTGCTTCCGTGGGTGTTGATTGTGTTCATTGGACTGTAAGACACATAGCCCTCTTCTTCTAATGCATTAACACCTTAAATTCATCTATATATTTATTTTTTTATTGTACTTTAGATGAAAGTTTACAGAACAAGCTAGCTTCTCATTAAACACATATTGCTTTGTGACATTGGTTACCAACCCCACGACATGTCAACACTCTCCCTTCTCCACCTTGGGTTCCCTATTACCAGCTTTCCTGTCCCCTCCTGCCTTCTAGTCCTTGCCCCTGGGCTGCTGTGCCCCTTTAGTCTTGTTTTGTTTTATGGGTCTGTCCGATATTTGGCTGAAGGGTGAACCTCAGGAGTGACTTCAGTACTCAGTTAAAAGGATGTCTGGAGGCCATACTTTGTGGGTTTCTTCAGTCTCTGTCAGACCAGTTAGTTTGGTCCTTTTTTGTGAGTTAGAATTTTCTCCCACATTTTTCTCCAGCTCTGTCCAGGACCCTCTATTGTGATCCCTGTCAGAGCCGGACACCATCTGGTTGTACTGGACTGAGTGTGGTGGAGGTTGTGTTAGTTGTGGTCCAGTAGTCCCTTAGACTAATCCTACCTTGTAAGACCTTAAATGTAGATGGCATACTATTTACAAGGCATTTTACATTTTTCATCCCTTTTAATCCCTGTGATCCTGTGATCCAGTTGCCCTTAACTCACTTGCTTTGGACATGTCATCAGGAGGAATTGATCACTGGAGAAGGACGTCATGTTTGGTGAAGCAGTGGGCCAGCGAGGGTGAGGGACACCCTCGGTCAGATGGGTTGACACAGCAGGCCCAATGATGGACTCGAACATGCCAGCAATCGTGAGGATGGAGCAGGACTGGGCAACTTTTCATTGTGTTGTACACGGGGTCACCATGAGTTGGAGCCAACTCGATGGCAGCTAACAGCAACAACGACATGTAAGTTGACTTTTGCCGCGCATAATTTTGTCACATTGTGTGTTTGGGAACATCACACACCTGCTCCTTCCTGCCCATAAAACTATGACCATTGCAGCCAGCACTTGCCATTTATAAGGCCCCACACCTGCTCCAGGGCACTGTGCTAGCAGCCAATACAACTCTAACCCATACGGTTGATTATCGATCGAAGCTGACTTAGAGGCAAACAGGATTCAGGTTTCCAACACAGAATTTTGGGATGTTGACCTTTCTCGATTTTGAGCCAGAAAACCCTGAAGCTTTAGCTCCACCAACAAAGAAGGTGTTTGTATGTTGGGCAGCTTTCCTTTACCTCTGAATTTCTGCAGAAAACCCAACCTGTGTTACAGTTAAGAGGGAAAAACCCACATAAAGCTCATGTATTTGAGATTTGGCTAAGTTAATTAAGTTGGTGTTTTAAAAGCAGGTTGCGATGCCGATGGCACAAACCATGAGTTTTCCAACATATAAACTTCAGGCTACAATGTGCTCTTTATCTGTGGCTGCTGTGAACAGTCGGAGGAAAACACCAGTGGCTCAGAACCAGTTATGAGGCAATGTGGTACGAAGGGCCTGGACACAGAATCAAAGAGCTCTTGTTTCTAATCCCAGCCCACCACTTGTGAGCTTGGTGGCCCTGGAAAGCTTCCTCATTACCAGAAATGAGCTACTGAGTCCACTATCCCTGCTTCTTGGCTGTTTCCTAGTGTGAGAATACTTGGTAAGTTATAAAATAGTACATGAATACCAAGTAAAAGAATAAATTATTTGTCCATCCTTCCAGCCATCCACATACCCATCCATCCATCCACCCACCCACCTACCCACCCATCTGTTCACCCATCCATCCATCCGTCCATCCGTCCATCCGTCCATCCGTCTATCCGTCCTTCTGTCCATCCATCCTTCCATCCGTCCGTCCGTCCGTCCATCCATCTACCCACCCACCCACCCATCCATCCATCCATCCATCCATCCATCCATCCTTCCATCCATCCATCTATCCACCCACCCCCCCGTCCACCCGTCCACACTTCCACCCACCCACCCACCCACCCTCTACCTGTGTACGTGTAAGACTACAAGTTGCCCATCCCATATCCCTTTTTCCGTATTCAGGGACCTTGGTTTTATTGGGGGTGGCAATATGCCAGCTAAAAAACTATTTCCCTTTTGCATGAAAATGAAACAAGATCTGGTCAATGAAAAAGTATCAGCAGGAGTTGTTGGGTAAAACTTTTAAAAATTTTTTCTTAATAGGAGAACAGGTGAGAGTAAAGTGTCACTTTTGTCTTTCCCTGCTTCATCCTGTGCCTGCCTGGAATGCTGAAGAGATGTCTGGAGTTCCAGCAGCTACCTTGAAGCCATGGGTAACCTGGAGGATGGAAACCACATTCTAAAATTGGCAAAACGTAAAGACTGGAGGAGCTGGCATTGCTGAGACACTGAACAATGGCCCAGACTGGCGTTCTCCTAACCTCTTTTAGGGGCAAGAGAATAAGATTTTATCTTACTTTTTTTTTAAAGCCTGGCTTGCTTTAGTCTTATTTAAGCCACTTTTATTTTTTTTTATTTCTAGTCTCCATCACCAGAGGCTGAGCCCAATTTATAATAAAGACCTACTGTGAGGTCTTTGTAGGTCCTCAGGGCAGTGAAGAGGTGTCTTAGCATCCTGCACGGTGCCTGCTTCACAAAAATGTTAAAGAGAAATTTCCTGAGTTAGTGGAAGCTTGGTTGGATATATGGATGGACGGATGGACGGATGGACGGACAGATGGATGGATGGAAGGAAGGAGGGAAGGATGGATGGACGGATGGATGGATGGATGGATGGATGGATGGGTGTACGGATGGATGGGTATATGGATGGATGGGTGTACGGATGGATGGGTGTGTGGATGGATGGATGGGTGGATGAGTGAATGGGTACATGGGTTAGTGGATAGATGGATAGATTTGCGGGTGGATGGGTGAGTGGATGGACGGATGGATGGATGGACGGACGGACAGACAGACAGGCGGGCGGGCGGACAGGCGAATGGGCGAATGGAAGATGGGTGGGTGGATGGATGGATAGATATATGGGTAATAGATACATAGATAAATAGGTAGATAGTTGGATGTGTGGGTGGGTAGATAGTTGGATAGATAGAAGAATGGATAGATGAATGAATGAGTAGACGATAGGTAGAAGATAGTAGGTAGATAGAAGGATAGATGGATAGCTAGATGGGTGAGCGATTGGATGAATGGATAGGCGGATGGATAGATGTGTAGGGGTGTATATGCAGATGGATATATGTATACCGTGTGTGTCCGTGTGCTTGCAGGACAAAAACAAAGGTAAGGCACTTGGTTATCTAAACGCGCAGTCTTCTGTTGTGACCGCATTTTCCTTCTCCTGCATTCCGCTGAGTCATTAAACATCTAAAGGGCCGCCTCTCTGTGTTGGGCTCTAAGCCAGGTGCTGAGTAGAGACAAAGAGGAGACTGACTACTCGCAGCCTCTTGGGACACTCAGCAAACACAGGTAACTAAACTCACATCAAGGGCTATTAAAATAAATATTTGCCCTCTAGAGGTGATTTCACTGCCGGGTCCCGCACAGCGGCAGTCGGGGAGCATGCGTTAGAGGACTGATGTGCTTTGGAACCCCAAGACTGGGGCATCCAAGGGCCCTGGGAAGGCAGGACAAAGGCGAGAGCAGGCCGAGGAGCAGGTGGGGGTACCGGGGAGGGGCTCACCAGTGGGTATTGCCCTCGTAAACACACCTGGCCTGAGGTCAAAACCTTGAACTGACGGTAATCCAATAAGGGACTGGCTGACATGTCTGTATCTATAGTTTATATCTGTACCTATATACCTGTGTCTGTGCCTACTGTTGTTGTTGTTAGGTGCCGTCGAGTCGGTTCCCACTCATAGCGACCCTGTACACAACAGAACGAAACACTGCCTGGTCCTGCGCCACCCTCACAATCGTTGTTATGCTTGAGCCCATTGCTGCAGCCGCTTTGTCAATCCATCTCGTTGAGGCTCTTCCTCTTTTTTGCAGACCCTCTACTGTACCAAGCAGGATGTCTTCTCCAGAGACTGATCCCTCCTGATGACATATCCAAAGCACATTAGACAAAGTCTCACCATCCTTGCTTCTAAGGACAATGATTGACACAGTGGCTACAACAACGGGCTCAAATATAGCAATGATTGTAAAGATGCTGCAGGCAGTGTTGCGTTTTGTTGTACGGAGGGTCACAATGAGTAGGAAACGACTCCATGGCACTTAGCAACAATGTATCTATGTATACGTCTGTTTCCATGTGTATGCCTTTATATTTATATATATATAAAGACACCTGGGAGGCATAAATGGTTTGCACTAGACTTTTTTTATTGACCAAAAAGTTGACAGTTCACCTAGGAATATACGCTGGAGAAATAACAGCCGTCACACAAATAGACATACGTACACCCATGTTCATGGTAGCATTATTCGCAATGGGTACACACAGCCTACGTCCCCGTCAACAGACGGATGGATAAACAAATTATGGTACATACGCACAATGGAGTATTACACAATGATAAAGAACAATGATGAATCTATGAAACATCTCACAGCACGGATGAGTCTGGAGGGCATTACGCTGAGTGAAATAAGTCAATCACACAAGGACAAATATTGTATGAGACCACTACTAAAAAAACTCATGAAGAGGTTTACATACAAAAAGAAACAATCGTTGATGGTTACAAGGAAGGGGAGTGGTTGGAGTAAGACACTAAATAACCAAAAACCAAACCCAGTGCTGTCAAGTCGGTTCCAACTCATAGTGACCCTACAGGACAGAGTAGAACTGCCCCATAGAGTTTCCAAGGAGCGCCTGGCGGATTTGAACTGCTGACCCTTTGGTTAGCAGCCGTAGCACTTAACCACTACACCACCAGGGTAGACTAAATAGATAAGTGGTAATTTTGGTGAGGGGTAAGACGGTACACAGTACTGGAGAAGCCAGCACAACTTGTGCCAGGCAAGGTCCTGGAAGCTCCACAAACTCATCCAAACTCTGTGAGGGGCTGAATTGCTGGGCTGAGGGCTGTGGGGGCCGTGGTCTCAGGGAAAGTCTAGCTCAATTGGCGTAACAGAGTTTGTAAAGAAAATGTTCTACATTCTACTTTGGTGAGTAGGTTCTGGGGTCTTAAAAGCCTGTGAGCGGCCATCTAAGGTACTCCACTGGTCTCACGCCTCTGGGAGCAAGGAAGAATGAAGAAAACTAAAGACACGAGGGAAAGATTAGCCCAAAGGACTAATGGACCACATCTACCACGACCTCCACCAGACTGAGCCCAGAACAATGAGATGGTGCCTGGCTACCACCCCTGACTGCTCTGACAGGGATCACAATAGAGCGTCCCTGACAGAGCTGGAGAAAAATGCAGAACAAAATTCTGACTCCCAAAAAAGACCAGACTTACTGGCCTGACAGAGACTGGAGAATCCCGAGAGTATGGCCCCCAGGCACCCTTTCAGCTCAGCAATGAAGTCACTCCTGAGGTTCACCCTTCAGCCAAAGACTGGTCAGGCCCATGGAACAAAATGAAAATAAAGGGGGACACCAGCCCAGGGGCAGGGACTAGAAAGCAGGAGGGGACAGGAAAGCTGGTAATAGGGAGCCCCAGGTGGAGAAGGGAGAGTGTTGACGTGTCGTGGAGTTGTTAACCAATGTCACAAAACAATATGTGTACTAACTGTTTAATGAGAAGCTAGTTTGTTCTGTAAACTTTCATCTAAAGTACAATAAAAAATAAAAAGACATT
Source organism: Loxodonta africana (assembly GCF_030014295.1). Taxonomy (NCBI): domain Eukaryota; kingdom Metazoa; phylum Chordata; class Mammalia; order Proboscidea; family Elephantidae; genus Loxodonta; species Loxodonta africana. The sequence continues at coordinate 25,037,038 of NC_087370.1, read as the reverse complement.
GAAACATTAAAAAAAAAAGATTGACAGTTCAAACCCACCCAGCGGTGCCTCAGAAAAAAGGCCCAGCGATCTGCTTCTGTTAAGATTACAGCCACGAAAACCCAATGGAGCACAGTCCTACTCTGCAGCACATGGGGTCATCATGAGTTGTCACTCCTCGATGACAACTAACAAGAACAACCACCACAATTTAAAAACAAAATGAAACATAGAAACTGAAGAGTGAGGTGGGAGCCCTTGCATAAGGCTAGGAGCCACTGGGTGTGAGGTTGAACCTCACGGAATTGTCGTAGTTGGGTCAGAAGAGGTCCGACATCATTACTTCACGAGGCTCAACCTGTAGGATGTTGGGAAAGCCTGTAAAGACACAGGCCCCGTCCCCGCGCCACACGTCCTACCCTTGGCCCAGTTCACAGCCTCAAAGGGTGGCTTTCCTGGCATTGAGTTACAGCTCAAGAGGCTTTTCAATTATTTGAATTTTCATTCTGGAAGTTGGAGCTTCTCGAAGCCACTTTCAGAACGTCTGCAAAATATAATGAACATGTCTATTTTGAGTCAAGAATGCTGGCACTTAAAAAAAAAAAAAAAGGCAGAACAATGTCTTAATGAATTAGAAAGAGTTTTTAAAATGACTCCGTAGAAAGACAAATAAAAAGCCTGAAAGCTTAGCATTCAGACAGCAAAGATGTGGATTTATTATGGCTGATGATGGTGGCCTATGCCCTCAGAGATACAATGTACCCAACCTTCAGAACCTTCCAGAACTTTATGGGAGGTGGAAGGGGAAAGCCTCAGCCACAGTGGAACGCAATTATCTTGTTGTTTAGCTGCCATCAACTCATGGCGACCCCACGTACCACAGAAAGGAAGGCTGCCTGGTCCTGTGCCATCTTCCTGATTGTTGGTACGCTCAGTCCACTGATGTGACCACTGTGTTTTTTGAGTGCCTTCCAACCTAGGGGGCTTATCTTCCAGCGCTATATCGGACAATGTTCAGTTATGATCCACAGACTTTCCACTGGCTGATTTTTGAAAGCAGATTGCCAGGCCTTTCTTCCTAGTCTTAGTCTGGAAGCACGATTGAAACCTGTCCACCATGGGTGACCCTGTTGGTGTTTGACATACTGGTGGCATAGCTTCCAGCATCACAGCAACATGCAAGCCGCCACAGTACAACAAACAGTACATTCACAGACGAGAGCGTCTAAAATAATTATTTCATATAAATGTTGTTAGCTGCCATTGACTCTGACTCATGGCAATGTCACGCATTAACAGAAGGAAATACTGCCCGGTCCTGTCCCGCCTTCACAATTATTGGTATGCTTGAGTCTGTTGTTGTGGCCACTGTATTTTGAGTGACTTCCAACCCAGGGGCTTATCTTGCAGCACTATATGGGACGAGTTTCCGTTAGCTGATTTTTGGAAGTAGTTTGCCAAGCCTTTCTTCCTAGTTTTCTTAGTTTGAAAAGTCCACTGAAAACAGTTCTCCAAGGGTGACCCTACTGGTGTTTGAAATACTGGTTGTATAGCTTCCGGCATCACAGCAACACACAAGCCACCATAATCTGACAAAGGAACAGACAGGATGGGAGCCCAGTTTTAGGAGGCTGGAGATTTGCCAGCTGAGGGCTGTCTTTTGCAGGTAATGGGGGTGAACTGGGAAGTTCATAGGGAGGGGTTTTCAGGGCTTCACAATTTCACCAAGTGCCTGCCTTTTCTCACTGCAAGGCTTTGTCTTGAGGCTGACTTCCCTCATGGTGCCAAAATGGGTGCAGCAGCGCCAGACTCCCTGGTTCTGAAGAAGACTCCCTGGGGTCCTCCTATTTGCCTAGGCCCAGGGTCCACACCCATCATTGATCCCCCAGACCATGCCCAGGGAAGGGCTGAGAGGCAGGGCTCCTGGGGAGGAAGAGGGGTCAGAAGGAGATAGGAGAGGTGCAGGGAGGGTGCTGTGGTTGGGCAGTCAACTCATATCCACTACAAGAGGTAATGCTCTCAAAGTTATTTTTCCATGAAAAATGATCACATTTTCTTCAAGTCGCCAAAGGAAAAAAAAAGCCCTCGCCCTCTCTCGGTGAAGTGTGTGGTCAGAAGGCCGTCTCCTTAAGACATGTGTCCGTTAGTCACCGGGGGCGCACGGCCAGCAGCCCCATGCACACGGGCGACCCAAGGGCGCACGTGGCCATGGGGGCCCAGGAAGGTGATAGGAGGGCAGGGAGAAGGGACGGAACTCCTTTCAGACCGGGTGGGGGGGTGGGTGGCGAGGCTCCGAGCAGGAGCTGGGGTCGAATTTGGAGTCTAGACGCAATGCGGTTCTAGTAACCTGCAGGGGAACAAATAGGATTCTGAGCCAACACCTTAATAAAAAGCTGTCGTCAGACTGGCGACTGGGGTGGGGGGTGGTACACTACTCCTCCTGTGGCCTGTGACAGGGCTGATCTTCCAGAGTCAGAGCCCCACCCCCACCCCCGTGAGCAAGTCCACAGGGACCCCGCCGGGAGCGCAGGGAGCAGCGCCGCTCCCCCGGGCGCCCCAGCTTGGGGGAGATGGCACACGAGCTGAAGCTGCTTCCAGGGAGGTCTCGGGTCTGGCGGCACAGGAAATAGGAAGTGCGGCGCACGCTATCCGCCAAAGCCCCAGCTGCCAACTCCCTCCCCGAGCACCCGGGCCCAGGAGCGCCGAGGGCGACTGGGGCGAGAGGGACCCACACTTCCGCTACCTGGGAGAGAGTTTCTCTTCACTCCCAGTTCTTGCTGCCCTGGGGGGGTGTCTGTCTCGGCGGGGCGGGGCGGGGACCTGCGCACGGAGAAGGAGCCCACACTTTCATTAAGGGCGGGTGTTTCACTTTGCTCAAGTTAGCCTCTCTCTTGGAGATCCCCTTTAGCTCTGGGGAATGGGGAGGAGCCGACACATTCCTGGGAAGGGGGGTTCACTTTGTTTCGGTTGGAGCTGCCCTGGGGGTTCGGGTGGATAAAGAAGAGGGTTTTGAGGGCAGGGGGCTCACATTTCCCTGGGAAAGGAGGGGTTTTCATTTTGCTCCGGGGGGGCCATCCTGGGGGTCCCTGTTGGGCCGGGGTGGGTACCAGGAGGGCGCCACAATTTTCCGAGAAGAAAGTTTCATTTGCTCCCTGTCGGCGCCGGCCTGGTGGTCCCGCGCCCCCCCCCCCCCCCCTGCACGGCCAAGCTCAGCTCCCTTAACGGGCAAGGCAGCAGGGCGCGACTGGATAGGGCCGGGAGGGCGGAGGCGGGAGCGCAGGCACCCTGTCCCTCCCCACTCGGTCCTGTCCCACCCACCCCGGCCCTCTGCCCGGCCCCGCCCCCCCGGTCCCTCCTGCAGCCGCCGCCCGCGCGCGCCACTCGGTGGACTGTCCCTCCGCGGCGCGGGGCGCACCATGGCGCGCCGGGCCGCCCTTGCTCTGCTGCTTCTCGGCCTGCTGGGCGCTCTGTCCCGGGGTGAGTCGGCGGAGGCCGGAACCTGGAGAGGGCAGAGGCGCTTCGCCGGGAGGGGGAATATTATGGAGGGAGGGTAAACAGTGCCGGGGCGCATCGTGTGGGGCCCACTTCCTAGGGGACCGAGGGTGGGGACGCCTCCCCAGGAGAGGGTTTAACCTGGGGGGGGCACGGTGAGGGGGCACTTCGTTGGGGGCGCATGGCCAGGGTCGTTTCGCTGGGAACGTACGGGGGGAGGGCCCACGGTCTAGGGGGACGGGCCGGGTCCCCTCCTGGCCGGGTGGACGCACTGTGCAATGGCCCCGCCAACGCCCCAAGGAGGAGGTGCAATATTCGTCCAACTGCTAGGGCAGCCTGGAGCCGCTCCAGAGCCCAAATGTCAGTGTTTGTTTTCAGACTTAGAGATGCTAGGAGTTGGACAGACTGGAGGGGGAGGTGTCCTTTCTCCGCTCCTTAAACTTTCCCAGACTCGCTTTAGCTCCTCTGCGCCCTTTGCATCCGCCCCCCGAGGCAGCACACTGGGTCCTCCCAGGGTTCCCCCAAGTCCGGGGACTGGGGCCTTTGGCCGCGGGCGCAGAGGCGCCCGGGCCGCGTCGGGGAGCCACACCCTGCGTCCCGGGGCCTAAATTTGGAATCAGCTCTGAGCCTGGAACCTGGGGGGAGGGGACGGAAACTTAGGACTTTGAGCCCGAAAAACATGAAAAAATACTGGGGGTATGGAGTGCGATACCGCGCCTCCTGCGCGACTGCACGGTGACTCAGGGAAGGAATGTGTTCCTCTTCCCAGATGACGTTTGTGCTCCTACGGATAAGCCGCAAAGTCTAGAAACGGTAGAAAGAGTGAAAATCCACCGTAGGCCCACCCCCAGGGAGAACCGTGCGTGTTTTGGGTTGCTGCTTAACGGTTTTTTCTATCTACCGCCTTTGTCAAACAACGTTGGGGATGGCGTTTTATAAGTTACTTTTTCCACTTAACGGTGCATTTACCCCAGAATAAGTATGGCCAGACTTTTAACAGACGCGCTTGCAGGCGGTGTGGTCTGGGGCTGGCCTGACCAATTTTAAGAATGAGAAGCGCCCGGGTGGCTACGCAAGAACAGGACGAAGGAGACCCGTTTTGGCAGTGAAATATCCGCAGCCTCGAGCTGAGCTGTGCGTCTGCAGTCTGCTTCTGGGGACGATTTCAGTAGATTCCAGCACTTTTGAAATGTGTTCCCTGTATCCATGAAATTGTGCTTACGGTTGGCTGACTTGGAGATGGGGGGAGGGACGGGAAGAGCTTACAGCTTGCTGGTTGTTATTTTCCGAGGAGTGAACTCGAACTCATGGCGACCCCTTGTGTGTCAGAGCAGAATGGTGCTCCATAGGGTTTTAAATGGCTGGATTTTCCTAAGCTGATTGCCAGGCACTTCTTCCTAGGTGCCTGTGGGTGGATTCAAACCGACAGCCTCCGGGCTAGTAGTCAGGTGCTTCGCCATCTGTGCTACCCGGGGACTCAGCTTTTTGGAGAGGTCCAGAACTGAGCTCCCTCCGCTTCCCTTTTTCCTTCCTGATGTCTTTCCTCACTCCAGCTGCTTCTGCAGAGATAGTTTCCACATATGGTTTTATCTGCTGCAGTCGAGTGTTTCACTGATTCAGCCACCTATCCATGCATCCGTTCCTTTCTGAATGCCTACTGTGTGTCTGGAACCAGGGAAAAGAGACAGAGATGGTTCAAGAATTTATAGCCTAGTAGGAAAGAAAGAAAAAAATAAAAGTTGCTGCCAAGTTGACTCTGAGGCACGGTGACCCAGTGTGTCTCCGGGCAGAACTGTGTCCCATGGGGTTTTCTGGACAGAGGTTGCCCGGCCTTTCTTCTCAGGCACCTCTGGGTGGATTTGACCTCTAACCTTTTGGTTAGCCGCCGAGCTTGTTCAGCATTTGCACCACCCAGGGACAGGAGTGGGAAAGAGAGATATCTAAACAGGCAAAGAGGATACAAGCCAAGGAGTGTTCTAATAGTCACATAATTAAGGAACGTGGCGGGGGGCAAGGTGGTGCATCTTGGTAAGTTGGGGGCTTGGCTTGGGAAGCGCTGGGAACAGTTTTGCCATGTTCAGGCAAAACAAAAGAACCAAACCCAGTTGCCTTCCAGTTGATTCTGACTCATAGTGACCCTATAGGAACAGAACTGCCCCATAGGGTTTCCAGGAAGCAGCTGGTGGATTCCAACTGCCAATCTTTTTGGTGAGCAGCTGAGCTCTTAACCACGGCATAACCGGAGCAGGCTTATATTCTTTGGGTCTCCATGATGTGATTTCCAAGTAAACCCCATAGCAATGTTAGCCTGGGAACACCAGGTTTGGGTGCAGACAGCTGTACGCTGAGATTGCTGTTTCCTCGAATAAGGTCCTGGGGGCGCAGTGGTTAAGAGCTCAGATGCGGATCAGAAGGTCGGCAGTTTGAATCCACCAGCCACTCTTTGGAAGCCCTGTGGGGCAGTTCTACTCTGTCCTATAGGGTTGCTATGAGTCAGAATGGGCTCGACAGCTCGGTTTTTTTGTTTTGTCTTGTTTTGGTAGCGATCTACATTATCTATCTATCCATCCATCCATCTATCATCCGTCTCCGTCCACCCATCCATCACAATGGTTCTCAACCAGGGACACTTCTGCCCCCAGGGAACACTTGGCAATGTCTGAACTCATTTTCAGTTGTCATAATTAGGGGAGAAAGACTGCTGGCATCTAGTGGTGGACGCTGCGGAACACACAGGCCAGAATCCACCCTAAAGAGTTACCCACCGTAGATGTCAGTGGCGCTGAGGCTGAGAGACCCTGGTGGAGAGAGGTTGGCATCTGCATGCGTTGAAGGTGAAGGCTACTGGTGGGTGGGTGCGCTGGCCAGCACCCTTCCTCCATTTGGGAGAGTCCCACCCTTTCCAGACTCAGCCGTCTCTCTAGCGACTAGAACCAGTATCCGTGGAGCCGACCTTGACTCCTGGCACCTCAAATGTGTCAGAGCAGAACCGTGCGCCACAGGGTTTCCAGTGGGTGATTTTTCTGAAGTAGATTGCCAGACCTTTCTTCCAAGGTGCATCTCGGTGGACTCCAACCTCCAACCTTTTGATTCACAGCCAACTACGTTCACTATTTCCACCACCCAGGGACTCCAAAACCAGTTGACATCTAGTGGGTTCCGACTCATGGCGACCCTGTGTGCATCAGCTAGAACTCTGTTCCGTGGGGTTTTCAGTGGTTGGTTTTTTGGAAGTACATTGCCAGGCCTTTCTTCTGAGGTGCCTCTGGGTGGACCCAAACCTCTAACCTTTCAGTTAGTAGCCGAGTGCCTTCTCCACTTGCAGTGCCCGGGAACCCCAAAACCAATTGTCATGGAGTCGACTGTGTGTGTTCGAACAGGACTGTGCAGCGTTTTCCATGGCTGATTTCTCAAAAGTACATTGCCAGGCCTTTCTTGTAAGGCACCTCTGGGTAGCCTTGAACTTACAACCTTTTGGTGAGAAGCCAGGAACATTCACCTTTCGCACCGCCCAGGGGATCTCTGGTAACCAGTAATCAGAGTGACAGAAGGGAAGGATCAGCCCAGGGCCACACAGTGACTCATCAGCAAAGGCCGCTTTGTTCTGGGCTCTGCCCAGGGGCGCCATGCTGTGTGAGGACCCAGATACTCGGTGAAGCCAGAAACTCTTCAGTCATTCCCCCGCCCACCGAACGAAGGAGTTATGGGTGTTTTGTTCAACAATTCTTTTTTTCTATTTAATTTTTTTATTGTACTTTACTTGAAAGTTTACAGAACAAAGTACCTTCTCAGTAAACAGCACACATATTGTTTTATGACATTGGTTAACAGCCCCATGACTTGCCAGTACTCTCCTTCTTGACCTTGGGCTCCCTATCACCAGCTTTCCTGTCCCCTCCTGCCTTCTAGTCCTTGCTCTTGGGCTGGTGCGCCCCTTTAGTCTTGTTTTGTTTTGTGGGCCTGTCTCATTTTTGGCTGAAGGGTGAACCTCAGAAGTGACTTCATTACTGAGCTAAAAGTGTGTCTGGGGGCCATACTCTCAGGGTTTCTCCAGTCTCTGTCAGGCCAGTAAATCTGGTCCTTTTTTATAACTTAGAATTTTGTTCTACCTTTTTCTCCAGCTCTGTCCAGGACCCTCTATTGTGATCCCTGTCAGAGCCGTCAGTGGTGGTATCTGGGCACCATCGGGTTGTGCCGGACTCAGTCTGGTGGAGGCCATGGTAGTTATGGTCCATTAGTCCTTTGGACTCATCTTTCCCTTGTATCTTTAGTTTTCTTCATTCTTCCTTCTCCCAAAGGGGTGAGACCAGTGGAGTATCCTAGGGCCGCTCACAGGCTTTTAAGACCCCAGACGCTACTCACCAAAGTAGAATGTAGAATATTTTCTTTATAAACTGTTATGCCACTTGAGCTAGATGTTCCCCGAGACCGTGGTCCCCACAGCCCTCAGCCCAGCAGTGCGGTCCCTCAGGGAGTTTGAATGTGTCTGTGGAGCTACCCGGGCCTTGTCTTGTACAGGTTGTGCAGGCTTCCCCAGTTTCGTGTGCTGTTTTCAACATTTCTTCATGTCCCTTGTCTTGTGCTGCTGTGGGTGTTGGTCGACGTTCACCGTCTGTCTCCACCATCTGGGCAGAAGAAGCACTTTTTTTAATTGTCTGTCAACCTCAGTGCACCGAGGTGTTTGCCTTCATGTACCACCTGCAGGTCTGACTCTGACAAAGTCTGGCTGTTGTTCTTAGCTGCTGTTGAACCTGCCCCCCGACTTGTGGTGGCCCCACACACAATGGGACAGTACACTGCCCGGTCCTGCGCCATGCCCGTGATCGGTTGTGGATCGGATTGTTGCGATCCACAGGATCTTCACTGGCTAATTATTGCCATGCAAGTCACCAGGCCTTTCTTCCTAGTCTCTCTCAGCCTGGAAGCTCCACGTAAACCAGTTCAGCACCACAGCAACACACAAGCCTCCACGGACAGATGGGCGGTGGCTGTGCGTGACGTGCATTGGTTGGGAATTGAATCCAGGTCTCCTGCATGGAAGGGGAGAATTCTACCACTGGACCACCACGGCCCCTTATACAGCCAAACCAAAACGCAAACCCACTCCCGTCGATTCCCACTCCTAGTGACCCTGTAGAACAGGGTAGAGCTACCCAGTAGGGTTTCCAAGGCTATAGTCTTTCCAGAAGCAGGCTGTCACATCTTTCTCCTGCAGAGCAGCTGGTGGGTTCGAACTGCTGACCTTTCACTTAGCAGCCAAGTGGTTAACCTCCGCACCACCAGGGCCCCTTATCACATAGCCCGTGTAAGCATATGCTATTATTTCAACCTAGACGGCTCATCTTCCAGCACTATATCAGGCAATATTCTGTTGTGACCCACCGGGTGTTCATCGGCTGGTTTTCAGAAGTAGGTCACCAGGCCTTTTCTCCTAGTCCATCTCAGTCTGGAAGCTCTGCCGAAACCAGTTCAGTGTCATGGCAACCTGCAAGCCTCCACTGACAGACAGGTCGTGGCTGTGCGCGAGACATCTTGGCTGGGAATCGAACCTGGGTCTCCCGCATGGAAGGTGAGAATTGCACGACTGAACCACCCATGCTTTGGTGGGTCCAATAGATGCCGCCATATTGCTTATGCCATTGGCTTTATCTTTGGCGGTGCCACTGGGCTGCAGCTGACGTTCCAATACCTGGTACTCTCGTTCCTTTGTGCCAGTCTCTTGGATGAAAGACGGGAGGTGATCCTAGTTTGCCTTTTAATAGTATCTCTTCATTTTTCCATGGTGGCCGTAAGGCTCCTGCTTCTGGGCTTTCCTGTTTAGATACTCTGCCTCTTTCTCATTCCAGTTTTGGCAGATTGTACTTGGGTGTGTCTCAGCTCTGTTTTAGGGTGAGTCAGTAGTCAGTACTATTCCGTCTCTCATGTGGCCGCACCAGTCATTAGTAAATGTTCCCCTAAACAGGAAATCAGAACTTCCTTTTCCTTTTACACCGAGTCTCATCAAACCCTCGAGTCAGTGCTTCTGAAACTCATTGGAGGGCCAGGAAGTGGTACTCAGCTGGCGGAATGAAAGAGAAAGAGAGAGAGAGGACACAATGAGGTAGATTAGAGAAGAAAACAGCCCAGCTTGCTCAGTCAGCATGGTTGGGAGGCTTTATGTGCCCGTCTGTCTGCTGGGGACAGTTGTGCTGTGATGTGAAATACGTTTGTTACTGTCCATGCTCATTGTTACGGACTGAATTGTGTCCCCTTTCCCCCCAAATACGTGTGGTAAATCCTAACCCCTATACCTGGACCCCTGGTGGTGCAGTGGTTAAGAGCTTGGCTACTAACCAAAAGGTCAGCAGTTTGGGTCCCCCAGCAGCTCCTTGGAAACTCCGTGGGGCAGTTCTACTCTGTCCTATAGGGTTGCTGTGAGTTCGGATCAACTTGAGGGCAATGGGTTTGGTTTGGTTTTGGTTTTATACCTGTGGATGGCATCCCGTTTGGGAATAGAATAGGGTTTTCTTTGTTATGTGAATAAGGCCATATCAGCATACAGCACGTCTTAAACCAATCACTTTTGAGATATAAAAAAAAACCGTTGCTGGAGATATAAAAGGAGCAAATTAGCCATAGAAGCAAGCAGAGATGGGAAAGACAGATGGCCACGTATCTCCAATGAACGGGGACCTTCCCTCAGAGCCAACAGAGAGAGAAAGCCTTCCCCTAGAGCCGGCACCCTGAATTCCAACTTCTAGACTCCTAAACTGTGAAAAAATATGAATTTCTGTTTGTTAAAGCTACCCACGTGTGATATTTCTGTTATGGAAACACTATGAGACTAAGATGTCCCCCACCTCAAATACACGGGGTTATCACCAGCGCCAGGGAGCCCTGATGGCGTAGGGGTTAAGCACTCAGCTGCTGACAGGTTGGCAGTTCCGATCCCCCAACCAGCAGTGCCGTGAAAGAAAGACCTGGCGATCTGCTCCTGTAAAGATCACACCCTAGGCAACCCCATGGAGCTGTTCTACTCTGTCCCGGGGGGCCCTCACAAGTCAGAATCAACTCAGACAGCATCCAACAAGAAGTCTGAGAAAACGAGTTTCTGTTCTTTAAAACCACCGACTTGTGGTATTTCTGTTACAGCCGCACTGGGTAACTAAGGAGCCCTAGTAGCACAGTGGTTAAGAGCTCCGCTGCTAACCAGAAGGTGCACAGTTCAAATCCACCAGCCGCTCCCTGGAAACCCTATGGGGCAGTTCTACTCTGTCCTATAGGGCCGCTATGAGTCAGAATCGACTCACAGCAGCAGGTCTGGTTTGTTTTTTGGTAACGAAGACACGATGATTTGAAAGCCGTTTCAAAACCAACCCTTCTTTGAATCACCTTACTTTTCTCACGTTCTTGGCTTTGTCCTTGAGGGGAGTCGCTTGATAGAACCCCTGGGTCTTGAGAAGCGGTTTAGCACGGAGGGCTCACCTGAGTACCTTCCGGTAGCAGAGTCATCACGCCAGGGGCAGCTTTTAACAAAAATGAATTTAAAGTGGTTGAGCTGAACCATGTTTCTGAGTTGTCACATTCCTGGGGCTTCAAATTCGTGAGTCATTGTCGCTCCGTGTGGCTGGAGGATTCGGAGCTGACCTCGGGAGCCTTCTATCTAAACGGAAGACGGACCAGAAGACCCTCCAGTCTCAACAGGAACGGGGCTCTGAACATACAGAGCTGGCGCTGTTTTTAGGGAAGTGGACTCGGAGGAGTGTGGCCCTTCTAAATACCGCAAGAGCCCCGGTGTCCAGAGTCAACGTTCTGTTTTTGTTTACGCTTGAAAATCTGTGTTTTATTTTGGTTTTTTCTTGTGCATTAGGCGAAAGTTTGCAGAGCGAATTAGTTTCTCATTTAGCAATTCATGCACAAATTGTTTTGGGATATTGGATGCAATCCCCGCAGTGTGTCAACACTCTGTCCCCTTTTCCACCCCGGGTTCCCTGTGTCCATCCGTCCAGCTTTCCTGTCCCTTCCTGCCTCCTTGTCTTTGCTTTGGGGCAGGAGTTGCTCATTTGGTCTCATAGGCTTGATCAAAGTAAGAAGCACGTTCGGTCACGTGTGTTATTGTTTGTTTTATAGGCCTGTCTGATCTTTGGCTGACCTGGTAGTGCAGTGTTTAAAAGCTTGGCTGCTAACCAAAAGGTTGGCAGTTCAAATCCACCAGCCACTCCCTGGAAACCCTATGGGGCAGTTCTACTCTGTCTTATAAGGTCGCTATGAGTCATAGTTGACTATTGGGTGGTGCGGGGGGAGTTAATCTTTAGCTGAAGGGTGAGCTTCGGGAGTGGCATAAGTTCTGAGTTAACCAAAGACACAAGGAAAATATGAGTTCGGAGGACGAAAGGACCACACGAGCCACAGCCTCCAGCAGCCTGAGCCCAGAACGACTAGATGGTGCCCAGCTACCACCACCAACCGCTCTAACGAGAATCACGATAGAGGGTCCCGGACAGAGCAGGAGAAAAGTGTAGAACCAAATTCTAACTCACATAAAAAGACCAGACTTACTGGTCTGACGGAGACGGGAGAAACCCCTGGGACTGCGGCCCCCATCACCCTTTTAGCTCAGTCATCTTTGGCTGCCGTTACGGTGGCTGTTCTCTGTCTTAGAGACGTGAGTGGTTCTGGTTGCGTACGTGGATTAAAACGGAGCAGGCTTCTGTTTGGTCAGCACAAAAGGTACTTCAGCAGGTGCAGGGGCGTAGTGAGGAGGCTGGTTAGACGTCAACCCGGAAGGACAGGGCGTGGCGGAAAGCGGGAAGGGCCCGGAGACTGAGTCTCAGACTGATCCAGTTAACAAGTTGCTGTGGCGTTGACCACGACTCACGGCGCCCCCATGTGTGTCCGAGTAGAACTGCGCTTCATGGGATTTTCAGCGGTTGATTTTTCAGAATCAGATCGCCAGGCCTTTCTTCTGAGGTGCCTCTGGGTGGACTCAAACCTCCAACCCTTCAGCTAGCAGTTGGGTGCTTAACTATTTGCACCATCCAGGAGCTACTTCTTAGTAATTTAAAAAAAAAAAACAAACCAGTTGCCGTTGAGCTGACTCCAATTCACGGTGACCCCGTGTGTCTCAGAGTAGAGCTGTGCTCCACAGGGTTTTCATGGGCTTATTTTTCAGAAGTAGATTGCCAGGCCTTTCTTCCAAGGTGCCTCTGGGCGGACTTGAACCTTCGACTCGCGGTGACCTCGTGGGTTACAGAGGAGAACTGTGCTCCATAGGGTTTGCTTGGCTGTAATCTTTATGGGCGCAGATTGCCAGGTCTTTCTTCTGTGGAGCTACTGGGTGGGTTCGAACTACCAACATTTCAGTTACTAGTCGAGTGCACGCAAACTGTGCCACCCCGGGACCTTATACACACACACACACGCATGCACACACGTACATACACACAGACACACGCACTGTACACAGCTGCCCCGTAATAACCAGTAATTAGTTGCCCTTGAGTCGACTCAGACTCATGGCGACCCCATGTGTCAGAGTACAACTATGCTCCATAGGGCTTTCAATGTCTGATTTTTGGGGGGGGGGTAGTAGATCACCAGGCCATTCTTCCGAGGCACCTTTAGGAGGACTTGAACCTCCAACCTTTCAGTTAGCACCCGAGCACGTTAACCTTTTGCACTACTCCTCGGAGTGATGAGAGGTGGTTAATAACGCAGTCTCCTGGAGCCCCTGAGAGGACGGGATGCCACATTTAGGGGTGAGGTGGAGCTCTCCCTGGCTGCAGAGGTGCTTACCTGAGAGCCAGAGGCCTACCTGGGCGGAGGTGTCACCTGGATTTCACACCCGGAGCTTCCAGCCCTGACATTTCTGTGCAGCGTCCCCTCTTGCCTGGGAACGAGCTGCAGCAGCCTGTCCCGAACAGCACCCGCTTGCAGAGAGATGTCTGCTATCTTATTCAGAGCCACAAGCAGGTACAAGTTCAGCCCAGGTCACTGGGCCCTGGCTTGCCATGTCTGCATTCAGACAAGACAACGATGTGGAGTGCCAGAGGGGATGGAATTGGAATGGCTCGGAGGAAGACTGGCCTCAGCTGGGGTGCTTGCTCAGCTAATAGAGCCCCCCGTCCACCGTCTGGGGTGCTGGCGCTGGGCCCTCAGGGTCTCACCCAAATCTCTCTGTAGGCCAGACTTTTGTGGCTAACCGCCGACCAGCTGGCTCCATCTGATTGGAGCAATGATGTCTCAAACACTCCCTATCTGAAACGTCTCATGATCTTCTCCCTGGCCTGCATCTCCTCCCTTACCCCTATCTTTTATAATATGACCGTTTGCCTGGCTTCTCAAATAGAAATGTTTCCCTCCACTCCTACCAGCTCCTCCCTTTCAAATCTGATTTGTTGGCAAACGCTGTTGATTTAATCTCTTAAATATTTCTCCACCCACCCCCGCTTTTCCATTTCTGCTTCCTTATTTCAGACCACCTCCCACTCTTGACGTCTTTCCTGGACTAATTCAAGAGCCCCCAACTAGCTTGTTCCTTGGGCCCCTTAGGAACTTTGGTGTATTATTGCAAATGGGGTGGGGGGGGGCGCTTGTGAGAACAGAAATGTATTGTCTGACAGCTCTGGAGGCCGGGAGCCTGAAATCAGAGCCATGAGCTGTTGTTGGCCCTTTCTGAGGCTCTGAGGGAGAATCTGTTCTATGCCTCACTCCCACCTTTTGGTGATGGCTGGCGATCCTGGGCTCGTGGCTGCATCAGTCCAACTTCTGCCTCTGTCTTCACATGGCTGTCTCCCCCCGTCTCTGTGTCTCTTCGTCTCCTCTTTTCTAAGGACACCACTCTTATGTAATTTTGTCTTCATTGTTAGTTGCCATGGACTTAGTTCCAACTCAGTGCAACCTTACATAAAACAAAATGAAATATTTCCTAAAGTCCGTCTTCCCAAATGTTGGTATGCTTGGGTCCATTGTTGCGGCCACTGTGTATGTTGAGTGCCTTCCAACCTAGGGGGCTCATCTCCCAGCACTATATCAGACAGTGTTCTGTTGTGACCCACAGGGTTTTCATTGCCTGATTTTCAGGCGTTGATTGCCAGGCCTTTCTTCCTAGTCTCTCTCAGTCTGGAAGCTCTGCCGAAACCTGTCCAGCATCACAGCAACATACAAGCCTCCACTGAGACGCGTGGTGGCTGCGCGTGAGGTCCGTTGGCTGGGAATCGAACCCAGGTCTCCCACGTGGAAGGCAAGGATTCTACCACTGGAACACCACTGCCCCCATAGTGCTGTTATCACTACTGTTGTTGTTGTTAGTTGCAACCCCTATGTTTGCAGAGTAGCACTGTGCTCCATAGGTTTTTCAAGGCTGTGGCCTTTGGGAGGTAGATTGCCAGGCCTTTCTTCTTCTTCCTTTTTTTAAAATAATTTTTATTGTGCTTTAAGTGAAAGTTTACAAATCAAGTCAGTCTCTCACACAAAAACCCATATACACCTTGTTTCACACTCCCAATTACTCTCCCCCTAATGAGACAGCCTGCTCTCTCCCTCCACTCTCTCTTTTCGTGTCCATTTCGCCAGCTTCTAACCCCCTCCACCCTCTCATCTCCCCTCCAGGCAGGAGATGCCAACATAGTCTCAAGTGTCCACCTGATCCAAGAAGCTCACTCCTCACCAGCATCCCTCTCCAATCCACTGTCCAGTCCAATCCCTGTCTGAAGAGTTGGCTTCGGGAATGGTTCCCGTCCTGGGCCAACAGAAGGTCTGGGGGCCATGACCACCGGGGTCCTTCCAGTCTCAGTCAGACCATTAAGTCTGGTCTTTTTATAAGCCAGGCTTTTCTTCTGAGGTGCTTCTGGGTGGTTTTGAACCGCCAATGTTTCGGCTGGTAGTGCAGTACTCTCTTAAGTTCCTTGGTATTTTTTGTGTGTGTGTGTAAAATACTGGTATTCCCTCGTGGTGGAACTTCATGTCTCTACATACCAGAAACCAGATTCCAGGCCTTGACGTGCCGTGGCGTGTGACAAGTGACTGCCTCACAGGAACAGTGGAGCATATTTGTAACATGGATGAAGTCCCAGGCACCACTCCAGGTCACCTCAGTACGGCCTGTGGCCTTGAGCTTGGTGTTCACCCTAGTTCTCAAAATGGCTGACTGATTTTTTAAAAAAAGAGAGCGAGTTAGAACCTGGGTGTCCTGTCAAGGATGACTCATACGGCTCGGAAGGGTGGTGGCCATGCCCTGCCTGAGTCATCGTGAGGTTCCGGTGAACATCTGGGGTTGACTCAGGGCTTGTTGGAAACCATGGGGTGTTTTGCTGACAGGTTGGTCTGTTTTCAAGTTTCCTAGGAAACCGAGGAGGCCCGGAGTGGCACAAATGATTAACGTGCTCGGCTGTTAACTGAGGTTTGGGTCCACCCAGAGGTACCTCAGAAGAGAGCCTTGGCAACCTACTCCTGAAAAATCAGCCGTTGAAAACGCTGTGGAGCACAGTTCTCTGATACACACGGGGCCAGCACAAGTCGGACTCGACTGCATGGCGACTGGTTTCGTTTTGTTTGTTTGTCTCTGTATGTATGTTTTTATAGTCTACATATTTAAGTAGTCCCCGGCTGGTGCAAATGGTTAACGCCCTCAGCTGCTAGCCAAAAGAGAAGGGTTCAAGTCTACCCAGAGGAGCATTGGCAGAAAGGCCTGGCAATCTCCTTCCGAAATACCAGCCACTGAAAACCCTGTGGCACAGCCCTACTGTGACACCCGGGGGTCGCTGTGAGTCCAAGTCAGCTCGAGGGCAACTGGTGTTTTGTTTTGTTTTCTACTCCAGTTAACATAAGGGATAACACTTGCCAAGGCCTTATTTCTAAACAAGGACACACACACAGGTGAGAACTTAGGGGTGTCGTCTGATTTTCTGGTCCCAGAGTGATATTGGGTGGGGGGGGCAGCGCCGAGGTCACACAGGAAGACCAGCTTTGGTTCTGGGGCTGTGGGGATTCTGTAGGGCTGGGGTGTGGGGTTCTGTAGGGCTGGGATGTGGGGTTCTGTAGGGCTGGGGTGTGGGGATTCTGTAGGGCTGGGGTGTGGGGTTCTGTAGGGCTGGGGGGTGGGGTTCTGTAGGGCTGGGGTGTGGGGTTCTGTAGGGCTGGGGTGTGGGATTCTGTAGGGCTGGGGTGTGGGGTTCTGTAGGGCTGGGGTGTGGGATTCTGTAGGGCTGGGGTGTGGGATTCTGTAGGGCTGGGGTGTGGGATTCTGAGGGCTGGGGTGTGGGATTCTGTACGGCTGGGGTGTGGGATTCTGTAGGGCTGGGGTGTGTGGTTCTGTATGGCTGGGGTGTGAGATTCTGTACGGCTGGAGTGTGGGGTTCTGTAGGGCTGGGGTGTGGGGTTCTGTAGGGCTGGGGTGTGGGGTTCTGTAGGGCTGGGGTGTGGGGTTCTGTAGGGCGGGGGTGGGGGGATTCTGTAGGGCTGGCGTGTGGGATTCTGTAGGGCTGGGGTGTGGGATTCTGAGGGCTGGGGTGTGGGATTCTGTAGGGCTGGGGTGTGGGGTTCTGTAGGGCTGGGGTGTGAGACTCTTAACGGCTGGAGTGTGGGGTTCTGTAGGGCTGGGGTGTGGGATTCTGTAGGGCTGGGGTGTGGGATTCTGTAGGGCTGGGGTGTGTGGTTCTGTAGGGCTGGGGTGTGGGGTTCTGTAGGGCTGGGGTGTGGGATTCTGTAGGGCTTGGGTGTGGGGTTCTGTAGGGCTGGGGTGTGGGGTTCTGTAGGGCTGGGGTGTGGGGTTCTGTAGGTCTGGGGTGTGGGGTTCTGTAGGTCTGGGGTGTGGGGTTCTGTAGGGCTGGGGTGTGTGGTTCTGTAGGGCTGGGGTGTGGGGTTCTGTAGGTCTGGGGTGTGGGGTTCTGTAGGGCTGGGGTGTGGGATTCTGTAGGGCTGGGGTGTGGGATTCTGTAGGGCTGGGGTGTGTGGTTCTGTAGCGCTGGGGTGTGGGGTTCTGTGGGGCTGGGGTGTGGGGATTCTGTAGGGCTGGGGTGTGGGGTTCTGTAGGTCTGGGGTGTGGGGTTCTGTAGGGCTGGGGTGTGGGGTTCTGTAGGGCTGGGGTGTGGGGTTCTGTAGGGCTGGGGTGTGGGGTTCTGTAGGGCTCGAGTGTGGGGTTCTGTAGGGCTGGGGTGTGGGATTCTGTAGGGCTGGGGTGTGTGGTTCTGTAGGGCTGGGGTGTGGGGATTCTGTAGGGGTGGGGTGGGTTGTGGGGATTCTGCAGAGCTGAGGTGTGGGATTCTGTAGGGCTGGGGCTGGATGCGGAGGGTGGGCCAAGGGAATGATGCCCCAAGGAGGATACATTCCATCTGCCCCTGCCTTTCTCTGTCCTGGCTCAGCCACCTCCTGGGCAGAGCAGGGGGTCAGGGATCAGTGCCTTTGAGTGGGTTTGGGGCCCCAGATGCTGGTATGTCTTGTGCCCCTAAGGAAAGGGTAGGAACGGAGTTCTCGTCACAGCCGCAGCCTCAGGGTCCCCACTCTGTAAGGTCATGGGGTTCAGCCTGAGGGCACTGGGGGTGGTTGGGAGGCCGGCCCCCTCTGGGTCCCCACTGTGTAAGGCTGTGGGGTTCAGCCTGAGGGCTCTGAGGGTGGTTGGCAGGCTGATCCCCTCTGGGTCCCACTGTGTAAGGCCATGGGGTTCAGCCTGAGGGCACTGAGGGTGGTTGGGAGGCCGGCCCCCTCTGGGTCCCCACTGTGTAAGGCCATGGGGTTCAGCCTGAGGGCACTGAAGGTGGTTGGGTGGCCGGCACCCTCTGGGTCCCCACTGTCTAAGGCCAGAGGGCATTGAAGGTGGTTGGGAGGCCAGCCCCCGCTGGGTCCCCACTGTGTAAGGCACACGTGTAGGGGGTCAGCCAAGTGTGCTAAGGTCAAGGGTGACCCCTGGAACAGTGAGGGCCTGGGGGAGCAGGTTGGGCTGGTGGAGAAAGTGGCTTTTTAGGGAAACTGGGCCTTAAGTCAGTGGTTATAAGGGGACCCAGATGAAGCTATGCAGTGGAGGGGGTATGGGGGCCTGGTGACGGAGGAGGGGAGAAGCGGGGATCAGGACGGAGGTCCAGGCCCGAGACAAGGTGCTACCCAGACACACACACGCACACACACACACACACACACACTCAAACGTATACACACAGGACATACAGTACAGGAGCACCCACCCATGTGTATTTACATATATACACACATGTACATATGCTCACACTCAAACCGTGCACACACATACAAACACTTGCACACATATATACAAACTCACATGCATGTGTGCATACGCGTACCCACAGTTACAGAACACAGCATGCCTGTAGAACTGGGGCCACCCAAATGTGCAGAGGCACCCTGTTAGGCTTCCACCCAGTGCTTGCTGAGAGGTGGCCCTCCGTCTAGTCCTGAGGGTGGAGAGGCTTGACCTTCACTCTCCTTTCACCCACCAGACAGTGCAAGTGGTATTTCACATTTTCCTTAAGCTTGCCTTTTTCTTTAATCCTTCAAAGATATCTGTCTTAGTCACCTAGCACTGCTATAACAGAAATACCCCAAGTGGATGGCTTTAACAAACGGAAGTTTATCCTCTCACAGTCCAGGAGGCTAGAAGTCCCAATTCAGGGTGTCAGTTTCCAGGGAAGGCTTTTTCTCTCTGTCGGCTCTGGGGGAAGGTCCCTGTCATCAATCGCCCCCTGGTCTAGGAGTTCCTCAGCACAGGGACCCCGGGTCCAAAGGAAGCACTCTGCTCCTGGCTCTTCTTTCTTGGTGGTATGAGGTCTCCCTGTCTCTCTGCTAGCTTCTCTCTTTTAGACCATAAAATAGAGGACGACCACACAATCCTGGGAGTCATGGCGTAGCTAAATTGATACGTATTTTGGGGGACACGTTTAATCCATAACAATGTCCTTGAAGAAATAACACTGGGATTTTTAAAACCAACTAATGTCAGTAAGATAAACAATAGCACTGTGATCATGGCTGTTTTCTTATTCTGTAGACTCACAGATTCTTTTTCTTTTTTTTTCTCTTTCTCTGCTTTTCTGGATTGTCTTAATATTTATACGGCAAGTACAGTTTGCTTTTGTGGTTAGGGAAAGGTTGGTAAAAAAAGGAAGCATTTTACCTTTTGTGGGTGTTTTTTTTTCCCATTGTATGCAAATTGTTATGTATCTACTTTTTAAGAATAATACACAAAGATTATCCCATTGTTTTCATTTCTGCGAAGCCATACCAAGGGAATAAATTATGGTGAAAATAGGCAAAGGTAGTCTTATGTTTAGGCATGAAAGTGAATATTTAGAATGAGGAAAGAATTCACAACGCCTATATAATTTTTTAAAAGCTGATAAATACCACACAAATCCCCACATCCCGGAAAACAGCATACTATTTCTTATTATTTCCTTAATTTTCAAATTTCCTTTTATTTTTCTTATTGCTAACGTAACTCTTTTTTTTTTTTCCAGGCCAAGATTTTGATTTGTCCGACGCTCTTGGTGGTAAGTCATGATCAGAGCATTTTAGAAAACACAGTGTTTTATTTTAACGCAGTAAATATATTTTCACATGTGGATGCATGAATTTTTTGATGGATAACTAGCAATCTAATTTCTGTGTCTGTATATTTACCTGTTGAAGATATTTCATATAAATGGTGTCATACAGTATTTGTCCTTTTGTGATTGGCTTATTTCACTCACCATGATGTTTTCAAGGTTCACATATATATGTTTTTTTTTTTTTTTCAAATAATATTGTGTTTTTGATGAAGGTTGACATAGCAATTTAGGTTTCCATTTAACGATTTTTACTCAACCTGTTCAGCGACCTCGGTTACGTTCCTCACAATGCGTGAACCTTCTCACTGTTTCCATTCTGGTGGTCCTGTTTCCATTCATCTAGCTTCCCTGCCCCCTTACCTTCTCACCTTTGTTTTCAAGTCATTGTTGGCCGTTGGGTCTCATCTCAGTACTTTTTTAAAGGAGCACAGTACTTCTGGGTGATAGTCTTTATTTTGTGAGCCAGTCTTTTAGCTACACAGTGCAAGGTGCATCCACGTGGTGGTGTGTAAGACAGCTGCATTTCTCTTTACGGCTGAGTAATACTCCATCGTATGGGTGGACCCTGTTGTGTTTGTCCATTTGTCTGTTGACGGACACTTGGGTTGCTTCCACCTTTGGGCTATTGTGAGCAGTGTACAATTTTAAGTGTACGATTAAGTGTACGATTCAATTTTTAGTACATTTATAATATGTCCATCACCTCGTCACCTCAAATTCTCATGAGCCTGTTTGCAGTCAATTCCCTGTCCTGCCCTCAGCCCTTGGCAACCACTAATCTGCTTTCTGTCTCTATGGATTTTCCTTTCTGGGCATTTCATATAAAAGAAATCACATAGTATGTGGTCCTTCATGACTGACTGCTTTCGCTCAGGATACGTTTTCAGGGTTCATCCACATTGTGGCCCGTCTCGGGACTTCATTTCTCTTTATGGCCAAGTGATGCTCCATTGTGTGGGTGGACCCCACGGTGTTCATCCATTCATCTATTGCTGGACAGTTGGTTATTTCTACCTTTTGGTATTGTGAATCCTGCTGCAATGAACATTGGTATATAGATTTCTGTTTGTGTTCCTGCTCTCACTTCTGAGTCTATACCTAGGAATGGAATTGCTGGATCACTGTGAGTGGGAATTGACTCCACAGCAAGGGTTTGGGTTTGGTTTGGTTCGGTTTTGGGTGGTAGTTGTATGTTCAGCTATTTGAGGAACCACCAAGCTGCTCTCCACAGCGGCTGCAGCATTTTACAACCCCTACAGCAGTGGTGGAGGGTTCTGTTTTCTCCAAATCCTTGCCAACACCTGTGATTTTCCCTGGCAACTGGTAACCGTAAAGCAAGGCAGGCCGCTTTGTGTTCTAAGTGCGTTCATTTCATTTATAATCTACACCTTGTTGCAAAGGGCAGGTCTCTAAGCATCTGCCTATTGTAGACATTTTGTGTAAGTGTGATCAGACAATATTTGTCCTTTTGTGTCTGACTTATTTCACTCCACATCACGTTTTCACGGTTCATCCATGGTGTGGCATGCAACAAGGCTTCGTTTCTCTTTATGCCTGAGTTGTTGTTGTTGTTAGGTTCCATCACAGTGGTTGCAACTCACAGCGACCCTACGTGCGACAGAACAAAACACTGCCTGGTCCTGCACCATCCTTACATTCCTTGCTATGCTCAAGCCCGTTGTTGCAGCCACGGTGTCAGTCCATCTCGCTGAGGGTCTTCCTCTTTTTCTCTGACCCTCTACCAAGCATCATGTCCTTCTCCAGGGACTGGTCCCTCCTAATGACATGTCCAAAGTATGTGAGACATGGTTCCACCATCCTTGCTTCTAAGGAACATTCTGGTTGCACTTCTTCCAAGATGAATTTGTTCGTTCTTTTGGCAGCCCACGGTATATTCGGTATTCTTTGCCAACACCACAATTCAAAAGCGTCAATTCTTCTTCAGTCTTCCTCATTCATCATCCAGCTTTCACACGCATATGAGATGACTGAAAACACCATGGCTTGGGTCAGGCGCACCTTAGTCTTCAGGCTGACTGAGTCGTATTCCACTAACCCTTAAGGGCAGTTCTACTCTGTCCTAGAGGGTCTCTATGAAAAAACATTTTCTTTTTTGGGTTAGTATCCCACTGTGTGGATATTTTACATAGATGCTCCACATTGTGTTTATTCATTCCTCTGCTGATGGACACTTGAGCTATTTCCACCTTGTGGCCACTGGGAACAGTGTTACCGTGAACCCTGGTGCTTTTTTAAGGACCTGAAATGTCCTTGAGAATGGACAATCTTTTCTCCAGGTGCAAGTTTTACTAACCAGGGTTTCTTTCTCTTCAGAGGATGACAAGAAGCCCACAGCACCTCCCAAGAAGCCCCAACCAGGTAAGAAGGAAATGGTCTCAGCGTGCGAGGAGGGGGATGAGGTCATTACGGTCATGTCTGGTCCCCCGAGAGCAGGGTGGGGCTGAGGTGAATGTGAGTAAGAGAGAGGCCACAGGGGCCTGGTGTCACCTGGTCGGTGGTTGAATCGTGCCGTGATGTTGACCCTGTGTCCAGAGATGACCGTAATGCATGCAGAGACCTCTGGGCAGTGCTTTGGGGTCGTTTGACAGCCTCTTCAGCTGCTTTTATTCTGAGGGTCTGTCTTGGTCACCTAGTGCTGCTATAATGGAAGGACCACAAGTGGATGGCTTCAACAAACAGAAGTTTATTCTCCCACAGTCTAGGAGGCTAGAAGTCCAAATTCAGGGCTCCAGCTCCAAGGGAAGGCTTTCTCTCTCTGTCGGCTCTGGGGGAAGGTTCTTGTCAATAATATACACCTGGTCAAGGGGCTCCAGCTCCAAGGAAAGGCTTTCTCTCTCTGTCGGCTCTGGGGGAAGGTCCTTGTCAATAATATTCACCTGGTCAAGGAGGTTCTCAGTGCAGGGACCCACATCCAAAGGCGCGCTATTCTCCTGGCTCTTCTTTCTTGGTGGTATGAGGTCCCCATGTCTCCCTGCTTGCTTCTCTCTTTTATATCTCAAAAGAGACTGACTCAAGATACAACCTAATCCTGTAGATTGAGTCCTGCCTCATGAACATAACTGCCTCTAATCCTGCCTCATCAACATCACAGAGGTTAGGATTTACAACACATAGGAAAATCATATCAGATGACAAAATTGTGGACAGTCACACAATACTGGGGATCATGGCCTAGCCAAGTTGACACCCATTTTTAGGGGACACAATTCAGTCCGTAATAGCATCTGAGTTAGTCTGTCTCGGGGTGTCCACTTCCCGGCAGAGAGAATACTTGGGGAGATGGCACCCGTATAACCCGTGAACTCAGACCTCAGCTTGTAGGACAGGCATACTGTTTGTTATAATTGACGCTTTCGAATAAAAGTCAGTAATGGAATGGACCAAAAAAAAAAGGCTGCCATGGAGTCTATTCCGACTCACGTTGTTGCTGTTGTTAGGTGCCGTCAAGTCGGTTCCGACTCAGCGACCCCACAGGACAGAGTAGAACTGCCCCATAGGGTTTCCAAGGAGCGGCTGGTGGATTCCAACTGCCGACCTTTTGGTTAGCAGCCTACCTCATAGCAACCCTATATGACAGAGTAGAACTGCTTTGTAGGGTTTCCTAGGCTGTTATCTTTACTGGGGGCCGATCGTCAGGCCTTTCTTTGGCAGAGCCGCTGGGTGGGTTCAGACTGCCATCCTTCTGGTTAGCAGTCGAGGAGTGTTTTAACCACTGCACCATGGGATGGACAGATAATGGAATTGTGCCAGTGGTCATTGTTGATTAGTGTCTTAGACTCCTAGCGCTGCCATGACACAAATACCAAAAGGGGGTGGCTTTCAAGAACAGAAGTTTATGCTCTCACAGTTCTGGAGGTTAGAAGTCCAAACCAGGGTCTTGGCCATGTTGTTTCCTTCCTCGTAGGTAGCCCCTGTGATCCTTGGTTCCTTGGCTTGCAGAACATTCTCACATGGCTTCTGTCTTCCCCCAGGGGTGGGAGCACGTGCACATATCTAGTCTTTTCTTTGTATAACTCAGAATTGATTAGATTTAGGGCCCACCTAACTCAATTATGATCTAATTACCGTAACAAAGAAAACCCTATTTCCAAATAGGATCATATCCACAGGTATATGGGTTAAGATTCCGATACATATTTTGGGGAGACACAATTCAATGCATAACAGCTGGCCACCCGGAGTAAAATCAATGCCAGAAGTTGCTCAGCTCTTATCTCCATCTGATTAAAAAATAAAGTTAATAAACCAGAAAGCCAAATCTGTTGCTGTCGAGTCCATTCGGACTCATAGGAACCCTATAGGATGGGCAGAACCTCCCTCATAGGCTTTCCAAGGCTGTAGCCTTTACCGGGGGGCCCTGGTGGTGCAGTGGTTAAGAGCTATGCCTGCTAATCAAAAGGTTGGCAGTTCGAATCCACGAGGAACTCCTTGGAAACCCTATAAGGCAATTCTACTCTGTCCTATAGGGTTTCCCTATGAGTCGGAATCAACTCGATGGCATCGGGTTTCGGGTTTACCTGGGGTCGTGATCTCAATTGGGAACAGGGGTTTCTTTGCTATGCTAACAAGGCCATATCAGCGTAGGGTGTGTCCTAACCCTCATGACTTCTGAGTTATAAGGAGCAGGTCTGATACACAGGGAGCCTGTTCAAATGTGGGTAAGTCAGATGCCTCGTGGACTTCACCAAGGAGCCGAGGAACAGAAGCTGAAGAGAAAGGGACTTCCCCCAGAGCCGGCAGAGAGAGAAAGCCTTCCACTTAGAGCTGGTGCCCTGAATTCAGACTTCTAGCCTCCTGAACTGTGAGAAAATAAGTATCTGTTCATGACAGCCCCCCACTTGTGGTATGTCACAGATTGAATTATGTCCCCCCAAAATGTGTGTATCAGTTGAGCTGGGCCATGATTCCTGGTATTGTGTGATTTTCCTATATGGTGTAAATCCTGCCTCTATGGTGTTAATGAGGGAGGATGGGTGGCAGTTGTCTTAGTGAGGCAGGACTCAACCTCCAGGATTCAATTGTGTCTTGAGGCAATCTCTTGAGATATAAAAGAGAGAAGTCAGCAGAGAGACAGGGGACCTCACACCACCAAGAAAACAGTGCCGGGAGCACAGTGCGTCCTTTGGACCCGGGGTCCCTGCACCTGAGAAGCTCCTTGACCAGGGGAAGATTGAGGACAAGGACCTTCCTTCAGAGCCAACAGAGAGAGAAAGCCTTCCCATGGAGCTGACACCCTGAATTCAGACTTAGAGCCTACTTTACTGTGAGAAGATAAACTTCTGTTTGTTAAAGGTATCCACTTGTGGTATTTTCTGTCATAGCAGCGCTAGATGACTAAGACATGGTACTTCTGTTATAGCAGCACCTGGAGACTGGGGCAGAGTGAAACTCAGAAAAATATTCTGGGGATGTGAGAACTCAGGGTGCGTCTGTGCAGGAGGGCACCCCTCGCTCCTTCCACTCACAACTTCAATACTAACAATCCTTTTCCCTCTCTAGGACAAGACTTAAATTTAGAAGATGCCCTTAGTGGAGGGGAATGTGAGTATATAGTTTACTTCTTCTATGTCACCAAATCCTTGTCACCAAACTGTTATCATTTTTAAAAGGCTCGTTGTTGTTGTTAGCTGCCGTTGAGCCAACCTTGATTCATGCCGACCCCACGCGCCGCAGAACGAATCGCTGCCCGGTCTTGCACTATCCTCGTGGTTGGCTTGGATCAGACTGTTATGGTCCATAGGGTTTTTATCGGCTGATGTTTTGGACATTGATTGCCAGGCCTTTCCTCCTGGTCTTAGTCTAGAAGCCCTGCTGAAACCTGTTCAGCGTCACAGTAACACACAAGCCTCCACCCACAGATGAGTGTTGGCCGCACATGAGGTGCACTGGCCAGGATTTGAACCTAGGTCTCCCGCATGGAAGGCGAGAATTCTACCACTGAACAAGCACTGCCTCAAAAGAGCCTTATTTGTTTTAAATGATATCAAGAATCAGTTTCTACACTGAAAACATGGAGAATCGGTATTTCGTTATTGTCGTGGTTTTATTTTTACTGATGTACGTATTTGAACGTTAAACCTCTAACAAGCTGTGGAATGACAAAGGCAAATATGAGTACCACTGCCAAGGGGAGCTTCATAACCACGTAATGTGTGTACTCACGCCCAGAAGGGGACCCTGCGTTGGGGTACCCCCCTGCGGTGCCGTCTTGGAATTCTTAATAAAGTTTGAACAAAGAGCCCCACCTTTTCATTTTTCACTGGGTCCCACAGATTCTACAGCTCGTCCGACTTTTGCTTTAGTTTCTGTTGGAAAGGTTAACATGCTCACTGTCAACCAAAAGGTTGGCAGTTTGAATCTACCCAGAGGTACCTTGGAAGAAAGATCTGGAGATCTACTTCAGAAAAATCACCCCTGAAAACCCTATGGAGCACAGTTCTACTCTGGCCCATACATGGGGCACCATGAGTCGGCGTCGACTCAGTGACAACTGGGTTGATTGTGTCTGCAAGGCGATGGAGATATACTGGCAAGTGGCTATGTGTATGTATATCCCTACCGTGACAAAGCATGAGATCTAACTGAGGTTTTGTTGTTTTGATTTCAAATTGCTTACGATTGTAACGTTCATCTTTCATGAACAGATGACCCCGCACAGCCTAATCCACCCAAACCAAAGCCGGAGCCAAACCCTCGCCAGCCCGGCTCCTCCGGTAAGACCCTCTCCTTCCTCGGGCCCTTTGGGTGTTCCTCGGACTTCTCTGATTTCTGTTTCATCTGAGAGCAGTTCATTTCAGATTAGTATGTTGTTATGGATTGAATTGTGTCCCCTGAAAAATGTGTATCAGCTTGACTAGGCTGTGATTTCCAGCATTGTGTGGTTGTCCTCCATTTTGTGATCTGATGTAATTATCCTGTGTTGTAAATCCTACCTCTATGATGTTAATGAGGCAGGGTTAGAGGCAGTTATGTTAACGAGGCAGGACTCAGTCTACAGGATCAGATTGTGTCTTGCATCAATGTCTTCTGAGATATAAAAGAGAGAGGTGGGCAGGGAGAAAGAAAGACCTCATTGTCATTAAGAAAGAAGAGCAAGGAGCAGAGCGAGTCCTTTGGACCCGGGGTCCCTGTGCTAAGAAGCTGCTAGACCAGGGGAAGATCTATGGCAGGGACCTACCGCCAGAGCCGACAGAGAGAAAGCCTTCCCCTGGAGCTGGCACCCTGAATTCGAACTTGTAGCCTCCTAGACTGTGGCAGAATAAACTTCTGTTTGTTAAAGCCGTCCACTTGCGGTCTTTCTGTTATAGCAGCTCTAGGTAACTAAAACACACGTGCTTCTGGTTAACTCTTGGTACAAGGTAATTACAAATTTCAAGTCATAGAAAACCTAGTTTTCAAAAGGATATGTTTGGTTTGCGTTGGACGTTTAGTTTGCTGCTGGTTTTATTTCCAACGTTCTATAGTTGTTGTTCACGATTGGGTGGTGTACAGTCAATTCCGACTCATAAGGACCCCATATGTTACAGAGTAGAACTGCCCCATAGGGTTTCCTAGGGTGTGGTCTTTACCAGAAGCAGATTGCCACGTCTTTTTTTCCAAGGAACCGCTGGGTGGGTTCGAACAGCCTACCTTTTGGTTAGTAGTTGAGCGCTTAATGGTTGGGCCACCAGGGGTGTCTTTCCGTGTTGTAGAATCTTTAAAAGATGGCTTACAGGAATTTAAATATGTAGAATGGATAATGGAGAAAAGTATCAGCTTGTACATACCCTGTCGAGAAGTTAGTAAGTTTTAACCCGCTGCTGGGGACCATTTAAATCAGCTTTTCTGACTCTTTATTCTCAGAGAAAGTCTGAATGGCCCCAGTTTTTTGCATGGAACAGCTGCTGAAACCTCCATTTTTTTTTTTTCCTTATGTATTTGTTTTCATCTTTTTCCACAGAAAAATATAACGGTGTTCCATACCCTAATACGATGAAAAAAAATGCTGTTACCATTTTGGTGGTCATTCCTTCCAGCATACCGTATGTCGATTTAAATGAAAACATTTATAAGGAAAAAAAAAAAAGTCTGTCTTTTGTACATACTGGGAGAGTGGTTGACATATTTGTAAAATTTAGATTTTTCCACGGGGTTCAGACTTCTGATGCGTCCGTTTCTCCCGGTTACTGCTGATATTTATAGTCGTCAACAGGAGGTGCCTGTGATTTCTATTTTCTGTCCCATCTTTTTCAGGTTTTAGTGGCAGAGTTTCAGGTAGAATGAATTTCAGGAGCTTTAAAATAGGACCAGGGTTCACTGTAACTGCGTATTTGAAAGCCTGCTTCCTTCCTGCAGAACTTTTGTTGGGGTCCCGCCCGAGTCCTCTAGCGCCCCAGTAACAGAAACACCGCCAGCGCGTGGCTTCCAAGAACAGAAATCCGTTTTCTCACAGTTCAGGAGGCTAGAAGTTCCGATTCAAGGCATTGGCTCTCGGGGAAGACTCTCTCTCTGTCAGCTCTGGGGGAAGGTCCTTGTCTCTTTCAGTGCCTGGTCCTTGATTCCTGGGTGATCTCCACGTGGCATCTATTTTCCCATCTCTGCTTGCTTCTCTCCGTGCCTACTCTGCCCTTTTATATCTTAAAAGTGATTGGCCTCTGCACGGCTATGGCCTCATAAATGTAACAAGAGAAAAAAAAAAAAACCCTATTCCCAAATGAGGTTACATCCACCAGTACAGGGGTTACGATTCCAGGACATATGCTGGGGGACACAATTCAATCCATAACAAACCCTGATTTCCAAAAGGGTCATATTTTCAGGTACCAGAGTTAGGACTTCAGCACAACTTTGGAGGGGTGACCAAATTCATTCCACAGCACCCCAAATCTGCTTTTGAGTCCTGTGATGGTTTCCCTTCATCCCATGATATGTAGACCCTCTCGGTACTTTCCACGTGAACAGTGATGCTGTGGTTTGTCTCCAAAGGTGGCTTTTCAGATGCTGACCTCGCTGATGGGACATTTGGGACGTCCGGCGAAGGTAGGGTGTCTAGCTTCATTCTGTGTCGTTTCCCTCCAGCCACATGGCCCGGCTGCTCTGCAGAACTGCTGCAGGTTCGTCCTTCTTAGTCCTCAGGAAAACCACCACAGCCAAGGGGTGGGGTCTCTGTCTATGCAGGTGCGTTAGGGGTTGGGAAATGCAAAATCTGCCCCCCAGAGGCTGGCCCCAGACCTGTGTTCATGGTTCAGAAGGCCTCCTTCCCTCTCCAGGGTATGGAGGTCGGCGGGATGGATACCCTTCAGAAAACACCACTAGCCTGGGTGAACCCCCGAAACTATTGCCCTGAGATAATCTTTAAACCTGAAAACAGAAGTAGCCCCTCAAGTCTTTTTAAAACTGAACAATAGTTTAGCTTCACTAGTAAGGAATGTCTGTCATGGGTATCGTGCTCTTTTAAGGTCTATCTATAGGGGATCGAATTGACAACGGCAACTCAGAAGATGAGATAGGAAGCTTCGGGGGCAGTGAGTTTATGTGAATGGGGGAGGAACAACTCAGAAAAGGAGGGTGAAAATGGTCCAACAACTTGAAGAATGTCGTCAATGTCATTGAATTGTACGTGTAGAAAGTGTTAGAATACGTTCTGCTGGGTATATTCTCAACAACAACAATATTTAAAAAAAAAAAACCGTTGTCATGGAGTCTATTCCAACTGACTCACCCTGAGCCCACGTGCGTCAGAGTAGATCTGTGCTTCATAGTGTTTTCAATCGCTAACTCTTGAGAAGTAGATGGCCAGGCCTTTTTTTCTGAGGCTCCTCTGGGTAGACTGGAGCCTCCAACCTTGGGTGAGCAGCCGAGCGTGTCCACCTTTTGCACCACCGAGGCACTCGCCACGGTTTCCTATTTTAAATACTCACTGAATTTAAGTGTGGAGATATTTCATATTTTAAATACTCATTGAATGAATGTGGAAAGAGAAGGCCAAAGACGGGAGAAGAGAGACCCACCCAAGCGGCCCCAGCTGCAGCGTTACAATAGAGAGCAGGTTTCCTGCCTCTCTCTAGAACTTTGACCACAGGATGGCGGACAGCAGTGTCTTGATGAATATGAACACGTAGCTGGACACAAACTTTTCAGGGTCTCCTCTACCAGGGTTATACGAGAGCTTGAGCTGGGGGTAGCTCTCTTGAGGTGGAAAGAGATTGTCACCCGCCTTGGTTTGGGGCTTCAGTCTTGATCCCACTGCTTCCTGGTAGGGTTATTTACATTCTAAACTTAGTTCTTCTCCACCTTCCCCTGGACAGAGGACAACAGTACCTTCCTAGATGGCGCCCAGCTACCACCAGTAACCGCCCTAACAGGGCACATAACAGAGAGTCCCTGAAGGAGCAGGAGAAAAGTAGGGTGCGGAACTCAAATTCACGTAAAAAGACCAGACTTCATGGTCTGACTGAGACTGGAGGGACCCCCGAAGCCATGGCCCCCAGACGTTCTGTTAGCCCAAAACTAAAACCGTTCCTGCAGCTAACTCTTCAGACAAAGATTAGACTGGACTGTAAGACAGAAAATGATACAGGTGCGGAGTGAGCGTCTTGGCTCAAGTAGACACATGAGACTAAGTGGGCAGCTCCTGTCTGGAGGCGAGATGAGAAGGCCGAGGGGGGCAGGAGCTGGCTGAACGGACAGGGGAAATCCAGGGTGGAAAGGAGGAGTGTGTTGTCACATTATAGGGATTGCAACTAGTGTCACATAACAATATGTGTATAAATTTTTGTATGAGAAATTAACTTGAGCTGTAACCTTTCACTTAAAGCACAAAAAAAAAAAAAAAGAGCTGATTAGGCATAGATTCAAGGAAGCACAGATGGAGGGAGATAGATATCTCACCATGTGGAGATGGCTGAGGAACTGAGGGACAGGAGCTGAAGACAGACAAGGACCTTCCCCCAGAGTCGATGAAGAGTGAGAGCCTTCCCCTAGAGCTGGTATCCTAAATCCGGACTTTTAGCCTTCTAAACTGTGAGGAAATAAATGTCTGTTCCTTGAAAAAAAAAAAAAAAGAATGGTACCTTCCTGCAGGTATAATGACATGTGCATCTCACTAACTCCTGTGATGCCCGTGCCCCAGGTACAAACTGGGCCTTCTTCACTGGTCCTGGGAAATACTTGATTTCCTGCTCCATCACTGAGCCCTGGCTGTCGTCTTCTTCTTCTTCAAGAACTGCGCATGAACGGTGAATAGCAATAAAACGGGGTAAAGGTTTTTCACATTGTCACCTGCTGTTCACAGAGGTGCGTTCCTCTCCCAAAGGTGACTTCCCAGAGAGGTGCAAAGAGTTCACTCGCACATGGCTTTCCCATCTTCCCCCTTAGGCCGAGTCTTCCCCTTCATGTTAAAATTCATTTAACAATCCTGCATCATTAGGCATTTGGGTTATCCCATTGGTTGTTCTTGTAAAATAATACTCCTGCACTGTGGACTCCCTGGGTGATGCAAAGAGTTAAGCGCTTGACGAGTAACTGAAAGGTTGGAGGTTCGAGTCCACTCAGAGGCGCCACGGAGAAAGTCCAGGTGATGTACTTCCACAAAATCAGCCACTGGAAACTTTATGGAGCAAAGTTCTACCCTGACGTACAATGGGGTCACCGTGGGCGGGAGTCAACGTGATGGCAACTGGTTTACTTTTTTGCGTATCCTTATTCTTTGATATTGGGTACCATCTACGTCTGGTATGAGTTCGTCTTTACCAAACGCCTTGCCAGCGCATTGTTGACAAGCCTTCGTCCTGTCTTGCAGGTGGAGGGGGGAGCCACAGAGATGACGGGAACCAGCAGGGTACGTATACGCGGTTCTGATGCCTTTCTTTGGATCTCCTGTTCATGCTGAGAAAAGTGGCTTAAATTGTTCAAGACGTAACCTTTAGAGTTTTCGCCATCATCGTAGAGATGCCAACGGGAAGGATGATTACTCAGTGTGGGGCACTCCTTGGCTTCCGGGCGATCGTCACATGGCTTCTGTCGTCCTCTTGTGTACTTCTCTCAGTCTGTTCTGCTCCTTATATAACTCAGAGGTTTTTAGGTTTAGGACCCACCCTGCACTGGTATGACCTCAACTGATTGATTATACATTCCATTATGCTAGATGACATTATGGAAGGTGATTACATTATATTAGGGAAGGTCATTACATTATATTACATTACATTATGGAATGTCATTACATTATGCTAGGTTACATTATGGAAGGTAATTGCATTATATTAGGGAAGGTCTATATTATATTACATTGCATTATGGAAGGTCATTACATTACTTTATGGAGGGGCATTGGGTCACATTATGTTATAGAAGGTTATTACATTACATTATGGAAGATGACTACATTACATTATGAAAGGTCATTACATTGCATTACATTATGGAAGAGCATTACATTATGGAAGGTCATTGCATTACATTATGGAAGATCATTAGGTTATATTATATTATGTAAGATGATTACATTACATTGTGGAAAGTCATTGCCTTGCATTACATCATGGAAGAGCATTACATTACATTATGGAAGATCATTACATTACATTGTGTTATATTAAATTACATCCACAGGTATAGGAGTTACAATTCCAGCACATTTTGGGAAGGACACAATACAGCCCATAACCCTTGGTTATTTCGTGTGTCTCTCACGACCAAGATTCTCCACCAGGTGCCCGTCCTGGCATATTCTCCCCACCAGTGCTCCCAATCATGATGCCTTGCGCTTCCTTCCACAGGTGACTCCCCTGGGGTCATCCCTGGGATCATAGGGACCATAGTGGTTGCTGTGGCCGGGGCTGTTTCCAGCTTCATTGCTTACCAGAAAAAGAAGTTGTGCTTCAAAGAAAATGGTAAGGTGTCCAAGTTACTAACCACTCCAGTTCTTGGGTTTCACATCTGTGCTATTGTGGTTATTGTTGCTGCCGTTGTTTGCTGCTTTTGAGCCAGCCCTGACTCGTGGGTCCCTATGCTCAGTGAACCGAAACACTGCCTAGTCCTGTGGTCTCCTTATGATTGCTTGCAGATCAGACTGTTGTGATCCATAGAGTTTCCATTGGCTCATTTTCAGAAGTTGCCCACCTGGCCGTTCTTCCTAGTCTTATTCCAGAAACTCCACTGAAACCTGCCCACCATGGGTGACACTGCTCGCGTGTGTGTGTGTGTGTGTGTGTATTGTTCATAGCCGCCGCTGAGTCCGCCCCGACTCGTGGCGACCCCACGCACGACAGAATGAAACACTGCCCTGTTCCCAGGGTCCCTTGTGGATTGGAGTATTATAATCCACGGCATTTTCACTGAGTTTCAGAGGTCGATCGCCAGGCCTCTCTTCCTAGTCTACCTGAGTCTGAAAGCTCTGCTGAAACCTGTTCAGCTTCACAGCCACACGAAAGCCTCCACTGACAGGTGGGCGGTGGCTCCGCATGAAGTGCACTGGCCGGGAATTGAACCCAGGTCTCCCGCATGGAAGGTGAGGATTCCACCCCAGAACCCCACAGCCTTGTTTGCGTTTACAAAGCGGTGGGATCACGATACATTCGCTGTAGGTTTTCTGCGGCTCCGTGAAGGCGTGAGGCTGCAGATTGAGTCCTATTTCCCACCTGGGACCTGGTGTCTTCCACCTGGCAGGCACTCGGGACGCAGTGTTTACTTGGTGGATTGGGAGCAAGGGTTGAGTGGTTCCCAAATGGAGAGGTGAGCAAATTCCAGGAGGTGCCTCCGGAAAACCTAAGATCGGAATGAGGAGAAAAGAAGAAAAAGCGAAACACACCTTTTTCTTGTGCTTCCCCTAGAAATAGCTGAGAAATTAAATTCTTAGAGAATCAGTGGAAGTCCATTTGTTTCTCCTTATTGATCGATTGCTTGATTGTGGTAATATGTAGGGATGTATATATAGAAGGAGCCCTGGTGGCACAGTGGGTGAAGCACCCAGCTGCTAACCAAAAGGTCGGAGCTTTGAACCCACCAGCCGCTTCTCGGGAGAAATATGTGGCGGTTGGCTTCTGTAAAGATTACAGCCTTGGAAACCCAATGGGGCAGTTCTACTCTGTCCTGTAAGGTCACTATGAGTTGCAATCATCTTGATGGTAGTGGGTTTTTGAGAGAAATCTATATATGTATATGTGTATATATATGTGTGTATGTTGTTGTTAGGTTCCGACTCATAGCAGCCCTATGTACAACAGGACAAAACACTGCCCAGTCCTGTGCCATCCTCACAATCGTTGCTATGTTCGAGCTCATTGTTGCAGCCACTGTGTCAATCCACCTCATCAAGGGTCTTCCTCATTTTCATAGAGAATTGGTGGAAGTAAATTTGTTTCTCCTTTTTTATTTATCATGTCAAGTGTATATATACATATAAAGGTGCCCTGGTGGTACAGTGTGTTAAGTGCTCACTGCTAACTGAAAGATCAGAGGTACGAACCTGCCACCTGCTCCTGGGGAGAAAGATGTGGCAGTCTGCTTCCATAAACATTATAACCTTGGAAACCCTATTGAGCCGCTCTCTGTCCTATATGGTCCCTGTGAGTTGGAATCTACTTGATGGCAATGAGTTTATTTGTGTGTGTATATATGTATGTGTATATATATGTATATATACACGTATGTATGTATGTATGTTGTTGTTAGATGCCGTTGAGTCCGTTCCAACTCATAGTGACCCCATGCACAACAGAACGAAACACTGCCTGGTCCTGCACCATCCTCACGATGGTCGTTATGCTTGAGCGCATTGTTGCAGCCACTGTGTCAATCCGTCTCATTGAGGGTCTTCCTCTTTCTTGCTGACCCTGTACTTTACCAAGCATGATGTCCTTCTCCGGGGACTGTGATATACATATAAAAAGGATTTGCCATTTCGGCACTTTTTCCGTGTGCACGTCAGTGACATTGATCACATTCATTTTGTCATGCCACCGTCACGCTATCCGTTTCCATCATTTTCCGTCACATTTTACAGAACCTCAGTGCCCTCTAAGCAGTGAGTCCCTCTTCCCCCTCCCTCCTGCCTCTGTCACCGTTTTTCCTTTTACATTATAGTTTTTGTTCTCTTCCTGAAGCTTCTACAGGTAGAGTCTGATACTGGACAGGTGTAGGAGCTGCCCAAAAGGGAGGCTGCATGCTATTTTATTTGAGTTGCTCCTGGTCCTTTGAAAATCCCAGACAGCGATGAAGGCTTTGCTTTAAACAAACAAGTCTCAGATCTGTTACTTGTTGGAAATCTTTGGATGAACCCAAATTGTATCCTGCGGTTGCAAAACAGTTCAGTTACCTTGTGTCTGGGACTTAGGCGGTTCTGTAGTCTGCTGAGCAGATAACCCGAGAAGCTGGACTGTATGAAGAAGAACACAGCGTCAGGATTGGGGGAAGACTCATTAACAACCTGCGATACACAGATGGCACAACCTTGCTTGCTGAAAGTGAAGAGGACTGGAAGCAGTTACTGATGAAGATCAAAGACCACAGCCTTCAACATGGATTACACCTCAACATAAAGAAAACAAAAATCCTCACAACTGGACCAATGAGCAACATCATGATAAACAGAGAAAAGATTGAAGTTGTCATGGGTTTCATTTTACTTGGATCCACAATCAACAGCCATGGAAGCAGCAGTCAAGAAATCAAAAGATGCATTGCATTGGGCAAATCTGCTGCAAAGGACCTCTTTAAAGTGTTGAAAAGCAAAGATGTTA
Source organism: Loxodonta africana (assembly GCF_030014295.1). NCBI lineage: Eukaryota > Metazoa > Chordata > Mammalia > Proboscidea > Elephantidae > Loxodonta > Loxodonta africana. The sequence goes on along the minus strand of NC_087370.1, from coordinate 25,001,289 downwards.
CTTTGAAGACTAAGGTGCACCTGACCCAAGCCATGGTATTTCTGATTGCCTCATATGCATGGGAAAGCTGGACAATGAGTAAGGAAGACTGAAGAAGAATTGATGCCTTTGAATTATGGTGTTGGCAAAGAATATTGAATATACCATGGACTGCCAAAAGAACAAACAGGTCTATCTTGGAAGAAGTGGTGGCTAAGAGCTCAGGCTGCTAACTAAAGGTCGGCAGTTCGAATCCACCAGCTGCTACTTGGAAACCCTATGGGGCAGTTCCACACCGTCCTATAGGGTCTCTATGAGTCAGAATTGACTTGAAGGCAACGGGTTTAGTTTTTTGCTTATGGACTGCCAGAAGAAGAAACAAATCTGTCTTGGAAGAAGGACAACCAGAATGCTCCTTGGAAGTAAGGATGGTGAGACTTTGTCTCATGTACTTTGGACAAGTTCTCAGTAGGGACCAGTCCCTGGAGAAGGACATCGTGCTTGGTAAAGTAGGTCAGCAAAAAAGAGGAAGACCCTCAATGAAATGGAATCATACAGGAGTTTCAACGATGGGTTCAGCACAGCAACGACTGTGAGGATGGTGTAGGACCAGGCAGCATTTCACTCCGTTGTTCATAGGGTAGCTGTGAGTTGGAACCGACTGGATGGCACCTAACAACCGCAACAGCATTTTGTAATCAGAGAGTCTCTGGTTGCTACGAACAACTAACCCTCTCGGCTGCTACCAAAAAGTAGGCGATCTGTGTCCAAAACATCAGCCACTGAAAACCCTGTGGAGCCCAGCTCCGCTCTGGCACCCATGGGGTTGCTAAGAGTCACCGTTCACTCCATAGCAAACTGGTTTATTCTGTAGTCAAATCCTGAAACACAGGACCTGGGGGAAGGAACCAAGAATCTTAACAGGCTTGGCTTCCAAGTGTGGAAATTGGATCGGGAAAAGAAAAACCCAAGTGTCCCCCACCCCTGGGTCTTCATCTTTGGGGAATGAAGCATTTTGTCCATTGCAGGGAGGGTAGATCATGAAGAAAGAAGGCTCCCTCTGGGTAGAAATCATTGCCTTGCAATTTTTAAAGATAAGAGCATTCTTCTAGAAGAATTGGCTCAGGGCAGTTGGAATTAAATTTGTATAGCAGAGAAAAACGACCAAACCAATTCACCTGCCATCGAGTTGACTCCGGCTTACGGCGACCCCGTGTGTCAAAGTAGGACTGTGCTCCATAGAGTTTTCAGTGGCTCGTTTTTCAGAAGTACATTGCCAGGCCTTTCTTCTGACGCACCTCTGGGTAGACTTGAACCTCCAACTTTTCAGTTAGCAGCTGAGAGCATTCATGGTTTGCACTGCCCAGAGACTCGTATACACACTATCGAGAGGCTGTGTTAATTTTCGTGGAATATTTTCTGCAGTTTTTCATTCTTCTTAGACTAAATTAACATATAGTGCGATTTTTTTTTTTTAAGTCTTGGTTTGCTTTTTAGTTTTCAAGAGGTCAATGATCAATGCAGAGAGCAAAACAAAAGAAGAAATAAGCAAGGTGTAAGGAGTGAAGAAGGTTGGTGATTGTAACTTGAGGAATTAGGGCTTTTGTGTCCAGCACTAAAATTCAGCTCAGCCTTCACACTGAAATTAGCCATAACTCTCCTATAAACCCTGTTGGCGTAGTGGTTAAGTGCTAGGGCTGCTAACCAAAGGGTCAGCAGTTTGAATCCACCAGGCGCTCCTTGGAAACTCTATGGGGAAGTTCTCCTCTGTACTATGAGTCGGAATCGACGGCACTGGGTTTTTTGGGTTCTCCTATAAAAAGCCAAGAACCAAATTCAGACATAGGAAGTATCCTTCTGACTACTCCGAAGCACAGTTTGGTTTTTATATTGGTGTTGTAAGATAAATGTAATGCTTGACTCCGTTACATCTCTTTATGAACAGAGATAAAATTGTAATGTTAATTCAAGTTATTAGACACATTCCAAAAAATACCAAAGCAATTGCAATTGAATCGATGCTGACTCATGGTGACCCCAGGTGTGTCAGAGCACAACTGTGCTCCATGGGATTTGAACGGTTGGCTTTTCAGAAGTATATCTCCAGGTCTCTCTTCTGAGGCGCCTCTGGGTGGACTCGAACTGCCCACCTTTCATTTTGAGGGCCAGCCAGTTCACTGTTTGCACCACCTGGGACTCCTATTTGGCACATTAAGATGAGCCTTTTAGATAATCCCAAACTGGATTCTGAACTTTCACAGGCGAGTTTCATAGGAGAGTTCGTAGGCAATCTGTCCCTTATTTCTAAAGATTTGAACTTGTAGTTCTGTGAGTGTAGCGACCCCACGAAGAACAGAAGGAAACGTTGCCCAGTCCACTGCAGCTTTGCGATCACTGCTCTGTTTGAGCCCCTGGGTCTTACTTGAGCTGTACGTTGGCGTGTTGAGGCTGTTTGCTGGGCCGGGCTCTGGGCTTTGTCTGCATGTCGGGGCTTTTGCTTCAAGTAACCTGTGCAGGCGCTGACCACGTGGAGCCCGGCCTTTGTCTGTTACCACTTGGTGCTGATGACACTGTCTTTGTTGTGCTGATGGGTTCTTGTTTACAGCGTCTCAGGGCTGATGGCAGATTTCCTGTGCTTTAATGGAATGAGCCTCTGGCTAGCCCACTTCCCTCTCCCCTCCTTCCTCCCTCCCTCCTTTCTTCTTTCCTTCCTCCATCCCTGCCTTCTTCCTTCTTTCCTTCCTCCGTCCCTCCTTCTTTCCTCTCTCCCTTCCTTCTTTCTCCTTCCTCCCTCTGTTCTTTCTCTTTTGTTCTTTATCTCTTTATATACTTCTCTATTTCTTTATCTCAATTTCTCCTTGTCTATTTATCTCTCTTCCTCTGTCTGTCTCCCTCCCTCTCTCTGTCCCTCCCTCCCTTTCCCTCCCTCACTCCGTCCCTCCCTTCTCTTTCTCTTGTTTTTCCCCCTTCTCTCTTCCTCCTTCCCTCTCTCCCTCCCTTCCTTTCTCTGTTTTGGTTTCCACTCAGAACTTCCAGTTCTTGCTTCATGTTTACCTGGGTCTCTAAGCCTTCATCCCTTGACTTCTGAGCCCAAGGAATGGCCTTCTAACAGCTGATGCTTCCTGGAGCCTCAGCCCCACCTGGAGCCAACCAACCCAAAGCTCACTTTCTTCTTTCCAACCTTCCATTGCAGATGAGTCGAAGACCTAGGCACAAGGAGGAAACCCTGCCCAGGAGGCAAGACCAACCTGGCCTGATAAATGTTTATCTCCAAGACTCAGAGTCCTTACCCTTAAAGCAGACTTTGCAATTATTACTCTCCTCTCTTGTTCTAGAAAACCAGTGTAGCGGTATGATTCTCAGCAAATTTCATACTTTGAATTCTGTGTGTTACCTGCCTTCTTAATGCAAAGAAGTTTGTTATATTACATTATGGAAATTGATTACATTACATTATGAAGGGCGATTACATTATGAAAGATGATTACGTTATATTGTATTACATTACAGAAGGCAATTATATTATATTACATTACATTATGCAGTGTCATTACATTACATAGGGAAGAACATTACATTACATTATGGAAGGTCATTACATTACATCACATCACATTATGGAACGTGATTATATTACATGACATTACATTGTGGAAGGCCATTACATCACATCACATTATGGAAAGTGATTACATTAAATGACATTATGGAGGGTGATTACATCGCATTACATTACATTATGGAAGGTGATTAGATTAGATTACATTATAGAAGTTCATTAGGTTACATTATGGGAGGTGATTACATTGCATTACATTATAGAAGTCCATTAGGTTACATTATGGAAGGTCATTACATTGCGTTACATTATAGAAGTTCATTATGTTACATTATGGGAAGTGATTACATTGCATTACATTATAGAAGTCCATTAGGTTACATTATGGAAGGTCATTACATTGCGTTACATTATGGAAGTTCATTATGTTACATTATGGGAAGTGATTACATTGCATTACATTATAGAAGTCCATTAGGTTACATTACGGGAGGTCATTACATTGCGTTACATTATAGAAGTCCATTAGGTTACATTATGGGAAGTGATTACATTGCATTACGTTATGTTACATCATGAGAGGTGATTACATTGCATATATATTATATTCATGCACAAGTAGCTTCAGAAAGGGAAGATAAATGCACTTTTTAAAAAACTTAAATACAACAGGAAGAAATGGAGCGGCTAGCTTCCATGTATTGTTTAGGCTCGTCACCCCCAGTTCCATTCCTCCCAATGCATCGGTCAGCAGGGCAGGGAACGGGCGCCAACTTTATTGCCACAGACCGGGCAAAGCTGGTGAAGGCTTCCCAGCTGTGTTTTGGTCTCGTGGTACTTTATGATTTCAAATGGGCTTTTTTTCGTAAACATAGTCAGGATCTGTATCGTCTTCCTCAGCCCAGTTAGAATGGCTTTGCCTCTGAACCTTGCACAGTGCCTATTAGGAAGGAATTCTTGTCCTATGAAGTGAACGCAAGGTTAGAATTTGCCTGTGTTGACAGCTGACCGCCTCCTCTGCCTGCAGAAAAAAATACCCTCTGCGGTCACCTCCTTGGTTGTTTTCACAAATATCTTTGAACTCTCCTCGTCAGCGGTTCGTTTTTATCTTAGAACCTTGGACTCGTTAGCATTTAACCATCATTTCGTGGTTGGAAGAAGGGGTTACGTCACTGCATCATTTCATCCAAATTAATTACAAGTTGCAGTGACACAGACTGTACACACGTGTCCACGGAGGTATTTTAACCTCAGAAGTGGGACAGCTTCACACATACTAAAGTTTCATCAATGGAAAATGAATTGTTGTGTATTCAATGGTTTCTCTGCTGTTTGAAATGCGTAGCTTATGTTTTCATTAGCCACAGTGCAGCCAAGAAATAAATGTTTTATCTGTCAATCTCTCACGCCTCTTGGATTTATTTTCCAGTTCTTTAAGCCCTGGTTTTTATCAAGGGGTATAAACGTGGCCTGCAAACTTGTTGGAGAGATGTCTCAACAGTCGCTTGTACCTGGAGAGGGGTGGGCAGACAGGGTGGTGGGGTAGAGGGCAGACATTCTCCCTTTTGTAAGATAGCTATTAGTACTGTTTGGATTTTCTTCAAATTTGACTTTCTTAAATTTCGGTTTCAACGGGGTTCCTACCCTGTCACTGCTCAGGTCTGGGAAATTAAAGGAACAACACAGTATGTCCTGTGCTGCCCACAGGAGGAGACGCTGTATGGAGTATTTCAGCAGTGAGGGTTTCTGTGTTTGTCTTCAGGGCCTGCTGTGGGTTGAACTTCCCCTGATGACCAGGGCAGTTTGGGGCAGTCTGTGTCTACACGCTGCCACTCAGCTTGCACCTGAGGGAGGTGGGTAGGACGGCTAGAGGGCCGAACTCCCCCCGGAGAATAGCAATCAGGTGGTAGCGGAAAATGTCCGCTTGTCCCAGACGCCGAAACATACTACCCTGCGAAGATTCTCTTTATTGACTTTTGAGGAGGACTGGGCACAGTTACAAGTAAGGTTTTTTCATAGAGAAAACCAAAAAATCCAAACCCATTGCGCTCAGGGTGATTCTGGGTTCCTGGTTGGCACAAATTTTATATGCATATAGAGCTTAGCTGCTAACGAAAAGGTCGACAGTTCGAATCCACCAGCCGCTCCTTGGAAACCTTATGGGGGACAGTTCTACTGTGTCCTGTAGGGCTGCTATGAGTCCCCATCGACGTGACAGCAACTGGTTTGGTTTTATCTGATCAATACAGTTCCCCAGGTGGCGCAAGCAGTTTGCGATCAGCTGCTAACCTAACAGATGGTGATTTGAGCCTACGTGGTGGTGCTGCGGAAGAAAGGCCTGGCAACCTGGCTTCATAAAGATTACAGCCAAGGAAACCCTATGGGGGCAGTTGTACTCCGTGACATGGGGGTCACCATTTTCAAAGATACATGTCCATGTTTGAATGTAGGGGGTTTCCTTGTGCTTGTACTTCGGTTTTCAGGGGGAAGAAAGCTACTGTGTATGTAGTGAAAAACAAAATTGCTTGGGTTCCACTAATTAATACCATTTACTCCTGCACCATGTATGGAAAAATACAGCCAAGTAGTCATACACAGCAGCAGAATGGTTGGCTGCTAAACACGGATGAAAAGAACCTCTTTGGTCTTAGGGTTTAGACTTATGCTGTCTTTTCCTGAGATTCTTGGGTGGTGCAAGCAATTAACATGCCTGGCTGCTAACTGAAAGCTCTGAGGTTCGAGTCCACCCAGAGGCACCTCAGAAGAAAGGCCTGGAGATCTACATCGAAAAATACCAGGCATTGAAAACCCTGTGGAGCACAGTTCTCCTCTAACACACAGTTCTATTCTAACACACAAGATGGTTTTTGTCTCTTCAAAGAAACATAAGATGACTTACATGTATTTCGCAGGCACGTGTTCTCTGTTGCATTCAGATATGGGTGTTTTCTTCTTGTTTTCAGGGGAACAAGGTGACGTGAACATGGAGAACATTCAAGACAAGGCAGAGCCACGTGGTAAGGAAGGACACAGGAGGCCAGCTAAGCTCCACAGGGCTGGGGTGTTATTTCCACCAATGGGACTGAGGTCCCGCTGTCCTGTCCACTTGCTCAACTCTGTTTAATTATTTGAAATGTGTTTATGCCTCATTGTTTTCAACGGAATGCATTCAGGAGACCACGTATACAATATCTGGGGCTTTAAGGTTCAGAGCCAAACTGCCGTGTTTTACACAAATAACGCGCACCTTCTACATTTGTTTGTCAGTTGCTCCTTCCCTCCACGAGGTATTTTTGCAAGCCGCTATGCCAGTTTTTTTACATGTTGCTGTGAAAAAAAATTAGCATAGCACGCTTATGAAAATACCTTTGGGGGGAAGGAGTGGTTGACAAACAAATATGCGCTATTTGCGTAAAACAAATATGCGCCATATGAGTAAAAGTACAGTAATTGTTAGCTGCTTATGAGTGGCCGGGACTCACTGCGGCCCCACCCGCCACAGAACCAAAGGCTGCCCAGTTCTGTGCCGTCTTCACAATTGGTTACCAATTGTGATCCGTAGGGTTTTCACTGGCTCACTTTCTAAAGTAGATCACCTGACCTTTCTTCAGTTAATATGAAAGGCTGGAGGTTTGAGTCCAGATAGAGGCGGCACAGAAGAAAATCCTGGCAATCTGCCTCTGAAAAATCACCTATTGAAGACCCCATGGAGCACAGTTCTACTCTGACACACACGGGGTCGCCAGGCATCTTGACAGCAGCTATTTTTCTAATACATAGGTGACGTGAAATTTACTGTTTTAGCTGTTTTTCAGTGCACAATTCAGTGGGGTTAATTACATTCATCGTGTTGTACAGCTCTCATCTCTGTAGAACCAAAACTTTTCCATTGCACCGAGCAGAAACTTGCACTCCTTAAGCAATGATCCTTCTGTCTTCCCAACACTTTGTTGTTGTTACTGTTAGTTGCCGTCAAGTTGGACTCATAGAGACCCCATGGGTGCTGAGTAGAAGTGTGCTCCGTATAGTTTTCAAGGCTATCACCTTTCAGAAGGTGATGGCCAGGACTTTCTTCCAAGGCGCCTCTGGGTGGTTTCGAACCTCCACCCTTTCAGCTAGTAGTCAAGCGATTCACCATTCGCACCATCCGAGGAATCGTCCCAACCCCTTGGCAACCACCCATCTTACTTGGGAGTTTAGAATGCATTTATCTATTCTAGATATGTCACTGAAATCATGCAGTATTTGTCCTGAGGGATTTAAAGACTTTTAAAACTCCCTTTTCTTGTCTATTTAAATTCTGTTTTTTTTCTCTTTGACCCGGCAGTTCAACACAGTCTTCTAGACAAAGTCTAAAGAGTCCCGGCAGCAAAAAACAACCCAGGTGTTCACCGCCGGGTCAGAAGACGGACTTCTGCTATTCCCCAAGTACACCACCTCCTGACGGGCAGAGACAAGCTGGGAGGAGCCCCATCCTGTCCCCCCACCGCTTTGCTCACATTGGGGTTTTTTTGTTTGTTTGTTTTAATCCTAAGACGTGCTTTGCCTGCTGCCCTGCTGGGTCAATGATGTTTACTAACGAGGAATTTTCTATCTAAAAGGAACTTGGGCTCTTTCTCCAAAGCCCTCGGGTGTTTCCCGTGGGATGTGAAAAGCAGACCATTATAAAGTCCCAGTCATTCAAATACCACCCTGACTCAGGGACTCCCGACCCTGTACTCCTGTATAAATTGCCTGTAAATTGAACGCATCTGAAATTTACATGCCATTGGTTTTTGTTTTTGTTTTTGTTTTTGTTTTTAAGTGAGGCGAGTCCTCCATTTGTTACCGCCATAGTTGTTTTCTTGGTTAAGAGTTTTGATACATACCAGACTAATAAAAAAGAAAAAGTAGAAACCAAGTATCGTTTACGTGAGTGTTTTGCTTTCTGATGACTTCCCGAAAGAAGGCTGTAGAAATTAACAGGCAGATTCCCTGCTCCCTTCCTGGAGGCTTAAAGATGGAGCTCCAAGCTAAGGTGTCCTTTCTCTTTTTCTTTTGGCTGTCTTACCACGTCAGGGACAGGTACTCCTGGCACGCAGACACTCCCCTACACCCAGATACGTTGTGCATGCATATACTCCCAGAACCTACATATTCAGCTGTATCCAGATACTCCTCTACATCAAGATACCTGCATCCAGATACCCACCTGTGCCCAGGTAGTCCTCTATATCCAAATACTCCCATGCACGCAGATACTCCCTGCACTGAGACACTCGCCTGCATCCATTTCCTGCACTCAGATACTTCCTACATCCAAAAACTCACCCATATGCAGACGCTCACCTGTATCTTGCATCCAGATACTCACCTGCACCCAAGTAGTCTATATCCAGATACTCCCACGGATACAGCTATTCTTCTACATTGAGATACTCTCTGCACTCAGATACTCCCTGCATCCAAATCCTCTCCTTTATCATGTATACAGTTACTCCCTGCGTCCAGATACTCCTTTGCATCCAGGTACTCCCGGCATCCAGATACTCCCCTGTATCCAGATACTCCTCAGCATACGGATACTCCCTGCGTCCTGCACCCAGATACTTCCCACGTTCAGATTCTCCCTGCATTCCCATGGGTGTCAAGAGGGTGAATGTCATGGATCCGTGAGGCGTTTATACAGTCTGTACAAGATGGCAGCTGCTTCCAAGTGGGAGCTTGGTTTCACCATGAAGTCCACTTGCTTTGTGGACCTTCCAACAGCATGGGGCTCACTGAATACATGCTGCGCTCCTGGCAGTAAAGTTATAACTCTTCTGCATTTAAAATGAGAGCTTTTCTGCATTTCCCCATTTAAGGTCTCACATATACTGGAAGGCTACTTTTTTTTGTTTTGCTTTGTTTTAAGCAATCTTTTGTTGAGAAGCGTTATGAGAAAAAAGTCATCAGTCAATGTGAAATGTGTGGTAAACTCGACTGGAAATTATATGAAGATTAATACTTAGGTTGGAACATGGAAGTTTTTATTTTCCTCAAAGCGCATATTTAAAATGAGGCAATTTGACAGATAATGACCCAAGTCCATCTTCATGTTATTTTTTCAGGCACGACACATTTAAAGTCATTTTTCTTTGTGCCTTTTTTTTTTAAAAAAATCACTGCAAGGCTTTTAAAATGTGTGTTTTACACAATACGGGGAGGTCAGCACCCCTGGACTAAATCGAAAGCTGTTTCCTGAATGCAACCAAACACTTTGAGGGACAGAGTAGCAGGGGCTGGGGTCTGGGAACCATGGTTTCAGGGAACATCTAGGTCAATTGGCAAAACAAAGTTTATTAAGAAAATGTTCTGCACCCCACTTTGGTGAGCAGCATCTGCGGTCTTAAAAGCTTGCGAGCAGCCATCTAAGATGCATCAATTCGTCCCAACCCACCTGCAGCAAAGGAGAATTAAGAACACCAAAGACACAAGGAAAATGTTAGCCCAAGAGATAAAAGGGGCAACATAAGCCAGAGGCTTCATCAGCCTGAGACCAGAAGACCTAGATGGTGCCCAGCTACCTCCAATGACTGCCCTGGCTGTCCCGTTACAGGGAAAGCAACTAGGGTCATATAACAACGTGTGTATAGGTTTTTGTATGAGCAACTAACTTCAGCAGGAAACTTTCATTGAAAGTACAATTTTTAGAAAATGCTACCAAGATGCATGTTTTATATAAAAGCTTAGCAAAGGCTTCACTTGGTTTTCGTGTTAATTTCGTAGACTATCGAAACCTGGGTATCCTTAATGGAATTGACCTCAACAATAAACTCCTCATCATTGAGGAATTAAAGCATTCTCAGTACGTCCCCAGTGGCACAGGCAAGCTCACGTAAGCTCCTGGAAGTCTGTTATCCAAAGGTTGACAATTTCATTAGAAACGCCTGTCGGCTCCAACTCACGGCGACCCCGTGTCAAACAGAACGAACCCCTGCCCGGTCTTGCACCATCTTCACAATTCTTCCTATGCTTGAACCCCTTGTTGCAGCCACTGTGTCAATCCATCTCATGGGAGGTCTCCCTGGTTTTTGCTGACCCTACAACTTTACCAGTCATAATGTCTTTTTCTAGCGATTGGTCTTTCCTGATGACGTGTCCAAAGTTAGCAAGCTAGAGTCTTGCTGTTACGGACTAAATTGTGTCCCCCAAAAATATGTGTTGAAATTCTAACGCCCTATACCTGTGGATGGAAACCCTGGTGGCACAGTGATTAAGTGCTATGGCTGCTAACCAAAAGGACAGCAGTTCAAATCCACCAGCCACTCCTTGGAAACTCTGTGGGGCAGTTCTACTCTGTCCTATAGGGTTGCTATGAGTCAGAATCGACTCCAAGGCAACGGGTTTGTTTTTTTTTGTCTTTTGTTTTTTTAACATATACCTGTGGATGTAATCCCGTTGGGGAGTAGGGTTTTATTTGTTATGTGAACGAGGCCATATCACTGTAGACTGTGTCTTAAACCTACTCAGTTTTAAGATATAAAAGGAGGCGCTTAGACCCAGAAGCAAGCACAGATGGGGAAGATAGACGCCACAAGGAGATCACCAAGGGACACTGAGAAGAACTATAGGGAAGCCGAGACCAGAATTTAACCCTAGAGCTGACAGAGAGCCTTCCCGTAGAGCTGGTAACCTGAATTTGGACTTGTAGCCTCCTGAACTGTGAGAGAAAGAAAAAGAAAAAGCCACCTCTTTTGTGGTATTTCTGTTCATGCAACACTAGGTATCTCACCATCCTTGCTCCTATTTTGATATTAATACTTACTGTTATCATTGATATTAATACTTACTGTCATCATAGATGGTTAAAAGCTGTGTGTACCGTCCAAGTGAAGCTCCTTCCCCATTCAAAGTCTTGGTGTCAAAGTCAGACCTGGGCGGTCATCACAGATCTTCTGATTTCTGGGAAGGGGCAGGCTCCTTGGGACAGAGGTGACTGTCCTCAACTTGAGGACTTTCGCACTTGTAATCTCAGGAATTGCCAGTGGGTTGAGGGTGGGTATAGGAGCTGTTCCCTGTCCTTGAGGATCTGCCCTCACATCCCCACACGCATCCTTTCCCTGGTTCCTGGGTTCCAACCAGTAAAACCTGTTGCCAGTGAGTTGGCTCCGACTCCTGGCGACCTCATAAACAACAGAACAAAACGTTGCTTGGTCCCGCGTCATGTTCACCATCGGTTACATGTTACCATCCATTGTGGCAGCTACTGCGCCCATCCACCTCACCGAGGGTCTCCCTCACCCTGCTGGCCCTCTACTTTACCACACATCACACCCTTCTCCAGTGATTGATCCCTCCTGAGGATGGGTCCAAAGAAAGCTAGTCAGACAATATTCTGTTGTGATCCATAGGGTTTTCACTGGCTGCTTTTTGGAAGGAGATCACTAGGCCTTTCTTCTTAGTCTTTCTTAGTCTGGAAGTTCTACTGAAATCCACCCGCCATGGGTGACCCTGCTGGTATTTGAAATACTGGTGGCATAGCTTCCAGCATCCCAGCAACACGCAAGCCCCCACAGTACGACAGACTGACAGGTTTTCATAAATTATCTCTCCTACGTACACACATACACACACACCCCAGAACTTGATCCACCTAAGTAACTTAGTTTATAAAGATGTACGTGGAAAATAAATCCCAAAACCCAATCAACATACATATACATACGTTTTCAGATGTCAACATCTGGATGCACACCATGGCAGATGATTACATCATTACGTAACTGCCAAACCACTGAGAATCGTGCCCCAGCCATGCTGACACGTATTTTGGGGGGACACAATTCAGTCCACGACATTCTATCCTTTGGCACCCAAAAATTCATGTCCTTGACACGTGCAAAACATGTTCATCCTATCACATCATCCCAAAAGTCTTCAATCAACTCCAAGTCCAAATTCTGTCCTGGGGCAAAATTCCTTTTCATCTGTGAACCTGAGAAATCTAGAACACAAGTTATCTGCTTCCAAAGTACAGTGGAGGAACAGGCACCAGGTGGACATTTCCATTACAAATGGGAGAAATTGGAGGGAAAGAAGGGATAACAGGCACCAAGCAAGTCAAAAGCCCAAGAGAACAATTCACGTTAGCTCTCAAGGCTTGAAAATTCTCCTCTGTTCTGTGAAACCATCTGGGCAGCCGCCCCACCCTCCAGACTCTGGGTGTTGGCCATGTTCTCTGGATTCTGGGTGGAGGCCTGTTGGCCCTAGGCTTCAGCTCTGCCTTCCAGGCCCACTGGGACAGCAATACTGCTCCCTTGGCTTTGGAAGGCCCCATTCTCCTAGTCCATCCGAGTGGCAACCCAACCCCCTTGGTCCTGACAGGCTCCTCTCTTCTGCCCCTTGGGCATGGCAACCCACCCCCTCAACTTTGGGCATTGGCCCCATCCCTGTGGCACACCTTAATGACGGCCTAACACTCCAGAATGGAGTTGGCAAAGATCTGACTCTGAGACCTAGGAGACCATGGCCCCCACCATTTGAAATCTAGTCGTTCCTGCTTCCCCTACTCCTTCCAACAGTTTTGCTGATCTCTGAACTTCTCCAGGGATGGTCCTTCTCTTTTCTTGGAGGACAAAAGATGTAGCTCCTTTGGCCTGTTTCCTGCCTGTACAATTCCAAGAGGCAAACAGCGTTCTTTCTTTTTGCTCTTTCTCTGTCTCCCTCAGCCTAAGCTGGTGGGTTTTCTGCTGTGTTTCTTGGTTCGATCCATCAGTCACTGGCTTAATCTCTTTAACAAAAGATTACGTAGCCACATCCTTGGTGAGCAGCTAGGAAACATGTCCTTAGTTTATACAAGAGAATTTTCCAAATCTTGAAGTTCTATTTTCATGTTGCACAGTTCATTTTTAAGTCCATCTTTTTCTTCTCACATTTTACTATAAGCAGCAAAGAAAAACCATGCAGTCCCTTTAAGATCTTCCTTAGAAATCTCCTCAGCCAGATATCCAAGTCCATCCCTTACAAGTTCTGCCTTCCACCAAACATTTGAACATAATTACGACAAGCTCTTTGCCTCTGCATAAAAAGCATCTCCCTTCCTCCATCGTCCAATCACATGGTCCTCATTTTCTTTTATAACCTCACCAGAAGCGCAGTGAACACCCACATTTCTAGCAACATTCTTTAGCTGGCGCCACATGTATTCTCTAATACAATAGAGATCTTCTCTATAGCTCTCTTTACTTCCTCCTGAGTCCTCACCAGAATTGTCTTTGACGTCCATAATTCCACCAACAGTCTCTTCAAGGTAGTCTAGCCTTTTACTATTAGGCACCTTAAAACTTTTCCACCCTCTACCCATTGCCCAATTCCAAAACCACTTCCGCATTTTATGTATCTGTTAGAGCAGCACCCCACTCCCAGTACCAAATTCTGTCCTAGTCATCTAGTGCTGCCATAACAGAGATACCACAAGTGGATGGCTTTAACAAACAGAAGTTTATTATCTCGTGGTTTAGGAGGCTCTGACTCATCGTGACCCTACGCACAACAGAATGAAACAATGCCTGGTCCTGCGCCATCCTTACAATCGTTGTTATGCTTGAGCCCATTGTGTCAATCCATCTCATGGAGGGTTTTCCTCTTTTTTGCTGACCTTCTCCTTCACCAAGCATGATGTCCTTCTCCAGGGACTGATATCTGCTGATAACATGTCCAAAGTACGTGAGATGAACTATCACCATCCTTGCTTCCAAGGAGCACTCTGGCTGTACTTCTTCAAAAACAGATTTGTTCATTCTTCTGGCAGTCCATGGTATATTCAATATTCTTCACCAACACTATAATTCAAAATTGTCAATTCTTCTTCAATCTTCCTTATTCACGGTCCAGCTTTCACATGCATATGAGGCAACTGAAAATACCATGGCTTCGGTCAGGGGCCCCCTAGTCCTCAAGGTGACATCTTTGCTTCTGGCTCTTCTTTCTTGGTGGTATGAGGTCCCTTTCTCTGCTCACTTCCCTCTCCTTTTATTTCTTGTAAGATAAAAGCTGATGCAGGCCATACCCCAGGGAAGTGCCCCTTACATGGATCGGAGCTATGACCTGAGTAACAATGCTGCGTCCCAGCCTAATCCCCTTACAACTGACTGACTGATGACGTCAGAGCACATCATGGCAGATGATTACATCATTACATAACTGCCAAACCACTGAGAATCGTACCCCAGCCAAGCTGACACATATTTTGGGGGGACACGATTCAATCCGTGACAGCTCCCATAAAGATTACAGCCTTGGAAACCCTATGGGGCAGTTCTATAGGGTCACTATGAGTCAGAATCGACTCAACAGCAACAGGTTTTCTTCAATGCAGCCATTCTTTTCTTTCTTTCTTTTTCTTCTTTGCAGAAAGAAGTCAAAACATAACCGCTGTGAATTTCCACCCTGCACCATACAGCAAACCTTCGAGGGGGCTGAGCAGTTAATTATTTCAAATTACACAGCAGACACTTAGCAGAGTTTAGCGGTTCGCCCGCGGTAATGAGACATGCTGATGACAGTATTCATCTTTTCTGACAGCCCGGCTTTTCGCCTCCATTCTTTATCAGTCTCCACCTTCAGCAGCCTGCTTGAAAGCCGGCCTTTCTGTTACAAGAATTGCTTTTAAAGAGGATTGCTGCATTCTTCGTGCAGGTCAGCGTGTCAGGGAGAGCAGATACGCACTCTGCAGACGAATTTGCTCGGCTCCGGCTCCGTTCACAAGGGTACAATCTTGTCCCAAGTGAAATCTTGCTCAAGATAAAAAGTAATTAACAACAGATGTGTGTGTCCTTTGGTACAATTACGTTGATTCCCACGATTTGTTATTTGTAACTTAGGCATGATGGTGGTGTGAGGAGAACCATCGTTTTTCAGCAACGGTGGGGCTTATTTCTATGATACAAGAAAAACACTTTCCTTTCTTGGTGCCGTTTCCTTTGTTTCAAAGACAGGAAGCAGTATGAATTGCCTGCAGCCGCTGAAACAAATTATCGTTAATCTGGTGACTTAAAAAGTCCTCTCTCAGTTCTGGAGACCAGACGTCTGATATCAAGGTGTGGGCAGATCTGGGCTCCCTCCAGAGGCTCTAGGGGAGGGTCCTTCCTTGTCTCTGGAGCTTCTGGTGGAGCCAGGCGTTCCTGGGCCTGTGGCCACATCACTCCAATCTCTGCTCCGTCTTCACAGGGCCGTCCCCCCTCTGCCTGTCTCTCTGTGTCTCCGCATATTGCCATCCAGGTGACTGCAACTCATGACGACTCTATGTGTGTCAGAGAATTGTGCTCCGTAGGGTTTTCAAAGGCTGCTTTTTCAGTAGTAGGTTCACCAGGCCTTTCTTCCAAGGCGCTTCTAGGTGGACTCCAACCTCCAGCCTTCCAGTTAGCAACCAAGTACGTTCACTGTTTGCACCACCCAAGGACTCCACAGATATATAGGCTATGTAGTTGTTATTGTTAAGTGCCGTCAAGCCGGTTCCGACTCACAGCGACCCTGTGTACTACAGAATGAAACATTGTCCAGTCCTGTGCCATTCTCACAATAGTTGCTATGTTTGAGCCCATGGTTGCAGCCACTGGGTCAATCCATCTCATCGAGGGTCATCTTTTTTTTCACTGACCCTCCACTTTACCAAGCATGATGTCCTTCTCCAGGGACTGATCCCTCCTGATAACACATCCAAAGTATGTGAGACAAAGTCTCACCGTCCTTGCTTCTAAGGAGCACTCTAGCTGTACTTCCTCCAAGACAGACTTGTTCTTCCTTCTGGCAGTCCATGGTATATTCAATATTCTTCGCCAACATCGTAAATCAAAGGGGTCAATTCGTCTTCAGTCTTCCTTGTCCAGCTTTTGCACACATACAAGGCAACAAAATACCACAGCTTAGGTCAGGCTTGGAGACCCGGTGGCATAATGGTTAAGAGCTATGGCTGCTAACCGAAAAGTCAGCAGTTCGAATCTACCAGGCGCTCCTTGGCAACTCTATGTGGCAGTTCTACTCTGTCCTATAGGGCCGCTAGTGGTAGGAATCGACTCATCCTCAGTGGGTTTGGTTTTGTTTTGTTTTGGGTCAGACACACCTTAGTCCTCAAAGTGACATCTTTGCTTTTCAACACTTTAAAGAGTTCTTTTGCAGCAGATTTGCCCAACTCAATTCACCTGTTTATAGACTTTGTTGTTAGGTGTTGTCGACTCGGCTCTGACTCATATCGACCCTATAGACTATAGATACATAAATACATAGACATAAATAAAAAATAATTGCTTTCAAGTCAGCTCTGACTTCTGGCAGCCCCATGTGTGTCAGAGTAGAACTGTGCTCCACAGGGTTTTCCGTGACAGATTTTTCAGAAGCAGACCACCAGGCCGTTCTTCTGAGGCAACTCTGGGTGGACTTGAACCTCCAACCTTTCGGTGAGCAGCCGAGCGTTTAACCGTTTCCACCACCCAGGAAGCCAAGACTTAAACTCAGGTCCAATGCTTCGTCTTACCATACGATGGCACCCCGGCAGGAGGGTCTGGTGCCGGGGAGGACCAGGGCAGCTGACCCACCGCCCCTTGCTGCCGTAGGGTGCAGAGAAGTCTCTGGGCTTGGGCAGCACTGGTGCCTTTGAATGTGAGCATCGCACACACCCCCAGGGAGCAGAGGGGTGGGGTGTGGCAGCTTCCAGAAACCCAGGCTCCTCATTGGTAATTGGGGGACAGTCCCTGCTTCCCCAGCACACCTCCCCAACACACCGATTGGAGGGTGCGGCTTTGGAAAGCTCCTTCTTCAGCCTGCAAGCCATTCTTAGGCTAGCCAGCACTTGCGCCTCACGTCTTTGGCTGTGGAGTTTGGAATCCAGGAGTCAGCTCATTCGGGTTTTGGCAAAGGGGTGGTTGTTTGCTTGATACTTTGCACTTGAAGACATCTGTTCCCTCCATTCCAGTCTGGGAGACCAGAAGAGCCCAGGAGCAGGGCGGGGTACTGAGCTGGGGTACCTGTGGAGGACGTGGAGTTGTCGGGGATAAAAGCATGGCGAGCCGGCGGGGAGTCCCCTGGCTCCTGCTGCTAGGTGTTCTAATCCACGCAGGACGAGGTAGGAGCCAGTTGGCTTTGAGGGAGGCCTGGGTACGTGGGTGTGGGCTCCATCTGTAGCTCCTACAGACCGTTCAAAAGGTTGTGCTAAGCCAGGGGTCGCGATTTGCCAAGTGGACCAGAAAGGAGGTTGGAAAGGATGGTCGGGGAAGGAGAAGAAGGGATGGCGCCAATTTTGCATCTGCGAGTTGGAGCTGGAAATTGGAAACTGTGTTCTCCAGTTTTCATCTAAAAGCGTCTCAAGCGTTGAAAAACAGGCCTGTTTCACTTGGAGGCTTTACCACCAGCGGGCACATGAGAGATTTTGACAATTTGCTGCCGATTTAAAATATTTCATTTGGCACAGTTTCAGAGGTAGAAGATACGGTGGACAAGCAAGTATTTCTTGTGTGATGACTTGTGAGCTACTGGGTGCGCTGGGGGGCAGCCTGTGTTGGGGGTTCTAACCTTTGCATCCGTGCTGTCCTCTGCTCCTGCAAATTAAAACCATCTGAGCTGTGTGGGCGCCAAAGGCTTCAACACGTCGTTTAGGGAGGCTGAGGTTTTGTTGACAGCGATGGGAAATTTGGCGATGGGTGTTGGTCATGGTGGCAACCACTGTTGGTGTAATTGTGAAATATGTCGAGTGGGCAACTGCTGTGGCCTCTATATTTTTACACAATAAAAAGAGCCCCCCCCCCCAAAAAAAGAGAGTTTAATACGAGCTTAGAAGCTACCTCCAGACTCCAGGGTTGGAATTTTTTTTTTTAATTGTACTTTAGATGAAGGTTTACAGAACAAACTAGTTTCCCATTAAATAGTACACACGTTGTTTTGTGACATCATTTGCCAATCGCACAGCATGTTAACACTCTCCCTTCTCAACCTCGGGTTCCCTATTACCAGCTTTCCTGTCCCCTCCTGCCTTCTGGTCCTTGTCCCTGAGCTGGCGTGCCCCTTTAGTCTCATTTTGTTTTATGGGCCTGTCCAGTCTTTGGCTAAAGGGTGAACCTCGGTACTGAGCTAAAAAGAAGGGTGTCCAGGGCCATACTCTCAGGGTTTCTCCAGTCTGTCAGGCCAGCAAGTCTGGTCTTTCTTTTTGATTTAGAATTTTGTTCTACATTTTTCTCCAGCTCTGTCCGGGACCCTGTATTGTGATCCCTGTCAGAGCCGTCAGTAGTAGTAGCGGGGCACCAGCTAGTTGTGCTGGACTCAGTCTGGTGGAGGCTGTGGATAGTTGTGGTCCTTTAATCCTTTGGACTAATCTTTCAGGATTGAGGAGGTTTTTGGATTGTTGGGGACGCCTTGTTAAGAAGCTGTCATCATGAATTCCTGAAATGTAGGATTTAAACAGCTCCCTCGTCCTTCAAATGCTCTGATTCCCAGGAATAAAATGTCCAAGTGAACTTTAGGATGGAGCATCGTCCTGTTCTAGGAGTTAGAGATCTCACAAGTTTCCTGTTTATCCTGTTTGAGGACACGCTGTTAGTAAAGAAGGACTTGGTTCCAGTCTAGGGGCCGACGGGCTATTGGGAGAGAGTGCTGTGCACAGGACCCAGTTTCCTCCGTGAGACCCTTTATTAACTCGTGTCATCTTTATGTCTTTATATCTTACCATGTGGACTTCATATCTTTTGTAGACCAAGCTGTGAGCACACACCGTCTATTCTCTGCGTGGGAAGATGTTTGTCTTTTGGTTTAGGCCAGGGCTGAGTCGAGAACAAGAAGGCAAGGCGGTGATTTTACGTGGGGGCACTCAGCAGCAACCACGGCGCCCCGGACACAGATTTCCAGTTTAATCTTGTTGCGATTCGTGACCTTACAAAAACCAGTTGCCGCGGAGTCTGACTCACAGCGACCCCATGTGTGTCAGAGTAGAACTGTGCTCCACAGACTTTTCAGGGGCTGATTTTTCAGAAGTAGATTGCCAGGCCTTTCTTCTGAGGCACCTCTAGGTGGACTCGAACTGCCAACTTTTCAGTTAGCAGCTGAGCACTTAATCGTTTGTATTACCCAGGGACTTCCTATGGGTAGTGCGTTAACCATATTCTCTCCATCAACCCAATCTCTCCTGTGTATGGTATAGTCAATTCTTTATGGATAACCAAAGGGCCCTGGTGGTGCAGTGCTTAAAGTGCTCAGCTGCTAACCGAAGGGTCAGCTGTTCGATCCCACCAGCTGCTCCTCAGGAGAAAGATGTGGCATTCTGCTTCGGTAAAGATTTACAGCCTTGGAGACCCTATGGGGCAGTTCTACTCTATCCTATAGGGTTGCTATAAGTCGGAATCAGGGACAAATTACCCAATAAGCAAGGTAGGCATAGGCTTACTTGCTCATCTGTAGTGCATAAGTTCACCTGCTTTTCACCACAAACCCACGTGAAATTGTGCCCCACAGATTAGTAAGCAAACACAATTAAGCCTGTATGTACTTTGCTTACTGGTTAATCCGCCCCTGGTCAGAATCGACTTGACAGCAGTGGGTTTGGTTTTCTGGTATGGATGGCTGGATGCCAAAGCCTTTCAGCGAGCCATTCCGCCCATTGTACATCTATGGGAACCTTGCTTGTTCATTTAACAAACATCCCTCAGGAGAAATTTGAGAAGGAGCTGGAATTAGCTCACGGTTATTACCTTCATGGAGTCAACTCATGGTGCCCCCATGTGTGTCCGAGTAGAACTGGGCTTCATACGGTTTTCAATGGAAACAGATCACCAGGCCTTTCTTCCGAGGTGCCTCTGGGTGGACATGAACCTTTCGGTTACCAGCTGAGCACGTTCACCCTTTGAACCCCCGGGACCCCCAGCAGTAAATGTAAAAAAACAGTTGCTGTCGAGTTGATTCCGACTCATGGCAACCCTATGAGTGTCAGGGTAGAAACGTCCTCTGTTCCTTTTCCCAGTGCCATCGAGCCGATTCCGACTCATAGCGACCCTATAGGACAGAGTAGAACTGCCCCCACAGGGTTTCCAAGGAGCGCCAGGTGGATTCAAACTGCCGACCTTTCGATTAGCAATCAATTGCTTTAATTTAATAACAGCAGCACTTCCTAAAGGCAGAGCCCGTGCATCTCTTAACTTACTTGATACTGTCATTACCCTAAGGAATGGGTGCCACGGTTGACCCCATTTTGTAGACGGGCAAACTGAGGCTACGAGAGGTTCGATCGTTTGCTCGGGGTCTCGGGGTGGTAAAACACAGAGCAGGACTCAGGCAAGACAGCATGCTCTATGAAGCGTACCCCACCCCACCCCACGCCCTGTAGCCGATCTGACAGCAGCCCCAGGGAGGGGCTTCACCCCCCTGCAGACAAGGACGCATGCATCTGCAGAAGGTAGCATGACTCACGCAGCTTTCATTCCTTCTGTAATGACTTCCAAGCACGTCCTCCTTTTGATGACGCGTGGCCCTGGGAACATCAGAGGGGTCCCCTCTGGCAAGCAGGCCCTTCCTCCTACTGAGGGGAGGGTTTAGACAGGGCGTGGGAGAAACCGAAGCTGGGTCATTGGCTTCTGTATAAACGCATGCAGAGAGTTGTGTAAATAACCTGGCGATGTGGGGTAGAAAACACTCAGATTTTTAACGGCTGCAATAAAAAGTATTGGGGGCAGTGGTGGTTCCGTGGTAGAACTCTCACCTTCCATGCAGGAGACCTGGGTTCGATTCCCAGCCAGGGTGCGTCATGCCCAGCCACCACCCGTCTGTCAGTTGAGGTTTTTGCGTTGCTGTGACGCTGAACGGGCTTCACCAGGACTTCCAGACTCAGATAGACTAGGAAGAAAGGCCTGGCAATCTGCTTCCAAAAATCAGACATGAAAATCCCCAGGGATTGCAAAGGTCGGATCCACAAATGACCACAGGGATGGCACAGGGCCGGGCAGCGTTTTGTTCTGTTGTGCTTGGGGTCAGCATGAGTCAGGGCCGACTTGGCAGCACCCAGGAACAACCACCCTCATCTAAACTGACTTTTGCTTCCTCAGGAGCCCCGGCGGTGCAAGGATTAAGCAACCGGTTGCTAACTGAAAGATCGGTGGTTTGAAACCACCACCCGCTCCTTGGGATTACAGCCCAGGAAAGCCTGTGGGGCAGTTCTACTCTGTCACATGGCCTCGCGATGAGTCAGAGTGGAGCTGAGGACAATGGGTTTGGCTTTTTGCTTTGGCCGAGACGGCACTAGACATGTGTGTCTGTTTGTGTAGAGCCCTCAGCTCTTTCTCTGTGCACAGACCAGAAACGGAACAAACATGAAATCAGCAGACTTAACAGTAATAGACAACATTTCTGAACACCTCCCCGTGAATAAAAATCTCTCAGGCGCTCCACCCTGACCTTCTACAAGACTTGTTTTATTTCTGTATCCCCAGCAGTTTGGGGTTGACTCGTGAGCAGTTGTCATTTGGAGACTTGCCCACGGTGCTATGGGACTCCACCCCACGCAGGCCTCGCCCCAGCCTCCCGGGAGCCTCACTGGATTCCACCTCCTCATCGTGTCACTTCCAACCATCTTTTGATCTGACAAATTGACGGGTGTGGAAATGGAGCCACCAATGAGTCATTTAACCTGTTCACTGTCAACCCTCCAATGATGGGGCAGCTGAACCTGTCCGGCAATTCCGGGGTGATTTTCAGACCTGGGTGTGCTGGGGAACTTCAAAGGCACCACCAGACTCCGCCCTCCGAGGTTCACATTCCCGGGGAGCAGCCGGAGCCTTCCAGAGCCTTCCAGAGCCTTCCAGAGCCTTCCAGAGGCTTCCAGAGCCAGGAAACCTACATTCTAAGAAGCACCTGGATCCTCCTAAACTATTGCCCTGAGATAATCTTAAAACCTTAAACCAAAACTCTTCCCTGAAGTCTTCTGCAAACCAAACAATGGTTTAGCTTCACTAGTTAAAGGATGGCTGCCTGGAGCCCTGTGCTCTTTTAAGATCTGTCTATATGGGGTCAAATTGATAACAGCAGCTGCAAAGATAAGATAGGAAGCTTAGGGGGCAGTGAGTTTCTGTGAGTGGGGGAGGAACAACTCGGAAAAGGAGGGTGAGAATGTTTGCACAACACAAAGAATGTCATCAGTGTCCCTGAGTTGTAGGGATAGAAGTTGGTGACTTGGTGCACATTCTGCTGTGTGTCCTCAATAACAAAATAAAACACCGAAGTTTCTGGGTGACGCCCCGCAGTGCTGGGGCAGGGCTGACCTTTGAGAGAGTTGTCTGAGTGTACATTCATCTGGTCGGCATGTGGGGTGAGCATCAGAGATCCCTGCTATGGGTGGTTCCCTGTTCAGTGACGTGTCCCCAGCATGTCCGGGCCAAGTTCCATGGTCTCCCACTCTATTGCTAATAATTTACAGTATTATTATGGTTGTTGTTGTTGTTAGCTGCCATCAAGTCTGTCTGACTCGTGGCAACCCCAAGCACAACGAAATGAAACTCTGCCTGATCCTTGCACCATCCCCAGGATCGGCTTCAGATGGGACTGTTGTGCTCCATCGGGTTTTCACTGGCTGATTTTTCTGAAGTAGATTGCCAGGCCTTTCTTCTTAGTCCGTCTTAGCCTGGAAGCTCCAATGAAACCTGTTTAGCATCACAGCAACACGCAAGCCTCCACCGACAGACGGCGGGTGGCCACGCATGAGGTGCCTTGGCCGGGAATCCAGCCCAGGTCTCCGGAACAGAAGGTGAGAATTCTACCACTGAACCCCTGCTGCACAATGTGAAATTAAAAAAACCCATTGCCGTCGAGTCAATTCTGACTCATAGCAACCCTGCAGGACAGAGGAGAACTGCCCCATAGAGTTTCCAAGGAGCGCCTGGTGGATTTGAACTGCCGACCTTTTGTTTAACAGCTGTAGCACTTAACCACTGCATCACCAGGGTTTCCCAGTGTGGAATCGGAACAATAGAATGATGCGGGAGCTTCCTCACTTGCTGGTCAGGGTTTCACAGTTGCTCTTTAACGAGGTATCCCCAACAAACCAAAAACCCCAGGCCTGGGGTCGCGACACAGGCTCCGAGCTGGCAGCACTATGGTTCTGCACCTGGAAACCGAAGCAAGGTGGCTCTAGGGTTTCAGGGCTGTTGCAAGTGTCCCTGGGCTTTGTCTTCTAGCTGGGAACGGAGACCGCAGAGGACTCTGAGGTGTGCTGTGAGATCTCGCTGCCTCTTAGCATCACCCAGACCCTCACAGCAGCACCTGCAGAAATAGCTCTTTGTGTTTGCTGCTGCTGCGAAGGCCGGTGCCGTTGCAACCTTTTTCTGCTCTGATTTTCTTACTGCCATCCACAGCACCTTTGAAAGGCTGCCTTTGTAGCAACACAATTCTAGAAATTGCCATTTCATGATGGAGATCAAAGGAGCCCCTGGGTGGAGCAAACAGTGGACCTGTCCAGCTGCTAACTGAAAGGCTGGTGGTTGGAGTTCACCCAGAGGGGCCTCGGAAGAAAGGCCTGGAGACCTATTTCTGAAAAATCAGCCACTGAAAACCCCATGGCGTGCAGTTCTACTCTGACATACATGAGGTCGTTGTTGACGTGACAACAACCGGTTTTCTACTGACTGAGAGCAGAGGGCCGGTGTATGTAAGCGGTTTTGCTTCTCCTGCAAAGCAAATCCTGCTAGAGAGTCAGACGGCTTTCACTGACAGCTGCCGAGCAAATAATTTTCGTGATTTAAAAAAAAAAAAATGTGTCTAAAGGACTAATGGATCACAACCTCCATGGCCTCCACCAGACTAAGTCCAGTACGACTAGATGGTGCCCAGATACCAACACTGACTGCTCAGACAGGGATCACAACAAAGGGTCCAGGACAGAGCTGGAGAGAAATGTAGAACAAAATTCTAACTTAAAAAGAAAGACGAGACTTGCTGGCCTGACACAGACTGGAGAAAACCTGATAGTATGGCACCCAGACCCCTTTCAGCTCAGTAAGGAAGTCACTCCTGAGGTTCACCCTTCAGCCAAAGATTAGACAGGCCCATAAAACAAAATGAGACTAAAGGGGCACAGCAGCCCAGAGGCAAGGACGAGAAGGCAGGAGGGGACAGGAATGCTGGTGATAGGGAGCCCAAGGTCGAGAAGGGAGAGTGTTGACATCTTGTGGGGTTGGTAACCAGTGTCATACAATAATGCGTGTACCGTGTGATAAGAAACGTTTGTTCTGTAAACCCACATCTAAAGTACAATTAAAAAAAAAAAAAAAAGATTACAGCCTGGGAAACCCTACAGGGCAGTTGTACTCTAATAAGAAATTGACATTGGCTCAATACTATTAGATAATCACCAGACTTTATTTGGATTTCAATACAATTAAAAAAAAAAGTTCAGTAATGATAAAAAAAAAAAAAAGAATCGATTTATCATACTTTCTGGCTAAACACCCTTTCAAAAATATTATTTGTGCTTTATAATCTAGCATTAATAAATTATTATATTTATAAAAAAGCACTGCAGAATAGTATGTTTAGCCCCAAAGAATCTTACCTTTAAAAATTAGATAAATAAATGCCTTTTGGGATTTTTTTTTTTAAAGTTTTCTTCTCGTTTTGGTTCTTGTTGTTTGCTATCCTTGTTATGATGCTGGAAGCTATGCTACTGGTATTTCAAATACCGGCAGGGTCAACCGTGGTGGACAGATTTCAGCGGAGTTTCCAGACTAAGAGAGACTAGGAAGAAAGGCCTGGCAATCTACTTCTGAAAGTGAGCCAATGAAAACCCTGCGGATCACCACAGAACAGTGTCCGATACAGTGCTGGGAGATGAGCCCTCTGGGTTGGAAGGCACTCAGTATACACAGTGGTCACAATGGACTGTAGCGTGCCAACGATTGTAAAGATGACCGAGGACCGGGCAATATTTGTGTTGGCATGAGTTACAGCCAACTTGACAGCAAGTAACAAAAACAACAGGCACTACTGCATTTCAAATACCAGCAGGGTCAACCATGGTGGACAGATATCAGCAGAGCTTCCAGACTAAGAGAGACTAGGAAGAAAGGCCTGGCAAACTACGTCTGAAAATCAGCCTGTGAAAACCCGATGGATCTTAACAGAATAGTGTTGGAAGATGAGCCCCTTGGGTTAGAAGGTACCCAAAAATGCACAACAAAGACCAAAGGCTAGAAAAGGACGTCACGCTTGCCAAAGCAGTGGGTCTGCGAAAACGAGTGAAACCCTCCACGAGATGGATTGATATGATAACCACAAGCATGGAATCACTGGTACCAACGGGGTGAAGACGGTGCAGGACTGGCAGTGCTTCGTTCTGTTGTGCATGGGGTCGCCATGAGTCAAGGCCGATTCACTGTCAGCTATCAACGCTCCTTGCTATAGCAATACGGCATAACCTAAACAGAGCACGGACCCTCCAGGGTGCCAGTGGGCAAACTTTGGGGCCATCGGGGTCACTGGGGAGGTGGACACAAATACAGAGTCCCCAACCCCCCACCCACTTTCCTTGCACCTGGTTCTGGCCGGTTCCCGGCCCTCCAGGTCGTCTCTCTGAGCCTCAGCAAGCTGCCTTGCACGGTGCTCATCCGCGTGCATCAGAGTGAACTGTGTCCTCATGGGTTCTCAGTGGTTGGTTTCTCAGAAGTAGATTGCCGGGCCTTTCTTCTGAGGTACCTCTGGTTGGACTACAACCTCCCGCCCCTCTGCTACTAACAGAGTACGTTCACCATTTGTACCACCCAGTGACTCCACTAGACATATGGTAACTTCTAAACTATGGAGAATTTGTAGTTGTTGTGTGCCTGTGAGTCGATTCGGACTCATAGCGACCCTACAGAGAGGAGCAGAACTGACCCATAGGGTTTCCACGGAGCGGCTGGTGGATTTGAACCACTGACCTCTTGGTTAGCAGCTGTAGCTCTTAACCACCACACCACCAGCCCTTTCTTCTGAGCCACTGGGTGGACTCGAACCCCTGACCTTTCTGTTAGCAGCTGAATCCATTAACTCTTTGTACCACCCAGGGATCCCTCTGTTTTTACAAGCCCTCAATCTGCGGCACTTCTGTTATGGCAGAACCAGGTCACAAAGACGGGGGGCGTGACCGTTTGCCTGGATGAAAGTGGCATCTGCTTCCCCTGGATTCCTCCTCCGTGGAGGCAGGGTCCCAGGGCCGTCTTTGTGGGAAAGCCTCAAGGGCAAGGAAGGGTTACCTAGATCCAAGACCGGCAGTGTGGCTTCACCTGCCCCAGCTGACCACAGGCTGCTGTTGTTCGTTGCCCTGGGTTTGGCTGGGACTCATGGCGACCCCACGTATGATCTACTTCAGAAAAATCAGCCTTTGAAAACCCGTGGAGCGCAGTTCTACTCTGAGACACACGGGGTCGCCATGAGTCGGGGGCTGACTCGGCCACAACTGGTGATGTATAACATGAAGACTCCCCACCCTGTCACCATGAGCCTGTGTAAGCCCACCTTCCCCTGATAACCCCAACGACAAAGAGAAAAGATATAGAAATATACAGAGCACTCGCAGTTTCTTTGTTCTTGGGAGTTCAGGGATCCCAGCACACAAGGATTTGATTAAAAGCCATCAGACTCGCTGTGAGTGGCCATCTAGGAGGATACTCCACTGGTCTCATCCCTTCGGGAGCAAGGAACAATGAAGAAACCCAAAGACACCAAGGGAAAGATTAGTCCAAAGGACTAATGGACCACAACTACCACGGCCTCCACCAGACTGAGCCCAGTACAGCTAGATGGTGCCCAGCTACCACCACCGACGGCTCTGACAGGGATCACAATAGAGGGTTCTGGACAGAGCTGGAGAAAATGTAGAACAAAATTCTAACTCACAAAAAAAGACCAGACTTGCTGACCTGACAGAGACTAGAGGAACCCCAAGAGTATCACCACCAGACACCCTTTTAGCTCAGTAATGAAGTCACTCCTGAGGTTCACCCTTCAGCCAAAGACTGAAAAAGCCCATGGAACAAAAAGAGACTTAAGGGGCACACCATCCCAAGGGCAAGGACTAGAAGGCAGGAGGGGACAGGAAAGCTGGTAATAGGGACCCCAAGGTCGAGAAGGGAGAGTGTTGACATGTCGTGGACCCATGTCACAAAACAATATGTGTACTAACTGTTTAATGAGAAGCTAGTTTGTTCTGTAAACCTTCATCTAAAGTACAATAGCATAAATAAACGAAAGAAAATTGGATACAAAAAATTAAAAAAGCCGTCAGACTCGCTAAGGAAAACAAATCAGAAATGGATCTCCTGTTGGCATTCTACCTTGTTGTGGGTTGAATCTCATTCCCCAAAAACCTGCATTGTAAATCCTAACCCCTATGCCTATGGATGGAGCTGGTGATGCAGTTGTTAAGAGCTCGGCTCTTAACCAAAAGTTCAGCAGTTCAAATCCACCAGGCGCTCCTTGGAAACCCTATGGGGCAGTTCTAGTATGTCCTATAGGGTTGCTATGAGCTGGAATCGACTCGTGGGCGATGGGTTTGGTTTGGCTTTGATTATACCCGTGGATGGCATCCGGTTTTCTTTGTTGTGTTAATGAGGCCATATTCACATAGGGCGTGTTTTAAGCCAATCATTTTTGAGACGTAAAAGGAGTAGGCACAGAGAGAAGGAACCAGAGATGGGGAAGACAGACGCCACGTGGAGATCGCCAAGGAACCGGGGGACAGAAGCTGAAAGACACAAGGACCTTTCCCTAGAGCCCACAGACAGATCCTTCCCCTAGAGCCGGAGCCCTGAATTCAGACTTCAAGCCTCCGGAACGGCAGGAAAACAAATGACTGTTCTTTAAAGCCGCCCCCTTGTGGTATTTCTGTTACAGCAGCGCTAGGTAACTAGGACCTTCGCCTCAAGTCCTCAGTGGAAAAAAGGTCTAAAATGAAGACTAAAGCCACGATAGGGGTTCCCGAACTGTCGGCACCTGCCAGGGTGACCCCCAGCTTTGTCACCCATTGAAATGACTTGGGAACCCCTGTGCATGTCCGTTGCAGCCCCTACAGAGAGGAGAAAGGCGCCCTGGGCGAAGTTCCCAGGCCGGGCACCCCAAAGCTGGCGGGAGGTGCTGGTTCACATCTAAGGCCTGGGAGAGGCTGACGCTGCCCCACCCACCTGAGTCATATCCTCCCAGCAACTTCTCCTGCCTGAAGCACAAAACCCAAATCCACCGAACTCTACTTTCTCTGCCCCCCATTACCGTCAGCCCCGCACCCCCAGAGTCCTCAAAGCATCTACCTCTTGCTGAAGGAAGCAGCTGGAAAGCGAAGGTGATGAGAGTGACCTGGGAGGGGCCATCCATATCGACTCGTCGCGCCCCCAGGTGTGTCAGAGGAGAACGGGTCTCCATAGGGTTTTCAGGGGCTGATTTTTCAGAAGTAGGTCAACAGGCCTTTCTTCTCAGGTACCTCTGGGGGGACTTGAACCCCCGATCTTTCGGTTAGCAACTCAGTGCTTAATCATTTGCACCACCCAAAATAAGAACCAAGCCAGTTGCCATCAAGTCCACTCTGATTCATGGCCACCCCCGTGTGTATCAGAGTAGAACTGCTCCAAGGGTTTTCAGTGGCTGATTTTTTAGAAGAAGACTGCCAGGTCTTTCTCCCAAGGTGCCTCTGGGTGGACTGGAACCGCTAACCTTTCGGTGAGCAGCCGAGCATGTTCACTGCACCACCCAGGGACTCCTCGTGCGTGGACAGAGTCCAGGGATCCTTGGTGTCTGTCTGCTGACTCCTCCCATTTGTGCTTCTGATAGGTGCCACCACTGACATTCCGCCCGTGATTGGGGGGAAAGCTTGGGTTCTGGGGTAAGCAAACCCAAATCCAAACTAAACCAGTCACCATCAAGTCAACCCCAATTCCCGGCAACCCCCTGTGTGTCAGAGTAGAATTGTGCTCCATAGGGTTTTGCATCGGCTGATTTGGGGAGGTAAATTGCCAGGCCTTTCTTCCAAGGCACGTCTGGGTGGGTTCGAACTGCCAGTCTTTCAGTCAGCTGTTCAGCACACTAACCATTTGCACTACTGGGGTCTGGTACCTCTCATTTATTTATTTTTAAATCGTACTTTTTTATTACTGTGCTTTAGATGAAGGTTTACAGAACAAACGAGCTTCTCATTAAACAGTACACTTAGTGTTCTGTGACAATGGTTACCAACCCCATGACATGTCAACACTCTCCCTTTTTGATCTTGGGTTCCCTATTACCAGCTTTCCTGTCCCCTCCTGGCTTCTAGTCTTTGTCCCAGGGCTGGTGTGCCCCTTTAGTCTCGTTTTGTTTTACGGGCCTGTCCGATCTTTGGCTGAAGGGTGAGCCTCAGGAGTGACCTCGTTACTGAGCTAAAAGGGTGTCCAGGGGCCACATTCTCAGGGTTTCTCCAGTCTCTGTCAGGCCAGAAAGTCTGGTCGTTTTTTGTGAGTTAAAATTTTGCTGTACGTTTTTCTCCAGCTCTGTCCAGGACCCTCTATTGTGATCCCTGTCAGAGCTGTTGGAGGTGGTAGCCGGACACCACCTACTTGTTCTGGACTCAGTCCGGTGGAGGCCGTAGTATTGTGTTCCATCAGTCCTTTGGACTAACCTTTCCCTCGTGTCTTTAGTTTTCTCCATTCTTCCTTGCTCCCGAGACGGTGAGACGAGTAGAGTATCCTAGGTGGCCGCTTACAGGCTTCTAAGACCCCAGACGGTACTCACCAAAGTAGAACGTAGAACATTTTCTTTATAAACTATGTTATGCCAATTGAGCTAGGTGTTCCCCAAGACCACCGTCCCCACAGCCCTTAGCCCGCAATTGGGGGGTGAAGGTTATCCAACACGGCGAATCTATTAAATGTCACCGAATTTCATACACTTTAAACGGGTTAATTACGTGGTATGTGAATTATATCAAGAAAGCTGTTAAGAAAAAAAAAAATCATCACCAAAAAATGGGATTGAAATGGGTTGGGATCTCAGAGGTTTTCTGATCTGAGTTCTCTAATTTTAGAGGCAGCAAGGGGAAAAGAAAAAAAACAACAATAAGTGGGAAATATGACTAACTGGCAGGACAGGAAATTGGTATAACCTGTCCCCACCCTTGTGGGCCTGAATTGTTTTATTATTATTATTATTGAGATAAAATCCGCATAACAGATTTATCACTGTAGCCACTTTAAAGCATAGGGTTCTCAGCAACGAGTACATTCACACCGTCATGCAACCACCACGTCTACCGGCTTCCAGAACTTTCTCAGCCCCCCAAAAGGAGCCCCGGGACCCATGAGCAGTCACCCCCACACCCCCCTCCCCCACCTGGCTTTGTAGCCATTTAAGTTTCTCCGAATCGGCTCAGTCAAAAGCAACAAGATGGTCTCAGGCTCTCTGCACGCTTCCCCATATTATTTTTAGCAAGTCAGAAACCAGAAGCAGACAGATTTTTCCAGAACCTGGGCTCCTGCAGGAGGGCCTGGTTTAGAATGTTCCAGACAAGCCTTGTGGGGGATTCAGGCTTGTGCACGTTTGGGTTGCACCTGCGTTCTCACCTCCAAACATCAGCCAGGTGCCCTGAGGCTCCTGCCCTCATACACCAGGTGTGGTGAGTTGTCTCCGACTCACGGCACCCCCAGCTGCATCAGGGTAAAACTGCGCCCTGTGGGGTTCTCAGTGGCTGGTTTTTCTGAAGCAGATTGCCAGGCCTTGGCAAAAAAAAAAAAATGGAGGTTAGAACTCCCTTTGTGAGTAAACCAGCCAGTTCACTATCACCTCCTCCAGGAAGCACCCGGGGTTACTCACAAAACACGTTTGTCCTCTGCCTTTTGGCCCGAGTTGCACCCCATACCTACATTTAGGGGTTTTCATGATCTCTCTACCCTAACGGACCTTAAGTACTGGGAGGCAGGTTTTGTGCCTTTTATTTTCTCTCCCCCACCCACCTTCCTCCCACAAGCACCCAGCAGTGTATCTGATACCTGTTGTTGCTGTCGAGTTAGCTCTGACTCATGGAGACCCTACGTACAACAGAATGAAACGTTGCCCGGTCCTGGTACCACCTTCACCATTCGGTGGTATGTTTGAGCCCGTTGTCGGGGCCACTGTGTCAATCCATTTCATGGAGGGTTTCCCTCGTATTCACTGACCCTCTGCTTTACCAACCAAGACGTCCTTTTCTAGTTATTGGTCTTTCCTGATGACATGTCCAAAGTAAGCGAGACGAAGTCTCTCCGTCCTCACTCCAAGGGGCATTCTGGTAGTATTTCTTCTAAGGCTGATTTGTTCGTTCTTCTGGTGGTCCACGGTATATTTCGTTTTCTCTGCCAGCACCACTGTTCTTGTGTGGCTCGTTGTTGTTGCTGTTGCGAGTTGCCATCGAGTCAACTCTGACTCATGGCCACCCCATGAGGAACTGCTCCACAGGGTTTTCAAGACTGTGACCTTTTGGAAACAGACCGCCAAGGCCTTTCTTCCAAGGAGCCCCTGGATGGACTGAAACCTCCAACCTTTGGGATAGCAGCCAAACGCCTTATTCCACCACCCAGGGACTCCGTCTGGTGCATAGTGGTAATTAATCAAAGCTTACAG
The DNA here is from genome assembly GCF_030014295.1 of Loxodonta africana. Classification (NCBI taxonomy): domain Eukaryota; kingdom Metazoa; phylum Chordata; class Mammalia; order Proboscidea; family Elephantidae; genus Loxodonta; species Loxodonta africana. The sequence goes on along the minus strand of NC_087370.1, from coordinate 24,969,173 downwards.
GATGAATCAATTTGTACCTTCTCCAAGGCATATTTATGTGGCTGAGATTGTGGACGGACATTCTTTCCTTCTCTGTGAAAGTCAGCTCTGCAATCTTTCTTTAAATGTGTCTTTGGGAAGGTACACGTACCTGCTCTGTGAGGTAGGGCAGTGTCGTGGGACGTCTTGTGGCCTGAGGCACGGGGAGGGGCGGTGCAGAAACCCTGACGTGGGAGGCTTTGTACCTCCAGCTCAGCTCGCTGTGGGGCTAAGCTTTGCACCGAGGTCTCAGCCGGCAAACAGGGACAAAGGAAGCCGGCCCGGCCTTCCAGTCGCAATGTGACTCACGGCCTCTGTGTTTCCAACAGGCCAAAGAGACTTCGATTTGGCCGACGCTCTCGACGACCCCGGTAAGTGACTGTCCCGGGAAGAGGAGGGTTAAATAAGATAACACACGTGAAGCACATAATTTGATGCCTGGCCCACATTAGGGCTCAATGGATATTAACTTGTCTCATCATTTTAGCTATCCATGTCTTCTCCCTCCACATAAACCAGGAAAGTAGACAGCATTACCCAACCATTTATCCTCGAGTCAGCTCCAACTCATGGAGACTCCATGTGTGTCAGAGTACAACTGTGCTCCACAGGGTTTTCAATGGCTGATTTTTTGGACGTAGGCCGCCAGGCCTTTCTTCCTAGTCTTTATTAGTCTGGAAGCTCCGTTGAAACCTGTTCAGCATCCTAGCAACAGGCAAGCCTCCACTGACAGACAGGTGGTGGCTGCCCACGGGGTGCATTGGCCGGGAATCGAACCTGGGTCTCCTGCATCAGAAGGGGGGATTTCTACCACCAAACCACCAATGCCCTTCAGCACAGACCAGGGGGCTCCAGTTTGAAGGGTTGAGCCCTAATAATGGGTGCTCGTTTTTATTTTTCTGGATACAGAATGGTATTTGTGTTCCTATCACCTAACTGTTTGTGCGTCTTAGATTTTATTTTTCGTTCTGGTAGTAGTAGTTATTTCTTTGGACTACTGATCCATCCTCAAAGCTCACTGGATCTGTTTTCTCTCTTTGTTCACAGAACCCACCAGGAAGCCAAGCTCAGGTGAGTGACTGCTTAGCTCGGCTGTGTCCAGCGGAGGCAGCACTGCAGAATGGATGCTGCCAGGGGGCAGGGAGAGCATGTTTCACAGGTGGTGGGTGGCATTTAAGATGGGCAAGTAACGAACAGTGGGCTGCTGTTAAAAATAAACCAACCCTCGTCATCAGGGAGACAGAAAACAGAACAGGGAGATACCACTTCACCCCCATTCGGGTGGCTGTGATCCGAAAAACAGACAATAATAAGTGTTGGCAAGGGTGTGGGGAAATTGGAAGCCTCACGCATTGCTGGTGGGAATGCAAAATCTTACAGCCGCTGTGGAAAACCGTCTGGCGGTCCCTCAAAAAGTTAAACATACAATGGAATATTACTCAGCCATGAAAAAGAAACAACCCAAGTGCCCATCAACAGATGAATGGATAAACGTGATGTGGTCCATCTATACACTGGAGTATTATTCAGCCATGAAAAAGAAACAACTCAAGTGCCCATCAACGGACAAATGGGTAAGTAAGATGTGGTCCATCCATATAGTGGAGTATTACTCAGCCATGAAAAAGAAACAACCCAAGTGCCCATCAACAGATGAATGGATAAGTAAGATGCGGTCCACCCATACGGTGGAGTATTACTCAGCCATAAAAAGAAACAACCCAAGTGCCCGTCAACAGATGAATGGATAAGTAAGATATGGTCCATCCATACAGTGGAGTATTACTCAGCCATGAAAAAGAAACAACCCAAGTGCCCATCAACAGATGAATGGATAAGTAAGATGTGGTCCATCCATACAGTGGAGTATTACTCAGCCATGAAAAAGAAACAACCCAAGTGCCCGTCAACAGAAGAATGGATAAGTAAGACATGGTCCACCCATACAGTGGAGTATTACTCAGCCATGAAAAAGAAACAACCCAAGTGTCTGTCAACAGACGAATGGATAAGTAAGATGTGGTCCATCCATTCAGTGGAGTATTACTCAGCCATGAAAAAGAGACAACCCAAGTGCCCGTCAACAGGGGAATGGATAAGCAAGATGTGGTCCGTCCATACATGGGGTATTACTCAGCCATGAAAAAGAAACAACCCAAGTGCCCATCAACAGATGAATGGATAAGCAAGGTGTGGTCCATCTATACAGTGGAGCATTACTCAGCCATTGAGAGAAATGAAGTCCTGATGCGTGCCACAGCGCGGATGGACCTTGAAAACATCACGCTGAGAGAGGAACCAGACCCAAAGGGCTACATATTGCCTGATTCCGTCTTGTGAGATGTCCAGGATAGGCCAATCCACAGCCTCGGAAAGGGAATTAGCGATTGGCAGGAGGGACTTCTAACGGGTGTGGGCTTTCCTTTCGGTGTAGTGAGAAGTTTCTGGAGCCAGACAGAAGTGGTGGCTGGACAACCTTGAGTATGCACTCGACACCAACGAGTTGTACACTTTAAAACGGTGAAGATGGTGAATTTTACGTGAAGCGAATTTGGGAGAGGTACTTCAGGCGCATGGCTGTTACCATTTGCAAATAGACTAAAATGCGGTTTTTCTCATCTGAGTATTTTCTCTACTTTTTTTTTTTTTAATTGAAACCTTCACCTTATTAATTGAAGCTGGTAGTCGTTCAAATCACACCAAAACCAAACCCACTGCTGTCGAATCAATTCTGACTCCTAGCGACCCTGTAGGACAGAGTAGAGCTGCCCCATAGGGTTTCCAAGGCTGTAAATCTATACGGAAGCTGACTGCCACATCTTTTTCCCGAGGAGCAGCTGGTGGGCTCAAACCGCTGACGTTTCGGTTAGCAGCCAAACGCTTAACCACTGCGCCACCAGGGTTCCTAGCCATTAAAAGGGTTGGTATTTTCTCTACTTTTTTTTTTTTAATTGGAAAGTTGACTTGATTAATTTAAGGTGGTAGTGGTTAAAAGGGTCGAAAGTGAGTGGGTTTATAGATGGAAGGACTTTGAAAAGGGTAACGGCGTGTCTGGTATCATGATTCTAACAAGAGTTAGGCAAAGTTGTGGCAAACAGTTCACCGAGGGTAATGAGGATGGCTGCATCACTTGAATTCAGTCGAAGTCGCTGGATCGTACATGTAGAGACTGTTGACTTGGCATACGTTTTGTGGTGTGTATTTTCACCACGATAAAAAATTAAAAAAAAAAAAAAAAGCTGTCCCCTTTGGACGACCTTTCATAGCTAATTGCACAGTTGTACCCCAACTTCTTGTCATGAAGTCAAGCTTCTAGGCACAAAAACGGAAGGTTTTTTCCTTTTTTTTACTGTTGTTTTTGTTTTAATTTCCACATTTTGAAACTTTACTTCTAGTGGGTAAGTGATTTTTAAACATACAAGGCCATGAACAGCAAGGGTGAACAAAATACGAAATCTCTAGCCGCTTCCATGTTCTAGTCTTACAGATTGATTGTACCCGAAGGGTGTTTCTTCTGTTCTAAAAACTCACTGTGATTTTCCCCACAGATATCTACCCAAAGCCAAAGCCGCCTCCTCAGCCGCAGCCTGGATACCCGGACAGTGGAGGAAGTAAGAATCCTAAGTGTCCCAACTCACCCCAAACCGACTGGATGGAACTGCCTGTTATTTATACAGCACCAGTAGCCATCAGTCAACCCCGACGTGTGGCACGTCCATGTGTGTCAGAGTAAAACTGTGCTTCACAGGGTTTGCAATGGCTTATTTTTTGTAAGGAGATCACCAGGCCTTTCTTCCGAGGCACACCTCTGGGTGGACTCAAAGCTCCACCCTCGTGGTTAGCAGCCAAGTGTGTGTTAACTGTTTGCACCACTCAGGGGCTCCGCCTTTTATTTACTAGGAATTTTAACTTGGCAGCTTTTGAAATAAGTAATAGCCCCCTTGGAGGGAATTGAATTCCACTCCTAACTAGCGTGGAGTGAGAAGATCAATTGACGCCAAATAATTTTATTTTCACTTTGTTCTGACACCTGAAAAACATGCTGCACTCACAGGACATTTTCTGTTGTTGTGACAGAAAACAGATTAAGCTGGAAAATAAGTCCTTTTCCTAACTTGTTTTTAGCGTGCTAAATAACTTTGGCTCTCCCGTTCGAGCAAGCCCAACTATGTTGTATATTTTATGTCATTTTGTCTTAATTTCTCCATTGTTTTTCTAAAAGTTCCTAGTGACTTTCTCCATGGATTTTTTACACTTACCATGTAAGAATTAAAATTCAACACAAAAAAGAAATTAAAAAAAAAAAAAAAAACCAGCTGCTGTCAAGTTGACTCTGACTCAAGGCGCCCCCGTGTGTGTCACAGTAGAACTGTGCTCCACGGGGTTTTCAGTGGCTGATTTTTTAGAAGTAGATTGCCAGGCCTTTCTTCCGAGGCGCCTCTGTTTAAGCCAAAAAAATCCTTGGCAATTCAACAGCCCTAAAAACCTGGCCAGGCAGAGTGGTGTGAAGGCAGCTCAGCTGAGGAGCTCTCAGGCTCCTGGAAGCTTGTTCTGCTGTTTAAACACTGTCAGGGTCCAACCACCCCACCTCCAGATGGACAGAAAGTCAGCTCCCCGTAGCAGAGGCACTAAGAGGAATGACTAAAACCCAGTAAAGCAACAGCTCAGACTAAGTGAGTGAGCGAAGAGACAATTAAATCACTCTTTAGTCTGCCTTCTTCCCATAGGGTCAGGGGCGGGGGACTTGACATCATCTAACAACAGCAACAAAATCAAACAAATGCAAATGGGCTTCTGTGCTGCAGGACTTCTCAGAACCTTTAAAATGCTAACTTCCCTTCAGAGTGAGTCATCCAACGGGTCCTCTCAGTCAGCATTTTCTAAACTGGGGTGACTTGTCACCTCAAAGAGGAAGACCAGCTGCAGGCTTATAGTCTCCTGACTCATGGTAACAAGAGGATCCTGGTGGCTTTCTGGCTTTTGTTTTCGGGTGTCTCTTAAACCCAGCGTTGTTAGAAAAACAAAAACCACAACCGTTGCCGTGGAGTCAGCTAAGCCTCACGGCGCCCCCGTGTGTGTCAGAGCAGAACTGCGCTCCACGGGGTTCTCAGTGGCTGACTTTTTCAGAAGCAGATCACCAGGGTTTTGTTCTGAGGCACCTCTGGGCGAACTCGAACCCCCAACCTCTCAGCTAGTAGCTGAGCGCGTTAAACATTTGTGCCACTCAGGGACTCCTGGGATCTGGTACCTCTCTTTCATATTAGCTTAAAATTAAATAATAATAATAAACCAGTTGCCGTCCAGTTGAGTCAGCCCTGACTCATGGCAGCCCCCGTGGTGTCAAAGTAGAATGTGTCCCACAGGGTTTTCAATGGCTGGTTTTCCAGAAGCAGGTTGCCAGGACATTCTTCCTAGGCACCTCCGGGTAGACCTGAACACCCAACCTTTCTGTTAGCGGCTGAGTGCCTTAGCCATTTACATCACACAAGAGTAAAACATATCCCGGGAGAGTATATTCCGAGAAATGAGAAACACTCACGTTCAGCACGAATTTACACTTTTCTGGGGCAGGGAGCGTGTGGTGAGCTTGAAAAACAGATGAAGGCGTTGCGACAAAAGTTAAGGAATTTGAATAAAACGTACAGACGCCAGGTAGAAAATACAATAGCAGGGTATGAAGACGTGAGATGTTTTTATTCTAATGCAAGTGATAGCTTTTGTAAACAACTAGTATTTTTAATAAGCCTAAACATTGAGCCTTAGCAATAGAACACCCGCCATACAAATCCCAGGGGTCTATGATTCACGAGGAAACCCTGGTGCCAGAGTGGTTAAGAACTCCGGCTGCTCACCAAAACACGGGCAGTTCGAATCCGCCACCAGGCGCTCCTTGGAAACCCTGCGGGGCAGTTTCCACTCTGTCCTGTAGGGTCGCTATGAGTCGGGATCGACTTGAGGGCAGTGGGTTCAATTTGCTTTTTATGACTCATGAGAACCAGAGAAGCAGCTTTCAGGCACAAAGATGAAAGTGGTTTCTAAATTGTCGGCTTAGGGTCTTTAATATAAACGTTGGCTGCATGGTTTTTAACTGGGCAATAAAAAAAAAAGGAAGAAAGAAAGAAAAAAAATAGTTGCCATCAAGTAGACTCCGACTCATGAAAACCCCATGTGTGTCAGAGTAGAATTGTGCCCATAGGGTTTTCAGTGGCTGATTTTTCAGAAACCGATTGCCAGGCCTTTCTTCCCAGGCACGTGTGGGTGGACTCGAACATCCAACCTTTTGGTGAGCAGCCAAGCAAGTTAACTGTTTGCACCACCTAGGGACTCCACCTGGGCAATAACCAAGAAAAAAAAAAACAAAAAACCCAATGCTGGCGAGTCGATTCCAACTCATGGAGATCCTATAGGGCAGAGTGGAACTGCCCCATAGGGTTTCCAAGGAGTGGCTGGGGGATTCAAACTGCTGACCTTTTGGTTAGCAGCCAGGTGCTTAACCCCTTCGCCACCACGGCTCGGCTATGACCAGGAATTTCAGGGCACCTGTAACATCCTTTTGCATTTCGGCACTCCTGTTTGAGCGATGGTTCCTATCTGAGAACTGTCAGTTTCCCTAAAGTTGATGCGTTATTTTCCGACAGATATCTACCCCAGACCCAAGCCCCAACCTCCTCGTCCACAGCCCGGCCATCACGACAACAGTGGAGGTAACAGCAGTGAACATTAAGATACATTTAAGACTGGTTGGGTGCGTGGTTCTGTTTTAATGCCTTAAAATTCTAACCTTGACTGTGACGTGCCTACCGGTGAACCTGTTGCCATGGAGTCAAGCCAAACTCATGGCGACAGCACGGGGTAGAGCTGTGCTCCATATGGTTTTCAATGGCTGATTTTTTTGCAAGTAGATTGCCAGGCCTTTCTTCCGAGGCACCTCCGGGCGGACTTGAATCTCCAGCCTTTTGATCAGCAGCCCAATACATTAACCACCTAGGGACGCCGTATTGAAACTATTAGTTGCTGTCAAGTTGACTCCAACTCATGGCGACCCCTTGTGTGTCAGAGTAGAACTGTGCTCCACAGGGTTTTCAGTGGCTGATTTTTAAGGCGTAGATCGCCAGACCTTTCTTCCAAGGCACCTGCGGGTGGACTCAAACCTCCAACCTTCCAATGAGCAGCTGAGCGTGTTAGCCATTTACACCACAAGCCCCACAATGTGGAGGGTGCCTTCAAAGCTCTGCTGTTCACCCCACACTGTTCCCTACATCGTCCCTGGGAGTCCTTGAAGTTTGTCTTCCTGCACCCCTGGGCATCCTGAGAAGAGCCAGCCGGGGTTGGAACCCGTTCTTAATCAGTGTCCGTTTAGCCTTAGTGTGGACTTAGTGGGGGGCTTTAAGGAGGTCTTCCTGGAGGACGTTTTAGGAGCTGCAGTCTGCTGTCACCCACAGGGTACTTCGACAACATAGATCACAACGATGGACGCTACCCGCCCAGACCCCAGCCTCCTGCAGGTACGTCCAGGGTTGCTCCAGGCGCATTGATTTGCCTGGAAAGGGTTGTCTGAGACATCTGACTTCTGGGGAAATGGATGCGGAATGAGGCTCAGGCACAAAGTCGGGGACAAGTGGGCTTGTGGTGACGCGGTTGATGGAATAGAAGATTCGGAGTTTGCGGCTGAGGGGTTTGCAGTTTATGGGTGTAAGGAAGTTGGTCGTGATACAGGTGGACCTTAAGATCCCATTTTATAACTGGTGGTCATTTTGATAGACAGATGGGTAGATAGATAGACAGACAGATAGATGATAGATTAGTTAGATAGATAGATAATAGGTAGGGAGAGAGGGATGGATGGATGGATGGATGGATGGATGGATGGATGGATGGATGGATGGATGGATGGATGGATGGATGGATGGATGGGTGGGTGGGTGGGTGGGTGGATGGATGGATGGATGGATGGATGGATGGATGGATGGATGGATGGATGAACAGACAGGTGGGCGGGCGGACGGGCAGGCGGATGGATGGATGGATGGATGATGGATGGGTGGGTGGGTGGATGGAAGGATGGGTGGATGGGTGGATGGATGGATGGATGGGTGGGTGGGTGGGTGGGTGGATGGATGGATGGATGGATGGATGGATGGATGAACAGACAGGTGGGCGGGCGGACGGGCAGGCGGATGGATGGATGGACGGATGATGGATGGGTGGGTGGGTGGATGGAAGGATGGGTGGATGGGTGGATGGATACATAGATAGATGATAGAATTAGACAGATAATAAGTAGGGGGAGAGAGACATAATAGATGGATGGATAGATATGATAGGTAGATGATAGATAGATAGATAGATAGGTAGATGATAGATAGATAGATAGATAGATAGATAGATAGATAGATAGATAGATAGATAGATATAGATAGATAGATAGATGAATAGATAATAGGTAAGTAGGTAGATAGGTATAGAGAAAAATGGATAGTTAGCCAGCTAGATAGGTAAACTTATACACACACACTCACACATATATGGGCATATGTGCATATATAAATTTTTGTCTGTAATTGGAACATGAACGCCTACAAAGAATATTTCACACCTAAATAAAAAGCACAGACATTGTGGAAGAGATACACATGTAACGCTGCACCTTTCCGTGTCACATTCCCGGCTTTTTTTCCGAGTCTGTGAGGTTTCCACTTTCTTTTAGAAGACCCAATGGACGTGACCAGGATACTTTAAAAGGCTTGATAGTGTCCTCGGCAAATCTTTTCTGTGATGCTTAAACGCAATAAATATAAATAGCTTTGTTATAAAGGCTAGTACAATAATTATCAGGGAGAAAAAAACATAATAATGAGTCCTTAATAAATTAAAGAGGAGCCGTGGTGGGTCAGTGGTTAAAGCGCTCAGCTGCTAACCAAAAGGTCGTTGGTTGGAATCCACCAGCAGCTCCGAGGGAGAAAGATGTGGGAGTGTTTCAGGAAAGATTTACAGCCTTGGAAACCCTGTGGGGCAGTTCTACTCTGTCCTGCAGGGTCACTATGAGTCAGAACCGACTTGATGGAGTGGGTTGGGTTTTTTTTTTGGAAGGGATGAAAAGAAACTAAGAACATCTACGGTTGAGAATATCTATTTGAGTGTCCTTTTAAAAGGCGATTCTGTAGTTTGGTCTCTGGTGCCAATTAAATTTCTGTATAGGAGAAGGTTGTTCCTGCCATGACGTTGAGCCATCAGGGTGGTTGTTAGCTGCCGTGGGGTGGATTCCAACTCATGGGGACCCCGTGTGGTCAGCGTAGAACTGGGATCCCTAGGGCTTTCAGTGGCTGACGTCTAGAAAGTAGATCACCAGGCGTTTCTCCCGAGGTACCACTGGGGTTGGAAGTGCTCAAATATCCTTTTTCTCTCTTTGCTTTCAGTTCTAGTAACATCCTTAAATCAAACCAAACCTGTTGCCATCGAGTCTACTCCAACACATGACCGCCCCATGTGTTACCGAGTATAACTGCCCCATAGGGTTTCCTTGGCTGTAATCTTTACAGAAACAGATTGCCAGGTCTTTCTTCCATGGTACTGATGGGTGGGTTCAAACCGCCGACCTTTAGGTTAGCAGGTGAGCACAAACCATTGACACCACCCAGGGACCTTCTCAGGGTGAGGGGCGTGGGGGCTTTTGTTTCTCGAAGTCAAAGAGGAGACATCTTTTTTATAGGGTTCAGTCCTGGAGTGAGTTTTCCCACCAGGAAGACATGGCTTTGTACGGGGGGGCCCCTTGGGTGCCCCCGATGGCGTCTGTTTTTTGCCTGTCTCTGGTGCCCTCTCGGGGGTGACTCAGGGCACGGCTTTGTGTTTGTACCTCACCAGCTGAGACACACAGGTGCCGGATGGAACCCCACAACCAGCAACATGCATGTCCTCATCTCCCCCTTTTTTGTCCTGTAGGCGGTGGCGGCCGAAACCCCAACTATGACAGCTACGGAAACACGCACGGTACGGTACATCTACCGTCTGGGCACATGGAGGGGGCTGGGAGAGGGCAGTGTTTCTGGGATTGCTGGTTGTAGTCCTGCCATGTACCCTCCACCCTGTCAGAAAAAGACATCATGTCTGGTAAAGTAGAGGGTCAGCGAAAACTAGGGACATGTTCCCTGATAGATAGACAGACAGACAGATGGATAAGTGAAAGGATGGATGCATGAATAGATACAAATGGATGGATGGACGGATGGACAGACAGATGGACGGATGGATGGATAGATAGGTAGACAGACAACGAGATAGGTGGATGGATGGATGGATGAATAGATATAGATAATAGATAGGTGGATGGATGGATGGATGAATAGATATAGATAAACAGACATGTAGATAGATGGCTGGGTGGGTGGATGGATGGATAGATTAGATAGACAGATAGATAGGTGGATGGATAGAGATAGATAAATAATAGAGAGATAGATGATAGATTAAATAGATAACACGTAGGTAGGTAGATAAATTACAGACAGGTAAATGATAGATGACATAATATACCATTTTATCACATAAGATGATATCATATATCTTATATCATCACCCCCAACTATGACAGCTACAGAAACACACGTGGTACGGTACATCCACCATGCGGACACATGGAGGGGGTTGGGAGAGGGCAGTGTTTCTGGGATTGCTGGTTGTAGTCCTGCCATGCGCCCTCTACCTGTCAGAAAAGGACGTCATCTTTGGTAAAGTAGAGGGTCGGCGAAAATGACGGAGATGGACTGACACGATGGCTGCAGCAATGGACTTAAACACATCAATGACCGTAAAGATGGCGCAGGATGGGGCAATGTTTCGTTCTGTTGCACATGAGGTCACCACGAGTTGGAGGTGGCTCGACGGCCATCAACAAAAACAACACGATACACTAAAAGAAGAATGTATCGTGGGGTGCCAGAAGAATGAACAAATCAGTCTTAGAAGAAATACAACCAGAACGCTCCTCGGAAGCGAGGATGGTGAGACTTCAGCTCGCTTACTTTGAACACATCATTGGGAAAAACCAGTTGCTGGAAAAGGACGTAATGGTTGGCAAAGTAGAGGGACAGAGAAAAAGAGGGAGACCCTCCATGGGATGGACTGACACAGTGGCTTCAACGATGGGCTCAAACACACCGAAAATCATGAAGATGGCCCATGACTGGACAACTTCCCTTATGTGGTACGTAAGGTCACCAGGAGTCAGAGCCAACCTGGCGGCCACTGACAACAACAACTTCAACGTGAGATGGGGGTTTTGGTAAACGAAAGCTCTCTCTGCTTGAGTTGGTCTTCCGGGCTGACCCTTTGCTTTTCCTGCCTCTGTTCCTACGAGGCTACTCACGGTCATTTACCTCGAAGCCAACGGCATGGTGGCCAACGAGACTAATCAGAAACCATTAATAGTCTTCCGGTTTTTTTTAGAAATGTGTGTCAACTTGGCTAGGCTGTGATTCCCAGTACCGTGTGGCTGTCCACCATTTTGTCATCTGCTGTGATTATCCTATGTGTTGTAAATCCTAACCTCTATGATATTAATGAGGAAGGATTAGAGGCAGTTATGTTAATGAGGCAGGACTCAATCTACAGGATTGGATTGTGTCTTGAGGTAATCTCTTGAGATATAAAAGAGAGAAGCGAGCAGAGAGACAGGGGGACCTCAAACCACCAAGAAAGCAGCACCAGGAGCAGATGGCGTCCTTTGGACATGGGGTCCCTGCACTGAGAAGCTCCTAGACCAGGGGAAGATTGAGGACGAGGACCTTCCCCCAGAGCTGACAGAGACAGAAACCTTCCCCTGGAACTGGCACCCTGAATTTGGATTCGTAGCCTCCTAGACTATGAGAGAATAAGTTTCTATTTGCTAAATCCATCCCCTTGTGGTATTTCTGTTATAGCAGCACTAGGTGACTAAGACACCTTTATTCAGGTAGGAGCAAACAGCATGGCGGCCAACAAGACTAGTCAGAAAGAAACCGTGAAAGGCTGGAGATTGGGGTGGTGTCGAGAGTCGTCGATTTTAAACTCTTGGGAGTTTAAGCTTCCAGAATTTTCCCATCAGACTCTTGCAACTGAAATTTTGAGGGAAAAGTATGTTTTATATTTTTATAAATGATTGTATGGAGCATTTTTTTAAATAATATTTTCATGTGTTTTAGGGGAAAGCACAGCAAATTACGTTCCCGGTTAACAACTTTTTACAAAGTGTTCCGTGCAGCGTTTACGGTGTGTCAACAGTCTCATTATTTCCATTCTGGTTGTTCTGTTTCCTCGGATCTAGCTTCCCTTCCCCTCCTTGCCGTCTCATCTTTGCTGTTGGGTCATGTTGACCGCTTGGTCTCATAAAAAAAGTTGATTATTTAAGGGAGTACATTACTCATGGGTGATATTGTATATTTTATAAGCCCCATCTATTACTTGGCTGAAAGGTGACCTGCAGAAATAGCTTCAATTCCAAGTTTATAGGATTTTTTAGGATGATAGATAGTCTCGGGGGTTCCCCTAGTCTGTATCAGTCCAGTAAGTCTGGTCTTTTTTAGGAATCTGAGGTTTTTCCTACACTTTACTCCCATTCTATCTGGTACTTTCTGTATGGAGCATTTTACCGTCACATGGCCCCACATCCTTATAGCCCAGGGGAAAATCTCATTGTTGTTCTTGTTGTTAGGTGCTGTTGAGTCAACCCCAACTCAAAGAGACCCCGTGCACAATGGAAGGAGACTTGTAGAAACTGTTGAATTGGTTTATGTGCTGCTGTGTATATTCTCAACAATAACAACAACAAAATACATTATTTAAAAAAAAAGAAGCATCTGGGTGATAACCCAGCAGTGCTGGGGCTGGGACGACTTCTGAGAGAGGTGCCTGCGTGTCCAGCTATCTCGTTGGCATGTGGGGTGACGGTCAGGGATCCCTTCCATGGGGGTGGTTCCCTGCTCAATGACCTGTCCCCAGTATGTCCAGGCCAAATTCCATGGTCTTCCGCTCTACTGTTAATACGTTATGGTATTGATGCTGGTTTTAGCTGCCATTGAATCACGGCGACCCCACGCACAACAGAATGAAACGTTGCCCAGTCCTGTACCATCTCCAGGATCATTGGAGTGCTTGAGTCTCTTGTGGCCACTGTGTGTTTTGAGTGCCTTCCAACCCAGGGGGCTCATCTCCCAGCACTACATCAGACAGTGTTCTGTTGGGACCCACAGGGTTTTCACTGGATGATTTTCAGAAGCAGATTGCCAGGCCTTTCTTCCTAGTCTGACTTAGTCTGGAAGCTCTGCTGATACCTGTTCAGCATCACAGCAACATGCAAGCCTCCACAGACAGACGGATGGTGGCTGCACATGAGATGCACTGGGCGGGAATCAAACCCAGGTCTCCTACATGGGAGGTGAGGATTCCACCCCTGAACTACCGCTGCTGGAAAGCAACATTCAACCAGCTTCTGTTGAGTCGGCCCCAGCTCATGGCGACCCCGTGCACAACAGAATGAAACGCTGCCTGGTCTGTCACCATCCCCACGATCAGCTATGGATGAGACTTCTGTGATCCACAGGGGTTTCAATGGCTGGTTTTTGGAAGTAGATTGCCAGGCCTTTCTTCCTGGTCTTAGTGTGGAAGGTCCCCTGAAACCTGTTCAGCATCACAGCAACATGCAAGCCTCTACTGTCACACAGGTGGTAGCCATACATGAGATGCTTTGGCTGGGACTGGAACCCAGGTCTCCCGCATCGAAGGCGAGAATTCTACCCCTGAACCACCACTGCCACTCTTAATATCTCATTTAGGAGAGCCCTTTTACCCCATGGATGGTTCTCTTAAAATTCTTCCCCTGCAAGGAGGCTCTCTGGAACATGTCCTTATGTCCTTCATCACGTTCATAAGCTAGAAAGACACGACTCACCCAACAGCTGTCTCAGAACCGCCGACCATTTCCAGCGTGATTTCCCAGGAAATTACTCAGAGCTCTCATCAGGCCACGCCCCTCATGGAGACCCTCGTCTGAGACTCCGGGGGATTAACGCTCACTGTCTTTGTCACCTACTGCTGCTATGACAGAAATACCACAAGGGGATGGCTTTAACAAACAGAAGTTTATTCTCTCACAGTCTAGGGGGCTACAAGTCCAAATTCAGGGTGTCGGCTCCAGGAGAAGGCTTTCTGTCTGTGTTGGCTCTGGGGGAAGGTCCTTGTCATCAATCGTCCCCTGGTCTAGAAGCTTCTTAGCACAGGCACCCCAGGTCCACAGGACACATTCTACTCCTGGCTCGTCTTTCTTGGTGGCATGAGGTCCCTCATCTCTCTGCTCTCTTTTCTCTTTTATATCTCAAAAGAGATTGACTCAAGATACTACCTGATCTTGTAGACTGAGTCCTGCCTCATGAACATAACTGCCTCTAATCCTGCCTCATTAGCATCATAGAGGTTAGGATTTACAACACACAGGAAAATCACCTCAGATAACAAAATGGAGGAGAGCCACACAATACTGGGAATCAAGGCCGAGCCAAGTTGACACACATTTTTGGGGAACACAATTCAGTCCCTGACACTCACCAACCTGGCTGCTGTTTTATCCCTCGAGCAAGACAGCTGCCACCATTACCACGAGAATCCATGAGTCCAACACCAGGTGCAAACAGCAGGCCACGGTCCTGTCATCCACCGCCATCTGCTTTGGAGGGAGGGGGGCACCATATAGGAGCCCTGGTGGCACAGCGGTTAAGAGCTCTGCTGCTAACCAAAAGGTGGGCAGTTCAGATCCACCAGGCGCTCCCCAGAAACCCAATGGGGCAGTTCTACTCTGTCCTGTAGGGTCACTGTGAGTCGGAATTGACTCGACAACACCCAACAACGACATGATCATTTATACTTCTGACTCCTGAAAAGGCAGCCCCCCTCCTACCCTGTCCAGACGTCCGTCCGCCCTGTGGCCCTCAGCACAGAATTTGTGAATCAGCCCTAGATTAAATCGTTGGCCGTGGAGACCACCCCGACTCACGGCGCGCACAGGTGTGTCAGAGCAGAACTGCGTTCCCTAGGGCTTCCGGTGACTGGTTTTTCAGAAGCAGATAGCCGGGCCTCTCTTCTGAGGAGACTCTGGGTGGACTCGAACCTCCAACCTTTCAGCTGGCAGCTGAGCGTGTTAACCATTTGTACCACTTAGGATAACCAAAAGCCAAACCCATCGCCGTCGAGTCAATTCGAACTCATAGCAACCCTATAAGCCAGAGTAGAACTGCCCCATAGGGTTTCCAAGGAGCAGCTGGTGGATTCAAACTGCCAACCTTTTGGTTAGCAGCCGTAGCTCTTAACCACAGCACGACCAGGGCTTGATGGCAGAAACACATCCACTGAATTTCAAAATCACAAGGTCATAGCATTCTGAGTGTGTCAGGATAAATAAAACCAGTTGCTGTCGCGTCATTTCTGACTCACGGCGAGCCCACGTGTAAAACCGTCAGAGTAAAACTGCTTCACGGGTTTTCAGTGGCTGAGTTTTTAGAAGTAGGCCACCAGGTCTTTTTCTGAGGTGCCCCTGGGTGGACTCGAACCTCCAACCTTTCAGTGAGCAGCCGAGTGGGTTAACCATTTGTACCACCCGGGGACTCTGCCCTGAGTTTAGCCCTGAGGTGTTGGCATAGACGCTGAAGTGGGGCAGTTTCTGCCCCAGAGACTCCTCTGAACTTCCTGCAGGTGGTAGAGCGTGTTCCGCCCTCACGCCCAGCGCCGAAGGCCACGGCCAACCTTGGCCAGCCAGCTGGGGAGGGCGTCCCCGCTGCCTGCTGTCCTTTCGGAGGGTTTCAAGACCAAGCTGACAATGCAGACAAAATTTTGTTTGTTTTATTGTGGTTTAGGGGAAAGTGAACAGCTCAAGTTAACTTCTCATACAAAAATTTATGCCCATATTGTTTTGTGACATTAATTGCAATCCCCACGATGTAACAGCATGCTCCCCCTTGCCACCCTGGGTTCCCTGTGTCTGTCCAACCAGCGCCTGTCCCTTCCTGCCTTTTAGTATTCAGTTATCCTTCAACACATAACAAACATCTGCATAAACGATTCAGGTTCAAAATTAGCAATTAAATTAAAAAAATCTCACCTCTTGCTTTAAAAATTGTTCTCAGACATAGGAAGGAACCCCGAGAATATGGACCCCGTGCTCCCTTTTAACTCACTACAAAAGTCATTCCTGAGGTCCACCCTTCAGCCAAAGATTAGACAGGCCCTTAAAACAAACAATAACACACACAGCTCAGCTATTTACACGGGACTAAAGGGGCAAAAAAAGGGGCGCACCAGCTCAGGGGCAAGGATGAGAAGGCAGGAGGGGACAGGAAAGCTGATAATGGGGACCCCAGGTCAAGAAGGGGAGAGTGCTGACATGTTGTGGGGTTGGCAACCAATGTCACAAAACAATATGTGTATTGTTTAACGAAAAACTAATTTGCTTTGTGAAAATTCACCTAAAGCACAACTAAAAAAAAAAAACATGGAAAGGAATTACAGAAATCTCTTTTATATTTTATTGGGCATGATTACTGTCTTAGTTCTCTAGGGCTGCTATAACAGAAATAGCACCAGTGGATGGCTTTAACAAACAGGAATTTATTCTCTCACAGTCTAGGAGGCTAGAAGTCTGAATTCAGGGCACCAGCTCTAGAGAAAGGCTTTTTCTCTCTGTCGGCTCTGGGGGAAGGTCCTTGCCTCTTTGAGCTTCTGCTCCTGAGTGATCTCCACGTGGCTTGTCATCTCTCTTCCCCCAGCTCTGCTTCTTGGGCTTGCTTGCCTAATCGCTTTTATATCTCAAAAGACATGACCTACAGTAAGTCTCTTCTGACTCACAGCGGCCCCATGTATGACAGAAAAACACTGCTCGGTCCCACAGCATCCTCACAATCGTTGTTATCCTCGAGTCCATTGTCGTAGCCACTGTGTCAGTCCACCTCATTGAGGGTCTTCCTCTTTTTCGCTGACCCTCTGCTTTACCAAGCATGATGTCCTTCTCCAGGGACCGATCCCTCCTGATAACCTGTCCAAAGTACATCAGACGCAGTCTCCCCATCCCTGCTTCTAAGGAGCATTCTGGTTGTACGTCTTCCAAGACAGATTTGTTCTTTCTTTTGGCAGTCCATAGTATATTCAATATTCTTCTCCAACACCATAATTCAAAGGCGTCAACTCTTCGGATTTACAACACATATTTGGGAGACACAAATCAATCCATAACGTTATTACTTATAGTCTGTTTCCACAGCTCTCTCCTTTCTACGGAAATTGGCTGCGGTTTTCTTTTGACTTCATCTGTTTCACACCTGTGTTAGCCTCCCAGGGCTGCCTGGCAAAGTATGTCAAAGGGGATGACATATGGAAACAAGAGGTCTATTGTCTCACAGCTGCACAGGCAGGAAGTCTGAACGAAAAGGTTGGCAGAGCCACCTTCTCTCCATCCACGCCAGGGGACAGGGCCTCCCTTTTCCCTCCCAGCTCCCGGCGGTGTTGTTCTTAGTTGCCGTCGAGCGGACTCCGAGTCCTGGCAACCCCAGAACTGCTCTGTTTTCAGGGCTGTGACCTTTCAGACGCAGATTGCCAGGCCTTTCTTCCGTGGCACCTCTGGCTAGGTTTGAACAGCTAAGCTTTCAGCTAGTAGTCGAGTGCTTCCTTGGCTTATGGCTGCATTTTCAGGTGGCCGTCTTGTGTCCATCAAAAGATGAATGGATAAACACAATGGGGTCCATTCACATAATGGAATACTAAAAAATAACGACTCATAGTGACCCTCTAGGATGGAGCAGAACTGCCCCACAGAGTTTCCAAGGAGAGCCTGGTGGATCTGAACAGCCGACCTTTTGGTTAGCAGCTGTGGTACTTAGCCATGACACCAACCGACAGAATACGGCTTAGCCAGAAAGAGAACTGAAGTCCTGCGGCACACCACTGCGTGGACGACCCTGGAAACATGTTGTGTGAAAGAAGTCAGTCGCAAAAAGACAAATACTGTGTGATCTACCTTATATGAAATAAGCAACCATATAGAAACCAGAGATTACTCACGGGTTACCGTGCTCCCTCCAGAAGCCCTAGGGGCAGGCCCTTCCTTGTCCCTCCCAGCTCCTGGTGGCTCCAGTGCCTGCAGCTGTAACATCACAAAGCGTCCTTCTTCTGTCTCCCGTGTTTCTCCTCTTTCATAAGACACCACTCAGATGGGATTAGGGCCCACCCTACTCCAGTGTGGAGCCCTGGTGGCGCAGTGGTTAAGAGCTATGGTTGCTAACCAACAGGTCAGCAGTTCAAATCCAGCAGCTGCTCCTTGGAAAGCCTATGGGGCAGTTCTACTCTGTCCTATCGGGTTGCTATGAGTCGGAATCGACTCCATGGCAATGGGTTTTTGGTTCGTTTCCTCCAGTATGACCTGGTGTTAACGTAACTGATAACATTTCTAAAGACCCTACTCCCAAAAAAGGTCATGTTCCCAGGTACCAGGGGTTAGGGCTTCAACATACCCTTGTTATGGGACACAGTTCAACCCACACCACCATCTAACCTAACACCCCCACTCCTCAGGGCCCACGTTCTACAAGCCTCTGTTCACCCCTCATTCCCCAACGGATTGGTAAGACCCTCCCCATTTCAGAGTGTACCTCAGCCACCACTGGCTGCATGCTCAGAAAACCCCTTTCCTTGCTGGGGAGGGGGGACACGCTGACACCTTTGCAGCTTTTTACCCTCACCTTGGTTAAGGCTACCAACTTCCGCCTTGGCCTCGATTTTGGTTCACCGTGCAGACTTGCTGAGAGTTATCTCGTGACTCACGTGGTCTTTTCTCCCCTGCAGGAGGGGGCCACAGACCCAATTCTCATTATGGAAATGTTTACGGTAAAGGAACTGTACTTTCTGAGAAGAGGGAGGAGAAAGTCTCCTTCACGGGGAACTAATCCAATGTCGTGGCGCCGGGGGACAGCGTGCCTGTTGGCTCGTCCGTGGGGACCCACTAACCTGTCTCCCTGATGTTTGCGCTCCGCAGCCGCCTGTGCTATGGGGAGAGAGCTCATGTGTGACGCAGCGTTCATTTCTTGACAGGAGCTAAGGCCACTTGCAGGGGGGTGCGTGTCTGCATGTGTGAGTACCTGCATATTGTCCTCGGCCACTAAAATGAAATGCCTGTCTCATTTTCCGCAGCCTATTAATCAGCATTAGACCGTGAGGTTCTTTGCTTATTCCTTGTAATGGCTGTCTGGCTCAGCATGGGAATGCCGGCTCCGTGGAGACGCGGAGTTTTGTCTGCCCAGTTCAGTGTTGCATCACCGTCTCCAACCGTGCTGGGCTTGAGAAAACATCAGCCAGGCCTCAGTCAGTTCTGTGAAATGAATGAGCAAATATGTGTGTTTTGCCCTTACAGGTGGAGATGGACCTTCCACTTACGGCAACCCTGAAGGTAACCGTTTGATGCAGGGGGCCCCAAACTTCAATAAGAGACAAAACAAACCCATTGCCGTTGAGTCAGTTCCGA
Organism: Loxodonta africana; assembly: GCF_030014295.1. Taxonomy (NCBI): domain Eukaryota; kingdom Metazoa; phylum Chordata; class Mammalia; order Proboscidea; family Elephantidae; genus Loxodonta; species Loxodonta africana. Next base: position 24,949,627 of record NC_087370.1, on the reverse strand, counting down.
CTCATAGCGACCCTACAGGACACAGTAGAACTGCCCCACAGGGTTTCCAAAGAGCGGCTGGTGGATTCCAACTGCCGACCTTTCGGTTAGCAGCCGAGCTCTTAACCGCTGCACCACCAGGGCTCTATTATCAACTAATTTTCTTTATATTTTTGTTTATTTTATTTCATTTCATATTTTGATTTTTCATATTTATTTTTCTAAAGAAGCTTTTGAACAGAAATGATTACCCCTCACAATATAACGAGGAGTCCCTGGGTGGAACAAATAAATAGTTAACACACTCAAATACTAACCTTTTGCACCACCCAAAGCCTACTAAAAACAGGTTTCCATCGAGCAGAGTCCGACTCATGGCAACCCCACGTGTGTCACACTAGGGCTGTGATCCACAGGGTTTTCAGTGACTGATATCTCAGAAGTAGACTGCCAGGCCTTTCTTCCTAGTCTCTTAGTCTAGAAGCTCTGTTGAAACCCGTCCGCCATGGCTGACTCCTCTGGTTTGTAAAATACTGGTGGCGTAGCTTCCAGGATCACAGTAACACACAAGCCACCACAGTACTGATAGATGGGTGATGGGTATGTGTATGAGTTTATATATAATTATTTTTGTATACACGAAAAGCCAGCTGCTGTTGGGTTGACTCTGACTCCTGGCTCCCCCATGTGTCTCAGAGTAGAACTGTGCTCCATAGGATTTTCAATGACCGGTTTTTCAGAAGTAGATTGCCAGGCGTTTCTTCCACGGCACCTCTGGGTGGACTTCCTGCCTTTTGGTGAGCAGTCGAGTACTTAACCATTTTCACCAAGCAGGGGGCTCCTAGCTTGTGGTAACCCCTCCTCCAAGGTGTGGAGGACAGGTATGCCTGCATCCAAATTCCCGGTGTCTTTGAGGGAGGGTTATCCGGGTTCTTTTGGGTCTAACATTCTTTGCCTGAGAACACTTTCAAACTGCTGACCCCTTGGTTAGCAGCCGTAGCACTTAACCACTACGCTACCAGGGTTTCCAAACTCAAAAGAGACTTTATTTGGGAGGAAAAGGGATTGGTGCGGCCAGAAGCTCGCCCTCTGGAAGACGTGCTGAGAATTGCAGCTTAACAAAGAATCCCTGCTGCAGTCCAGTCAATTCCTGACTCATAGCGACCCTACAGGACAGAGTAGAACTGCCTCATAGGGTTTCCAGGGAGCGGCTGGTGGATTCCAACTACCTTTTGGGTGCCTTTTGGGTAGCAGCCATGGCTCACCATGGCTTTTAACCAGTGTGCCACCAGGGCGCTGACAAAGAGAACCGTCTCCTTTTATAAGAAGCTACGAGGAAATTGAAGAAGCCCGGAGGGGTGCAAACGGTTAAGCGCTCGACTGCAAACCAAAAGGTTGGCAGTTCGAACCCATCCAGAGGCACCTCGGGAGACAGGTCTGGTGACCTGCTTCCAAACGGTCACGGCTTTGAAAACGAGTTCTACTTTGCACACGTGGGGTCGCCATGAGTTGGAATTGGCTCCAGGGCAGCTAACAATAACATGAGGAAGTTAGATGGGAAAAAGGATAGGTTCAAAGGCAGGTCCTTTCAAAGTGGGGGCAAAAATGGGATGGAGCTTCGTGTCCTTTCTTTCGCTGGTAACAGGTACAAGGATTCTTGGCTTTAGTCTGATGAAGTATCAGGAAAATGTGGGTTTGGAAAATACAGGTTAAGTGAGGTTTATAAATAGGCAGAAGGCAGGTCCCTGGGTTGTGCAAAAGGTTTGTGCCCTTCTACTAAACGTTGGTGAGTCAAACCCACCCAGCGGTGCTGAGGAGGAAAGGCCTGGCAATCTCCTGCCATAAAGATCACAATCAAGAAAGCCCTGTGGGGCAGTTGTAGTCTGTAACACATGGGGTCTCGGTGAGTCCGAACCGATTCCACGGCAGTGGGTATAGGTGAAGCCGCTGGACGGGTTATGGTCCTTTCTGGTTTTCAGCACTGTTTTGAGTGCTCTGGACAGACAGGTAAGACATCGTTAATCAGTCTGACGTTTTACAAATGTAAAATCATTTCTAAGGCTCTGTGTTTGATTCACTCTCTTTCTGTGGGCTCAGCGGTGGATGGGCCGGTCTGCGATTGTGGGGTTATTTAAAATGAATGGCTTTTCTCGCTAACTGTGCTTTTATCCAAAGACGTAGCTTCTCTCTGCTCCTGCAGGCAACACCGTCGCCAAGATCGTGTCTCCCATCGTTTCTGTCGTGGTGGTAGCGCTGGTGGGGGCGGCCACCAGCTACTTCACCTACAACCGGAGGAGAAACTGCTTCAGGAGTAATGGCAAGTTTCACACGAAAAAAAAGTGTTTTTTTCCCTCTTTCTAAGGCCTGATAAAAATACTTTATGGTGTCTTTCACTGGCAATGGTGCTATTTCTGTTTATGTCCAATATAGATACCTGGGGCCCTGGTGGCTCAGTGGTTATGAGCTACGGCTGCTAACCAAAAGGTCAGCAGTTCGAATCCACCAGCTGCTCCTTCGAAACCCTGTGGGGGAGTTCTACTCTCTCCTATCGGGTCGCTATGAGTTGGAATTGACTCGATAGCAATGGGTTTGGGATTTTCTGTTTTTGTTTTTATAGACACCTGAATAATGACATATTTTTTTTCTTTTTTTTAATTACATTTTATTGTTTTTAGTGAAGGTTTACAGAGCAGTTTAGGTTTCCATCCAGCCATTTCTACGCAAGTTGTTCGGTGACCTTGGTTTCGTTCTTCACAATGTGTGAACATTCTCATTATTTTCATTCTGGTTGTTCTGTTTCCATTCCTCTAGCTTCCCTGCCCCCTTACCTTCTCGTCTTTGCTTTAAAGTCCTTGTTGACCGTTTGGTCTCGTCCAGGTGATTTTTTTAAGGAGCACAGTATTTACAGGAGATATTCATTATTTTGTGAGTCAATCTGTTATTTACAGATTGACCTCGGGGGTTAGTTTTGGTTTAAGCTTTGAAGAGTATCTCAGGACAATAGTCCTGGGGAGTCTTCCAGCCTCAGTGGGTCCAGTAAGTCTGGATTCTTTAAGAATTTGAGGTTCTGTTCCACATCTTTCTCCCATGCTATCAGGTATGATGACGTATTTTCAACTTGAGGCTTCACCCTGACACATGGGAGCTTGAGAGAACCCAAAACAGGAGTTGTAACAAAAGAGGCTTTAAAAAAAAAAAATTGAAACGCTTTTTCTGACCTGCAAGATTGGTTTTTACCATCACGGATCTTAAATTACGGATTTACACTGGAAAACCACAAGCATGAGGTTTGCATTCAGCTAGTCAACACGGTTTAAGGTTTTGCTTTTTCCAGTAAACTTTTCATTGCAGTTGAGTCAGGAAAAATATTTGGAGTGAACCTGAAATGTTTGCCCTTCCTCCCTCAAAAAAACAAAGTTGTAGAAATCCCACACTTGAAGCATTTCCGTGGAATTCAGAGGCTGAGCTCAGACCTTGGAGGAAGGAGTTTGAGCTCAGCCTCAGAATTCCACAGTGGCTTTCTGGTCAACCTGGGGTCCAGGCTATGGGTTCGATGAAGCTCACTTCCAGTCAGCTAGACATCCTCGGGAGCAGAGGGTCTCATTGCTGATCAGCTCCCTAAAGACACCTTTAAAATGAGAGCCGCAGGAGGGAGTTAGAAAGAATAACTCAAACTTTAACCCAGGGTCTCTCGAGGTTTGTTCCACGGACCACTCCTGTCCGAATCTTCCTTGGAGGAAATAGTTCTTCCTGGACCCAGGAAGCTACTCCTCTTGTCTTGTCTCCAGGACTTGTCTCTTGGGCTTCAAAATCCTAAAACCTGCCCGCGGGCTCCCTCTGGTGATAGTTGGATGGCACTGACCAACATCCCAGCTGGGGTGAGCTTGCATCTACATAACACCCCACCCTGAAAGAGTAGGGGGAAACTGGGTTTGTAGCAAACAATCTTATTTTCCTGACAAAATGCATTGTGGGTGACCAGTATAGCAACACCTAAGAAGTGACCCCACCCTGAAGTTTGTCCACCATGTAGGAACGGAGTTATAGGGACAGGGGCTACCTATATAGCGACATCTGTCTCCTAAAGTAGACTCTTTGAAGACCACGCTTCGATCATTATTTTCTTCTGTCATTTTCTTTTTGTAAAATTGAGGTAACACACACTTCAGAGGTTATGAAGATGGATGAGACCATACCCAAAGAAGGGCTGCATGTGTTATACCCTAAAAACCAAACCCAGCGCCGTCGAGTCGATTCCGACTCATAGCAACCCTATAGGACAGAGTAGAACTGCCCCATAGAGTTTCCAAGGAGCGCCTGGCAGATTCGAACTGCCGACCCTTTGGTTAGCAGCCGTAGCACGTAACCACTATGCCACGTGTTAATAGAAGCTTCTTAAAACTCCTGATTTTGCGTGTATACGAGACTACATGCACACACCAGTCCAGGGGCAAGGACACGAAGGCAGGAGGGGACAGGAACTGGACAAATGGAAATGGGGAACTCGAGGTGGAGAAAGGGAGAGTGTTGACATGTTGTGGGGTTGATGACCAATGTCACAAAACAATGTGGGTTTTAACTGTTTAATGAGAAACTCATTTGCTTTGCAAACCTTCAGCTAAAGCAAAATAAAAAATATGGGTTTTACATTTTGATCAAAGATGCTATCGAAGAATCCTGATCAAAAGGGGGAAAGTACAGAACAGAATTTCAAATTCTCATGGAATCCAGACTTTCTGAAGCCACCGGGGCTAGATGAACCCCCGAAGCTATTGCCCTTGGTTAATTTTTAAACCTTAAAAACCGCAAATATCCCTGAAGCCTTCTTTAAAGCTATCAGTACTTTAGCCTCGTCAGTAAAGAATGTCTGCCTTGAGCTTTGTGCTCTTTTTGGGAACTATCTATATGGGATCAAACTGACAACAGCCCCTCGGGAGATAAGATAGGAAACTCGGGGGCCATAGAGTTTATGGTAACGGGGAGGAACAATTTGGAAAAGGAGGGTGTGAATGGTTACACAACTTGAAGAATGTAACCCGTGTCACTGAATTGTACATGGGGAAGCTGTTGAAATGTGTATGTTCTGCTGTGTGTATTCTCCACGGCAACAGAAAATAAACTAAATTGCAAAGAATATTGGCTTCATAAAAAAGATACATAGTTATCAATTCACCTAAGATGTTCAAAACCCTTGATGAATGGCAAGGAGTACAAAATTATGCTGAAAACCAATCCATACGATTTTTTCCCCAGATATGACATTTTGCTCCCCATCTTCCCTTTCAGAACCAGAGAATGTCTGAGGACTTCAAGAGAGAAGCCCCGCCAAGACAAGAGCCCTGTGGATCCCTCCAGCAGAAAGTTAATTTTTTTTCTTGACAGAACCCGCCACCCTGAAGCGTTTTCTCTTCCGTTTAAAAGGCGTCAGCCAAGCGATAAAGGATCCCAAATTCGTTGGGCGCGTGCATGGGTAAAGATAAGTCGCATAGCTTAATCTCGCCTCGTGAAAAGATGGCTTGATTTATCGGTTTGATGGGTAATTCGGACAGGGGACCTCCGACTCTGTTTGGAGTTCTTAAACCACGTCATTGTACAATAACACGCCAACGTTTAGTCCAGTTCCTTTAGTCACAAAGCACAAAGGCAGTGGATTGGCACACCGTCTGGAGGGACGCTGCCAGCTTCGGAGAGATGATGGGTATTTTTGAGGTCTCGAAGGTACTGCGGTCAGAAGACCAACCTCTGCTAAATGTTTTAGGTAGATCAGTAATGACTGAGCGTTCCTCACCGAGAATGAAGCTGCCGTTGGTGATTTTGGGCACAGAAAACAGAGTTTGACCATCATTTCAGCTTCTACTCGCCTGCCTGGAAAATCATTACCACTTGCAGAAAATAAAGCTGGGCTTTGATATTTTAAGTGCAAAGCTGCTGATGTTAAAAAACATCCAGGGGGTTGGTTTGGGGATACTTTTTCCTATGAAATCTTATAGTTTCCATATTCTTGGAAAATAGAGAACAGAAATAGTGGGTTTTTGGTTTTTTTTTTCAGGTTTGGAGGCTTTTCATATCATTTTTAGTCCTTGATGTTAGGTATCAGCTCTTAAGTCAACAACATTGCTTTCCATTTCTGATACTTTTTTTTTTTTTTAAATTGGTGATCCTTGGATGGCACGAGTGGTTTGCACTCCACTACTAATCTAAAGGCCGGGGGTTCAAATCCAAACAGCGGCACTGGAGAAGGAAGGCCTGGTGGCCTGCTTCTGTAAAGATTACGGCCAAGAAAACCCTGCAGGGCAGTTCCACTCTGTAACACATGGGGGCGCCATGGGTTGGCGTTGACTCAAGACAATGCTCCCCCTTTGGAGTAGCAGATTTTAATTCCTTAAACATCTAAAAGGTATCCTAGCTATTTGCTTCTTTTTTAGTAATCCCTGTGAGGAGAGGAAAAAGGATAGTTTGGGTATATTTGTTACAGTTTGATTGTTCTAGGTTTAGTGTTTATATAACTTCCAGACTTTGCCCTAAATATCAGAACCTAAGATTAAGTCACTCACTGCAATCTGGAGCTCATTTAGAGAGCCCATAAAAACCCCAAATATGCAGGCTCTGCGCTCATGGTGATAGGCTGGGAGGTAGATCTCAAACGGAGGGAGCTGAAGGCAAAAAGTGTTCAAAGGAGCACTTACCCACCCAGATGACTCAGAATGCCTGCCATACAGCAGGGGTAAGGACCCCTGGGGGCGCAGCGATTAAGTGCTTGGCTGCTAACTGGAAGGTTAACGGTTCAAACCCACCCAGTGGCTCTGGGCTCTGGGGGAGAAAGACTTGCTGATCTGCTCCCATAAAGATTACAGCCAGGAAAACCCTGTGGGGTGGTTCTACTCTGTCACACGGGGTCCCTATGAGTTGGAATCAACTCGACGGCACCCAACCACACCACCACGGATTTATGTTTCATTTAAGCAATTTAAAGATAGCCTGGGTTTCTGACTTCAAATGCATGTCCAGCGAGTCTTCTAAATTCTTCTAGAGGGTTTTCCAGATGTGACAAAATTAATACCCACTTCACCTTTTCTCCGTATGAGTTTCAGTGTGAGTTTAATTTTATTCCTGTTAAAAACTGTGTGTCCGTACGTATGCACACACATACATGCACACAAATATACTTACATAGATGGAATGTAAACATTTTTAAAGGTAAATACATCCTTTGTAACTGTCAGAGCAGCTTCTAAATCACTTACAATAAATGTAAACTAAAAAATATATATATATTTTTGTGTGTGCCATTTTTTCTATATCTTGCACATGAAACTTTATGAAATGGCATTTGAAGGGCCTGACAATCACAAAGTTACTTCTCTATGAATATATTTTTTAAAAATTCCTAAGTTCAGTTGTGTGTTCCTCGGGCAGGTCAGTATGTGTAGCTGTAGCCATGTTTTATAAGGTCCTTGGGGGGGCAAACGGTCAAGCGCTTGGATGCTAAAGAAGAGGTTGGAGGTTTGAGCTCAACCAGAGGAGCCTCGGAACAAGTAGGCCTGGTGACTTACTTCTCAAAAATCAGCCGGTGTGAACCCTGTGGAGCACAGTTCTCTGACACACATGGGGGCCCCGTGAGTCAGAGCCGACTGAACAGCAACAGCAATGTATACGTAACAGATACATCTTACAGTTGTTACATGTACCATTTAAACCACTTTTTAAAAATAATTTTTACTGTGCCTTAAGTGTAAGTTTACAAATCAAGTCAGACTTTCACATATAAGTTTATATACACCTTACTCCGTACTCCCACTTGCTCTCCCCCTAATGAGTCAGCCCTTCCATTCTCTCCTTTCATGACAATTTTGCCAGCTTCCAACTCTCTCTATCCTCCCATGCCCCCTCCAGACAGGAGATGCCAACACACTCTCAAGTCTCCACCTGATATAATTAGCTCACTCTTCATCAGCATCTCTCTCCCACCCGCTGACCAGTCCCTTTCATGTCTGATGAGTTGTCTTCGGGGATGGTTCCTGTCCTGTGCCAACAGAAGGTCTGGGGACCATGACCGCCGGGATTCTTCTAGTCTCAGTCAGACCATTAAGTCTGTCCTTCTTATGAGAATTTGGGGTCTGCATCCCACTGATCTGCTGCTCCCTCAGGGGTTCTCTGTTGTGCTCCCTGTCAGGGCAGTCATAGGTTGTGGCCGGGCACCATCTAGTTCTTCTGGTCTCAGGCTGATGTAGTCTCTGGTTCATGTGGCCCTTTCTGTCTCTTGGGCTCATAATTACCTTGTGTCCTTGGTGTTCTTCATTCTCCTTTGCTCCAGGTGGGTCGAGACCAACTGATCCATCTTAGATGGCCATGTGTTAGCATTTAAGACCCCAGACGTCACACTTCAAGGTGGGATGCAGAATGTTAAACCACTCTTTAAGTGTATACAATTCGGTGACATTAATTACATTCTCCACGTTGTGCAACCATCACCTCTATCCATTCCCCGAAGTTTCCCACCACCCCAAACAGAAACTCAGTCCCCCTTCAGCGATAGATAACTCCTGTTCTTCTCTCCCCCAGGTCTCCTGTCACCACAAATCTGTTTCTGTCTCCCTGCGTTTATCATATAAGTAAGATCATACAGTTTTTGTCCTTTTGTGTCTGATTTATTTCACTCGGCGTAAGGTTTTCAAGGTTCATCCATGTCATGGCATGGATTAAACTTTCATTTCTCTTTATGGCTGAGTAATGTTCCATTGTATTTACTTATCCATTCAGCTATCGGTGGGCGCTTGCGCTGTTTCCACCTCTTGGGTCTTGTGAAGAGTGTTTCTGCCCACGTTTGCTTCTCGACCACTCAGCGTATTTCGTTCCCTGCTGGTGGGTTTCTGCTCAGAGATTCTGATCAGGGCAGAGAGTATTGTTGCTGGAGGTGCCTCAGTCTGCACGGAAGCCCTTCTGTGCCAGCCCTGGCTCTATGTCATCTGGTCTGTGAGTCTCAAATGCATCTGTTCTTAAACCAAAAATATCCCTTGAAGTCTTCTTTTAAAACCAAACAATGGTTTAGCTTACTCAGGAAAGAATGTCTGCCTGGAGAATTGTGCTCTGTTAAGTACTATCTATATGGGATCAAACTGACAACAGCAACTGGGAAGATTAGACAGGAAGCTTAGCGGGCAGGGGGTGTATGTTAATGGGGGAGGAACAGCTCAGAAAGGGAGGGTGAGAATGGTTAACACAACTGGAAGCAGGCAATCAATGTGGCTGAACCGTACACGCAAAAACTAATGAAATGGTGTACCTTCTGCTGTGTGTGTTCTCCACCACAACAACAAATCCGATAAATTATAAATAAAATGCGTCTACTATGCACATCCTGGAAAAGTGGCGTCCTTTCCATTCCCTGGGCCCCACTGTTCTGAAACTGGGTGTTGATTTCCCTGGCTGGGACGAGGTGGGCGTTTCTCCAGCTGGGTGAGGCATGTGGCCGTAGGGTGATAATGACTTCTGGAGCCAGCCCCGTCCCCACAGGGACCTTGCAGCCTGCATCCTGCCCTGGCTTCTGAGGCTGCAGCCTTTGGTAAATTTGGCTTCTGCCCAAACCACATCTAACTAATTGAGGCACATCCTCCGAGGTCCCAAATACACATGCCACGCTTTCTCTAGGCTCCAGCCAACTCTCGTCACGTCTGTTCTTCCTGGTCCCTTCTGTCTGTTCCCTACTGAGCGGGTGTAAGTCGGACACAAATTCTCCACCACCCCCTGGAGGTGTATGAACTGAACATGGTAGGTCTGCCTTCCTCCCAATTTTCCCTCACCCTGGAGACTAAACGGTTCCTGGACCTGATGGGCTTACGGCATTTCATCCCTTCATCCCAGGGCAGCTAAACAGGGCTGGTGATGGGTGAGGAGGCAGAATCGCCAGGTGCAGAAAGTTGTTAACAGGGAGGGAGTGCAGCTCAATTGCAACCCCGGTTACCCCATCATAGGACAAAGTAGAATTGCCCTCTAGGGTTTTCAAGGTGCAACTGGTGGATTCGAACTGCCAACATGTTGGTTAGCAGATGAGCTCTTAACCACTATGCCACCAGGGCTCCCCCATCAAGCTTACAGCCTAGGAAACCCTCTGGGGGCAGTTCTACTCTGTCACATGGGATGGGAACCAACAACAATGTGTTAATATGGTAATTTGTAAAGAATCATGATTTCAAACAGCTCGATTAAAAATGAGCAAAGGATTTACAGTGCTTGCTATTGGCTACCCATTCAACCACATTTTCCATCACGCCCATTGTTGACAGGGCTTGGATTATCCTCCAGCGTTCACCCTTTCTCACCTCATCAATTTTAGTTGTTTGAAAGCCAGTCAAAGTATCCATTTTTCTTTCCAGTGACGGCTATGTGACCCACTGCATGGTAATAAGAAATGAAAGATTAAAGCTGGGGTATACAGAGGGTTTATGGGGGAGCCCTGGTGGCGTAGTGGTTAAGAGCTCATCCGCTAAACCATAGCTTGGGTGTTTGAATCCACCAGCCTCTCCCTAAAAACCCTAGGGGGCAGTTCTACTTGTTCCTATTGGGTCTCTATGAGTCCAAACTGACCCAACTCGAGGGCAACGGGTTTGGTTTTGGTTTAATCCTTACAGGAACAGATCTCCAGGCTTTTCTTCCATGGCTAGGTTCCAACCACCAACCTTTTAGTTAGTAGCTGAGTAAGTAACCACTGTGCCAGCAAAAAAACTCACTGCCATTGAGTCCCATTAGGACACAGTAGAACTGCCCCCTAGGGCTTCCAAGGCTGTAATCTTTAAGGAAGCAGACGGCCACATCTCTCTCCCGTGGTTGTGCTACCAGGGCACCTCAATTAGCATGTTGCTGTTGTGTGCCATCGAGTCGATTCCCACTCAGAGTGACCCCATGTGACAGAGTAGAACTGCCTCATAGGGCTTTCTAGGATGTAATCATTATGGAAGCAGACTGCCAGGTCTTTCTTGCAAGGCACCTCTGGGTGGACTCAAACCTCCAATCTTTTGATTAACAGCCGAGCGTGTTCACCGTTTGCACCACCTAAGGACTGAATTTTACCATTAGCAGGCTCCTGTTCATGGTCACAGAGAGGAGAGAACACCCTGTGTTGAATGCTGTCTGCAGAAGTTAGAGCCACCTACCTCTCCATGGCTTCCTGGAGACCAACCCACGACAGAAATAGGAGCCCAACAACGCCCATGGTGAGAGGCAGCCTTTGTGTTATAAATGGACCCAGAGCTGAAACCATTCCCCAAGCCCACTCTTCAGACAAAGATTAGCAGGACTACAAAACAACAAATAATACACGTGAGGCGTGTGCTTCTTAGTTCAAGCAGATAAAAAAAAAAAAAGACCAAATGGGCAACTCCTGTCCGGAGGTGGGATGAGAAGGCAGAAAGGGACAGGAGCTGGATGAACAGACATGGGGAACCCGGGGTGGAAAGAGGGAGAGTGCTGTCACATTGTGGGGATTGCAACTAATGTCACAAAACAATATGTGTATAAATTTTTGTATGAGAAATTAACTTGAGCTGTAAACTTTCACCTAAGACACAATTAAAAAAAAAAAAAGGACGTGCCCTTTTGCCCAGGCCTCAGGGAATTGTCTTGTAGCTTACTGCCACAGCCCAGCTTTCTGAGAATAAATTCCAAGTAGAAACAGGGTGGTGGAAGGAGTGGGGACAGGGGACGGTGAACATTACAGATGGGTCCTGGGAGACATACTGGGCACCCTGCAGAACACGAGTCCTAAACATTCTTCTTAAACATCTCTGCAATTCAAATGGTGAATGTGCTCAGATGCTGACCAAAAGGTGGGAGGTTCACGTCAACCCAGAGGCTCCTCGGAAGAAAGGCCTGGCAATTTGCTTCCAAAAAAACAGCCATTGAAGCGCAGCTCTACTCTGACACACATGGGGGCGCCAGGAGTCACAGTCGACTCCAGGCAACTGGGTGGTGCCAACAGCTAACGCACTCGGCTGCTAACAGAAAGGTTGGAGGTACCTCAGAAGAAAGACCTGGCCATCTATTACCCAAAGCAGGTCCTGCTCTGTTTGGCTGCTTGTCAATAAAGACACACCGAGGTCAGGAGGGAGGAAGACCGTACCTTGCAAGTTCAAAGGCAAGGAGCGAGGAGGTGTAGACCTCAGATCAAGGTCGCCGAACAAAGGGAGGCAGAATCTTTTATACCATCTCACAAGGAAGTACAGACACACATCACGGACTACATAGGTTGTCATGGCGGCAGGCGCAGTGAGACAAATTGCATTTTTTCTTTGGCGTGTAGGCCGGTGAACTGGGTTTGACTGGCTTGAGCCACTCGCAGCTCTGAGGACAGTGGACAGGAGGGGGCAGGTTCCCCTTGGTCTGAGGCCCTGCTAACGGAGCCACACCCAGCACTATCACTTAAGGTTTTGTTTGCTACCAGACAGGAGGAGCAGGTCTTGCTTGATAATGGCAAAGCAGCTCCTGGCTGTGCTGGCCATCAATCTACTTCTGAAAACTAATAAAAAAAAAACCCAGTGCCATTGAAAACCCTGTGGAGCACAGTGCTACTCTGAGATACACGGGGGTGCCGTGAGTTGGAGTCAACTGATGGCAACCGGTTACTGGTCCCAACTGTGTGGGGAAGCTACTGGCATCTAGGGGGTGGAGACCAGGGATGCTGCTCAACACCCTACAGTGCACAGGACAGCCCCACCCGAGAATTATAGCTTTCAAGAACCGAGACCCAAGGTCGGAGCCCTTCTTGACCTGACTTTTGCTGCTGGTGGGCGAGCCTAGGGGGAGATTGTGAGCAGAAGGCACCCAGAGGCGTTTGCTCTGCTGGGAGAGAGAAATGTGTTTTCTTTCCCTGCAGGCAGGGGCGGGGGTTGGGGGGCGGAAGTGGTGGGATCCGTCTTGGAGCCAGACCTACAGGAAGGCTCTGCTTTTTCTAATTGTAAGGGCATCACCTTCAACCATGTTAATTGGATGTCAGCTTAGATTGTTGCACGCAAAGACCCCTAGAGCAAACATCAAAGGGCTGCTGGGCTGTTGTGGATAGTGGAATGGCCCCATCACTTTTCTTAGTGCTGGAGGGGAGGTCTGTGTGGTGAAGTTTCCAGTGGCCTTCTACCCAGAAGTTTCTCTGTTGCTGTAGGGCAGTGTTTCTCAACCTGGAGTGATTCCACCCCCAAGGACATTGGGCAATGTCTGGAGATACTTTTGGTTGCCATAAGTAGGGGATGGGGTGATGCTGCTGGCATCCAATGGGTGGAGACCAGGGATCCTGCTCAACACCCTAAATGCACAGGACGGCCCCCACCACAGAAAATGACCAGGATGTGGAGACCAGGGATGCTGCTCAACACCCTACAGTGCACAGGACGCCCCACCACAGAGAATGACCAGGGGGTGGAGACCAGGGATGCTGCTCAACACCCTACAGTGCACAGGACACCCCACCACAGAGAATGACTAGGGGGTGGAGACCAGGGATGCTGCTCAACACCCTACAGTGCACAGGACAGCCCCCACCACAGAGAATGACTAGGGGGTGGAGACCAGGGATGCTGCTCAACACCCTACAGTGCACAGGACACCCCACCACAGAGAATGACTAGGGGGTGGAGACCAGGGATGTTGCTCAACACCCTACAGTGCACAGGACAGCCCCCACCACAGAGAATGACTAGGGGGTGGAGACCAGGGATGCTGCTCAACACCCTATAGTGCACAGCACGGCCCCCCAACGAAGAATGATCTAGCATGAAATAGAGTCCCTGGGTTGCAAACAGTGAATAGGCTCAGCTGCTAACTGAAAAGTTGGATGGTGGAGTCTATCCAGAGGCATCTTGGAAGAAAGGCCTGGCAATCTAACTCCGAAAAGTCAGCTTATCTGCACGGTCCTACCCAATCAATTGGGTGGGAGTTCCAAGACTGTGTGTGTGCACCACCACAGGGGAGGAACAATTCAGAAAAGGACAAGAATGGTGGCACAACTCAAAGACTGTAACCAACGTCCGTGAATTGCACACATAGGGATTGTTCGGTTGGTGTATGTTCTGCTGTGTGTATTCTCAAGAATAACAACAAAATTAAGTTTTAAAAAAAGAATTCTGAGACATCCTTTGTCTTTTTAATTGTGGTGGCATTTTTGCTGATGTAAAAACATCACGAGAGAGAAGGCTGCTGGTGTGGTCGGCAGGGTTTATTGGGGAGGTGATCTTCTTGGCCGTCCCCTTCTCACCCCAGGTGACACTCGAGGAATTTTTTGCGGGGGGGAAGCATTCCTATACAGTAGGAATGTCGCCTTCCTCTGGGGCTGCATCCCTGGAGACTTGAGCCCTCAGGACAAAGAAGCTGCTGAACCAAGAAGGTCCAGGAAGATGGGGATCCCTGAAATAATTGACTGTCCTTCCACGCATGGGTTTTGTGTTCTCCTTTGGCCCTGGCTGAGGTTTGCCTTCTCTCTGAGGCGCACCCTGCCCCTTCGGGCAGTCATGACCCCGCCCCCTTCTAGAACTCTCAGGGCTGCAAGTGTCCCCTACCTGACAGATGGCACTTGCTTCTTCCTGGCTCCTTCCCCAGCCCCTCAAAGGCGTGTGTCTAGACACCAGCTCTGGAGGGCAGGAAACCTGGACACTCAGCTTCCCCTCTCCTCCCCTCTTCAGTTCTTAGGGTCAACTCTATTGACCATGCATCTGAGTTTTCAAACTGGCTGCCACCGGGGGCCATGCCTGAGCCACAGACCTCCTTCGCCCTCCCCTTGCTGGACTGTTGATTTGATTTACTGAAATTCTTGTTAAGCGTCCTCGGGTCAGCTCCAACTCTTAGGGGCCCCAGGTACAACGGAATGAAACCTGGCCCAGTCCCGCAGCATCCTTACGATCGTTGCTGTTTGAGCCCATTATTGCAGCCATTGTGTCCATCTGTCTCACTGACGCTCTTCCTCTTTTTCGCTGACCCTGTACTTTACGAAGCATGATGTCCTTCTCCAGGGACTGGTCACTATACACACATACATGTTGCTGTTAGTTGCCACCAAATTGTCTCTGACTCATGGTGACCTTGTGCACAACGGAACGAAACATTGCCTGGTCCCGCGCCATCTTCACGATCAGTGGTGTGTTTGAGTCCATTCTGGCTATTGCGTCAATCCATCTCAGGGACAGTTTCCGTCATTTTCGCTGACCCTCTACTTTACCGAACGTGATGTCCTTTTCTAGAAATTGGTCACGCTACACATATACATGCTGTTGTTAGGTGCCGTTGACTCGGCTCTGGCTCACGGTGACCTCACGTTTAACAGGAGGTAACGGCGCCTGGTCCTGCACCATCTTCACGAGCCTAAGTATGTCTGAGCCCATTGTTGAGACTATTCCGTCAATTCATCTCACGGAGCCTTCCCCTCGTTTTTGCTAACCCTCTACTTTACCAAACACGGTGTCCTTTTCTAGTGATTGGTCTCTCCCGATGACGTGTCCAAAGTAAGTGAAAAGAAGTCTCGCCATCCTCACTTCTGAGGAACTTTACCTTCTGGCCACCATTGACAACCACACAGGAACTTGGGGTGTCTCGGAACGAATCATAAGGATCGGGCAACCCTGGCCAGCATCATCCCTCCGCACCCCCCCCCCAGACACATCTGGCTGAAGGTGAGGGCCAGCCTGAAGCCTGCTACCCCTCTGCCCCAGTGCTGGCTGGGCCAGTGGCCTTACCGAATGGGTCTCTGCCCACTTGGTCTTATAAGCCCTGATGTAGAACAGAGGAGCAGAGGGGAGATCGGATACTCGGGTCTCCTGGCCTCCAGAGCTGGCATCTTAGACACACACCTCACCTCCCTCCTTGATTATTTCTCTTCCGGCCATGAGACAGTGAAGGGGTCCCGGCCCAGTCAGTCACCAGGCTCAGGGGTGGCTGATTCCCATCAGAAGCCATCTTCCCATTTGTTCCTCCACTCGTTCACAGTGCCTTCACTCATTCACTCACTCATTCATTCACTCACGCATATGTCCTTTCATTCAGTCATTCATAGAATCATTCATTCATCAGTGCATGGATGCTTTTGTGCCTTGAATTCACTCATCCATGCATGCTTCGCTCATTCAATCACGCCTTCACTCATTCATTCATTCACTCGCACAAGCATCCTTTCATTCATTCACTCAGGCATTCACTCCCTCGCCCACGAATTCACTCGCTGGCCCCTGCATTCATCGGCTCATGCATACATTCAGCCGAGGCGCTGATCAAGCATCACTTCCTTCATTCACTCTGTCCTGCGCTCAGCTCACGCACTCACTCCTCCACGCAGGCACCCAGGCGTTCCTTGTTTCCTCCCCTCACTCATCACCCAGTGAGATCACCAACTGAGGCCCTGGCGCCCGGGCCCGGCTGGGCGGTTTGAAGCGTGGCCTTCGCCCGGGCAGCCCGCTGGCCTTGGGCCCAGGCCCTTAAGCCATTGCAAACATTTACTTTGGGGATGGCCAATGAAAGGTTAAATGTCCCAACCCAGGCAGCGCGGGCTACTGGCCGGGCAGGGGGCGGGACGCAATAGAGGGCCGCCCGTCCCAGTCCCCTCGCCTCCCTCCCCCTCCTCTCCCCCTCCCTCCCCTCCCTCTCCGTCCCCTCCCCTCCCCCTCCTCTCCCCCTCCCCTCCCCCTCCCCTCCCCCTCCTCTCCCCCCTCCCCTCCCCTGCCTCCCCTCCCCGTCCCGTTCCTCACCTCCCCTCCCCCTCTCGGGGCGGCCCAGCTCCAGGCGGCGGGGCGGGGGCTGCGGCGGTGGAGGCGGGGGACGCGGGCCCGGTGGCTGAGCAGGCGGGGCGCGCTTCCGGGGGCTGCCGATTGCGGGGCGCGGCCGCCGGCCTCCCAGCGCTGGTGGGGAGAGGCTGCCGAGGGCGAGGAGCTGCAGGGGGTGCGGGGGGCGCTGGGTCCAGGGGTGGCCGGGGGCGTCGAGGAGCAGGCGAATGGTCGAGGAGCGGGGAAGCCACGGTGATACTGGGCAGATTTGGGTCTGGGGGGAAGAGTCGGTGCTGGGCGCAGGGACTCCGGAGCTCCGGATCCAGGCAGAGGCCGTCCCTGGGCTGGGTAGGTTCACGGGGTGGCAGGAGCGCGGTGGGGACAGAGGTGGGCAGGGGGTCGGGGGGCCCGGCCAGGCGCGGAGGAGGCAGAGGTAGCCCCGGGGCAGGGGGGTGGCCGGGGCGCGGTGGGGGGGTCTCCGGGGCCAAAGGCAGCCGTTTTTTGGGGTGCGTGGGAGGCCCTTTGAGCGCCGGACGCAGGTGACGGGGGGCAAACAGGAGGCCGGGGTATTCCGGGCAGGGAGGCAAGGAGGGCCCCAGGACATGGGGTGGCCGGGGCGTGGCGGGGCGCAGGTGACAGAGCGAGCCCGAGCTTGGGGAGGTGGCCGGGGGAGGGGGTCGCAGGCGCGGGTCTCGACAGCACCTCTGTCCCCCCAGGCCGGGAACCCGCGCGTCCAGAGCGGCGCCTCCACCGGCCCAGCTCGTCCACGCCCCACAACCGGCACCCCGCGCCCGGACCATGTCGGGTGAGTCGGGGTCGCCCCGCTGGTCCAGCCCCTGCTCCTGCTGGCTCCTGAGAGATGAGGCTCAGCCAGGGAGACCCCGCTGGGCTTCCCCAAACCCCAAGGTCCAGTTTTCTGCCTTTCCCCAGGTCTCCCTGGCCCCATTCCTTGGTCTGTGGGAACTGAAGAGGCTACCCTGTGCTGGCTGGAGACATGGGTGGGTCCCAGCTGCTGGAGGGGGAAGGGTGATTTATAGCTTAGTAAGGGGGCATAAAATTTTCCTAATTGTCCCTCGGTAAAATGTAAAACTATCCTGGAAGTTTCATTCAGTGAGTTTCTTGGGAATATCCTTAAACTGTCGTGATTCTCCTGGCCTGCAAGATGGAAGGACGTGCCTGTCCCTAAAACCATCAAGGAGATGGTGCCCGAGCAACCCCAACAAAGCCTGAGATTCCGACTCATAGCAACCCTATAGGACAGAGCAGAAGGGCCCCATAGGGTTTCCAAGGCTGTAATCTTTACCAGGCAGACTCCCACATCTTTCTCTCCCCAACGGGCTGGTGGGTTCCAACTGCCAAGCTTTCAGTTAGCAGCCAAGCTCTCAACCACTGTGCCACCAGGGCTCCTCTGGTGCTGGAGAGTTCTCCTGAATTCAGGCCACAGGCAAAACGTGTTGGAATAAAGCCCCCTTCAAGGAAACCCAGGTAGCTAGGACCTCAGGGAAGGTTGGGGATCCCAGGAGGTCTGCCCAGAAGTTTTGTGAACATCGGGTTTGGAGAGTTGACTTTAAAGGCCGAGAAAATGCAAGGATGAAGAAAGATTAGAGGTTCCTTTTATCATTAAGACGTATGCGTCTTGCACTAGACCTGTGCCACCAACTGCTGTCAAGCTGACTTGGACTCATGACGCCCCCATGTGTGTTGGAGTAGAACTGTGCTCCATGGGGTTTTCAGCGGCTGATTTTTTGGAAGTAGATTGCCAGCCAGACCTTTCTTCTGAGGTACCCCTGGGTGGACTCAAACTTCCAACCTCAGTTAGTTAGCAGCCAAGTATCTTCGCCATTGGCACCACCCAAGGACTCCTTGAATTAGTCCCACGTGATAATTTATGCATGAGGATTTTTTTTTTTTAAAGAGGTTACTTTTTACTCATAGGACGGATTTGGCAAATCATTGAGCTTCTTCTGTGATTTTTTTTCACCCCTCTGGGTGCCACATGCGGTTTGCGCTCAGTTGCTAACTTAAAGGTCGGCAGTTCAAACTCACAAAGCAGAGCCACGGAAGAAAGGCCTGGCAATTTGTTTCCATAAAGATGACAGCCAAGATAACCCTAGGGAGAAGTTCTACTCTGACACACATGGGGTCTCCCTGACTTGGAGCCGACTGGACGGTAACTGGTTTTATGTAACTAACAGGAGGTGAGGTGGTTCGTGGTAGAACCCTCACCTTCCATGTGAGAGACCCTGGTTCAATTCCCGGCCAGCGCACCTCACACATAGCCACCACCTGTCTCTCAGTGGAGGCTTGGGTTTTGCTGAATAGGTTTCAGCAGAGCTCCCAGACTAAGACACTAGGAAGAAAGGGCTGGTGATCTCCTTTCATAAACATTACAGCCAAGAAAACCCTATGGAGCACAGTTGTACTTTGACACCCATAGGAGAACCGTGAGTCACAGCTGACAGGAAGGCACCCACCAGCCTTAGAAAGTGGAGCCCTGGGGGCGCAATGGTTAAGCACTCGGTTGCTAACTGAAAGGTCAGCAGTTCGAACCCACCGGCTGCTCTGAGGGAGAAAGACGTGGCAATCTGCTTCCGTAAAGATTTACAGCCTTCACTTCCAAAGCCCACTTTTCAAAGATTTCAAACCAAACACCAAACCCGTTGCCACTGAGTTGATTCCGACTCATAGGGCAGAACAGAACTGCCCCACGGGGTTTTTAAGGAGCTGCTGGCGGATCTGAACTGCCAACCTTTTGGTTAGCAGCCAAGCTGTTAACCACTGACAGGCCTATGAAACAGCCAATAACACACGTGAGGAACGTGCGTCTTAGTTCAATCAAATATTGAAGACCCCATGGGTAACATCCGCCCAAAAGCAAGACGAGAAGGCAGGAAGGGACAGGAACTGGACGAATGGACATGGGGCATCTGGGGTGGAAAGGGGGAGTGTGCGTCACATTGTGGGGATTGCAAACAATGTCACAAAACAAACTGTGTATACATTTTTGAATGAGAAACTAATTTGAGCTGTAAACTTTCACCTAAAGCACAATTAAAAATAAAAAAAAAAAAAGACAGCCTTGGAAGCCCTGTGGGGCAGTTCCGCTCTGTCCTATAGGGTTGCTGTGAGGTGGAATCGATTCGATGGTAACGGGTTTGTTGTTTTGGTTTTCTGGCCTTGGAAAGGAACGTTGTGGGGCCAGGAGTAGAAAGGGCACTTTTGTGGAGAAGTGGCTGTAAGATTCCACTTGGAGGAGCAGCAGAAAAGACGCTCTGTTGTTGGGAGAGCAGTCAGGAGCCCTCCAGAGTGAAAACCACACATCTCCCCAAAGTGCTGGGGCTGAATAATGGCGACATTCACAGACAGACGTCCGAGCACACCTCGATCAGCCTCGGAACGCAGCCAGAGGATCCCGTGTGCGTATCATCAGCTCAGTGCAGGAAACAACACCACCTCTGAGTGAGGGGCAGGAAGGTGCAGGACGCCGCGGATGATATTTCAGGAGGTGGTGAGGAGAGATGGGTTGAGGGGAGGGCTGGCGAGGGATAGAAATAAACATGTTTAACAGGAAAACACACAAAAAAAAACCAAACCGGTTGCCATCAAGACGACTCCGACTCATGGCGACCCCATGTGTCTCAGGGCAGAACTGTGCTCCCTGGGGTTTTCAACGGCTGATTTTTCGGAAGGAGATTGCCCGGCCTTTCTTCTGAGGCACTTCTGGGTGGACTCGAACCTGCAACCTTTTGGTGAGCAGCCGAGAGTGTGAACCGTTTGCACTACCCAGGGGCTCTCTTTTACAGGCCCGTTATCAAACTCCCAGGCACCATCCTCCCCAAGCTGAATCTGATTTTCCTAGCAAATCTGCTTTTTGACCTGGGTGTAGAATACGTGAGGACAGGGTGGTTCAGTGGGAGAATCCTCGCCTTCCACGTGGGAGACGCAGGTTCAATCCCCGACCAATGCACGTCACGTGCAGCCATCGCCTGTGTGTCAATGGAGGCTTGTGTGTTGCTGTCATGCTGAACAGGTTTCAGTGGGGCTTCCAGACTAAAGAGGGACTAGGAAGAAAGGCCTGGCAGTCTGCTTCTGAAACTCAGCCAGTGAAGATCCCATGGAGCACACAGAACATCGTATGCTATATCATATAAAAAAATACACATATATAGTTAAATCTCTCCTCCATATATACAAATGTATATATACGAATATGAAGCCCTGGTGGCACAGTGGTTAAGAGCTCGGCTACTAACCAAAAAGGTCGGCAGTTCGAATCCACCAGCCCTCCTTGGAAACCCTCTGGGGCAGTTCTGCTTTGTCCTGTAGGGTTGCTATGAGTCAGAATCGACTCAAGGGCAACAGGTTTGGTTTTTTGCTTCCTAGATAAAGATATTGATACAGACATAGGTACTGAAGAGGTATCTGCAGATTGGTGTTCAAAAGTTTCCTGTCTGTCCTACTCAAATTACAAACATGCCAGAAACGTGTGGACACCCATCTTTTGTCACAGGCACATTGCAGGGTTTATACCTCTGGAGCAAGAAGGCCGCCCTTTAGCCTGGGGAGCGAGGAGGCCCGGGGAGCTTAGGTTCGGTGGGTCTATTTGGTGTGACTGTGAATATTTTTGCCCCAGGGCACTCAGGGAGGAAGGAGGACAACATGGTGTCTTTGGGAAGCACAGGTCTGTGTGTTCTGGCCCCGCTTCAGTGCTGGGAAGTCTCACTTCTTTAGATAGCGCCGGAGTCTGACAAGGTCCCGGTTTCCCAGCGTGGCTGTTTGTTCCGTGCCACCAGGGAGGGATTACCCAAGAAGCAAGGTACGCACGGGCTTACTGGTGCTCGTTTACTAATCTGTAGTGCTCTGTCCCACCTGTTTTTCACCACAAACCCATGTGAAATTCATGCGCTACAGATTGGTAAGCAAACACAAGTAAGCCTGGCATACCTTGCTCACTGGTTCATCTGCCCCCGCAGGCTGTGTTGTCTATCCCAGAAACGAGCTCTGGGGGGCCCAGAATGAGTGGTTTAAAGTCACTGTAAAAGTTCACGTCATGGACATGACTTTAGGCTTCAATAGATCTCACTTTTTGGCTCTCTTATTGAGGCATTCTGAAACTAAGGTGCTTTGGGTTCATGAAACAATATATTCCCCCTTCTCCCGTCTCCGTGGCCTCATACATGTTCTTGAGTCGAAGCGATCCTCCCGCGGACCTGTGAAGAATGTACTTAACACGTTTGGCGTGGCTCTTTTGAATTGGGGAGGCATCTTCATTTTAATTAAGCCATTGGCTCCTTGCTTCCACTCTTAAGCTTTTCTTGCATCGAAGATCCAGGTACTTGGGGTGAGTTTTCAAGACTCTATTGCTGTATTGTTCTTGTCAGTTGTCGTGGAGTCAGTCGCCCTGACTCATGGCGACCCCACACACTGGAACAAAACACTGCCCGGTCCTGTGCCATCTTCGTGAGATCACTTGTGGGTCGGACAACGTTCGTTGTGGTCCATACAGGCAAGAGGCCAGTGCAAAATAAAACAAGGTGTTCCATCTATGCATGGAGACCCCGGGTGGTGAAAATGGTTCACGTGGTCAGTTGCTAACCAAAAAGTTGGTGGTTCGAGTTTACCCAGAGGCACCTTGGAAGAAAGGCCTGGCAACCTACCTCTGAAAAAGCAGCGATTTTGAAAACCTGTGGGGCACAGTTCTAACCCGGACACACGTGGGGTCGCCAGGAGTTGCAAGTGACTTGATGGCAACAGGCATTGGTATATCCATGCACGTTCTATTGTACTACAGTATTGTAGTAGTGTGGTGTTGTACGGTACCATTGTATTGTATTGTAGTAGTGTGTTGTAGTGTGGTGTTGTACGGCACCATTGTATTGTATTGTAGTAGTGTGTTGTAGTGTGGTGTTGTACGGCACCATTGTATTGTATTGTAGTAGTGTGTTGTAGTGTGGTGTTGTACGGTACCATTGTATTGTATTGTAGTAGTGTGTTGTAGTGTGGTGTTGTAGCCTTGTATTATATTTTATTGTAGTATTGTGGCATTGTATTGTAGTGTTGTGTTGTATTATAGTGTTATGTTGTAGCATTGTACTGTGTTGTACTGTTGTATTATAGTATTGAAGGAGCCCAGGTGGCACATGGGTTAAGCGCTGGACTGCTAACCAAAAGGTCGGCAGTTCGAACCTACCCAGCGGCTCCATGGGAGAAAGACCTGTCAATCTACTCCCGTAAAGATTAAAAAATCAAAAACGTATTGCTGTCAAGTCGATTCTGACTCATAGAGACAGAATAGAACAGACAGACAGACAGACTAGAATAGACACAGTAGAACTGCCCCATAGGGCTGCTTATTGGTGGCTTCGAACTGGAGGATTCGAACTGCCAACCTCTTGGTTAACATCTGAGCTCTCAAGCACTGTGCCACCAGGGCCTGGAAAATTCTATGGGGCAGTTCTACTCCGTAACGTGGATTGCTATGCGTCTACTCCACGGCAATGGGTTCTAGGTTATTGTCGTACTGCACAGGGTTGTAGCGTTGTGTTATATTGGAGTATTGTATCATATTGTGGTATTGTATTGTATCGTGGTATTGTGTTGTGTTGTACTGTCATGTTGTACTTTAGTACTGCATGGTATTGTAGTATTATAGCCTACTGTAGTGCTGTGTTGTATTGAAGTGTTGTATTGTAGTATAGTATTGTGTTATATTATTGTATTGTAGCATATTGCAGTATTGTGTTGTATACAGCCTTCGGTATGGATTCCACCTCAACATAAAGAAAACAAAAATCCTCACAACTGGACCAATGAGCAACATCATGATAAATGGAGAAAAGATTGAAGTTGTCAAGGATTTCATTTTCCTTGGGTCCACAATCAACAGCCATGGAAGCAGCAGTCAAGAAATGAAAAGACGCGTTGCATTGGGCAAATCTGCTGCAAAGGACCTCTTCAAAGTGCTGAAGAGCAAAGATGTCACCCTGAAGACTAAGGTGCCTCTGACCCAAGCCATGGTATTTTCAATCGCATCATATGCATGTGAAAGCTGGACAAGGAACAAGGAAGACCGAAGAAGAGTTGACGCCTTTGAATTGTGGTGTTGGCAAAGAATATTGAATATACCACGGACTGCCAAAAGAACGAACAAATCTGTCTTGGAAGAAGTGCGGCCAGAATGCTCCTTAGAAGCAAGGATGACGAGACTGCGTCTTACACACTTTGGACATGTTGTCAGGAGGGATCAGTCCCTGGAGAAGGACATCATGCTTGGCAGAGTACAGGGTCAGCGGAAAAGAGGAAGACCCTCAACGAGGTGGATTGACACAGTGGCTGCAACAATGAGCTCAAGCATAACAATGATTGTAAGGGTGGTACAGGACCGGGCAGTGTTTTGTTCTGTTGTACAAGGGTCGCTATGCGTCGGAACCGACTCAACGGCACCTAACAACAACAGCATTGTATTGTAGTGTTATAGTATTGTGTTGTGTTGTAGTGTTACAGTATTGCATTGTACTGTAGCGTTGTGCTGTAGCATTGTAGTACTGTGTTGTAGCACAGTATTATATTGTAACGTATTGTAGCATTGTGTTGTAACAGTGTATTGTAGCATTGTGTCATGGCGTAGTGTAGTACTGTGTTGTAGTACTACAGTATAGGAGCCCTGGTGGCGCAGTGGTTAAAAGCTTGGCTGCTAACCAAAGGGTTGGCCGTTCGAATCCACCAGCTGCTCCTTGGAAACCCGATGGGGCAGTTCTGCTCTGTCCTATAGGGTCACTATAAGTCCGAATCAACTCGACAGCAATGGGTTTTTGGGTTTTTTTTAATTATAATGTCATGTTATAGTATTGTGTTGTAGTATAGTATTGTATTGTCTTATATTATTATGCTGTGGTGTTGTGGTGTTGTGTTGTAGTGTAGTGTTATAGTATTATGTTGTAGTATTGTAGTGTCATGTTGTATTCTGGTGTTGAATTGTAGTATGACAGTGTAGTATCGTACTGTAGTATTAGGAAACAGCAATAGGGTACTAGTTGACTTTGCCTCCTGTTTATGCTTTTCCTTACAACACTTCCTGTGTTTAAAAGAATGAGACGGTGTGTGTGAAGCGTCACCAGCAAACACCCGTAGAGCGTGGACCACTTACTCGGTTGAGTGGTCATGAAGTGCCAGGGTGGAGGGAGAGTGAGCGTCACCCCTCCACCCCACGAGCCCCCTCGGGAGCGTAACCTTGGTGTCTTGTCCACCCCATAGTGGCCGACCAGGCCTTCGTCACACTGGCCACCAATGATGTCTACTGCCAGGGGGCGCTGGTCCTGGGACAGTCACTGAGGAACCACCGGACCACCAGGAAGCTGGCGGTGCTGATTACACCTCAGGTGTCCCACCTGCTCAGGTAAGACGCCAGGTGTCCCAAGGTGGCTTCTGCCCTGGGAGCAGTTCCCCTAATATTCTAGGAAGCCCCAGGGATTGTTCTGAATGTCTGGACTCACCATCTTTAAAAACAAATTGCATATTTTTATTTTTCTAAAAAGTCACTGATAGTTATAGATTGCTTATACTGACTCTGGCTAAGAGAAGGTAAGTAGATTGATTAATAAATATTACCAAATAATATTCCAGTGTATGGACGGAGCACAGTCTGTTTATCCATTCGCCCGTGGATAGACGTCTGGGTGGCTTTCACAGTTTGGCTCTTACGCATAGAGCTGCTAGAAACCTCCACGTACAAGCTTTCGTGGACCTAAGTTTTATGCTGTCGAGTATATACTTCGAAATGGAGTTGCTGGGTCACACGGTAACTCAGTGGGCTCAGGCTTAACGATTGTGAGGATGGCGCAGGACCAGGCAGTGTTTTGTTCTGTCGTACACAGGGTCGCTATGAGTCAGAACCGACTCGATGGCACCAAACAACAACGGTGGTAACTCAATGCTTCACATTTATAGGGAAAACCAGACGGTTTTCTGAGCACCATTTTTCATAGACCTGGGTGGTCTGCAATCCTGGTAGGCAGAAAACATTTGTACAGTGTCCTAAGATCATCCCTGAAGTACAAGGATTTGTCACGGAATGCATAAGAAACGACATTTTTGTTACGGTTACTGTTCATTTTCTTAGCTACGGAGATTGAAAAGCCAGTGTTTTGACGGCTGCAAAAAGGCCAAGTATTATATGACCTCGCTTACATGAAATAAGCAAATACATAGAGATCTAAGCGTATTCGTGGTCACCAGGGGTGGGAGGGAGGGGGAAGTTTGTGCTCAGGGGGCACGGAGTTTGTGTTCGTGGTGGTGGAAAAGGAGAGCCAGATGGGTGCACAACTCAGAGGCTGTGAGCCGTGTCACTGAATCGCACACGTGGAAACTATTGAATCGATGTGGTTTCCTTGTGAATATTTTCACCCCAATTAGAAAAAAACAGCAACAAAAAAAGCCAATTTTGAGGAAAAAGACAACTTCGAGAGGCAGTCACGGTAAGCAACGTAAAAGACTTAAGCCTGGAAGTCCTGTTAACTTCACAGCTGGCTCCGTGGGGTTTCTCGGGGTTTGAAGGTCCCTGTTTCCTCCATGTATGTGGCCACTGACTGGGTTTTTCACTATACAGGCGTGTGTTTGTGTGTCTGTATTTCATGTGTTTACAAGGAGCCCTGCTGGTGCAGTGGTTAAGCGCTCGGCTGCTAACCGAAAGGTCGGCGGTTTGAACCCACCAGCTGCTCAGCAGGAGAAAGATGTGGCAGCCTGCTTCCTTAAAGATTACAACCTTGGAAACCCAATGGGGGCAGTTCTCCTCTGTCCTATAGGGTTGCTATGAGTCAGAATCGACTCAGTGGCAACGAGGGCCTTCCTTTGGAGCCCTGGTGGTACAGTGATTAAAAAAATCAGCTGCTAACCAAAAGGTCAGCAGTTTGAATCCAACAGCCACTCCTCGGTAACCCTGTGGGGCAGTTCTACTCCGTCCTAGAGGACACCCCACAGTACACATGTGACAGGCTGAATAATGCCCCCCCAAGAGTGTCCAAGGAGTCCCTGGGTGTTGCAGTTGGTTAAGTGCTCGAAAACAAACCAAAAGTTCGATGGTTCGAATCCACCCAGGGACGCCTCGGGAGAAAGCCCTGCTGATCTGCTACGGTCACACCATTGGAAACCCCATGGAGCACCGTTCTACTCCGCACACTTGGGGTTGCCGTGAGCCGGAATCGACTCGACGGCAGTGGGTTTGGTTTTTTGGTGCATGTGTTATACATAAAAACAAAAGGCAAACAACAGACTGGGAAACATATTTATAATGTTGTTTGCCGTGCAGTTGATTCTGACTCGTGGGACCCCCGTGAGTGTCCGAGTAGAACGGTGCTCCGTACGGTTTTCACTGGCTGATTTTTCGGAAGTAGGTTGCCAGGCCTTTCTTCTGAGGTACCTCTGGGTGGATTTGGATCTCCAACCTTTTGTTAGCAGCCAAGCACATGGTAACTGTGCCCCCAGGGACTCCATTGTTGTCCTACGAGTCGGCAGTATATTGAATATGGTAAATATAGGGTGTATCTGGATATGTATATGAGGAGCCCTGGTGGCGCAGCAGTTAAGCGCTTGGCTGCTAACTGAAAGGTTGGCGATTTGGACCCACTAGCCAATTCATGGGAGAAAAATGCCTCAGATGACAGCCTAGGAAACCCTATGGGGGAGTTCTCCTCAGTCCTATGGTGTCGCTGAGTCGGAATCGACTCCACGGTGAGGGGTAATGGATGAGTGTGGATATCCAATGATAACCCCTCCAATGGTACAGATGAATGTGCTGCTGAGATTATACTTACCAAAATATAACTCCACGAGAGGAAAGTTTTTCTGTCCTAAGTAAACCGAAAAAAGTGAGTGAACAGGTACAGTAACCAGTGGTCAGTGGAGCCGATCCCGAATCCTGGCGACCCCGTGTGTGTCAGAGTAGAACTGTGCTCCACGGGGTTTTCAATGGCTGGTATTTCGAAAGTAGATTGCCTGGCCTTTCTTCCAAGGCACCTCTGGTTGGTTCAAACTGACAGCCTTTCAGTTAGCAGTCAGGACTCCTAAATATATGGGGGTGCGGGAGCGTTACTGTCCATAATCTATAGAGAACTCCTACAAACAGTAGGACAAGACGGACAAATACAGCCGTGGGGAGAAGACACAAACCCTCAATCCTTGCTCAGCTTCAGGAGAAACTGAAGTCATAAATCACACAGTATGTTAGGAATGTTTTCCCCCAGTCGGGTTGCCAATATTTCTTTAAAAGTTGGCTCTCGAGGCCAGCCTTCTCCGTTGCCACCAAGCGGTGTGGTTAGACTTGGACCGCACTGGCATCGAAACCCATTCTCTTACAACATACTTGCAGCGAACAGATCCTTTAATTGTGTTTCTTCTTGCCCAAGATGAACCCTTCGGGCCCCAAAGAGGAAGAAACGAGAACAGAATTCATTTAGCTGCAGTAAACATCCCCCTGGGCCTCCAGATTCAGGCCGGAGTCCCCAGGCGCCTGGGGTACGGAATGGTGCCCTGTGAGTGGGTGCTTGTCTTGGGGGCCCCTCTGGGATCTGCCTCCTGTCCATCCAATCATCCCTAAATGAGACTCTGAATGGACGTCTTAACGTCCTAGGGCTGCCCTGACAGAAATACCGCAAGAGGGTGGCTTTAAAGAACAGGAATTTATTTTTTCACAGTTCTGGAGGCTAAAAGTGCAAATCGGGGTCTCGGCCTTGTCGATTCTTTCTGTGGTGTCTCTCCTAGTTTCTGATGTCTGCTGGCGATCCTTGGTATTTCTTTGCTTGTAGACGGTCCCACACGTGGCCAGTGTTTTCCCTTTCTGCATGTATGTCTCTATGTCTGTTCTGCGGTTTTTATAAGACACGACTCAGAAGGTTTAGCACTCACCCTGCTCTAGTAGTCCCCGGGTGGAGCAAATGATGAAGCTCTGGGCTAATAACTGCAAGGTTGCTGGTTCAAACCCACCCAGAGGCACCTCGGAAGCAAGGCCTGGCCATCTGTTTCTGAAAGGTCACAGTTTTGAAAACCCTATGCAGCACAGTTCTACTCTGCACACATGGGGTCACCACGAATCGGAGTTGACTTGATGACAACTAACAACCACCACTCCGGTATGGCTTCATGAACACAACAATTTTGTCGTTTCCAGCAGTCTATTCTATTCAGACTCATGGCTACCCCATGTGTTATAGAGTACAACTGTGCTCCATAGGATTTTCTTGGCTGTAATCTTTATGGGAGCAAATCACCAGGCCTTTTTTTCAAGGCACCACTGGGTGGGTTTGAACTGCCAACTCTTAGGTTAGCAGTAGAATGCAAAACATTTGTGATACCCTGGAACATAACATTATAACTGTTGTTGTCGTTAGGTGCCGCGGATTCGGTTCCGACTCATAGCGACCCTCTGCACGACAGAACGAAACACTGCCCAGTCCTGCACCATCCTCACAATTGTTATGCTTGAGCTCCTTGTTGCAGCCGCTGTGTCCAGCCATCTCACTGAGGGTCTTTCTCTCTTTCACTGACCCTCTACTTAACCGAGCATTAAGTCCTTCTCCAGGGACTGATCCCTCCTGACAACATGTCCAAAGGACGTGAGACAAAGTCTCGCCATCCTCGCTTCTAAGGAGCACTCTGGCTGTACTTCTTCCAAGACAGATTTGTTTGTTCTTCGGGCAGCTCATGGTATATTCGATATTCTTCACCAACACCATAACTCAAAGGCATCAGTTCCTCTCTAGTCTTCCTTGTTTATCTTCCTTATTCTTTCACATGCACGTGAGGCGATTGAAAACACCATGGCTTGGGTCAGAACCACCTCAGTCCTCACATATAATAATAACAGAAACCTCCTATTTCTAAACAGAGCCCAGTACATATTTTTGAGGAACACAATTCAATTCACAACAGTGGGACAGTTATATTCTTTTATAGAACTGTCAGGATAAACCCAAAAGGGTCCCGAAAAACATACCTGACTCTCTCCTGAACTCCTGCCTCCTTAGGCTTGATCAACATATGTTTTTTAAGCCTTGAGGTTTACTCAAGGAGCAAACTTTTTTTTCACTTTTTTTAACCATACTTTAGATGAAGGTTTACAGAACAAACTAGCTCCTCATTAAACCGTTAGTACACATATTGTTTTATGACATTGGTTGACAACCCCACAACATGTCAACACTCTCCCTTCTCAAACTTGGGTTCCCCATTACCAGCATTCCTTCCCCCTCCTGCCTTTTCGTCCTTGCCCCTGGGCTGCTGTGCCCCTTAAGTCTTGTTTTTTTCATGGGCCTGTTTAATTTTTGGCTGAGGGTAAACCTCAAGGGTGACTTCATTAGTGAGCTGAAAGGGTGTCCGGGGGCCATACTTTCGGGGTTTCTCCAGCCTCTGTCAGGCCAGTAAGTCTGGTCTTTTTTTCTGAGTTAGAGTTTTGTTCTACATTTTTCTCCATCTCTGTCGGGAACCCTCTATTGTGATCCCTGTCAGAGCAGTCAGTGGTGGTATCTGGGCACCACCTAGTTGTGCTGGACTGTGCTGGACTCAGTGTGGTGTAGCCCGTGGTAGATGTGGTCCATTAGTCGTTTAGACTTATCTTTCTCTTGTGTCTTTAGTTTTCTTCATTCTTCCTACAAGGAGCAAACTTTTAAGTGCTCGGCTGCTAAGTGAAAGGTTGATGACTGAACCCGCCCAGTGGCTCCACAAGGAAAAAGACCTGGAAATCTGCTCCAGTAAAGATTAAAAAAAAAAAACCTAGGAAACCCTACGGGGCAGTTGTGCTCTGTCACACGGGGTCGCCAGGAGTTGGAATCGACTTGATGGCTCATAACATCCAAAATATTAACTTGGTCTACTCAAGACATAGGTTCTCCCAGAGGAACTTTTAAATACTTAGGATAATGTCACAGAAATACAGAGAAGAGTTAAATGTTGCAGGACTGGTTTAGCCTTTATATGACCTATTTCGTCTGTGAGGGGGCAGCGGTGGATCCGTGGTAGAATTCTCACCTTCCATGCGGGAGACCTGGGTTTGATTCCCAGCTAGTGCAGCGCGGGCGCAGCCACCACCGTCTGTCATTGGAGGTTTGCGTGTTGCTGTGACGCAGAACAGGTTTCAGGGGAGCTTCCAGACTAAAACACACCTGGAAGAAAGGCTTGGTGATCTACTTCCAAAAATCAGCCAATGAAAACCCCACGGATCACCCTGTCCTAATCTGCACCAATCATGTGGATGGCACGGGACCAGGCAGCGTTTTGTTCTGCTGTGTGTGGGGTTGCCATGAGTCAGGGGCTGACTTGACTACAGCCAACAACAAGATCTACTCAATGGCCCCTGGACACCCTGCTGAGTCAGAACTGAAGCCACTCCCAAAGCCCACCTTTCAGCCAAAGATTAGACAGGCCCAGAGAACAAACAATAACACACATGAGGAACGTACTTCTTAGATGAGTGAAGTCTACGAGACCAAATGGGGAATACCTGCCCAAAAGCAAGACGAGAAGGCAGGAAGGGACAGGAAACCTGGATGAATGGACACGGGGAACCCGGGGTGGAAAGGGGGAGAGTACTGACACATTGCAGGGATTGCAATCAATGTCACAAAACAATTTTATATATACATTTTTGAATGAGAAAGTAATTTGCAATGTAAACTTTCACCTAAAGCACACACACAAAAAAGAGGTTAGGTCCTCACGGAGAACATTAAAATATTCAGAAAGAACTCCAGAGAAATGCTGGAGGAGTTCAAAGTTGTAGGACTGGTTTAGCTTTTGAAAAACCTGAATTATGTAGGTGACACACTGGTTGGAAGGGGTGGTTGGAGGTGGCCTCTGATACTCACACTCCTAGGAGACACACAGTGGCTGGTAACCAGAAATGACCGGGTATGTGGGTAACAAAGACCACCACTCGCCCAGGCTCTGGAACAAGTGTGGGGTGGGGTATCCTTTCGGCAAGTGAAACAAACCCACATCTTCCGTATGCCTGAAGCTTTGAACAAGTTGCATTCATGAAACTTAATTCTACTTCCAGGGACTTATTTTAGGGGACCGAGCAGAGCTGACCAGCAGGATTGGGGAACATCTATCAGACTGTTATTTGTACCGAAGCAGAATACTCTTTTGCTTGGCCTCCCCGGATCTTTCCACAACCATGGAGATACCACAGATTCCAGGAATGACTGAGCGGGAAGCAGGGGGCTGTGGTGGGGGAATAGATGGAATACTTTCTTAGAGACAGGATTACCTTGGAAACCGTGGCCTGGAAAAGAACACAGACATGTAATACATACAAGAGCAAAGTTCAGGGAGATAAAAAAAGTAGATTCAGGAACTCCAGCACCTGTCCAGTAGAAGCTTCAGGAAGAAAGAAAAGCAGAGGGAATGGAGTGGAGAAAAGATCTCATGGAGTATCTCGGCTCTGAGAAAGAATTTGAAGCTGAGAATATTCCTGATGGTTGAACGTGATGAGCGAAGGAAGCCCAAACTTGTTACAAAGCGGTGTCATGTCAGAGCCCCAAGGATAAAGAAAAAGTACTTAGATACCCTTCAGTATCTGTCGGGGTTGAGAAAGTTGATGTCTCAAAGTTCTGGAGCAAAATAAGTTTGAAAAGAGGCTTCTGTATTCAGCTAAATTAGCATGTTTTGAAAGCAAAATGAAGGTATTTTAAATATGCAGAAATTAAAAAAAAAATTTACTCACCAATGACCTTTGAGAGAGAATCACTTTAGGATATACTCAAGCAAAATGAAATACAAATCAAGAAAAGAAGAAATTGTGAACAAGAAGCAGTGCTAAATAAATGGGTAAAACTTTGAGTTAGGTCTAAATGCTGATTTATCTAATTGTTCTGTTATTGTTGTTGTTGATGTTGTGTTGTGTGCCGTCGAGTTGATTCCGACTCACAGTTACCCTTTAGCACTGCCCCATAGGGCTTCCAAGGCTGTAAAATCTTTACGGCAGCAGATCACCAGGTCTTTCTCCCTCAGAGTGGCTGGTGGGTTCACACTGACAGACGTTCAGTGAGCAGCTGAGCGCTTAACCATTGCTCCAGCAGGACTCCTTTCTAATTAGTATCAACAGAAGTTGCAGCGGAAGTCTGTTGGTTTCTACCTGCTCAGCATTCACGCCTCTCCACCCATGTGTTTTTCAAAGGGAAAGTACCCTCTGCATTAACCCCCTGCATCATCCAAGGACTTCTATTGCCATCGAGTCAACTCTGACTCACGGTGACCCCATGGGTGGCCCCTGGGTGGTGCAAATGGTGAACATGCTCGGCTGCTAACTGAAAGGTTGGAAGTTCGAATCTACCCAGAGGTGACTTGAAGAAAGGGCTGGCAATCTCCTGAAAAATCAGCCACTGAGAACCCTATTGTCATGGCTTGAATTGTGTCCCACCGAAATGTCTGTCAGCTTGGCTAGGCCATTGTCATGGATTGAATTGTGTCCCCCAAAAATATGTGTCCACTTGGTTAGGCCATGATGCTCAGTATGGTGTGGTTGTCCTCCATTTTGTGATTGTAATTTTATGTTAAAGAGGATTAGGGTGGGATTGTAACACCCCTACCCAGGTCACATCCCTGATCCAATGTAAAGGGAGTTTCCCTGGGACGTGCCCTGCACCACCTTTTATCTCTCAAGAGATAAAAAGGAAAGGGAAGCAAGCGGATAGTTGGGGCCTCATACCACCAAGAAAGCAGTGCCGAGAGCAGAGTGTGTCCTTTGGACCTGAGGTTCCTGTGCTGAGATGCTCCCAGACTAAGGGAAGACTGAAGACGAGGACCTTCCTCCAGAGCCAACAGAGGAAGAAAGCCTTCCCCTGAAGCTGGCACCCTGAATTCAGACTTCTAGCCTACTAGACTGTGAGAGAATAAATTTATCTTTGTTAAAGCCATCCACCTGTGGTATTTCTATTATAGCAGCACTAGCTGACTAAGACGGCCACGATTCCCAGGATTGTGTGATTGTTCACCATTTTGTGATCTGATGTGATTTTCCTCTATGTCGTAAATCCTACCTCTGTGACGTGGGATTATCGGCAGTTATGTCGTTGAGGCACGACTCAATCTACAAGATTGGATTGTGTTTTAAGCCAGTCTCTTTTGAGATATAAAAGAGAGAAGGGAGCAGAGAGACATGAGGACCTCATACCACCAAGGAAGCAGTGCCGGGAGCAGGGCCCATCATTTGGACCTGGGGTCCCTGCGCTGACAAGCTCCTAGTCCAGGGGAAGATTGATAGCAAGGACCTTCCCCCAAAGCCAAGAGAGAGAGAAAGCCAGCGCCCTGAATTCAGACTTCTATACTCCTAGGCTGTAAGAGAATAAAGTCTTGTTTGTTCAAGCCATCCACCTGTAGTATTTCTGTAATGGCAGCACTAGATAACAAAGACATCTATGGAACACAGTTACACTCTGACACACACGGGGTTGCCACGAGTTGGAGTCTCAACACCGTTCTGTTCAATTTGTCGTGTTTTTCAAGTTTACGTAAGTGTTCAGCATAACTGAAAAGTGCGCCGAGCTCTAAGACAACCGTGGAAAACCAACCCCAAACATGGCAACTGCACTGAGTGTCATGGTGTCTGAGTCTCCTAGTTGCTATAACAGAAATACCAAAAGGGGGAAGCTTTGATGGAAACCCTGGTGGCGTAGCGGTTAAGTGCTACAGCTGCTAACCAAAGGGTCGGCAGTTCAAATCTGCCAGGCGCTCCTTGGAAACTTTAATGGGCAGTTCTACTCTGTCCTATAGGGTCGCTATGAGTCGGAATCGACTCGACGGCACTGGGGTTTCTGGGTTTAATGAACAGACATTTTCTCACAGTTCAGGAGGCTAGAAATCCGAATTCAGGGCGCCAGCTCTAGGGGAAGGCTCTCTTTCTGTCAGCTCTGGGAGAAGGTCCTTGTCTCCTTCCTGCTTCTGTTGCTTGGTTCCTTGGGGATCCTCACACGCCATCTGTCTTCCCCCATCTGTGCTTGTGTCTGTGCCTGAGTTGTTCCTTTTATATCTCAGAAGTGATTGGTTAAAGACACGCCTTACACTGATATGGTCTCATTCCCATAACAAAGAAAACCCCATCCCTACATGCCATTATATCCATAAGTATGCAAAAAAAAAAAAAAAACCGAGTTGCCGTGGAGTTGTTTCCAACTCATGGTGACCTCACAGGACAGAGTAGAACTGCCCCATAGGGTTTCCAAGGAGCAGCTGGTGGATTCGAACAGCTGGCCTTTTGGTTAGCAGCCTGAGTTCTTAACCACTGTACCACCAGGGCTCCCCACAGGTTTAGGGGTTAGGATTTACAACACATATCTTGGGGGGACACAATTCCATCCGTAACAGGTGTGGAAGTAGGTCCATGCTCCATGTTTGTCGGTGGCACCCCTTAAGAGGTGAGGTGTCCTGTGTTCGCTGATCCCGGCCCTCTCAGTAGCTGCTGCCCCGTGTCTTTCCAGGGTCATCCTCTCGAGGGTGTTCGATGACGTTATTGAGGTGAACCTGATACGCAGCGCAGACTACATCCACCTGGCCTACCTGAAGAGACCTGAGCTCGGGGTCACCCTCACCAAGCTCCACTGCTGGACCCTCACCCATTACAGCAAGTGCGTCTTCCTGGACGCGGACACGCTGGTGAGTTCAGGGGGATGGTGAGGGCCAGAGGCTCCCCTTGTTGATGAACCCCTCTGTCTTAGTCATCTAGTGCTGCTATAATAGAAATACCACAAGTGGATTGATTTAACAAAGAGAAGTTTATTTCCTCGCAGTCTAGGAGGCTACAAGTCCAAATTTAGGGCACCAGCTCCAGGGGAAGATTTTCTCTCTCTGTCGACTCTGGAGGAAGGTCCTTGTCATCCGTCTTCCCCTGGACTAGGAGCTTCTCAGTGCAGGAACCCCGGGTCCAAAAGACATACTCTGCTCCTGGAGCTGCTTTCTTGGTGGTATGAGGTCCCCATGTCTCTCTGTTCACTCCTCTCTTTTACATCTCAAAAGAGATTGGCTTAAAACACAACCTAATCTTGTAGATTGAGTCCTGCCTCATTAACATAACAGCCTAACCCTGCCTCATTAACATCACCGAGGTTAGGACTCTCAGCCACCCCATGTGTTACACCGTAGAACTGTCCCATAGGATTTCCCAGACTGTAGTCTTGATGGATGTGGCAGTCTGCTTCCGTAGAGGTTTACAGCTTCAGAAACCCTGCTAGGTCACGATGAATTGGAATCAACTCGATGGCAGTGGGTTTTTCGTCTTTATAGGAGCAGGTCGCCAGGCCTTTCTCCCGCAGAGCTGCTGGGTGGGTCTGAACTGCCGACGTTTAGGCTAGCAGCCTAGCTATTAACTGATGTGGCACCAGGGCTCCTTTCTGGATCTGTGCTGTAGATACTTTGGGTAATTTTTAAAAGGCGGGACAGGGGCTTTACCAGGTGGAACGGATTGCCAAACTCAGAAGCACAGAAAGCATAGAACGGAGCTGTGGCATCTTTGGGGTTGTTGCGAAGGACAGAGAGGCCTAGCAGGGACAGAAACAGACTCCATGGGTGTCTTAGCTGTGTGCGTTGTTTGCCGTCCAGTCGACTGGGACTCCCAGCGACCCCAATGACAGCGTAGACCTGCCCCATAGAGCTTCCTAAGATGTAATCTTTATGGGAGTAGACTGCTGGATCTTTCTCCCTGGGAGTACTGGGTACGTTCGAACCTTTTGATTAACAGCGGTGCTTAACCACTGTACCACCAGGGCTTCTGCCAGCCCATGGCGGGCACTTCCAAAAACAGCCATTGGGAAGTCAGAATGCAGAATAAGGTCCCCTGTCAGAGGTCAGTCCTGAATTGTCTTGGCTATTGTGGCTTAGTGGTCAAGAGCTCGGCTGCTAACTGAAAGGTCCGCAGTTGGAATCCACCAGCCGCTCCTTGGAAACCCTATGGGGCAGTTCTACTCTGTCCTGTAGAGTCGCTATGAGTCAGAATCAACTCGACGGCAACAGGCTTGGTTTGGTTTTTTGGTATCACAATAGCAGCTCTGTAAGGAAGAGACGAGGTATAAAAAATAGAAGATAAAAATAGCAGTGTAGAACTGTCCCACAGGGTTTCCAAGGAGCGGCTGGTGGATTCCAACTGCCGACCTTTCAGTTAGCAGCTGAGCTCTTAGCCACTGCGCCGCCAGGCTCCCAAGACCAATGGAGTAACGAAAACAGTGGTTTTTCTAAACTGAGCACTATTTAGTAGAAAGCCAGCGTGTGTCAGGGGGAACTGCCATTAGCAGCCTCGCTCCCCAAGGCAACTGATCGCGTTGTACTCCCTCACACCGTCTCTGTGGATAGGATTCACACTTTCACTTGTCACATTGGCTGGGTCGGGGGTGGCACACGATTAAGAGAAATCCATGGAGGATCTTAAGAGCCTCAAGAAAGTAATTTCATTGTGGAAACGGCACTACTTCAATTGCTCAGAATAAGCTGGAAAGCAGTCTTCCCCACAAAGTTTTCTCCTTTGAGTATAAACCCAAAAGTATCACTTGAAAAACTAGGCATCTCCATGAGTAACTGCCTCCTTTACCATGAGACCAGAAGACCTGGATGGTGCCCGGCTACATGACTGAACATTTGTGTGTGTGTGTGTGTTTGTGTGTGTGTGTGTGTGTGTGTTTGAACATTATGCTTTAGGTGAAGGTTTACAGAGCAAGTTAATTTCCAAATCAATAATTTTTTTTTTATTGTGTTTTAGGTGAAAGCTTACAGCACAAATTAATTTTTCATCCAAAAATTTATGCATAAATTGTTTTGTGACATGGGCTGCGATCCCCACGATGTGTCAGCACTCTCCCCCTTTCCACCCCAGATGGCCTGTGTCTATTTGTCCAGTTTTCCTGTCCCTTCCATTTGTCTCGTTTTCCTGTCCCTTCCTGCCTTCTCATCTTTGCTTTTCGGCAGGTGTTGCCCATTTGGTCTCATACACTTGGTTGAACAAAGAAGCATTTTCCTCACGTGTGTGATTGTTTTATGGGTCTGTCTAATCTTTGTCTGAAAGGTGGTTCGCGCATTGGCTTCCGTTCTGAGTTAGCAGGGTGCCATTACTGAACATTTTGATTAAAGGTTCTGTAGGAGAATCCTGACCAAAAGGGGGGGAAATATGGGATAGAATTTCAAATTTTCACAGAATCCAGACTTTCTGGAGCCACTGAGCTTGGAGATCCCCAAAAACTATTACCCTGAGGGAACCTTTAAACCTTGAATGGAAAGTATCCCCTGGAGTCATCTTTGAACCAAGTAAGAATTTAGCCAAACTAGAAAAGAATGTCTCCTTTAATTATCATACTCTTTTAAAGAATTAGCTATATGGTATCGAACTGACAACACCAACTCGAAAGGTTAGATAGGAAACTTAGGGGGTGGTGAGTTTATGCTCATAGTGGAGGGATAACTGGGAAGAAGATAGTGAGATGGTTGGAGGTCCACGTAATCAATGTCGCTAAATTGTACATGTAGAAACTGCTAATTGGTGTACGTCTTGCTGTGTATATTTTCACCCAATTAAAAAAATCCCCAAAATATTGATACTGGGTGAAAAAAAAAGTTGGGCACAGGTTCCCGACGGCCCACCCTAACCTCCCGTTTCATTTCTTACTTGCGTACCTGAGGTAGAGACATGTTTCAACGGGTTTCGTACCTTTTTCTCCGACAGGTGCTGTCCAATATCGACGAGCTGTTTGACCGGAGAGAGCTGTCTGCAGCCCCAGACCCAGGGTGGCCAGATTGCTTCAACAGCGGCGTATTTGTCTTCCAGCCTTCTCTCGAGACGCACAGCCGACTGCTGCAACACGCGGCCAACCATGGCAGCTTTGATGGTAAACAAGGGGACCTGCGGATTTGCAGAAGAGAACGGGGCTGTTGTCAGTCCGTACCCACTCCCTGCCAGCCCCCGTTTCCCTGTGTCTTGTTTACCTAGTGCTGCTATAACAAAACGAAACAAGACAAATGCCGCAGGTGGGTGTTTTTAAAGAGCAGCCATTTATTTCTCAGAGTTACGGAAGCTAGAAGTTCAAATTCAGAGCATGGTTCTAGGGGGAGGTCCTTCTTTGTCTGTTCCAGCTTCTAGTAGTTGCCGGCCATCCTTGGAGGGCCAGGGTTTGTAGGTGCATCCGCTGTGTGTGTCTGTCTACACACGGTGCCTTCTTCCCACTGTGTATCACTGTGTCTAGCATGCTCCTTCTGTAACTCAGAAGCGGTCAGGTTTGTGAGGCACCCTCCACCGTTATGACCTCATTCACATAACAAAGAAAACCCCATTTCCAAACAGAAGGCAGTGGTGGTTCTGTGCTAGAATTCTCGCCTTCTGTGCGGGAGACCCTGGTTCGATTCCCGGCCTGTGCGGCTCACGCGGAGCCACCCCTGTCTGTCTGTGGAGGCTTGCATGTGGCTGTGATGCTGATCAGGCTTCAGTGGAACTTCCAGACTGAGAGAGACTAGGAAGAAAGGCCTGGAGATCTACTTCCGCAAACCAGGTGCTGGAAACCGCCTGGATCATGACAGTCCAATCCGCAGCAGGTTATGGGCATGGTGCAGGATGGGGCAGCTTTTCATTTGCTGTTCAGGGGGGTCGCTGTGGGTTGGGGGTAACTCAAAGGGAATAACAACAACAAGGACATATGTACAGTCTCACCCGTAACGGCTACTAATAATCCAAGTTTGCGGTTGTTAGTTGTCGTCGAGTCAGCTCTGACTCATGGCGACCCCATGCACGACAGGATGAAGTGCTGCCCGGTCCTGCACCGCCTTCATGATCGTTGGTCCGCTTGAGTCCATTTTTGCAGCCAGCATGTATTTTCAGGGCCTTCCAACCTAGGGAGCTCATCTCCCAGCAGTGTATCGGACAATGTGCTGTTGGTATCCATAGGGTTTTCATTGGCTCATTTCTACAAGTGGATCTCCAGGCCTTTCTGCCTAGTCTGTCTTCCTCTGGAAGCTCTGCTGAAACCTGTCCACCGTGGGTGGCCCTGCTGGTGTTGGAAATACTGGCAGGATAGCTCCCAGCATCACAGCAGTGCACAAGCCTCCACAGTATGACAGACAGACAGACAGACAGTCGGGAACGGTTCCCATCCTACAGCGTGCTGCCTTAACCTGTTAACGGTGTTGGTTCATGACGCAGGGGCGGACCAAGGCTTACTGAACAGCTTCTTCAGTAGCTGGCCAACGGCGGACATCCGCAAACACTTGCCCTTCATCTACAACCTGAGCAGCAACGCGGCTTACACCTACGGCCCTGCCTTCAGACAGTGAGTCCTCGTCGCCGCGCCCTCCCGGCCCGGTGCCACTCGGCGTGCTTCTCCCTCAGAGGACGCCGGCCTGTGCCACGTGGAAGGGATTTAGGTCATCCCCCCACTTGCCCTTGTGGAGCATAACTGCTGTCCTTAGTTGCCGTCGAGTCGATCCTGACTCGGGGCTAGTTTGTGTGTGCAGAGTGGGGCTGGGCTCCACGGGGTTTTCAAGGCTGTGACCTTCCAACGCAGATCGCCAGGCCTTTCCTTCGAGGTGCCTCTGGGTGGACTCGAACCTCCAACCTTTCT
Organism: Loxodonta africana; assembly: GCF_030014295.1. Lineage (NCBI taxonomy): Eukaryota > Metazoa > Chordata > Mammalia > Proboscidea > Elephantidae > Loxodonta > Loxodonta africana. The sequence goes on along the minus strand of NC_087370.1, from coordinate 24,909,345 downwards.
GTTAGCGGTTGAGCGCTTAACCGTACGCATCACCCAGGGCGACCTTAACAATTTTTGTGGTTATATTATCAATAGGAGCTCTGGTGGGGCAGTGGTTAAAATGCTCAGCTGCTAACTGAAAGGTCGCTGGTTCAAACCCTCCAGCTGCTCTTTGGGAGAAAGATATGACAGTCTGCTTCCGTAAAGATTACAGCCTTGAAAACTTTATGGGGCAGTCCTACTCTGTCCTGTAGGGTCACTATGAGTCAGAATCAACTTGACAGCAATGTTTTTTTTTTTTTTTTCCGGTATATTATATATATAAAACCACCCAAACCATTGCCATTGAGTCGATTCCAACTCATAGCGACCCTACAGGACAGAGTAGAACAGCCCCACAGGGTTTCCAAGGAGCACCTGGTGGATTTGAACTACTGACCTCCTGGTTAGCAGCCGAACTCTTAACCACTATGCCACCAACCTTTCCATTATATACATAGCTATCATGTATATATGTGGACAGAGAGATACATATTACATGTATAATACACGGACCATAGGGTTTCCAAGGAGCGGCTGGTAGGTTCAAACTGCCGACCTTTTCGTTAGGAGCCATAGCTCTTAACCACTGTGCCACCAGGATTTCCATATTATATATACGTGTGTATGTATGTATATATGTATACCCAACCCAGTGCCGTCAAGTCGATTCCAACTCATAGCGACCCTATAGGACAGAGTAGAACTGCCCCATAGAGTTTCCAAGGAGCGCCTGGCGGATTTGAACTGCTGACCCTTTGGTTAGCAGTCATAGCACTTAACCACTACGCCACCAGGGTTTCTGTGTATGTGTATATATATATATATAATGAAGTATATATGCATATAGGTATTATACATTTTTTTTATATAAGGAGCCCTGGTGGCACAGTGGTTACAGTGCTCGGCTGCTAACTGAAAACTTGGTGGTCCAAACCCACCAGGCCCTCTGAGGGAAAAAGATGTGGCAGTCTGCTTCTGTAAAGATGACAGCTTCAGAAATCCTACGGGGCAGTTCCTTTGTAGGGTCCCTATGAGTCAGAATCAAATTGATGGCAACGGGGTTGTTTTTTTTTGTTGTTGTTTATATTATATATATGGAAACCCTGGTGGCATAGTGGTTAAGAGCTCGGCTGCTAAGCAAAAGGTTGGCAGTTTGAATCCACCAGGCACTCCTCGGAAACCCTATGGGGCAGTTCTACTCTGTCCTATAGGGTCACTATGCATCGGAGCCGACTCGATGGCAATGGGTTTGGTTTTTTTTTAATTATAGATGTATATATAAAGTAGATACGTATATAAATGGAGCCCTGGCAGCGCAGTGGTTAAGAGCTCGACTGCTAACCAAAAGGTCGGCAGTTCGAATCCACCAGCCGCTCCTTGGGAACACCACAGGGCAGTTCTACTCCGTCCTACGGGGTCACGGTGAGTTGGAATCAACTGGGCAGCGGTGGGTTATCATCAATAGCCACTCGTTACTGCAAAGTGTCTGAAGTAGATGCTTTCTGTGGATCTTTGATCGAATCCTTTCTGATTCCTTCTCAGGTTTGGTTCTGGCGCAAAGGTGGTGCACTTCTTGGGGTCCACCAAACCTTGGAGCTATAAGTACAACCCGCAGACCGGCTCCATCGTGCAGGACGGCTCGGGTGCGGACACCCCACACCAGCTGGCATTTCTGAATCTCTGGTGGGGGGTCTACCACAGCAGCGTCCTGCCTCTTTTGGAAAATCTTAGAGACGTGGACGAGCACGCAGCCCCCGGACACCAAGTAAGCTGGGGGGGGTTCCTCCTAACACCCGTTCCCTTGCGGTCCAGTCACCTCTGACTCGTGGCACCCCCATGTGTATCAGAGTAGAACTTTGCTCCATAAGGTTTTCAGCGGCTGAGTTTTCAGAAGTAGATTGCCAAGTCTTTCTTCCGCGGTGACTCTGGGTGGACTCGAACCCCTAGCCTTTCAGTGAGCAGCCAAGCATATCAATGGTTTTTACCACCCGGGGACCTCCAAACCAAACCATGTGCCATCAAGTTGACTCCGACTCCTGGTGACCCCATGTGTGTCAGAGTAGAGCTGTGCTCCATAGGGTTTCTAATAGCTCAGTTTTCAGAAGTAGATTGCCAGGCCTTTCTTCTGACATGCCTCTTGGTGAACTCCAACCTTTCGGTCAGAAGCTGAGCGAGTTAACTCTTCGCAACACCCAAGGGCCTTCATTTAAATTCCTTGAAAAGATGTAGTCCTTTTGTAAGCTGCGGGGTTACTGGACTTTACCTCGCCCTGTATCGTGGGTCAAGCTGAGCGAAGAGAAAACTACATTCTTGTACCAACATGTGTTGGCCACAACTGACCAAAACTAGTTGCCATCGAGTCCACCCCAACTTATGGAGACCCCATGTGTGTCAGAGTAGAACCATGCTCCACAGGGTTTTCAAAGGCTGATTTTTTGGAAGTAGGTTGCCAGGCCTTTCTTCCAAGGCACCTCTGGGCAGACTCAACTCTCCAACCTTTCGGTTAGCAGCCGAGCACATTAACCCTTGGCATTACCCATGACTTCCCTTTATCAACACCTAAGGTGTTTTCTTCAGCTACGACCCTTTTGTGTTCAAAGACACTATTTCATGAAGACGGATGGTGAAGAATCGGGCTGGAAATAGTGAAGTTTCAAGAGCAAAAGTGCCCCTGAGATTTGTAGAACTGGCGGGTAAGCAGGTTATTTAAATCAGCCACCCTCATCGGGGAAAGAGCCCCTTGCTGATAAGTGCCTAAATTGCTGATTACGGTTTCCTGTGAGTAGTTCTTTTCCACTTAAATCATCTGAGGCAACGGTTGAAGGAAGTTTCTGAAGTGGATTCCTAAAGCTTTGATAGACACCGACTTGATTTTGTTTGCTCTTAAGTCACGATAAGCAAGCACGCCCTCAACAGTGACCCTTCTGCCACCCCGTAAATACGGATGCCTCCGTCTTACAAAAGACTCTCTTAAGTGAAGTCTCAGGAAATTCTTGATTCTTGGTCTGTTTTTACCAAATTTATTATCGCCACCTAGTCAAGGGTCAGCACATTTATTGCTTGGGACCTTGAGTAGAGTTCACGTTTTAAATTGTACAGTAAAATCTATCAGAGAAGGAAAACTCAAATGCTTTCCACTAATAGAGAGGATGGAGCCCTGGTGGCGCGGTGGTTAAGAGCTCAGCTGCTAACCAAAATCTCAGCTATTTGAATCCACAGCTGCTCCTTGGCAACCCTATAGGGGTAGTTCCACTCTGTCCTGCAGGGTCGCTGGGAGTCAGAACTGACTCGATGGCAACAGGAACAGACAAGAGAGAGGACAGAAAAGTGGTGAGACTGCAAGGGCGGAAAACTTGCGAGACCCAGAAAAACAAGGCAGTCCTGTCGGGTACCGGCTCTCACAGGCGTCACTGTATTACAGCTTTTATTTGTGTGGAGCTAGGAGGAGCCCTGGTGGTGCAATGGTTAAGCGCTCAGCAGCTAACGGAAAGGTTGGTGCTTAAAACCCAGTCAGTGGGTCTGCAGGAGGAAGAGCTGGTGATCTGCTCCCATAAAAATCCCCAAAACAGAAAACCCATTGCCTTCGAGTCGATTCCCGCTCAGAGCGACCCTACAGGACAGAGTAGAACTGCCCCACGGGGTTTCCAAGGAGCACCTTGTTGTTGTTGTTGTTGTTAGCTGCCGTCCGGTCGGTTCCGACTCGGAGCGACCCTACAGGACAGAGTAGAACTGCCCCATGGGGTTTCCAAGGAGCACCTTGTTGTTGTTGTTGTTGTTAGCTGCCGTCCAGTCGGTTCCCACTCAGAGCGACCCTACAGGACAGAGTAGAACTGCCCCACGGGGTTTCCAAGGAGCACCTTGTTGTTGTTGTTGTTGTTGTTAGCTGCCGTCCAGTCGGTTCCCACTCAGAGCGACCCTATGGGACAGAGTAGAACTGCCCCACGGGGTTTCCAAGGAGCACCTTGTTGTTGTTGTTGTTGTTGTTGTTGTTGTTGTTAGCTGCCGTCCAGTCGGTTCCCACTCAGAGCGACCCTATGGGACAGAGTAGAACTGCCCCACGGGGTTTCCAGGAGCACCTTGTTGTTGTTGTTGTTGTCCGGTGCCGTCCAGTCGGTTCCCACTCAGAGCGACCCTACAGGACAGAGTAGAACTGCCCCACGGGGTTTCCAAGGAGCACCTTGTTGTTGTTGTTGTTGTTAGCTGCCATCCGGTTGGTTCTGACTCGGAGCGACCCTACAGGACAGAGTAGAACTGCCCCACGGGGTTTCCAAGGAGCACCTTGTTGTTGTTGTTGTCAGGTGCCGTCCAGTCGGTTCCCACTCAGAGCGACTCTACAGGACAGAGTAGAACTGCCCCATGGGGTTTCCAAGGAGCACCTTGTTGTTGTTGTTGTTGTTGTCAGGTGCCGTTGAGTCAGTTCCGACTCACAGCGACCCTATGCACAACAGAACGAAACACTGCCTGGTCCTGCGCCATCCCTACAATCCTTTTATGCTTGAGCTCATTGTTGCAGCCACTGTGTCAATCCACCTCACTGAGGGACTTCCTCTTTTCCACTGACCCTGTACTCTACCAAGCATGATGTCCTTCTCCAGGGACTGATCCCCCCTGACAACATGTCCAAAGTGTGTAAGATGCAGTCTCGCCATCCTTGCTTCTAAGGAGCATTCTGGTTGTACTTCTTCTAAGACAGATCTGTTCATCCTTTTGGGAGTCCATGGTATATTCAATATTCTTCACCAACACCACAATTCAAATGCGTCAACTCTTCTTCGGTCTTCCTTATTCATTGTCCAGCTTTCCCATGCATATGATGTGATTGAAAATACCATGGCTTGGGTCAGGCGCCCCTTAGTCTTCAGGGTGACATCTTGGGTCAGGCGCACCTTAGTCTTCAAGGTGACATCTTTGCTCTTCAACACTTTAAAGAGGTCCTTTGCAGCAGTTTTACCCAATGCAATGCATCTTTTGATTTCTTGACTGCTGCTTCCATGGCTGTTGATTGTGGGTCCAAGTAAAATGAAATCCTTGACAACTTCAATCTTTTCTCCATTTATCATGATGTTGCTCATTGGTCCAGTTGTGAGGATTTCTGTTTTCTTTATGTTGAGGTGTAATCCATACTGAAGGCTGTGGTCTTTGATCTTCATTAGTAAGTGCTTCAAGTCCTCTTCACTTTCAGCAAGCAAGGTTGTGCCATCTGCATAACGCAGGTTGTTAATGAGTCTTCCCCCAATCCTGACGCCCCGTTCTTCTTCATATAGTCCAGCTTCTCATAAGGAGCACCTGGTGGATTTGAATGGCCAACCTTTTGGTTAGCAGTCATAGCTCTTAGCCACTATGCCACCAGGGTTTCCCCCATAAAGATTAAAAAAAAAAAAGTGGGGCAGTTCTCCTCTGTCCCACAGGGTTGCTATCAGTAGGAAAGGACTTGACGGCACCCTACAACAACAACAGGTGCTACTTTTGAAGGAGGAGTAAAAATTTAGTGTGTTGTCGTTGTTGCCTGAGGTCAGGTCAGCCCCAACCCACAACTCTCCCGTGCACAACCGAATGAAACACTACCCGGTCCTGAGCCATCCCTGTGATTGGTTATAGCTGGGACCGCCGTGATCCATACGGTTTTGGTGATTTTGGGAGGTTTGGGAAGGAGATTGCCAGGCCTTTCACTCACCAGGTGTCTCCACTTTGCAGGTTTCCCCAGGTGGCATTGGGGAGCCGTGTGCTCGCTCAGTGTCAGGTGCCAACGAGCCCTCACCTGTTCAGAGCCCCCCAGCGGAGACCGTGGTGGTGGACGAGACCCCGCCCTGCCCCGTCGGGTGCCATCTGGAAGACGTGAGTACCTCACCCACATTGTGACGGAGGTCAGACCCTAACCCTCATTGGGAGAACGCAGAGGGGGCCCTCACAGCTCCCTGGGGAGGAGCGAGGGCAAAGAAGAGCTGGCGTCCAGGGCTTCTGTGACATTAGGGGCTCCTGCCTTCATTTCAGGGGCCCTGGTGCCGCTGTGGTTAAGCATTTGGCTGCTAACCAAAAGGTCGGCAGTTCGAATCCACCAGCTGTTCCTTGGAAACCCCATGGGGCAGTTCTACTTGGTACTCTACGGTCACTATGAGTCAGAATTGACTCGATGGGAATGAGGGCCTTCATTTGGAGCCCTGGTGGCACAGTGACTAAGAACTCAGCAGCTAATCAAAAGGTCGGCAGTTTGAATCCACCAGCCACTCCTTGGAAACCCTATGGGGCAGTTCTACTTTGTCCTATAGGACGTTGCATATTCACATGTAGTGATAGGCTCAACAATGGCCCCCCAAGAATGTCCAAAGAGCCCCCTGGGTGGTGCAATCGGTTAAGTGCTTGCAAACTAACCAAAAGGTTGATGGTTCAAATCCACCCAGACATGCCTCAGAAGAAAATCCTGGTGATCTCCTTCTGAAAGGTCACAATCATTGAGAACTCTGTGGAGCACAGTTCTACCGTGCACACACGGGGTTGCCATGAATCAGCACCGACTCGACAGCAACAGGTTTCGTCTGTGAGAGGGTCCAGGTCGTAATCCTTGGAGTCCATGGATATGGCACATCATCAGGCACAGGGGACTGATTTTGCAGGTGGGATTCATGAGAGGAGATGGAAGGGGATCCTGGGCCATATGGGTCGGCCCAGCGTCATCAATGGGGCCAGTACCAGTTGCTGTCAAGTTGATGCCGACTCATGGCCACCCCGTGTGTATCGGAGTAGAATTGCGCTCCACAGATAGGGTTTTCAGTGGCTGCTTTTTCAGCAGGAGACCACCGAGCCTTTCTTCTGAGGTGCCCTCCAACTTTTCTGTTAGCAGCCAAGTGTGTTAACTGTGCCATTCAGGGACTCCTAAACAGGTGCCTTGAGTTGATGCTGACTCATGGTGACCCTGTGTGTGTCAGAGTAAAACTGTGCTCCACAGGGTTTTCCATGGCTGGTTTTCCAGAAGCAGATTCCCCAGCCTTTCTCTGGAGGCACCTCTGGGTGGACTCGAACCTTTAACTTGTCAGTTAGCAGGGATCACAATAGAAAACACGGACAGAGAGGGAGAAAAATGTAGAACAAAATTCAAAGTCACGAAACAAGACCGGAATTACTGGTCTGACGGAGACTGGCGGGAACCCCCCAGGCTATAGCCCCAGGGCACTCTGCTAACTGAGAACTGATAGAACTGAAATCCGAAAGTCCACCTTTCAGACAAAGATTAAATAGGCTTATAAAACAAACAATAACACAGGTGAGGAACGTGCTTCTTAGTTCAATCAAGTCGGCAACACCTGCCCAAAAGCAAAGATGAGAAAGCAGGAAGGCACAGAAAAACCAGGCAAATGAGCACAGGGAAGCTGGGATGGGAAGGGGGAGAGTGCTGACGGTTGTGGGGATTCCAACCAATGTCACCAAACCATTCGGGTACAAATGTTTGAATGAGAAACTAATTTAGCTGTAAACTTTCACCGAAAGCACACACACGCAGACACACACAAAAACCCTGTGGGGCACAGTTTTGCTCTGACACACATGGGGTCGCCATGAGTCTGAGACAACAAGGCACAGGTTTTGACCTCATTATTCCACCCCCGCTTCCTACTTAAGCTCGATAATTAATTTATGCGGCATTGCTGCCACCTACTGGCCATTCATTGAATTTCTGAAGGTGGCTTTTTCTTTTTTTATTGTGCTTTTAGTGAAAGTTTACAAATCCAGTCAGTCTCTCATAGAAACATTTATATACACCTTGGTCTATACTCCCAGTTGCTCTCCCCCTAACGAGACAGCACGCTTCTTCCTTCTACTCTCTATTTTCGTGTCCATTCAGCCAGCTTCTGACCTCCTCTGCCCTCTCATCTCCCCTCCAGACAGGAGCTGCCCACATAGTCTCATGTGTCTACTTGATCCAAGAAGCTCACTCTTCATCAGTATCATTTTCTATCCCGTTGTCCAGTCCAAGCCCTGTCTGAAGAGTTGGCTTTGGGAAAGGTTCCTGTCTTGGGCTAACAGAAGGTCTGAGGACCATGAGCCCCTGGGTCCTTCTACTGTGGCTTCTTTTTCAGGGGAGCTCAGGTGAACGCAAAAAAGTTTCAGCTCGACTACAAACCTAAATGTTAGAGGTCCGAGCCCACCCAGTAGTGCCACAGAAGAAAGGCCTGGCAAACTGGTTCCATTAAGATTACATCCAAGAAAACCCTACGGAGCCGCTCTGGTCTGTCACACATGGGGTCGCCATGAGTCGGAATCCGTTGGGTGGCTACGGGTTATTTTGGTTCAGAATCCAGGCCGAAAGAGACTGTTGCTTTCCCAAATTACTATACTTGTGGCGGAGCCCTGGTGGCGCAGTGTGCAAGATCCCGGCTCCTACCTAAAAAGTTGAATCTCCCAGGCGCTCCTTGGAAACCCTATGGGGCAGTTCTCAGGTTGCTGTGACTTAGAATCGAGTTGTTGGCAACGGATTTGGTTTGGTTTGGTTTTAGAACTGAGAAAAGAGTCAGTAGGGTTGTTTTCCTGGGGTTTCATTCTCTTGTGAAACCCCCATTGAGGAAGGCTTGGGGGTTTGTTCTTCACATGGCCAGTGGGGAAAGGGAAAGTAGGAAGGGCATTCCTTTCCCCCTTCCCAGTGTTGTGGGGACCCCCAGGACACCTGCTCCTATTCCACTGGGAGAATCAGCCCCATAGCCGTACTTACGACTACGAGGAGGCTGAGAAGTAGACTCAGGTGTGTGCCCAGGAAGGGGCAAACACAGGTGTTAGTGAGCCTGTCGCTCTCTGACGTGTTGTTGTTGTTAGTTGCAGCCGAGTGCATTCCGACTCACGGCCGCCCCATGTTTTACGGACTAGAACTGTGCTCCACAGGGTTTTCTTGGCTGTGATCTTTATGGAAGCAGATTGCCAGGACTTCCTTCCATGGTGCTGCTGGGTGGGTTTGAACCACCGACCTTTGGGGTAGCAGCCGAACGTAAACCATTTGCACAAGACCTACTCAGCATCAGGCTTCCTTTGCATCGTGGAGGCAGAAATAAATAGATGGGGTGTTTTCCATTGAACTGCTTTTATCGGCATGAAGGTTGCGGCTGACCTGACTTTATTTAACCTGCCTTTGCTCTTTTATCTTTGTAACAGGTGATAGGTCGCCCTGAAATGGAGACTTCCGCTGCAGTAGCGCGCGGCCCGGTTTCACCATCCTCCCCCCAGTTCTCAGACATCACAGAGGCTGAAATGCCCTTGGTATATCTCCGTGATGCTCCTTAAACACATCTCTCTCCGTCCTTCCTCGTTTTCTCAGCTTGTCTATGCCCGATAACTACCGAGGAAAGCGTTGCATCCTACGTTCTTTCTGACTAGTCTTTCCTCAGAGAGTAGCGTGTTATCATTCATTCACTTCTTACTATCCACGAGGATAAGGTTACTGGTTGTCCATCCAAAGAGTCCCCGGGTGGTACAAACGGTCAACACGCTTGGCTGCTAGCAAAAAGGCCGGAGGTTCAAGTCCACTAGGAGGCACCTCGGAAGAAAGGCCTGGCGACCTACCTCTGAACTATGAGCCACTGGAAACCCTGTGGAGCACAGTTCTACTCTTAATTCCCGTGAGGTCGCCATCAGTCAGGGCTGACTCCAGGGCAGCTCGTTTGGATTTTTTGGTTTTTATCTATTCAAACTTTTTTTTTCCTTCATATTGTCATTGTATTCCATGTCGGTCATCTGGCCGTTTGCTCCTTATTTTAGGAAGTAGAAAGTAAAAAGATATAATGTCAATATGCCATGTTTATCTCACTAAATTGTTTTGTTTTTTTAATCGTGGGTGGGATTTTTCACCAATATCTAGAATCTGTATTTAAGGATGAGGAAGTTTAATTAAAAAAAAAAAAAATTCACCCCCAATGAATCTGGGCTTTCATTGCTGCACGTTGTCTGATGACAGACTCTACAGATACCTTTACTCTCAGTGACAACCAGTTAAAACAAAAACAAAACAGGCGTTGACACCAACTCATGGTGGCCCCCACGTGTGTCGGGGGGTAGAGCTGGGCTCCACAGGGTTTTCGGTGGCTGATTTCTCAGAAGTAGATAACCAGGCCTTTCTTCAGAGGCACCTCTGGGTGGACTCGAACCTCGGACCTCTCTGTTACCAGCCGAGCACCTTCACTCTTTGTACCACCAAAGCCACTCCTCTAGATGCACGGTAACTTCTGTCTTACGGAGAAGAATCTACCCATTTAACCTCTACTATCAAAGGCTTTCACTGCCTTTTCTGTTTCAGAAGTTGCTGTATGTAGAGCCTCTTTTTCCTTTGAACATCCAAACTGTTCTGGGGAAATGATTTAAATCAGACACCCCCCCAAAAGAAAACTGCGGCCGAGTGGACTCTGCCTCATGGCGCCCCCATGTGTGTCAGAGTAAAAACTACACTCCATAGGGTTTTCAGTGGCTGTTTTCAGAAGCAGATAGCCACCCCTTTCTTCCAAGGCACCTCTGGGCAGAATTAAACCTCTGACCTTTTGGTTAGCATCTGAGCGCACTGACTCTTTGCATCCCCACGGGCTAGCTTTGATAAACTTCCTAAGAACTTTCAGCATCTCATCTTGCATAAGACATGATGTGTGTGGCTCAGGGGAAGCTAGGAGTTGTGCAGCAAAGCTCTTTTGATCTCCCCAGAGAAGACTAGCTAGCGCAGCTGATTAATTTTGGGGAAAAATATCTCTCTGTCTTTTGGGCTGGTGATCCCTGGGTGGTGCAAACAATTAACACACTTAGCTGCTTACTGAAAGGTTGGAGGTTCGAGTCTGCCCAGAGGCGCCTTGGAAGAAAAGCCTGGCAGTCTACTTCTACAAGAGCACATCTATTAAAAAACCCTGTAGGGTGCAGTTCCAGTCTGACACACATGGGGTACCTTGAGTAGGAGTCAACTCAAGGACAACCAGTCCCTGGGTTGGTACTGAAGTCCCTGGAGCCTAATGCAGATTACTGATGGAGCGGTTATGTCTTTGGCAGCCAGTGGATAAAGCTGAGAGCAGCCCAGAGGAGGACAACTTGGAACCCTGGCAGGACCCCCGTGTCCAGACCCCAAAGGACCCAGCTCCGCAGGACACATTGCAGGTGGTATCCAAACCCCTGTCCCTCCTGATGAAATCTCTTTGCCATCAGCACCCCGTGGGGCTGCAAGCATACATGGCACACTAACTCAATTTCAGCCCTGCTTGATGGAAATAACAGCTGCCTGTCTCTCTGGGCTCCCTCTTTCCGTCTGTCTGTGGTCTGTCGGTGTTTGCCTGGGGTGGTTGGTCTGCTCTGTCTCCTGCCCACGGCTCTGATAATCGTGCAGTGCTTGCCCTAGAAAACTTCTCTGCAAAGGTTATTTACGTGGAAGCTGACTCACGGCCATTCCTTTTCTGAAATGAAGAGAATCCGAGCTGTGAAACCAAGGGGTGGGGAGGAGGGAGGAGTTTTAATCCAAACCCAGCAGCACTCAGTGGTCCTGTCTTTAAGAATACAATGAAAGACACCTGCTTCCTGCCCAGTGCTCCTCTGGGAACAGGTGTTCCCGTCTCAGACTTCATTTTGTCCCTGAATGCATTCGATGACAGCCATGGCTCATGTCTTCTTTGCCCCCTAACAGGGATCTCCTGAGGCATATTGGTTTCTACGTAATTGTAAATGGAAAATAGCCAAAGGCTACTGGGGGGAAAGTGGAGTCCCTGGGTGTCACAAACAGTTGAGCACTCGGCTGCTAACTGAAAGGTTGCTCGTTCAAGTCCACCCAGAGGTGCCTTGGAAGACAGGTCTGGCAATCTGCTTCCAAAAACTCAGCTGCAGAAAACCCCCATGGAGCACACAGTTCTGCCCCTGACATGTGGGGTCACTGAGAGTCGGAGTTGGACTCGACGGGAACTGGTTTTCTGATGGCTCCAGAGAGCTTCTCAGAGAACAGCGTGACCAGGTTTCAGCTCTCCAAGAGAGTAAAGATTTCCTTAAAGCCTTTTCAACAACTGCAGCTGGTAAGGTGGCGTGGGAGGAGCCCCGGTGGCACAGCGGTTAAGTGCTTGGCTGCTAACCGGAAGGTCATTGCTTCGAACCCTGCCAGCAGCTCTGCAGGACAAAGACCTGGCGATCTGCTCCCGTAAAGATGACAGCTTAGAAAACCCTATGGGGCAGTTCTACTCTGTCACACGGGGTTGCTATGAATTGGAATTGACTTGATGGCACTCAACAACAAAATGACAACAACATAGTGAACTCGTCTGTCGACAAACTAGCCTTCCATTTCAAGAGGTATCCAAAATGTGTACCTTGACATGTATATGCAGGATACAAAAAAAAAAAAAGAAAAAAACCCATTGCCATGGAGTCCGTTGAGACTCATAATGACCCTACAGTGAGCGGCTGATAGATTCAAACTGCCAACCTTTTGGTTAGCAACTGTGGTCTTAACCACTGCACCACCAGGGCTCCATGCACAGAATGACCCACCAGAAATCATGGAATTTATATTCTCAGAGCACAAAGAGGAATCATGGGAGACCTCACATTGACAGATTTGCCCTAGAGTAGATTGGGACCTTGGTTAAGTTGGTTGACTTCCCCCCAGTATCTGTGAGATACAGACAAGCTCCCTACCACAGAGAGCTGGGGGGATAGGTCGGAGAGGGGGTCTGGAGGAAACCCTACTTAGGGCCTGATTTGTATGCTCTGCTCCGGTCCCACTGCCGGTCTGTTCTTAGTGGATGACACCAAGAGTGTCGTAGCTCACTGAGGCATTGCCATATATATGGAGTCCTACCCCAACCGGCCTCCTCGTGGCTGGGAAGGCGACCTGCTGTCGTCATCTGTCCATTTAACCAGGCCCTTGGCCATACTCCTGCCCCTGTATCATGCAACATCCCAAACTAGCATCTCGTTTAACAATCTGTTTCACAAAACCGAAGGCCACTTGGTTTGTCGGATTCTCCTTTTCATCCCGACTGGTTCAGTCACCACAGTGTGTAAGATGCAGTCTCACCACCCGTGCTTCTAGGGAGCATTTGGTTGTACTTCTTCTAAGACAGATCTGTTCATCCTTTTGGGAGTCCATGGTATATTCAATAGTCTTCGCCAACACCACAATTCAAAGGCGTCAACTCTTCTTCGGTCTTCCTTGTTCACTGTCCAGCTTTCACATGCATATGATGCGATTGAAAATACCATGGCTTGGGTCAGGTCCACCTTAGTCTTCAAGGTGACATCTTTGCTTTTCAACACTTTAACGAGGTCTTTTGCAACCGATTTGCCCAATGCCATGTGTCATTTGATTTCTTGACTGCTGCTTCCATGGGTGCTGATTGTGGATCCAAGTAAAATGAAATCCTTGACAACTTCAATCTTTTCTCTGTTTATCATAAGCACACTGGTTAAGAGCTTGGCTGTTAACCACAAAGTCAACAGTTCGAATCCACCAGGTGCTCCTTGGAAACCCTATAGGGCAGCTCTACTCTGTCCTGTAGGGTCGTTATGAGTTGAAATCGACTTGACGGCAACAGGTTTTTCCATACTCCTTAGGGGGGGAGAAATGTGATGCTAACCTGAAATAGAGTTTTGTTTTGTTTTGTTTTTTTTAACTCTTGCTATTTCCTTAATCAATGGGATGGCTATATTTAGATAGAATGTATGATGGTCTGTGTAGAAGGCAGAATCTTAACTGTGAAAACACCGGAGCAAAAAATAAGTGGAAAAACGAGTGTGTGCCCAGTGGTATCCCCCAAAAAATCCACTGCCTTCGAGTGGATTCCGACTCATAGCAACCCGACAGGACAGAGTAGAACTGCCCCATAGGGTTTCCAAGGAGCACCTGGTGGACTCACACTGGTGATCTTTTGGTTAGCAGCCATAGCTCTTAACCACTACTCCACCCGTGAACTGTAATTCACGTAGCTAGTGTCCATCATGGGTTACTCGATCGGCTGCTAACTGAAAAGTCAGCGGTTCAAACCCACCCAGAGGCTCCGTGGGAGAAAGGCCTAGAAAACCCTATGGGGGCAGTTTTACTTTGTCACATGGGGTTGCTAGTCGGAACTGATTTGACAGCACCTAACGATAGGCCTTTTGTAAGGAGTCCTGGTGGTGCGATGGTTACGCACTCGGCTGCTAATCGAAAGGTCAGCGGTTTGAACCCACCAGCGACTCCGCAGGAGAAAGACCTGGTGATCTGTTCCCGTAAAGACGACAGCGTAGAACACCCTATGGGGCAATTCTACCACATCACCTGGGGTCGTCATGAGTCAGAGTGGACTCAATAGCAGAAAACAACTAAGTGTCCAGCACTGACCATCTGGGGAAAGCCTGGTCAATTTTAGTGTCAAACGTGTGTCTGTGTGAGTCTGTTATTACTGCCAATACGTATTTTTCAAAGTCTTTTTCTAATGCTTAGTAAGAAGTTTTTAAAGCAAATGTGTTTATTTTTGTGGACTCTCTTGAATACTAAACAGAAGTAAGGTGTGTGTGTGCTTCAACACCTGCATATTTATATATCATATCTGGAGCCCTGCTGGCATAGTGGTTAAGAGCTCGGCTGCTAACCAAAAGGTCGGCAGTTCAAATCCACCAACCGCTCCTTGGAAACCCTATGGGACAGTTTTACTCTGTCCTGTAGGGTGCTATGAGTCAGAATCGACTTAACGGCAATAAGTTTTTATCGCTTAAGAATATAGAAGCCTGGCCATTGAAAGAGGAAATTGTTTAGCTTATCTTGCTGTCCCGGAAGCCCTGGTGGCATAGTGGTTAAGTGCTATGACTGCTAACCAAAAGGTCAGCAGTTCAAATCCACCAGGCGCTCCTTGGAAACTCAATGGGGCAGTTCTACTCTGTCCTATAGGGTCCCTATGAGTTGGAATCAACTTGACAGCAATGAGTTTGGGTTTTTTTTGCCATCCAATTCCAAACAGTATAGGTTTAATTTACACGAGGTGAACATTTTCTTCCTTTAACGTAGCTTGATTATTTACCGTGATACAAAATTAAGGTTTTGGTGAGTGGAAATATTAAATCAATTGTGTGTGTGTGTGTCTGTGTGTGCGTGCAGAAAATGGTTAATCCCACAGAAATCAGGAGGTAGGTCAGCGGCGGATCACTGGTAGAATTCTTGCCTTCCATGTGGGAGACCCGGGTTTGATTCCCAGCCAGTGCACCTCGTGTGCAGCCCCCACCCGTTTGTCAGTGGAGGCTTGCCTGTTGCTGTGATGCTGGACAGGTTTCACTGGAGCTTTCAGACTAAGACAAGGAAGAAAGGCCTGGCACTCTGCTTCCAAAAATGAGCCCACGAAAACCCTACGGATCACAACAGTCTGATCCAAAACTGACTAGGAAGAAAGGCCTGGAGATGTACTGCTGAAATCTACCCAGCATAAACCCTGTGGAGCACAGTGGTCTGATCTGGAATCCATCATGGGGATGGTACAGCACCAGGCAATGTTTCATTCTGTCATGCATGGGGTCGCTGTAAGTTGGAGACTGACTCAGGCAGCTCACATTAGAAATTAAACAGCAATTCTCAGGAAAAATGTGAACATATGTACAATGAATATATTTTATAAAATTTCAAAGAACACGTGCAAAAAGCATCTCACATTAGGTTCAGTATGTATTTGTTCAAGAAAAAGTGCTGCTGGTTGCAGGCTCTCTCTGAGGACCGACTTTCCTTTATGGCCACCGGCATCTCTAGGGTTGGGGTCACCCTGCCATGGACCTCCTCCCATACCAGGCCATACAGAATCCTTACTCATGTTTTTCGTACTGATGTTACTCGTGAACCTTAATTCCTGTATATCACTCCTTGTTTTCCTTTAATTACTACTTCGTTCTCAAAAAAGTTGTTGATTTAGGTTCACAAATACTAATTACCACAGTATCGTAGCTAAAACACCAGAAAATTTGACAAAATCAGCGACTATAAAACATGAGCGACAAAAACAGCGCGTGCCTGTAGCGTGTGCAGACGAAGCGTCATTGTAATTGAGTAACAGTGACAGTTCTGACCGGAGGGCATTAGAAGTTCACCAAAGTACATTAGCATAGAGTTTTAGTTTTGTAGGTATATTGATACATGTAAGCTGGACTTACCAAAAATGTTTTTGTTGTTACAACTACCTGCGGAGATTTTTTTCCAATTGTACTTTAGATGAAGGTTTACGCAACAAACAAGCTTCTCATTAAACAATTAATACATATATTGTTTTGTGACATTGGTTGTCAACCCCATAATGTATAAACGCTCTCCCTTCTCAACCGTGGGCTCCCTATTACCAGCTTTCCTGTCCCCTCCTGCCTTCTAGTCCTTGCCCCTGGGCTGCTGTGCCCCTTTAGTCTTGTTTTATTACATGGGCCTGTTTAATCTTTGGCTGAAGGGTGAACCTCAGGAGTGACTTCAGCACTGAGCTAAAAGGGTGTCCGGGGGCCATACTCTCGGGGTTTCTCCAGTCGCTGTCAGACATGTCAGTCTGGTCTTTTGTTGCTGTTGTTAGAATTTTGCTTTACATTTTTCTCCAGCTCTGTGCAGGACCCTCTATTTATAAAAAATAATGTCTGCTGCAACACCGTACAAAAGTTTTAGAGGCAGTCATTCTGGTGTTACCCCCTCTGATGGCGTCACCCGGTGTGGTGCACTCTCCCCACACCCCCCTCGTGACACCACTGTTCATGGAATCGATTACTGAGCAGACGGATGCTGTAGACACCTTCCATTCAGCGGTGGACAGTGCCAACACCCCTCTTCTGTCGGCTTCTCTTCTGCAGGTCGACCTGGCCGTTTCTGTCTCCGAGATCTCCATCCGGGAAAAGGTCAGAGAACTGAGTCCGGAGGAAGAGCGGAAGAAATGGGAAGAGGGACGTATTGACTACCTGGGCAGGGATGCCTTCGCTCGAATTCAGGAGAAGTTGGACCGCTTTCTGCAGTGATCTGTGCAGCTGTGTGTGTGTGTGTGTGTGTGTGTGTATGCCTTCGCTTGAATTCAGGAGGAGTTGGACCGCTTTCTGCAGTGATCTGTGCAGCTGTGTGTGTGTGTGTGTGTGTGGATGCCTTCGCTTGAATTCAGGAGAAGTTGGACCGCTTTCTGCAGTGATCTGTGTAGGTGTGTGTTTATGTGCGTGTGTGTGTGGTCAGAGACTATCTTGTTGCCATGGTTCTGTTACTCGGACATCTCCTATCCTAAAGGGAAACGCTGTTAAACCACGTGCCTCTACTTATGGTCGACCAACTTGAGTGCCTAGGAAAATCACATCGGAAATAAAAAACCCAGCCCACTGCTGATCCGAGTGACAAACAACCTCCAGGCTTTCCGGAAAGGCCGAGTCTGTCTTTTCACCTTGTGGGCAGAGTGAGCAGGAGTGAGCTTCTAACAGAGTTCCGGCAGGGCTTCCCTGGGTGGCACAAATGATGAAGTGCTTGACTCCTAACTGAAAGGTTGGAGATTTGAACCGACGCAGAGGTGCCTGGAAGGAAGGCCCGGCAGTCCACTTCTGTAAACCCCATGGAGCACAGTTCTACCTTGACACTCATGGGGGCGCCCTGAGTCAGAGATGACTTCATGGCAACATTTTTTTTTTTATGTGTAGTTAAACATTTCCCTGCAAATTTCCTTCTGCCGCTAAGCTACTGACACTTGTCCATGTATTCCGTATGTTGAAACCCGAAAGGAGCAGACGTTTTATTCCCTGCGGTTTTCAACATACGGAATACATGGACAAAAACGTCTGCTCCTTTAGGGCTAAGTTAGCATCCAGATGTCCTCTTTGACTGACGCTCATTTAGTCGCGGTGTAGCATGTCTGAGAACCACCATGGTGGCTGTCCGCTCAGCTCTGAAATCTTTCAGGATTCCCGGTGCCTTTGATGGGAACTCAACTTGGGAAATGCCAGAGAAATCTGGAAGGATGATTTTAACAGGCATGGTGGTGATGTAATCTCGTCTAAATTTACTGACTGGTTTAGAAGCACTCAGGACCTTACCCTAAATGATTCTGGACAAGAGTCCCTCGGTAGCACAAATGGGTAAACACTTGGCTGCTCACCAAAAGGTTGGAGGTTCGAGTCAGTCAGAAGTGCCTTCTAAGAAAGGCCTGGCAATCTACTTCTGGGAAATGGCCCACTGAAAACCCTGTGGAGCACAGTTCTACTCTGACACAACATGGGGTCGCCATGAGTCGTAATCGACTCAAACGGCCACTGGTTTTAGTAGGATTACTGTATTTTTATGAAAATAATGCAGCAACATGTAAAACAAAAAAAGGGCATAGCAGTGCCTATGAAACTATCTCAGGGTGGAGGAGGGCACGGCTGGCAAACACACACAGAAGGCGTGCATTATTTTCATAAATATACAGTACGTGGTCTAGTTTGCCTTGTCGAACTTCATTTTTAATTACACCACCCAGAGACACCTCGGAAGAAAGGCCTGGCAATCTACTTCCAAAAAATCAGCCATCAAAAACCCTGTGGAGCACAGTTCTACTCTGACACACATGGGGTTGATATGAGTCAGAATCCACTCCATGGCAACTGGTTTGGTGTGGCGTTTTTTGTTTGTTTGTTTGTAATTTCAATCAACAGCTCACTCATAGTAACAGGATTTGGAGACATTCTTCATTTAAAGATAAGCCAATCTGTGGTCAATTTGATGGCAATTTGGTTGGCCTAGCTTGCTATCTCTCAGCCTCACTACCTCAGTCTAAATGACCTTTGGAGCCACTGTGTTCTCCAAGCCGTTCAACCCAGCTCTCTCAGGAGAGTTCTCCGTTTTATAAGGCCGGACACTTTATTCCACGGGGGAGCCTCGTCTTCAGAAATATCCTAGTTTTCTGTGTTGATGATATACTGTGTTGTAACATCTCATCGGGCCTCCAGTTTGCAGCCACAGCCATTATAATCGGAAACGGAAATCAGCATAACAAAGAGAAGGAAGTGTGATTTGTAAAATTAAGAATGAGTCCCTGGGTGGTAGAAATGGGTAAGCCCTTGGTTGCCAACCTAAACGTTACAGGTTCAAGTCCACCCAGAGGTGCCTTGGGAGAAAGGCCGGGCAATCCACTTCGGAAAAAAACAGCCACTGAAAACCCTGCGGAGCACAGTTCTATTCTGCCACATGGGGTCACCATGAGTCAACTCGATGGCAACGGTTCTTTGTTTGTTTTTCAGTATTAAAAAGCAAAGGATGAATTAGACCCAGGTTTTGAAAAAGCTGGAGGACTATGTCAGATAGTTTGATTAACCGGGTCCTGAAGCAAATTATTTTTGAGCCAACAGGGAATTTGGGTGAAATTTCCCTTGTGTTTCTTTGCTTGTGGCATCCATGTGGGGAAGGCGTGGGTTCTGGAGGGTTCATTTCCCTCTGGGAGGTGATCTGCGGTCTGGATTAGCAGTGCGTACGAGATGTTTCAGGGGCTGACTTAACAGGGCCATACAGGCAGAGTCTCGGGTGGACTGGGATGCGGTGGGAATCAAAGCCAGTGTACAGGTCAGAGACAGAGCGCAGGTGCCGTGAGCTATGGTGTTGGCTGTGAATAACACAAGTCTCTGCCCGACGAGTCCAGAGGGAAGACTGCAGAGAAGAGTGACTCTGTTTTGGTTTCTCTGGAGAAGAGAATGAATGCTTGTTCAGGGCCGCTGGTCAATCGTATCAAGGTCTAAGTTCCACACGGAATTCTGTATTCTACGTGCATTATCACGTTTGGACTAACGCTAACGCATTTAAATTAAAATTTTTAACCAGCAGTAGTCTCTCTGTCTGGTTTGTGTTTGCATATGTTGCGAGAAATCAGGAACGTTTTGTGTTTGGAAGAAGACGCGTGGTCGCCTTTTTCCTACAGGAGACTTATTAAATGCGTTCTCAGAATTGTTGGAGCACCTGGGTGGTACAGGCCGTGAACGTGCTTGGCTGCTAACTGAAAGGTTGGACGTTTGAGTTTGCCCAGAGGTCCCTCGGAAGAAAGGCCTGGCAACCTAGCTCTGAAAAGGCAGCCATTGAAAACCCTGTGGAGCTCAGGTCTACACTGACACACATGGAGCTGCCATGAGTTGGCGTGGACTTGACTGCAACTGACTACATATGTATGTATATGCTACATGGAAGTCCTGGTGGCGCAGCGGTTAAGAGCTACGGCTACTAACCTAAAGGTCGGCAGTTCGAATCCACCAGGTGCTCCTTGGAAACCATATGGGGCAGTTCTACTCTGTCCTATACGGTCACTATGAGTCAGAACTGACTCAAGGGCGTCGGGTTTGGTTGATTTTTTATCTGGTTTTTATATGTGTATATGGAAGCCTTAGGTGGTACAAACATTAAACACTTGGCTTCTATCCTAAAGGATGGCAGTCTGAAGTCATGAGCAGCTGTTCGGGAGAAAGACCTAGCGATTTCCTCCCATAAAAATTACAGCCTAGAAAACCCTATGGGGCACTTCTGCTCTGCCACAAGGGGTCCTTATGAGTTGAAATCTACTCGACAGCAGTGGGTGTGGCACAGACAGTTAACGTGCTCAGCTGCTCACCAAAAGGTTGCCAATTCCAGTCCACTCAGAGGCACCTTGCAAGAAAGGCCTTGAGATCAACTTCCAAAAAACCAGCCATTGAAAACCCTGTGGAGCACAGCTCTACCTGACACACGGGGGTTCCTGTCACAGTCAACTCGATGGCAACTGGTTTAGGTGTGTGATGTGTGTGTGCCATGTGCATAGTGCACTGCGCTCCTAACTCAAAGGCTTGAGGTTTGAGTCCACCCAGATGCACACTGGAAGAAAGTCCTCGCAACCTACTTCCAAAAAACCAGCCATTGAGAACCCTGTGGAGCACCATTACTTTGCACCCATGAGGGCACCATGAGCCAGGGTCCACTCAGCAGCAGCTGGTATAACTTTGGACCGCCCCCGTTGGTCTCTGGCCACTTCCTTGTTTCCTGGGAAAACACAGCTTGCTAGAAACACTGTATGCCTGCTCCTCTCAGACCTGTAATCAGCATTTTTTTTTTAAACATCCGATTGCGGTGCTTTTTTGAAAACAGCCCCATCTCATGAATGGAACACAGCCCATTGCTTAAAAAGCCCTCCTCTGAAAAATCCCAACAAAAAATAAGCTTTCCTTCCCTTTTTCCTTATCTGTAAAAAGAGTTTATCATGATGCGTGCTTGCAGGGTTTTGCAGAGAATGAAATAGGATACAGAACACAGCTCAGCGTGACATGTGGTTTTAAGCACTCAATCTGTAGTTGCTGTTGTCATTGGTAACATTACTGGAATTTCTGGAGACACTGCCAATCATTTGCCTTCTGTAAAACACTAACCCAGTGAACACTACTAAGGCTAAAAAAAAAAAGTTATCCACGTCGTTAAATCATAGACAAACGCTGAAAACTTTTTGTTGTTGTTGTTAGCTGCTCTCGAGTCACTCCTGCCTCATGGCGATTTAATGTACAACAGAATGAAACATTGCCCGGTCCTGCGCCGTCTTCATGATCGTTGGTACATTTGAGCCCATCGTTGCAGCCACTCTGTCAATCCATCTCATGGAGGGTTTTTTACTGACCCTCCACTTTACCAAATATGATGTCCTTGTCTAGCGGTTGGTCTTTCTTGATAAGATGCCCAAAGGAAGTGAGCTGAAGTCTCACCGTCCTTGTTTCTAAGGTAGGCAGGTGGATAGGTAGGTACCATCTATCTATATATCTATCATCCATCTATCTATATATCTATCATCCATCTATCTACCCATCACCTATCTATATCTATCAATCATCTATTTGTCTGGTGTCCATCTTCTATATATCATCTATCAACCATCTATCTACATATCTACCATCCTCAATGCATCCATCCATCATGTCTGTCTACCATCTATCAATCAATCTGCGCATCCTTCTATCGATCTACCCTCTACCTATCATTTATCTGTCAATCATCTATCTATATATCATCTATCATTCATCGATCCATCCACCTACCACCTATCATCCGTCTATCCATCCATCCTCCATCTATCTAGCTATCTGTGTCTATCCGTATCTATATATCTACCTATCTGTCTGCGTATCATCCATTATCTATAGGGGTGATGCTTGCACAGTCTTGTGAATGTACCTTAAGACGGCAAAATTTACATTACATGTATTTTACAATATTAAGTTTAATGGAAAAAAAAACAAATGATGTCTAGTCAGTTCACAGAAAATATAAGAAAGTTCAAAAGATTATGCAGCCATTGCCATAAAACCTTTTTAAAAAAGGGTAACGTATTTTGTTGTTTTTAAATAGACTATTTTCAGAGAAGTTTATGTTTACAGAAAAACTGCAATCGTTAAGCTCTTAGTGCTTAAACAGAAAGATTGGCGGTTCAAACCCACCCAGCTCCTCCAAGGGAGAAAGACCTGGTTATCTGCTTCCATAAGGATTACAGCCCACAAAACCCTATGGGGCCGTTCTAATCTGTCATAGAGTGTCACTAGAAGTCGGAATGGACTCGATGGCACGCAAAAGGTCAACCTGGTTGGCGGCGATGGTGATGTCCAGGTCTTCTATGTGCTTGCTGAATTCCATGTCCTTATAGTGAAGGTTGGTAAGAAAATGGTGTAGAAAACTAAGACAATTATGATGACCCAAAAAAGTTTTGCTACATTCATGACTAAAACGCCATGATTAAAGGACCCGCAAACGCTTGGAAAATGTTGTTTCCTGTTGAAATTGTATCAGAGGCTCCACTCAAAACTCGTAGACGTTAGGGTTACTCAGAAAATGGGTCAGGAGAGCTGGCCCAAATCATGTGCATGTTGTCTCCAAAAACTAAAGAGGCCACTAGGATTGGTGCCTCGTTCCCAGTGGCAGGAGGGAACAGATGCAGCAATGTGTCCTTCGCATTCGAAAGGACACGTCACCATGCTGCAGACCCTGGACTCCTAGAAATTTCACTAAGGTGGCAGACCTATGGATTTTTAGGGGGTGTCTTAGTTATCTAGTGCAACTATAACAGAAATACCACAAGGGGATGGCTTTAACAAGCAGTTTATTCTCTCACAGTCTGGGAGGCTGGAAGTCTGAATCCAGGGCGCCCGCTCCAGGGGAAGACTTTGTCAGCTCCGGGGGAACGTCTTTGTCCTCAACCTTCCCCTGATCTAGGAGCTTCTCAGCGCATGACCCCCGGGTCCAAAGGATGCGCTCCACTCCTGGCCTTTCTTTCTTGGTGGTATGAGATCCCTCTCCTTTCTGCGAGCTTCTCTCTTTCATATCTTAAAAGAGAGTGACTCAAGTCACAACCTAACCCTGTAGGTGGTGTCCTGCCTCATTAACATAACTGCCTCTAATCCGGCTTCATTACCGTCATAGAAGTTAGGATTTACAACACATGCGAAATTACAGCAGAAGACAAAAAGGAGGACAACCACGCAATACAGGGAATCACGGCCTAGCCAAGTTGACACACATTTATAGGGGACACAATTCAATCCATAACAAGGTCTTTATGTCCTACCCACTGGTCAACATTGGTCTTACCAAGGTGTCTAGAAGTGTTGCTACTTCCTGATCAAACCCATCCAAGTCAGCGTAACACCATCGATGTCATAGTGGACCAGTGTGTTGTCTTGTGAAGTAAAATAGTGATCAATCTCTGCAGAGGAAGCCGTGACAGAGTCCTGGAGAGTTTCTATATCCCTGAGAAGGCAGAGGGAAGGTGTTTTGGTCCTGCCCCCTAAAAGCAAACATCTTCTTTGGGGATTTACTAGGGCAAATGGACAGTAAAAACATTTACCAGGGAAATACCTGCATACCAGGTGCTAAGGACTGTACTGCTTTGTACCAGCAATGAAAAGACATCTGGGACAGCAGATATATTGGCGTGACTACCTGGTTACGTAAATAACAAGCCACTGTCCTTCACCAAGATCCATTTAGCCTTTGTATACAGAAGTAACTGAGCAATTCATACTTTAATAAAAAAGAAATTGGGGTTAAGATTACACCTCTAGTGAGTGCCTGAATAGGATTCGAACCAGTGTGTCTGACTCCAAAGCCTAGGTTCACTTTCACTGCACCATCACACCTTAACAGCTCTGTAAACCCGTCAAGCCACCATCCTCAAGTCTGGACTCGCAGGTTCATTGGTGGCATAGTCTCACTTTTCCTTAAACAATTTTTTAAAATTTTTAAAAATTCCACCCTCCCCATAATATGTCCATTTAGGTATGTACCACGAAAAAGACCCTGTCCTTCCACTGCAATATTTAAAAGATGTCTAGTGGAAGTTCAAATACTCACTCACTCTCTGGATGACAGTTTCCTAATGGAACAATTCCAAATGGATCTTCCAGGGATGGGCGTGGGTGGTCCTGCTGGTGCCTGACCTTGTGGACTGCGAATCCCATCCGGTGTGTGTGTGGCGGCAGGGGGCGGGGTGGCTGCATAGGAAAAGGAGCATTGCAACCCTCACCTTCAGCTTGGGGAACGCAACAAGTAAATGTTTTTCTTTCCCCTTTTTCAAAAATTAAGGTTGTTTAACAATTCCCTTGAGTGATACTACAATCTCTCTGGGTCAATGTGAATATTGGGCTGAACGATTGCCAACCTGGGATTGCTGGGGAAAATGATAAGGAACTGAAATAAGGCTGGAGGCTGGGGCACCGAGATCTGGAAAGAGTGGAGAGATTTGAGATGCAGGAAAAAAATATCAGCCCGATGTCATCACCGTTCATGGACTACGCAGTCCCTGGGTGGTGCAAGAGGCTAAGCACGTGGGTACTAACCGAAAGGCTAGCAGTTTAATTACACCCAGAGGTGCCTTGGAAAGAAGGCTTGGTCATCTACTTCCAAAATATTACAACCATGAATTTTAAAAAAACCAACTAAGGGAAACCCTGCTGGCATAGTGGTTAAGAGCTATGGCTGCTAACCAAAAGGTCAGCAGTTCGAATCCACCAAGCGCTCCTTGGAAACCCTATGGGGCAGTTCTACTCTGTTCTACAGGGTCGATATGAGTCGGAATCAACTCTCCGGCAACAGGTGTGTGTGTAACCAACAAAGAGGATGGATAGTAATACCCCCACCAGAGAGGGAGGAGCCCTGGTGGCATTGTGGTTAACAGCTATGGCTGCTAACCAAAAAGCTGGCAGTTTGAATCCACCGGCCACTTTTTGGAAACCGTATGGGGTAGTTCTGTCTTATAGGGTTGCTATGAGTTGGAATCGACAGGAACACGGTTGGTGTACTACAGAGTCAAAGATATTAAGAATCAGAATGCTTCCGTGTCTGCCCAAGTGCACACACCTAATATGTATTAGATATGAGATACAGATCCAGGTTTGTGTGATTCTGAAATTCCTGTCTGCAGTATCATATGGGAAGTCTTCTAACATTTCATTTAACAATTCCTCACTTTGGTTGTAATTCGCACTTTATCTTTTGTGAAGAGCCGGCTTATTGCTTTTTGCTCCTTTTCTCCAGGGTGTTCAGTCTTTAAGGTGTCTTGATACTGAAAAGATAGCACTCCTTTTGTCTCATATGGATAAGTTTATTTTTGCTCTTCTAGTAGTTTTTCTGGGAATGTAAGCAGGATTGGAATGCTGCAGGATTGGAACCTTTCTCTTCATCGCAGACTCTCAGAGACTACCTAACCTTATGTATTTGACTCCATGTCCATTACATTGCTCTCTGTTTACTGAGCCGTTTTCAGAATTCTTTAAATCAAGGGTAGAAAATGACCACGGCAAAATGAGCCCAAGTTTGCAGGTCCACGCGAGGCTTCCCGACTGGAATATCTGGATACCATTTCTACAATCTTTAGGGAAAAGACAATCCGTCGTTGTCAGCTTGTGATGTGTCCAATCCTGACCTAATCTGTGTGGCTGGAGGTGGGAAGAGCATGGCACTCACAGAGCCTCGGGAAGCCACGGTGTGCTGGGTGTGTGTGAACACTACACTCAGCATGAGTGGCCTTCAGAGAAAGGGAACCTGCGCTCATATATCCAAAAAGATGTCTCCTAGAACACAGAAACTCAAATAATAACCAAATGGAAAGAGAGGACCCAACTCAACCTAATTAATAGTACAAGAAGTCCAGTTAGTGGGTGAGGGACAACCTGTGTTCTTGAAGTCTCAGTAGCTGCAAGGCCACCTTGTTCTTCACCACCTCGTATCTCTGTCTTAAACACATTCTCACCACACTGCCTGCCTTCCGGCCTTGAACATCTTAAACAAACCCCTTTCTTGGGGACTTTGCCCTGTCTGCACCCTCTGTGGCACACACTTCCCAGGTATCTTCATGTCTCCTGCACGCTCATCCTTGAGGCCTCTGTTTACACGTTCCCTTGTCTGCTGATCTTGCCTGAACATCCAGCAAAAAATACCAACCCCTGTTCAATCTCGACTTTTCACCTGCTTTCTTTTCCTCCAGAATACTTGTCAACAATCTGATGTTACAATACTATGTTGTTATTTGATTGCACACCGCCTCCACCATTAGATTGTAAGGACTTCTGCTTTTCAGCACTGTATACCCATTGTCTACACAGTGCCTGGCACATAGTTAGTGCTCAACATATATTCCTCAGATGAATTTCTCTTAGAGACCATAGAACACATGAGTGCTTCGGGCAATGGCTGGGTGGGGGCGCAAGAATTCACTACTCAGAAATGACACTAGGTATTCCCTAGAGAGGAGCAGACCCATAAACAAAATAGAGGATACCATCTACCATCATCCATCTACCTCAGAATAGAAACTCTTCTATTACTGCTAGGTTCGTAATGTCTGCGTGAAAATCAGTCTTTTTTTTCCTTAAACTTTTCCTCGTACTCAGTATGAACGCATGGAGCCAAAATATGATGTGTGAACTTCCAATTTTCTTCTTTTGGGATTTTCAATGGAACCAGAATTGCAACCCTTCCTGTCCGGGCCTTCCTGTCCATGTAGCTGGTCACCTTCATGCGGGACCTGACCATCAACCCAGGCATCATCTCAGACTCCCATCTCCAGCTGCACGTACTGTCCCTCTCCAGGCTGTCCTCTGCGGACATCGGTTACACCTCCACCACCACCTTAAAGATGCTACTGAACATCCAGACACAGCACAGTCCTCGGTTATGACGGCTGCCTCAGATGGGCTTTTTATGCTGTTTGTAGGGCTAGACAACTTCCTTCTGTCCACGACGGCTTATGTCTGGTTCTGTCGCCTCAAGAAATGCCTCATGCTCCCTCTCACTCTGGGCACTCACCTCCATCACGGGAACAGCCTGGGCTGCCTGTTGGAAGAAGAGATACCTCATGGAACAGAGCCCAGTCATCCCATCCAGGGCCATCCTAGATCACCCAGCATCCAGCCAAGCCCAAGTTCGTGAGAGAACCCAGCCTGGAGACGCAGCTTCCTCCTGGACCCTCAGCTAATGTAGGTGCATGTGGGAGCCAACCAAGACCAGAAACCCATTTTCACCTGCCCACATGTGCCTCAGAAGACCTCGTAAGAAAATGCCTAGAATAAGAACTGCCAGACTGCCCAAAAGACCTAAGATGTCATAGCATAGAAAACCGTATGGAACACGTTTCTACTCTGACAGACACGGGGTCCCCATAAGTCGGCACTGACTTGATGAGCGACTACTTTTCTTGGCAACTTGCTTTGGGTAATAATAAAAACTAGCATGTGCCAGGTCCCAGCCTAGGACTCCAGGGGCCTGAATGTCTCCTCTTACTCTGAGCACCCGATTCTGCCATGTGAATAGCCTAGGCTGCTCCAATTATGCATGGGTGGAGAGTGCCGCCTCCATTTAAATCCTTGCACCACAAGATATTGTGGTAGCCCTAAATGGCTATTACCAGGAATGTTAGTAAGAGAATTAATCCTCAGGTGACTGGAACCCTGAGCACAAAACAACAAATAACAAGGTTACACAGAATGACCCTAACCCCCATCAAAAAATCCAAAAAACAAAAAAATGAAACCCATTGACGTTGAGTTGATTCTGACTCATAGCAACCCCATAGATGAGAATTACCTACGACACAGTAATTCCACTCCACTAGGTATAGACCCAAAAGAATGGAAAACAGGGACTCAAGCATTCTGTGAATATTCATAGAAATATTATTCACAGTAGACAAAAGGTGAAAACCACCCAAGTACCCATCAAACCAGTAATGAACAAAATGTGATATATACACACAATGGAGTATTATTATTTAACCCTCAAGAGAAAGGAAATTCTGGTACATGCTATGACACGGATGAACCTTGAAGACATTCTGAGTAAAATATGCCAGACACCAAAGTAAAATACCCCAGGCAAACATTGTATGATTTTGTTTATATGAAATGTCAAGAACAGACAAATACAGAGAGACCAAAGTTTATAAACAGTTACCAGGGGTTGGAGGGAGGTGAAATGAGGCATTATTGCTTCATGGGTACAAAGCATGTTTGGGTGATGAAAATTTTTTTGACATAGATAAGGGTGACGGTTGAACAACACTGTGAATGTACTTACTGCATTTCCACAATTAAGATGGTTAAGATGGCAAAGTTTACATTACATATATTTTATCACGATTTTTTTTAATTCAGTTATAAAAAAACAAAAATTAGACCAAATGATGTCTAGTCGGTTCACACAAAACAAAAGGGCCTTTGACAGATTATGCACTCTTTCTTATAAAAAAACTTAAAACGAAAATTGGATACCACATTTTTGTTGACTGCTTTCAAACAGACTTCATTTTCAGACAGGTTTATGTTTATAGAAAAATTGTGTATAGAGTCCCCGTGAACCCCACCTACACCCAGTGTTTCTAATATCATTAACATCTTGCATTCCTCTGGTGTGGGACACATGGGTTACAATGAACAAATTAATATTAATACATTATAAAATTAGCTAAAGTCCATAGATTACATCACGGTTCACTCTTTGTGTTGTAGTCATATGGGTTTTGACAGATGTATGTCATGTGTTCATCATTACAGTACCCTACAGAATAGTTACACTGCCCTAAAAATGCCCAGTGCTCCCTCTATTCATTCTGCCTCCCTCTCCCTAAGCCCTTTTTGACCACTGATCTTTGTACTGACTCTACAGTTTTGAGTTTTCCAGAATTCCACAGACTTGGAATCACACACTATGTGGCACTTCTGGAGTGGCTTCTTTTACTTACTTCTTTCCACTCTGCAACATTTTTAACTCCCTAGTCGAAATGTGGAGCCACAATGGTACGGTGGTTAAGAGCACATGGCTGCTAACCAAACGGTCAGCACTTCAAACGTACCACCCCTACTCGGGAAAAAGATGTGCCAGTCTGCCTCTGTAAAGATTACAGCCTTGGAAACCCTATGGAGCAGTTCTACTCTGACCTATAGGGTCACTATTAACTGGAAGTCACACACCACAAACAACAAAATCTATACTACTGACAGGGCAATAAAGATACAGCCATAGGCAAAAAAAAAAAAAAAAAAAAAACCCGCTGCCATCAACTCGATTTCAACTCATACTCATAGCAATGCCATAGGACAGAGTACAACTGCTCCATAGGGTTTCCAAGGAGCGGCTGGTAGATTTGAACTGCCGACCATCTGATTAGTAGCTGAGCTCTTAACCACTATGCCCCCAGGGCTCCCAACCCATAGACATTGAGTCGATTCTGACTCACTGCAGCCCTATAGGACAGAGCAGGACTACCTCAAAGGCTTCCCAAGGAGTGGCTGGAGGATTCAAACTGGCAATCTTTTGGTTAGCTGCCATATCTTAGCCATTGCGCTACAAGGGCTCCTTATAAGTATAGGTATATATGCTAAATCTTAATAAATGTTCAAATGACAAACGAGATGTCCACTTTCAGTAGACTGGACCAAGTCTTCCCGAGATGACACCTTAAAAAGTCTAGATGGAGTAAGACACATCTTCATTAACGTATTAAACAAGATACTCAGGAACTGTCAGACGAAATTCAGAAAAATATGGAATAAGAGGGAAGTCAAGCATTTTCGCTGAACTTTATCAAGAAGGGGCTGATTCAGTTAGAAAACTATGGAAACGAGGTTCATACGCAGGGGCATAAATAGGCGCCCAAGCATCCCAAAAGTGGGAGCCATAGGAATACAACACAAGGGCTTGGTGGCCTGGTCGTGAGTCACCCAAATGGGAATCTCACGTTCCAAACGTCTGAAGGTCTCTGACGTGAGCAGCAATTCCACACACCTGGCATAGCAAAAATGGGCAGTGCCCACACAGGCGGCCTCTTGGCCTCATCAAGTCAGAGGTGAGGAGGGCGTACCAAGAGGTAATCCAAGGAAGTGGCAAAGGATCCTAATAACAAACGGATGCTACTTTGCAAAGTGATCAAAACGTTAATACTGTAGTATTATCTTCTTAAAGATGTTTCAGTGTATCAAGCGTCCCTTTAATGTTTTACGTATAGAAAAGTCTACTATATATTACATAATATGGCAACCACTTCACTAACTGATGTTAGATACGAACTGTACCTAAAAGTTCTGACTGACGCACAAATTTGACTTAAGGACAGACTTACGAACAGAACTCGTTCATAATTTGGGGGACTGCCTGTACTGCTATAAACAATTTAAAAGATAAAGGGGAGAGAAGGTAAAGATATTTCTTGCAAATTTCCAATTAATAAACATAGGAGAAATGATTGAAATAGAAAACATTTGGCACATTCATAAGGTTTCTGTCCCCTGTGAGTTCATTTATGCATAGTGAGGGCTGAGGAATCACAAAAGGCTTTCCCAAACTCCTTACATTCATAAGGCCTCGCTCCACTGTGAATTCTCTTTAATGAGGGATAAGGTATGTCTAAAGACTTTCTCCCAATCTTTATGTTCATAAAGGCTTTCTCTACTGTGAGATCTTATGTGTATAGTGAGGTGTAAGAACGAAAAGCTTTCCCACATTCCTTACCTTCCTAACATGTCAATCCGCTGTGAGTTCTCGTGTGTTTAGTGAGGTGTGAGGCTTGACTAAAGGCTTTCCCACATTCCTAAGATTTCACTCCACTGTCAGTTCTCATATGTCTGTTGAAGCATGAGGACCACCGAAAGGCTTCCCCACATTCCATACATTCATAAGGCCTCCACTCTGAGTTCTTATATGTTTAATGAGGGATGAGGACTAAAGGTGTTCCCACATTACTTACATTTACATGGCTTCTCTCCACTGTGGGTTCTTATATGTGTTGTGAGGTGTGAGGCCTGAGTAAAGACGTTCCCACATTCCTTACATTCATAAGATTTCTCTCCACTGTGAGTTATTTTATGTGCAGTGAGGCCTGAGGGATAACTAAAGTATTTCCCACATTCCGGACATTCATAAGGCTTCTCTGCACTGTGAGTTCTTATATGTCTAGTGAGGCCTGAGGGATAACTAAAGCATTTCCCACATTCCTTACATTCATAAGGCTTCTCTCCACTGTGACTTCTTTTATCTACAGAAAGAACTGAGGGCCATCTAAAGGCTTTCCCACATTCCTGACATTAACAGGGTCTCTCTCCACTGTGAGTTCTTTTATGAGTAGCAGTGGGCTGAGTAACACCTAAAGGTTTTCCCACATTTCTTACATTCATAAGGCCTCACATCATTGTGAGTTCTTCTATGTTTAATGAGGTATTTTGCCTGAATATAGGCTTTCCCACATTCCTTACATTCATAAGGCTTCTCTCCACTGTGACTTCTTTTATGTACAGTAAGAACTGAGGGCCATCTAAAGGCTTTCCCACATTCCTCACATGCATAAGCCCTCACATCACTGTGAGTTTTTCTGTGTTGAGTGAGGTATTTGGCCTGACTAAAGGCTTTCCCACATTCCTTACATTCATAGGATCTGTCTCCACTGTGAGTTCTTTCATGTAGAATGAGGTGTGAGAATCATCTAAAGGATTTCTCACATTCCTTACATTCATAAGGTTTATCCATATTAAGAAATTTTTTATGTAACGTTAGGGATAAAGGACTATAGGTTTTAAGACATTCTTCACATTCACTCATCTGACCTCTTACATGTGTCCAGAAGGATGAGAAACTACAGGAATCCTTCCCACATTCATTACATTCACAGCATTTCTCACTGGTGAGTCTCATCACAAGATTCCTAAAGGTTGAGATACAAATGAAGTCCTTCTCAAACACCTTACATTTATTGGGTTTCTTTCCATTAACAGTTCTCATAGGAGTGGTTGGCAGAGAGGGAGAACTGCAGGCTTCTCCATATTCCTTACACTGACAAGTAATGCATCCGTTGTAAGATCTGGTATGATGGTTACGTGGTGAGTGATCCATGAAGGCTGTTGCACAGTTATGGCATTGAAAAGGATTTACTTCGGGAGGATTTCTATTAAGTCCGGTAAGATCTGGAATCCAACAGAAGGCTTCCCAACATTGATTGCCTTCGTTACTTTCATGGAGGTTCTCTGCTGTATGACTTCTGTTAAAAATAGGCAACATGCATTGGAAATAAATTTTTTCCATTGCGCTATTACCAAACACACTGAAAGTACATGGTTTTTGTCCTGATTTGTCTCATGTTTCACAGATTAAATCGTCTATGATAAATACTACCATTATGTCACTGTTTTTCTAAAACATGAGACTTCTGATCATTGTATCCAAGTGAAATATGTTTCAAATACTCGAAACCTGACTCATTTTTTAAATATGTTGTATTATGAAAGTTCTCTGAACACACATACAGCTAGATTCATTTATACATACATAGATATATCTACACGTGCATACATACACCTACTCACGTATCAACCTTGAGATTCCAAAGATCGGGTCATTGTGCAAAAATGGATGGTAACCACATCAGATCATAAAATGAAGGATGACTATATCGTTACATAACTGCCAAAGTATATCCTTACATGACTGCCAGACCACTGAGATTCACGGCCTAGCCAAAGTGACACATAATCTTAACCATCATACCCAGTGTTACTCTTGCCTTGCACCTCAGCGTTGTTTACTTGCAAATGTATGTTGTTGATGTGCAAAATAGTCGGAGAGTAGATTTTTCACTATTGTCTTAAATGTAAAATGTTGGATACAGAAATAGTCAATAAGTGAGGAGGAGGTGTATTTATTACTACACATCAAGGCTTCAGAACGGTTTGTAACAGTTCAGGAACTGACAACATAAATGAAGACACTATACACATTCCATCAACAGCCAAGCTTGTTGTCCTGTGATTTTGATCCAAACAGGAAACAAAGAGCAACACTCTGCTCACAAATGGTGGCCTATATGCCACACCGAATGTGTGTTTCTCTTCACAGTCTTGCCAATAATTCCAATCACCCAAACAGATCCTGAAACTTTCAGGAGCTTGATGCAACAGATTGTTTTTCTGGTAGGAATGTGGAGAGCAACACGCATCCAAAGTGGCGCAGTCCACCAGAATCTTTGAGCAGGGCACCACTGATTGTTTGCTAATTGAGTCAAAATCCAAACAGACGAAACCCCAAGTATGGCCTCAGGACACCCATATAGCTCAGTAATGTGGTCACACCTGTGGTTCACCCTTCAACCAAAGATTAGACAGGCCCATAAAACAAAAAAGAAACTAAGGGGGCGCACCAGCCTGGCAGCAACGACAAGAAGGCATGAGGGTACAGGAAAGGTGGTAATGGAGAACCCAAGGTTAAGAAGGGGAGACATGTCGTGGGGTTGGCAGCCAATGTCACAAAACAGTATGTGCATTAGTTGTGTAATTAGAAACGAGTCTGTTGTGTAAACCTTCATCTAAAGCACAATAAGAAAAAATGCAGACAAAAAAGCAAATGGGCAACACATTTGGTTGCCCTACACTGTATCCGCTGCCCTCGTTACTTTGGCATTAGCTGAATCGTAACAACATGCGTGAAGTCCTAATACACATACATATATACACACATATGTATGTATTTCTATGTCATCACACTTTAGGGCTTTCTCCTGAGGCACTGTTTTCTTTGAATGACACTCACCTCAAATGTCTGCCCTGGTTTTTATACTGATCTTTATTGCCGTGCAATTCAAAGGTTTCTCCTAACATGGACAACGAGGTATTATTCTTCTTGTATCCCACCACTGTACATTCACTGGATAACTTTTCCCCATCATTAAAGTTTTGAGAGACTGACCCCGTAATTCAAGTTCAGGTTCACGACATAAAACAAAAAAAGAAAGGAATTGTTAGGGGATAAAAAAGGCTCTGAACAAAGAAACACGCAGCCACGTTTTGCTGTTGCAGCACACTCACGATGGTTAAAAAGCAATTTACTAGGAAATACTTCCGTGAGGATTTACAGTGATGGCGACGTAAAAAAGGTGTAGCTAGGAGAGCTAAATAGAAAAGCGCTGGGCATAACACACATGTAACATTTAAAGAGGCAAAAGGTCTCCATGACCACGGTTGTGAGGATTACTAAAGTCAGAAAAGTAAGCTCGGGTGTCTGCAAAGTTGTCTCCTCAACACAGTAGAGACTTTTTCTGACCGATTCAAATGTAATTCCCTCCAGGCAGGGCTAGTCCTTCAAAAAATTCTTGCTTTCCTGGTGCTTCCCCACACACTGACCCTGGGTGAATCCTCTCTCCACTGTCTTCAGATCTTTTCCCTGTTTCTCTGGGAAAACAAATGCTTACAGCGGACATGGTGTTCACGGAGAAACACACATCACAAAGGAGGACTGTGAAGAGCAACGGACATTTCCTTGACATGCAGCCAACACTTTGCTCTTCGGGCTCTCTGAACATAGGTGTGAGTTTATGTGCACCAAGATAATCATATCAGTCTTGTAACAAACACAATAAAACTCTCTACCAGGTCCCACACCACTTATCTCTCAGTACCCCAAAGGGACCCCTGCAGCCAGTATTTACACTTACAATGCTCCAAGAACCTGAGGACTTTTAATCACAAAGGAAATAAAAACTCACTTTAATACACAGAGCTTTATATTCATGGGGACGCCAGGATACGTGAGCTCCATAGACCAAAGGACCACCCCTGTTTTATTGAACAATTTATTGCCATTCCTCAGCCCAAATACAGAAGCATCGTCAATGAGTAAAATACTTATGTTCACTAAAGAAATAAATAGGGGGGAAAAAAAGAGTCATGCCATCCTTACCTACTGAGGCCAGGTTTCTGAAAGTTTCCATCATCACATCTCTGTAGAGAGTTCTCTGAGCAAGAGTCAGCAAAGGCCACTCTTCCTGGCTAAAGACCACAGCGACATCCTCAGCGATCACCGAGTCCTAAAACATCCCATATACATTCGGATCAGGAGGGTACCATGTATTCCACGGTGTCCAAGGACGAAGGCTGAGGCTGACGGTCACGGAGAACTGAGAATTGAAGGGGATTTGACACAAAGTTCTGTGCTCTAAGGTCTACTCGAGAGTACAGCCATCAGCCACGTCCCTTCACTAACTATATTCACTTCCTCCTCACTGACTGCGTCCTGTCTTGTGGCCTTCTAACGCACTGAAATAACATCACCACAGTTTGAAAGCTGCCAACTGCAGTCTTATTCTTCTCTCTTCATGGTCTAGGATAGTTAGAAAACACTGCAGACATTTGAAAAATGCTCTCACTCAGATCACCACCTGTATCTCCTTCCATTAAGACCCACCAGAACATTCAACGAAACACAAAGCACACGGTGAGGATTAACAACTGGATAACACTTCAGAATGGCAGTTTTTCCTTCTGACCTTCACAGCCATGAGAGGAACAAGCGCCCGCACAAATTAGAAACCCAAAGCCCTGGGCTGGTTATATTTTCTTGAACTCTAGCAGATCAAGTGGTGACAGGTTCATCAGCTAAAAAAAAAAAAAAAAAAAAATTCTTTCAGAGAATTATGGATTTCTATGTGTCAGTCAACTATTTTTCAAAAACTCACTTGTTCTGTCATACTTTCTGTCCCTTCCAGAGGCAGGCAAAGGTAATAAAAATTAAAACGAGCTCAGATGAGACAGGGAACATGAGAACCCAGATCTCCCCACAATGTTCAAATTCCAAGACCCCACGCAACTGGATGCACGCCAATTACATATTAGTGACTGCCCCCTCAACAAACATCAACGCATATGCCCTCACGCACACACACTCTCCTGCGATAAGATGACAGACGGCTACCTCTGCAGAAAGGACAACAGCATATACTTGTGTCTGCTGAGAAGTTACAACTTCCATTTTGTAAGGACCACCCAACACGATAAGCATAATCAATGACACCAAGTTACACGTGTAAACACTGTTGAATTTGCAAACGGTTCATTAGTTTTAATTTTTACAACAAAAACATATAATTTTGTAAGTAAGCTGAAATGCAGACGGATTAACTCTAAAATTGCCTGTGAAGCCTACGAAAGAGGATTACCACCAACCCTCCAGAGGCTCCACTCCAAACTTCTCTAATATTTGCAGCCCCTGGAGGCATACATCCATGACCACCGGAACCCTGACATGTGGAATCCCCTGGTCTGTAAGAGTGACCTCTGTGACATAGCACCGATCCGTCGGCTTCCTCACATAGCCAGAGGGTGCTAAGTCAGAGCGGCTTTAGAGGAAGAAGGCTCCTCTTGTCAGAGAAGTGGTGAAATGTGCTGACTATGTCCTCTCTAATCAGTCCTGGTATGACGGGTCACAACAAATTTTGAGCCAGAAGCAACATCCAATAGTCCCCTCCACTGCAGTGGACCAGGTGCATGTTTTAAAGACATCAAAAACCCTAACCTTCATTATAAGATAGAATAATGATAAAATATTCCACGTATTGAGCAACTACGGTTTATGAAAGGTTTTTCAAGTTTTCAACACACTAGCTTATTTATATCTCATGGCTCTCCTACACGGATATCATTTCAAACAGCTCACAGTTGAGTAAAGTTAGAGACAATCGATTAACCACGAGCTCGACGCTGCCAGCCAGAATGCTGACGTGCCAGGGTCAGGAGGCAGGTCCATTTGTCTTTGATGTCTCAATTTCTGACAACCCCGTTTCTGCTCATATGCTACAGTTTTGTTCTTAATCCTGGCTGTTATTCTCCAAAAGTACCATGGATGATCTAGAGCCCTGCTGGATACTAGGGAGACGAGACAAAGGAAACATCCTATTCAATTCACACAACCCGGAGATGCTTCTCCTGGTAAAGCCCTGTATCTCAGACAAGACTTTGTGCCTTCAGGTCCTTAACTGTGCTTATGTTCACTTATTAAAATTGATTTAGGTCACATTGACACACAGTCTACTTCATGTTGACAAAGCAGATACAGCTTTACAACAAAACAGAAATATATCTGGATAAGCAGAAATCGTTAACTTTCAGAGACATTTTCCTGACGGCACTGCAATACACGGTGAGCAAATGTTTTCTTGGTGTATAAACTGATGTCCATCCTGGATACCAGTTAGTGCACGAGTGTGTGCATGTGTGTAAGCGAACAGTGGTGGACGAGGCCGAAGAGTCTGGCCCAGATGGGACTGCAAAAAAAAAAAGAGAGAGAAGAAAACGGGCGCGGGGGCCGCGGAGTGCAGGTGGGGGCAGGACATTTAGGACAGAGACCTCACACCTGGACAGGACTGCCCAGTCCACAGCTGCTCCCTCAGAACGCTCACTTCTGCTTCCGGTTTCCGGGACTCTAGATGCTCAATAGAGGGCTTCCGTGCAGGAACCTGGAGTGCTCTCTATCTGGGGACCTAGGGGCTCAGTGGTTCTCCCTGGTGTGTGGGATCTGGCCATGGCTGCCCTTCATTTCCTCTACAGAGAAACGCCTGGTTTTTCTTGAATGCGTATATGAACTGAAATGCAGAATTCAACAATCTAATATACTGAAAAGGGGTATGTTCTCTACATTTAATGACATTTCTTAGAAATGACATGAGACACTTTTAGCTACAGCTCACTGAGAAAGCTTAGTCACATGGTACCATCTGGTAGCAAGGAATGCTGGGAAATAAAATGCTATTCCTAGGTGACCACAGTTACAACTCAAACTCAGGAATTCTATGACTAAAGTCCAAAAGAACAACAAATATTGAAGGAGACCAACATCTGTTACCAAAAGTGGGCAATACTGACATACGTGTTGGGGGTACAAATAGCAGAACTTGAGGACTGATTTAACGGGCAGTGACTGATGAAAGCAGACAGAAAACTCGTAATTTCCACTTTTAAGACCTAACCAACAGGACAAATGGCAGTGCCTTTCTAGAAATGGAGAAATCAAAGGCAGAGAAACTTGAGGCAACACAGGATTCATTAGTTACTATGACCTTGTCCACACAGCCCTGAAGAACAGAAGCAATTTTCCCATTTTCCTGTGCACATACTCAAAGATGTTTTATGACCTGAGATGTGTATCTGTAAGAGGCACAAAGACGAGGATCTAACTAAAGTTCTTTAAGGTTAATTTATTTTTACAAAAATACGGTGTGGGCCATTGAATGCATGTGTTCATTTCCCCCCAAAGGGGGTCTGTGGGTGTTCTGGAATACTCTGTCAACCGCAGAAAGAAAAGCGCACTCACGTAAGAAGGCCAGATACAAGCACTCAAAGGAGCCAGAGGATGCTACAGCACGCTTGGATACATGGCCACACAGGTGATTACACCCAGGGACAAAGCAACAACATGTTGGAACTATAGGAGAGGGCTTAAATATGGCAAGAGGGTCTAGATCTCGGAGTTGGGATGTGCTAAGAACTTACTGACCAGTTTAAAAGTTTCTACTGCCTTAGTGTGGGAAAAGCCCAGGACCAGAGAACAAGTATCAAGCCACAAGTTGTTTACAGCTTACCTAGGAAATGTCAACCAACATGGACAAAAAGTAGCAAACCTTCCAAGCCCACTGGCAGTCACTGGTGACAGACAGCAGGGACACAGGAGCATGTCCTGAGGGGGACAAGAGGAGCCGGTCCTAAGGAGGCCAAGAGAAGCCTCTCCTGAAGGAGCTGAGAGGCGGCCTGTCTTCAGGAGGCTACCAATAGAGATGCCGGTGTTGGGATAAGCTGGGACCTATGATGGGCCACAGCATTAAGCTGCCCCTCAGGCACAAAGGGAACTCTTATGCAATGCACATACACTGTAAAACGAAACACTGACCCAAATCCTAAAGCAGACTACCTCCTAGGAATTTTATCTGACTTGCAGAGAGCAAAGTTTCAGCCCTGGGGAATAGGATCCATGACCAGAGAGCCTGGAGCTCTACGTTGGAAAGCACTAAAAGCTGAATATCCTAGAAGCAATTTGTAATTTCAGGGGTCACTTTGGAAAAATGAGATCCCTCCTATTTCTCCTTCCACTTTGGGAAAATGAGTTCCCATTTGCGTTGTCTTTTCTTTCCTCTTTGAGGAATACTGATTGGGTGTTCAAGTTTTCTCACAGGGTCAGATACCTATACATCTGATATTCTGGCAAGTTAATAAGTTTTCTTTAGGACCTGTTTTTCTGCAGAATTGAGTCAATCTTACCAAGGAATTCATATACATTTTAAGACCCTGCGTTCCCTATTTGCTTTCTATTCTGTTACATTGTTTAAGAGTACAGGCCTGACTTTTCATCTGAACTCAATAGACTGATGAGTTTATGTTGTTTTTCTGTCACATTTTGCTCTGAAAGCTTGACTGTGATGTAGTAATTGTAACCGTAGTAATCTTTTAGTCCATTCAGTCCCATGTAGTTAATTTTGGTTCACTGTAATTCTGGACCAGCAGCACTATGTAACTGGTTGTTTTCTACACAAGAGTTCTAGAAATCTTAATTCAGTCTAGTGGTATCCACATTCAAACTATAGTAGTCTTTTTTATAAGGCTGAGAGATGGAATTACAAAAGTAATGCAAAGTTAAATAAAATCAATACAAAAATATAACCCAACTGAGGGAGCAGAAGAGCAGTGGGATGCAGACCCCAAATTCTCGTAGAAAGGCCAGACTTAACGGTCAGTCTGGGACTGGAGGGACCCCGGAGGCCATGGACCCCAGACCTTCTGTTACTCGAGGGCAAGAACCATTCCCAAAGCCAACTCTACAGACAGGGATTGGACTGGACTATGGGATAGAAAATGATACTGGTGAAGAGGGAGCTTCTTGGAGCAAGTGGTCACATAAGACGATGTAGGCATTTCCTGTCTGGAGGGGAGATGAGAGGGCAGAGGGGGCCAGAAGCTACCCAAATGGACACAAGGAGAGAGAGTGGAGAGAAGTACTGTGCTATCTCATCAGAAGGAGAGCAATTAGGGGTGCATAGCAAGGTGTATGTAAATTTTTGTATGAGAGACTGAATTGATTTGTAAACTTTCACTTAAAGCGCAATAAAAATTAATTTAAAATATATATATATAACCTAAACATATCTCTAACTATGACTTTCTTTTCAAGTGCTTTTTCACATATAATAGATAGTAATCTTGAGATGCAATAATGTATAGTGAGAATACAACATTTTTGCTGAAATAAGGCACACCTTCTACACATTTGTTAACCAACCACGGCCTATCCTAGACCAGCTAGCATCCAGTTAAGCCCGAGCTTGGGGGAAAATCCAGCCTGGATTAGCAGCTGCCTTTCTGACCCACAGCTGATGCAAAGGCATCCAAGGGCCTGCCAGGAATAGAAACCTGTTATGTGGACCCAAAAATAACAGCTTCTTTTTCTAACTCCCTGAGTTTTTACACAGTCATAGCAACTTAACCATTTTCATATAATTTAGTAACTTCAATTACATTAATCATGTTGTGCAACCATCACCAGTATTTGCTGTCAAACTTTCCATCACTATAAACAAAAGAAACTCAATGCCTGCCACAAGTCTGAGTTGACTGGAAAGCAACTTTTTTTAGGTAGCATAGGTTGGTAGAGGGGAAAGTCTGGGTGATTCAGGATCTGACAATCACATCAGCATTGGCCAGGGATAAGGGCAGAGCCTGATGACATAATCATCCTGGCCTTTCTACTAGGTGAGTCCAACTAGCACAGAAGCAGCTGCACGTGATTTGTTCTATGAATTTTACACGTCTTCTTTGATTTCCCTGGTCCCTATATCTCAATCTACTGTGTAAGTCCGGGCTCAACACACTACACAACCCCAGGCCAATTCTGCCCCAACAACTGCATTTATAAATAGCATTTCCTTGGAACATGGCCACGACAATTCATGGAAATACTGCCTATAGCTGCTTTCAAGATACACTGACAGAGCCAAGGCTTTGCAAAGCTAAATATCTGGGCTGCAAAGTCTAAAGTGTTTACTATGTAGTCCTTTACAAAAGTGTTTGCTGGACCCTGCTCTAAGTCATGGTACAGAACACATTTCACTTTCAAAGTAAACTTTCTTACTAGAAAGGAAATGAACACCCTACCCGTGTATGTAACTTAAAACCTGTCACATCACTTGAAATATGTGAATGTGTACCCCAGCTACACCCATCAAATGACGGGATCAGAGGGAACATGTACCATAAAAACACTTTGTCCAAAATAAGCCGTGCTTTCCCCCGCCCTTCCAGTTCTTCTACAATCTGCAAGATTCAAAACAGAAATAAGTAGCAGGAGGATCAAGATGGTGGCACAGATACGGCAGAAGTTGGAGGTCAGGCTTCCCAATAGTGGGAGCCATATCATTATATCACAGAGACTACATAGCCTGGCTGTGATTCATCCAAAAGGGAATACTGAGCTCTGAATGATCTAAGGTTTCTGAGATTGGTAATAGTAACTCCAAACACCTGTCTTGGCAAAAAAAAAAAAAAAAAAGCTCTTTGGAAAAAGAAAAATTATATCTTCAATTATGTCCTTAGTTGAAATATCTAACATATTGACAACCATTAAGCCTTGATAACAAATATCTGAACAACTCTTATTCTTTTAGTATACCTTAAACATGATTCCAAATAATAAAAAAAATCTAAAAAATATGACATCACAGAACCATAAAATTATCACACAGGAAATGAACCAAATAGACAACAGGAATAGATACGAGAAAGTAAACATACTCATAAATTCTATACTGAAACACAAGATTACAAAATTAGAAGCGGTAGATAGGTTTCATATCATTACATACACAGCAGGAAGTAGGTTTCGTGAACTTAAAGACTGTTGTTGTTACATGCAATTGCGTCAATTCCGAATCACTGCGATCCCATGTACAACAGAACACTTTTAGGTCCTACGCCATCCTAACAATACTTGCTATGCTTGGGCCAACTGTTAGAACTTCTGTGTAAATCCATCTCTTTGAAGGTCTTCCTCTTTTTTGCTGAACCTCTGCTTTACCGAGCGTGATGTCCTTCTCCAGGGACTGATTCCTCCTGACTACACGACCAAAGTATGTGAGACGCAGTCTTGCCATTCTTGCTTCCAAGGAGCATTCTGGTTGCACTTCTTCCAAGACAGATTTGTTCGTTCCTTCGGTAATCCATGGTATAGTCAATATTCTTCCCCCAGCACCATAATTTGAAGGCCTCAATTCTTCGCTCTTCTTTATTCACTGCTCAGCTTTAAAATGCAAATTAGGCAATTGAAAACAGCCTGGCTTGAGTCAGGTGCACCTAAGTCCTCAGGGTGACATCTTTGCTTTTTAACACTTTAAGGAGATCTCTTGAAGCCCATTTGCCCAAGATAATGTGTCTTTTGATTTCCTCACTACTGCTTTCATAGGTGTTGATTGTGGAACCAAATAAAGTGAACTTAAAGATACGTACAAAAATAAACAGAATAAAGCAGAGCTATAAAAGTTGGAAAACACTGATGGAATGGAAGGCAAAAGAGGACAAAAAAACTCATGAGAAGGAAAGTAGAGGTGGGTTAAAGTGGGCAAACCTTTCTTCCTGTAATACCCAGAGATCTTGTTTGTGGATATTCTGCTTTTTGTGAAAAAGCCTCTTTTCTCGAGATTTCTTCTGGGTTTTTAAAAATCAATTCAATGCTTTCAATTTAATCTCATACCCTTGGTACCTCTGATTCCAGGAGTGAGGTCAGAATTAGTCTCAATCGCTAGTACCACTTGGGAGTTGATCTTCTTCCACTCTCATGTAAAATCCCTTGTCCTTTTACTGTCTTTTGTCTATACCAGCTTCTTTCCCTCTTCACTGTTCTATGCCCATGTCCCAGTCTTTTAGTGGACTGATCCAGGACTTTTGAATCTGGCTCATCCTATTACAAAGATCCCCCCTTGCAGGAACTCCAGTCCTGGATCCCTTGCCCACTAGTGATACAGTGTTTCCGTGTTGCTCGTTCTTACTGTTTGCAGCTGGGCAGAGGCCAACATCCCCTGTAAGTTCAGGTAAGGAGTTGTGCAGGGGAAGGGTCCATGCTCTGCATTTCCCTCCCCCACCACCTGATGAAGTGGGCTCACATGTGCGGTGCCTAGGAGGGCAGCCTCCTAGCCTCCCAAACTCAGAGGTGAGAGAAACCTATCAAGACAGAATCCAATAAAGTGGTAGAGGTTCGTAATAACACACGGTTACAACTTTGTAATGCACATCAAAATGTCATTACTGTTATCACTGTACTATCATGTTCAAAATATTTTATTGAAACTACAAGTGTTTTCTTAGACCTTTTTTATGCATAGAAAGGTACTCTGTACAGTATATTCTAAGGAAAACATCCGACTAAATGACATTACATACAAATAATCGTACCTAAGCGTTCCGGTGTGAAAATTCAACTAAAAAACGCACTTAGGAATGGAACTCCACCATAATCTGCACTGCCTATACTATTATGAATAATCAAAAACAAATATCAGAGTAAAAGAAAATCTATTTCTTTCAGAATGCCAAGTTATAGATATATTTTATTGGATATCGGAACAAAAAATATCATCCGGTAAAGACCACAGTAATAATAATACATATTTATATGCAAATACTAACATAGGTAGGCCAAAGTACAATGAAAACCAGAGTATTTACACAGTCTCAAACTATCACTATATGACAGTTATTAATTATAACAGACAAAACAGTTTACGATAAGAATGGAAGGAATGTTTCAAATATGAAAACAAAACAGTCTGATCCAAATATAAGATGAGTGTATTTTATTGTTTGCAAAATAACATCAAGGATATAACATTAAATAATATAAAACCTCATTTGCTCAATGCTATTCCCTGCAGCCTCATTGGTAATAGCAAAGACTTTAACAAA
This sequence comes from Loxodonta africana, assembly GCF_030014295.1. Taxonomy (NCBI): domain Eukaryota; kingdom Metazoa; phylum Chordata; class Mammalia; order Proboscidea; family Elephantidae; genus Loxodonta; species Loxodonta africana. Next base: position 24,865,164 of record NC_087370.1, on the reverse strand, counting down.
GGTAAAATTTAGCTTAGACTGAGAAAGTAACAAACACTTATGAGGACAGTCCCAGTTACAATGAAACTGGCATTTCTCTCAAAGGCATAAATTATGTTTGAGGATCCTTTGAGTTAGTATTAATTTCTTACTAAAAGTCTTTGTTCTTTATTTATAAACTTTCAGAAATTTGCTGTTCAAAAGCATAACTGTAAGGATGAAATATCTCACTTTTGATCTAAGAGTAATCAATCAACTCGCTGTGAGTTCTTCTATGTGAAGTGAGGTGCGAGGAACAAATAAAGGCCTTCCCACATTGCTTACATTGATAAGGTTTCTCTCCACTGTGAGTTCTTTTATGCATAGTAAGGGCTGAGGAATAAATAAAGGCTTTTCCACATTCCGTACATTCATAAGGCCTTACTTCATTGTGAGTTTTTTTATGTCTACTGAGGGCTGGGGAACAACTGAAGGTTTTCCCACATTGTGTACATTCATAAGGTTTCTCTCCACTGTGAGTTTTTTTATGTGAAGTGAGGGGGGAGGAACGAATAAAGGCTTTGCCACATTCCTTACATTCATGAGGCCTCTCTCCACTGTGAGTTCTTATATGTGAAGTGAGGTGGGAGGAACAAATAAAGCCTTTCCCACATTGTTTACATTCATAAGGTTTCTCTCCACTGTGAGCTCTTTTATGCATAGTAAGGCATGAGGAATATATGAAGGCTTTCCCACATTCTGTACATTCATAAGGCCTCACTCCATTGTGTGTTTTTTTATGCCTAATGAGGGCTGTGGAACAACTAAAGGCTTTCCCACATGGTATACATTCATAAGGTTTCTCTCCACTGTGAGTTCTTTTATGTGAAGTGAGGTTGGAGAAACGAATAAAGGCTTTCCCACATTCCTTACATTCATGAGGCCTCTCTCCACTGGGAGTTCTTATATGTGAATTGAGGCGGGAGGGACAAATAAAGGCTTTCCCACACTGAAACATTCATAAGGCCTTTCTCCACTGTGAGTCCTTTTATGCACACTGAAGGATGAAGAACTACTAAAGGATTTCCCACACTGATTACATTCAAAAGGTTTCTGTCCACTGTGAGTTCTTTTATGCATACTAAGGGCTGAGGAATAACAAAAGGCTTTCCCACATTCCTCACATTCATAAGGCTTTTCTCTGTTAGGACATTTTTTAGGTAAAATGAGGGATAAAGGACTACAGATTTTACAACATTCTTTACATGCATGCTTATGGCCACTCACGTGTGTACAAAGGGATGACAAACTACAAAATCCTTTCCCACATTTGTTGCATTTGCAGCATTTCTCACCAGTGAGTGCTGTCACAGGATTCTTAAGGGTTCACATACAAATCATATCCTTCCCAGACACCTTACATTTATGGCGTCTATTTCCATGAAGAACTCTTAAAGGAGTGGTTAGGTGAGAGGAACAGCTGCAGGATTCTCCACATTCCTTACCCTGAAAGGCACTGCATCTGGTGGAAGATCTGATATGATGGTTATATGCTGAGTGATCCATGAAGACCTTTCCACAATCAGAGTATTCAAAAGAGTTTACTCCTGGAGGGTTTCTTTTGAGTGCAGTAAGATCTGGAATCCAGCTGAACGTTTTCCAAGACTGAGTGCCCTCATTACTTTCATGGAAGTTCTCTACTGTATGACTGCTGTTAAAAATAGGGAACATGGTGTTGGAAATTAATGTGTTCCCATTTCACCATTACCAAATATTCAGAACATGCTTGCTTTTTTCCTGACTTGTCCCATGTTTCCTAGGTTAAATACCCTAGTACAGATACGACCATTACTCTCACAGAGTATCCTTAAAATAAGAGGCTTTCTGATAACCGCGTCCAGGTGAAATACGTTTCAAATACTCTGTATCTCACTCATCTATTTGAATATGCTGTAATATACAAATTTCCAAAGTGCATACTTTTCCATCTATGTTCATATACATAGACGTCTACGTGTGTGTGTTGTGTACACCTTCTCCTCATTTATCAACATGGTTAAGTTCCAAAGACCAGCTCGTTATACAATTTTGGCATTATGTGAAAATGGAGGATGACATTAGATCAGAAAATAAAGGATGACAACATGATTCCATAATCACCAAGTTATATCATTACATAAGTGATAAACCAGTGAGAATCATGGCTCCGCCATGTTGACACAATTTTAACCATCACAGCCGGCATTACTTAGTTTTCATCTCAACATTCATTACCGCCAAATATCCATCATTAACGCTGAAAATAGTCAGATACTAGATTTTTTTTATCATAATCATACATGCAAAATAGATACAGAGACAGTCAAAAGTGAGAACGTAAACGTTTGTAGGTATCAAGATTTCAAAATGGTTCGTAATGCTTCAGGAACTGCCTACAGAAACAAAGGCAGCAAATACTTTGCATAGAAACTAAATATTTTGCCCATTCAATTTTGACGTCAGTAGGTAAAAAACAGCTGTGCCCCGATCAAAGATAGCAGTCAAGTGTGTGTCAATTTGAATGTGTGTCGTTCTGTCAATTTGAATGTATCTCGTTCTTCAGGGTCCTGTCAATAATCTACTCTCCCATATGGACACCAAAAGTCTCAGGAGCCTGATGCAGGAAATTGGATTACCGGCAGGACTGCAGAGAGTGACACATACTCAAAGTAGCACAAATAGTTGCCATTCTTGAGCAGGGCACCACTGGCTATTTCCTACTTGGGTCCAAACCTGACAGGGAACAGATTTGTTTTCTATGCAATGCATACACTGCCCTCGTTTATCTTGGCATGTACTAAACATTTACAATACTGGCTGAAAGTGCTTATATACATAGATAAATATATATGGGTGTACATTACTGTCAGGACACTTTTGGTCTTCCTCCTGAGGCACTGTTTTCTTCTTTGAATGACACTCACTTCAAATATTTCCCCTGGGTTTCAGAGTGATCTACATTGCCATGCCATCTGTAGACTTCTCCTAACATGGACAACTGGGGGTTATTCTTTATGTATTGCAGCATTGTATCTTCACCGGATAACTTTACTCCATGAATAAGGTTCTGGGAGACTGACCCAAATATTCAAGTTGAGGTTCAAAATACGAAATAAAAAACAGAGCAGTTATTGAGAAAAAGGCTGCTGTGAACAAAGAAAGACTTAACCACATTTCATTGAGCACATTCACAATGGTTAAAAAGCAATTTACTATGAAATAATTCCATAAGGACTGAGAGTGACGGTGACATAAATAAGTGTAGTTAGGAGAACGAAGAAGAAAACTACTGGACACGATACACAATATAACATTAAAGAAGAAAAGGCTCTCCTCTCCGTGACCACGGTTTTGAGGACACTGCTAAAGTAGAAAAGTAAGTTCAGGTATCTGTGACGTAGTTTCCACAACCCAAAAGGGAGTTTTTTTAGCTGACTAATTCAAATATAATTCCATTCACACAGGGCTTGCCCTTCCAAAAATTCCTGCTTTCCTGCTGCTTCCTGACACAGGGGTCCTGGATGGGTCCTATCCTCACTGTACTCAGATCTTTCCTTTTTTCTCTGAGAAATCAAATGGGTATAGCTCACATGGTCCTATTGGAGAAATGCACATCATGAGAGAAGACGGTGAAGAGCAATGAATATTTTCCTGACAGTGAGCCAATATTTTCCTCTTCAGGATCTCTGACGATAGAAGGTGTGACTTTATATACAGCAAAATAATCATGTTGAACTTGTAATAAATAATGTAAAACTCTCCACAAGGTCCCAAACCACCTACATCTCAATGTCCCATAGTGACCCTGAAGCCAATGCTTACACTTACAACACTTAGAAAGCCTCAGGGCTTTTCATCACAGGAGAAATGAAAACTCACTTTAATATAAGAAGAGCTTTATGCTCATCCAGAATCCAGGATATGTCAGCTCCATGGACCAAGGGACCACACCTGATTTAGTTAACCATTTATTCCCATTCCTCAGCCCAGATTCTGGAGTAAAGTCAATGAGTCAAATATTTTTGTTTGCTAAAGAAAGAAGTAAAAAAAGAAAAGATGCCCTTCTTACCTACTGAGGTCAGGTTTCTGAAGGTTTCCATCATCACATCTCTGTAGAGTTTCCTCTCAGCAACATCCAGCAACGCCCACTCTTCCTGGCTAAAGACCACAGCCACGTCCTCAATGACCACTGAGTCCTAAAACATTCCATACATGATCAATCAGCAAGGTTCCATGGACTTCAGTGTGTACAAGAAGGAAGGGTAGGGCTCACAGCCCAGGGGAACTAAGAATTCAAAGGGATTTGACACAAAGTTCTGCATTTTACCAAGGTTTACCTTTGGCTAGTCATCAGTCTCTTCCCTTCACTAACTACATTCACTGCCTCATCGATTCCATCCTGTCTCATACACTTTCAACAAGCACAAATAAGCTTTCCACAGTTTGACTCAGACCCACATAGCAGAAATTAGAGAAATACTCTCATTCAGACTATCACTTCCTTGTTAAAAAACAATTCCACTTCCTTCCACAGGACCCACCAGAACACTCAACAAAACAAAAAGCAAAGGGTAAAGGTAGGCTGAGGTATTACCAAGTGGAAAACACTGCAGAAGGACAGTGTTTCCTTTTGCCCCTCACAGCCATGGCAGGACCAAGGTCCTACACAAACTGGCAAACCAGGACCCTGAGCTGATCATATGTTCTCGAACTCGAAGACATCAGAAGGTGACACATTCACCTGCTGAATTCTTTTGGAGAATTAGGAATTTTTACAAGTCAATCACCTATTCCTCAAAAACTCAGTTCTTCTGTCATCTTCTGCCCTTTTCAGAAACATGCAAAGGGAATACAATTTTAAGAGCTTAGATAAGACAGGAAACAGGAGAATCCAGACTGCCACACAATCCTCACATTTCAAGATGTGATGTAACTGTACATTAATTATTAGTGACTGCTCCCCTCAACAAACATGAATTCATATATCCTCAAATAAAAAGAATCTAATGTTACCCTATGCCAAAGAGCAAAACCTTCGCAGACACAAGAACGGCACACCCTTGCGTTTGCTGAACGAGAAGAGGTTATGATTTCCATTTCATAATGATGACACAATGTGAGGAACGTAATCAATGTCATCAAGTCATACACGGTAAACTTTGTTGAATTGGTGAATATTACAGTATATGTAATATCTGCAACAATAGACACCATTTTTTAAGTAAGGTGAAGTGCAGTTTATCTGTTAAATTGCCTGTGAAGCCTAGGAAACAGTTACACACCAGCCCTCTAGAGACTCCGCTCCAAAATTCTCTCCCATTTGCAGCCCCTGGAAGGCACACAACCACGACTATCTGAACCCTGACCACTGGAATCCCTGGGTCTGTAAGAGTGACCTCTGTGAAAGAACACCAATCCATTGGCTTCCTCCTGTCATGAGGAAAGAAAAGGCTCCTAAACCAGTGCAGCTTTACAGTAAAAAGACTCCTCATCTTAGGGAAGGGGTGAAATGAGCAGTCTATGTCATTTCTAATCAATCCTGGTATGACGAGATCACGACAACATATTGGAGTGGCGATACATTCTACATAAAATGCAGGCCAGTAAGGGGATAAGCAGCCAAGTAACAGAAGTATATTTCCCTTTAGTAAATTAGTGAAGGGAGCAAAATGATTATTTCACAAAACATTAACTAGCGAAACTTGGCTTGGCAAGACAAAAAGGGATAGCACTTTCAGTTCTAAAAAATTAGAAGCAGACTGTAAACATTCTGCAAACACTCATATATGTTTAACATGCTTTTTGATGTCAACAAGTCCCAGAGTAGAGGTGCAGGAGCCAAAGGGCTCCACGAACCTTCATGCCCAGTAAAGGAAAGATATACTGCTTAAACCCAGGGAAAGAAAAAAACTCATTACCTGTAGGTCAAACATGTAAAGTTAGGAAATGGGAAAAACAAAAGCAGAATAAAGGAATATTATGAACAAAGTAACAAGAAAATAAAGACCACGATAATGACACAAAACACAAATGAAGGCTTCCAGTTTCTGGTCTGAGATAGAAGGAGCTTGAAAGCTGTCACTTCCATCCTCACAAGAAAAAACGAAATATCCTGAACTCAGAGAATTGACGTAACATGGGCAAACGGGTGTCCTAAAACTGGAGGGACACATAAGCAGCTATGGAGAATCATACCAGAGCAAAAACCTCCTCTAGGTTCAGTATCAGGGAAGGAAAACTTAAAATACAGTCGATGAATTGCTGGAGAATGGATGTGGACCAACTTCCAAGTTAAAAATGCAAGGGGTCCAAACTTAGGTGAATCCAGAGTTTTCTGAGTTTTACCTACAGGAACCCTATCAGGTCCTCAGTGAGACCATCAGGGAAAAATCTTATGATTCCTTCTAGTAGGGGGAAGAGGAAAAGAAGCCATTTCAAAAATTTCCCAGAGGGTTTCATTCTACCTGATAAAGCCTCCCTCAAGGGAACCTATTTTACAGAGTGTAACTGATCTGCAATAGTAAAACATCCAACTGCAGCCTCATCTAGGCTTCCTGTCTCACCAAAGTGGGTGAGGGGGAGCAGAGGAGCACCTGTAGGGTCACTGCCCAGGGCACAGGCTCACTAAAACTGAGACTTAATCACTCGGCTGTCTCAGGCCTCCCTTTTGTCCCTACCTTACAGCCTCATCTATAGGGCTCCTACGTAATAACAGGATTCCAACAGAATTGCAAGCCTCAGGCCTGATGTAAGAAGTTATCTAAGAAGCCCAGACACAATAGGTAAGAAAAAAACAAGCACATCAGAGCAACTGAGAACTACAGTATACAAAGCCTAATGACTAGCCAGGAAAAAATAAATCTCCTAAGAAAGGCCTATTTATTTACCTCATTTCTTTTACTTAATACATAATCCCTGTCTTTCAACAGAAATCTACCAGGCATACTAAAGACAAAACCACAGCTTGAAGAGACAATGCAAGCATCAAGATCAGCCTGAAGTAGAACCAACATTTTGTAATCACCAGACCAAAAATTTCGACTAACACACTTTGAGTTATTCTAACACTAAAAATGCTAATAATAAAGGACAGAACATGTAACAACACATGGTAAAGTTAGCAGAGAAGGAAACCGTAACAAGGAAACCAAAGGAAATGGCACAAATCCATTGCTAGTAACAACAATGAAAAACACCTTTAACAAATTCCTCTAATGACAGGAGAAAGCCAAGAAGAGATTAGTGAGCTTGAAAATATGTTAATGAACTCAAAACTGATATGAAAAAGATGGAACAGAATATGCAAAAACTTTCAGACAATTACTAGAAGAGGGTTATCCACATATTGAGGATGCCAGAAAGGAAAGAAAATAGAAACAGAAAGAAATAGTTCAGGTAATAATGACTGAGAAACTTAGAAAAGCTAAGACACACACCAAACCAAAGATTTAGGAAGCTCAGAGAATACCAAGGAGAACAAATAGCAAAAAACTATACCTCGTGATCTCACATTCAAAATGCTCAAAATCAAAAAGAAAATACGGAAAGAAGCCAGAGGAGAAAAAAAATCAACTTTTTACTGAAAAGAACCGTTAGAATTAGAGTATATTTGTCTTAAGAAATCATGCAAACAAGGAGAATGAAACATTTAGCATTTTGTTGAGAGAGAGAGAGAAAAAAAAGACTACACTAGAATTCTGTACCTAGCAATACTAGCCTTTAAAGGGAAGGAGGAACATAGGAAATAACAAGCGTTGGCAAGGATGTGGAGAAACTGGAACCATCATCTATTGCTCTTGGGAATGGAAAACGGCACACCTCCTGTGGAAAGCTTGGCAGTTCCTCAAAAAGTTCACCCCACAGCTACGATATGACCCAGTAATCCCACTCCTGTGCAAATAAACAGAAGAATTAAAGACAGAAAATCTGTACGCCAATATTCCTTGCAGGAGTATTCACAAGAGCTAAAATACGGAAGCAACCTAAATGCCCATCAACAGATGAATGGATGAACAGAATAAGAGTCTATCCACGCAACGGAATACTGATTAGCTACAAAGAGAAATAAGTCCTGATAGATGCTACACTACAGATGAGCTTTTAAAATGTTATGTTGAGTGAAATTAATTCAGTCAAAAAAGGACAAATACCATAGGATCTAACATCTAGGAAACAGGCAAATGTAGAGTGAACAAATTTATTAGTCATCAGCAGGGATGGGAAAGAGGGGAAAAGGAGGTTCACTGCAGAGAGGGCACTGAGATTCTACTACTGGTGGTGCAGTAAGGAAGAAAAAGATAGCGGCAAAAGTGGCAAAACAAATGAACTTAAACAACTTTGCTACATTATCGTTGATCTTAAGTTGTCATCTAGGTGGTACCAGACAGAGCAGGAAAAAAACGTAGAACAAAACTAAAATTCAAAAAAAGGGGACAGATTTAGTGGTCTAACAGAGACTGGAAGAACCCCTGAGATTATGGACCCCAGACACTCTTCTAACTCAGTACTAAAGCCACTCCCAAAGTCCACCTTTCAACCAAAGATTAGACAGGCCTATTAAAAAAAGCAGTAACACACGTGACCAAAGTGCTTCTTAGTTCAATCAAGTATGCAAGACCAAATGGGCAACACCTGCCCAAAAGCAAAGACATGAAGGTAGGAAGGGACAGGACAACTGTATGAACGGATACCGAGAACCCAGGGTGGAAAGCAGAAAGGGCAGAGTGCTGATGCTCTGTGGAGATTGCAACCAATGTCACAAACAATCTGTGCGTAAATTTTTGAATGAGAAACTAATTTCCTCTGTAAACTTGCACCTAAAGAGAAATTTTAAAAAATACTTTTCCAGTGTAGAGTTGGAAAGGAACATGGATAATCCAAAAAGGGCCATAGACAAAACATATACACCCAAACAATATACACACTTAGGTAGTCCACATTTTGATAGTAAAAGCAGATATCAAACTGATACCCATTATTCCATTCCGATTCAACCTCACCCAAAGGGTTATATCTGGTACATGACAACAAAGAAAATTAAAGAAAAAAAGTAAAGAAATAAGAACGTCAAATTGGGAGCTCCCCGTATTATTTTACAGATTAAATAACAGTACATGTAAAACTCCAAAAGACGGTGTAGACGATTATGGGATTAAAGAGATTTTGCACATTCAGATTACAAAATAAATATCAAAGGTGGAAAGGTTTCATTTACAAACACTAGTACCAATAAGTTGAGCAGTGAACTTTTAAAAGACAACATGCATTTTAGTTAAAAAAAACAACACCTAAAAGGAGTATAATTAAGTAGATTAAAGTTCCCAATGAAAAAGTGGTAAAACATTATAAATGACATCCAAATAGACAGCAGTAAATAAAACGGTACGATGTACCCTGATCATGATTCTCCCCAGATAAATTGTTATTTCCAATGCACTTCCATAAAATTCCAAGCAATGTCATTATTTTTTAGGACTTCACAAAAAACTGCGTTGAAAAAGTATTTCAAAGGGCAAATGCTCAACATTACCCAATACGTTCTAAGGAAAAAGGCACTGGGGTCTGTCCCAACACGTCATATGTAATGTTAAGACTTCTATTCATTTCCTTTATTGATAAAGTTATATTAGATTTATAAATATTTATGTTGTTTTATATTTATAGTAGATTTCAAATGACAGCTTGAGAAGACAAAGTATTATGACATGTGCAAAGACCTGGACTTAAAAAACCAAAAGGGAAGAACATGCTCAACATTTCTGAAGCTGAAAGAACTGAAGAAAAAATTCAAGTCTCAAGTTGCAATACTGAAAGATTCTATGGGCAAAAAATTGAACAATGAAGGAATCATCAAAAGAAGATGGAAGAAACACACACGGTCACTGTACCAAAACAAACTGGTCAACATTCAGTCATTTCAGATGGTACCCAATACTCAAGAACCAATGGTAATAAATGGATAAATAAATTATGGTATATTCACACAATGGAATAAAAAAACTACACATCAATAAGGAAAAATGATGAATCCCTGAAACATTTTATAACATGGAGGAATCTGGAAGGTATTATATGCTGAGTGAACTGAGCTGCAAAAGGACAAATATTGTATAATACCACTAGTATAAGAACTCCAGAAATAGTTTAAACAGGGAAGAAAATATTCTTTGATAGTTATGAGGTGGGGAGGGAGGAAGAGAGGGAGGGAGAGAGGTATTTACTAATTAGTCGATAAGAACTATTTTAGGTGAAGGGAAAGACAACACACTACAGGCGAGGTCAGTACAACTGGACTAAACCAGAAGCGAAGAAGTTTCCTCAATAAACAGAACTCTTCAAAGGCCAGCATAGCAGGGGCAGGGATTTGGGGGGACATCTAAGTCAACTGGCATAATAAAATCTATTCAGAAAACATTCTGCACCCCACTTTGGAGAGTGGCATCTGGGGTCTTAAATGCTAGCAAGTGGCCATCTAAGATGCATCAATTGGTCTCAACCCACCTGGGGCAAAGGAGAATGAAGAAAACCAAAGACACAAGGCAATTATGAGCCCAAGAGACAGAAAGGGCCACATAAACCAGAGACTACATCAGCTTGAGACCGGAAGAACTAGATGGTGCCCGGCTACAACCGATGACTGCGCCGACAGGGAACACAACAGAGAGCCCCTGAGGGAGCAGGAGAGCAGTAGGATGCAGACCCCAAATTCTTTTAAAAAGACCAGACTTAATGGTCTGACTGAGACTAGAAGTACCCCGGTGGTCATGGTCCCCAGACCTTCCGTTAGGCCAAGGCAGGAACCATTACCAAAGCCAACACTTCAGACAGGGATTGGACTGGTCAATGGGATAGAAAATGATACTGGTGAAGAACGAGCTTCTTGGATCAAGTAGACACACAAGACTATGTTGGCATCTCCTGTCTGGAGGGGAGATGAGAGGGCAGAGAGGGTCACAAGCTGGCCGAATGGACACAAAAAGAGAGAATAGAGAGAAGGAGTGTGCTGTCTCACTGTGGGGGGGGGCGGTGGGGGGCGGGGAATTAGGAGTATATAGCAAAGTATATATAATTTTTTATATGAGAGATTGACTTGATTTGTAAACTTTCACTGAAAGCACAATTAAAAAAAAAAGAACCGATGGTAATGAAGGATGAAGGCCAAGCTACACTGAAGACACCGGTGAAAAACAAGGCTCTAGAGATTGACGCAATACCAACTCAGATGTTTCACCAAGCGGATGCAGCACTACAAGTGCTCACTGTCGATGCCAAGAAATTTGGAAGACAGCTATCTGGCCAACTGACTGGGGAGATCCGTGTTTATGACTATTCTAAAGAAAGGTGATCAAACAGAATGTGGAAATCATCAAACAATATCATTAACATCACATGCAAGTAAAATTTTGCTAAGGATCACTCAGAACAGTTGTAGCAGTACGTCAACAAGGATCAGCCAGAAATTTAAGCTGGATTCAGAAGAGGACATGGAATGAGGGATATCACAGCTGATGTCTTAAAACAGAGAACACCACAAAGACCTTTTCCTGTGTTTCACTGACTATGCAATGCCTGCGTATACACCAAGAAGTAGTCCTTCAGACAGAACAAGGGGATACTGCACAGCTTAAAGTCAGGGAAGGTGTGTGTCTGGGTTGTATCCTTTCACCAAACCTATTCCATCTGTATGCTCTGCAAATCATCAGAGAAGCTACACTATATGAGAAAGAATTCAGCATCTGGATTGGGGAAAGACTTGTTAACAACGTGCATTATGCAGATGACACAACCTAGCTTACTGAAAGGGAAGAGAACTTGAAGAACTTATTCATGACAATCAAAGCCTACAACATTCAGTATGGATTATAAATCACTCAAGAACCCAGAGTAATAACGAAGTTACACTAAGCACAAAAGAGGCAAAGCTAAACAACACAGAGTTTATGGATTAAGACTTGGGTGACAAAGCTATAATATTACCAATAATATTGGTAGTAGTCATAAACTTTTAAATAGAGTTACCAACAATCTCCAGGAAAGAGAAGATGAGAACTTCCTCAAGATTTAAGCAAGCTCCAGAGTAACTTTTAAATAAGTTAAATTAAGCATTTCTCTGTGTCTGAGAAGTTTATATTCAGTTGAAAATTTTTCATTAGAAACACAACTAGGAACTTAGAATTTTCATCTAGCGTCATCTGTAAATCCGAGAACATCAATACACAAATCTCATAGGATCAGAGAACCCTTTAATTTTAGATCCTGATTTAAAGCTATGGAGAACATCTACAATTACACAGGTTTAAACACTAGCTCTAGGTGGGAGGACAAGGACCGACACTGGGGAGCCATGCTTTCCACACACCTGAAAGCTCGAGGTAAAAAAAAAATTCCCAAATGGAGGAAAAACAGGTCTGTGGAGCCCACACAGGACACAGCTGGATGCACCGTCCCAAGTTTCATAACTTTGTTGACATCAGGAGAGCACTACCATGATCCAGGACCCGGTAAACAGTCAGGGCCTTCCCCTACAAACTATCCACCCCCTTTTCTAACCCATATCACAGTGTGAACAGGGAGCTGTGGTTTTAGAACACCACAAGAAATGCTCCACTGCCTAGAAGGAGTCAAGAACATTGTTCAGAGAGATGGGACAAGGATGGCTCTGGAGGGCTGGGCTCAATCTGCACATCCAGAGCTGCTCTGTCTCTAGATTCTGCTCAGGAGACTGTTATTCAACACAGAGCACCAAGGCCCACGGTGGGGATGGTATTGCCCCACGGTGCCAGCTCTGAGAGTCACATAAGGAAGGTGAACCCAGGCATCTAAATCCTGACAAGCCACCTGTGTATAGGGGAAGGGCCCAATGACAGTGGGGGAGGGCCTCAGGGTGCCTCCTAGGCCTCAGTCCCTTGGCCTCCTCTGCTACTTTTTTTCTTCACTGAGGAACCACATCCCCGCAGCACACAGTTGCTCCCCCAACAATTCAGATCCAGCCTCACCCACTTTGCTAAGGACAAGCCAGTTCTCCGTAGAACTCACCATTTCCTTTTCCAACTTCTAGAATTCTAAGGGAATGTCGTCTCTCAGCCTAAGAAGTTACTTCAGGAAGAGGGATAGGAGTGGAAGCAGAGCACTGGGCAGTCTGGAGGCAGATGAATAATGCTTGGCCCACACACCAGCCAGAGCAGTTGAAATCCTTCTCTGTGATTAACGCATGTGCAAGATGGTCACCCTAGGTCCTCAGCTGCCTGGACTGGACTAGTTCTCTCTGCACCACACCGGAGACCTGAAATGGAAGACGGATAGGGAGGAAACAGTGTGGAGGAAGCAGGGAGTCACAGGCCTTTGGCCTCCTCCCAGGCTCAGGGCAAAGCTCCACCCTGAGGGCCTTTACACTGAAGGCAGAACAGGCTCCAGCCCCCACAGCACACACCTGCATTCTTCAGGCAGCACCATGGGCCTCTCCTTTCTGCAACAACACCACAGATGGAGGAATTTACCTCTCCCGGAGCATGAGGAGGAACCAGGCCTGGCCAGGCTGCAAAACTTGAACCTGATTTCCTCCAGGGAGTTAGGGGTACAATATTGAAGTTGTGGGCTCACCTGTGTAACTCCATCCCTTACAGATCAACACACGCAGTTACCTCGTATCAATGTGAATTGTCAGGAAGAAAATAGTTTTCAACTTTGGACAATGAACGTATCAAAGTTCAGTCATCATTAACCATGTGGAGCTAAATCTCTTGAGATTTGCTCTTTTTATAAGGAGTGACATACATATGCATGAACAGCGAGGGGAGGATCTTTAGTTTGGTGGTGCGTGCGCAGTCCGCATAATTTTAGTGCGTGGGCTTTTGTGCACGGCTCGGAAAATACTGCACACAGCCCTAAAAAAATGGCCGTGGCGCTCTATTATCACCCCAGGAAGGTCATATAGCAGGTCAATTTGAAATCTGTGCACCTGCGCCTCAGCCTCTTGCCACGAGAGGAGAACGAAACTGGGGATTCAACCGATCATGCTGAAGTGCTGTAAAAGTTGTAACAAAAACGCAGCCAGAGTAGACTTTTCTGAAAAACAACGATTACAGGATGGTGAATAACCCTTAATAACCGTTTCAGGACTGCCTGCTTCAGTGTCCTCAAAGAAAAAGGTTTAATAGAACTCCAAAGTTCTCACAATGGTTTTCAGATGGTAAATTCTTCCTATCTTCCCATGGGATGTCGCAGAAAAATCCAAATCCATTTGACTCGCTCATAATAATAATAAACCCATTGCCGTTGAGTCGATTAGTGACACTACAGGACGGAGTAGAATTGCCCCATAGAGTTTCCAAGGAGCGCCTGGTAGATTTGAACTGCCCACCTTTTGGTTAGTAGATGTGGCTCTTAACCACTATGCCATCAGGGTTTCCATAATAATAATCGCAGATATTACTTACTGAGCACTTATTCTCCCTCAGGGGTTGTGTTAAATATTTTATATGTATAACTTGCCTCACTGCCCTTTCGGGAAAGTTACCAAGATGATGAATACGTAATATATCCCCTTTTCTGTAATCTTGGTCAAAATTAGAAAAACAAAACACTCGAGCACCAAACCCAAGAAGTCATTAATTCCAAATTGGATGGATGGTTCATTTTGATCAACAGCATTTTCAACAACACATGTGTACAAGACTAAATGGGCACACCAACACGGAGGCCCGGGACCCTGCATGTCTCCCGCTCCCTGAGCACCACAGGTCTGCGCGGCTCCCACCAACTCACCTGTCCACGCACCGACACAAGCAGGTCCCACCTCCGCGGCCTCCACGAAGCAGCTGCGGCCGCGGGGCCGCGGGCGCGCAGGAAACAAGCGGACAAGCGGCGGCGGCTCCCCGGCTCCAGGGAGGTCCGAGGCTCTGGGAGCGGAGAGACCAGGAGGCCGCGGGGAGCTGTGGCTGCGCCCTCAGACCCGGGACACGACCTGCGCTCGTCGGGCCGCGGAGCGCTACGGTCACCGACTAGGGCTACCGACCGTGGACGCCCACTTCCGCTTCCGGGAATGCTGGTGCCGCAGAGAAAAGCTTCCATACGGGAACCTACAACGATCCAACTCGGGACCGCTGGGTTTAGTAGTTCCCTGTTGTATTAGGGATCTGTCCCCAGTCGTCCTTATTTCCTCTTTATTTTAGCCCAAAAGAGCAGTTTTAGACATTTTTTTCTCCCAAATTACCCAGTAAAATTGATACCTCAGACATACTCTGTATCGGTTTTTGTAATCATTGTCTTTCGAAGGCCTCAATTGATTGTAATATCCAGGAAATTTTAAGCTCCTAAACCCTATTTCTGCTGCGCCATTTCATTGCGTCAGGATAATTATGGCCTTATTTACTCTTCAGTTACACCAGTGGCTCCTAAACTTGATTGCACACACACATCACATGTGAATTTTGCAAAAATGCAGATTCTGATTACGCACGTCTGTGGTAGGACCCTAAAACTATCAAGTAGTGTTGGCGATGCTGAGCCACACTTGGAATCAAGAGACATTGGATGGTGATTATATTTATTACCACTATTTTATTTATGGAGGAGATATAACCGAACGAGGGCTGTTGTTGCGTCCTATTAGCCAGTTGAAATAAGACGGACGCCACACCACCAGTTACAAGAGAAACAAAATGGAAATTTATTGTCTGCGCACACAAGGAGCAAAGCAGGATTCCACAAACATGAGGCCATGTGCTCCCTCTCTGACGGGGTTGCGGATGCTTTTAATTCCGATGGCCTCTGGGGGTTGGTTTTGGTGCCCAGAACTCTCCGCCCTTAGCTCTCCCATGTCCACATCTGGAGGTCCAGATGTTGAATCATGTCGTGAAGTCCATGTCCAAGGACAAACTGAGGACACAGGTCTTCAGGTCCTGCGCATGCCCAAAGTACCGGCACCAAGTACAAATTGTGCTTAGAGCCGTGCAGTGTGCTCCAGCCAAAACGAAATGATAAGCCCTGGCTTGGAGGCTGCTAGCCGGGAGGGGAACCGCGACGGAATGGGGCGAAATCCCCACGGAGGCCTCAGAGGCATTTTCCTAACGGCACTGGAATACACGGTGCACAAATGTCTTCTTGGTGTGTGATCTGATGTCCACCCCTGACACCAGTTAGTGTGCGAGTCTGTGCGTGTGTGTAAGCGACCAGTGGTAGACCAGGCCAAAGGGTCTGGCCCAGAATGGACTGCAAATAAAAAGAGAACAGAGGGGCGTAGGGGGAGCAGGCTACATGTAACCTTAGGCCATTGAGGAACAGAGCCCTCACACCACAACACACTGCCATGTCCATGGCTGCCCACCCAGAACGCTCACTTCCACTTCCGGTTTCCGGGATGCTCACTGCTCAGGAGGTGGCTTCCCTACCAGAACCTAAAGCGCTCTAAGTCGGGGCCTGTGGTTGAGTGGCTCCCCCTGATGTTTGGGATCTAGCCATGGCTGTCCTTTATTTCCTCCACAGAGAAAAGCCTGGGTTGTCTTAAGTGCAAATGTAAACTGAAATGGGGAATTCAGGAATCAAATGTCCTTAGAGAGGTAAGTTGTCTACCTTTAAGGACATTTCTTAGAAATTACATATGACACTTTTAGTTAGAGCTCATTGAAGAGAACTCAGTCACATGGTCCCATATGGTAGCAAGGACTACTGGGATATAAAATGGTGGTCCTAGGCGACCAGATTTAGAACGGAAACTCAGGAATTCTATGATGAAAGTCCAAGGTGACAACAAATATTGAGGGAGGTGAACATCTGCTACAGAAGTAGACAATACTATGTTTTGGAGGTCCAAGTAGCAGAACTTGAAGACTGATTTAATGGGCAGTGACTGAGGTAAACAGAAGTAACACACCTGATTTCCACCTTTCTGACATAACCAACAGGGTAAATGGTAATGCCTTTCTACAAATGGAGAAAAGAAAGGAGGGGAAGTTTGAGTAAAAGACGAAGGAATAATTAGTTACTGTGACCTTGTCCACACAGCCCTGAAAAGGGGAAGCAGTTTTTCCATTTTACTGTGCACACATCCAGAGATGTTTTATGACCTGAGGCATGTATAAAAGAGGCTGAAAGAGTAGGATCTAAAGTTCTTCAAGGTTAATTAAAGAAAAAAAAAATCTCTCGGCCATAGAATACATGTGGTAATCTCCCCCCAAAGGGGGTCTGTGGGTGTTGCACAATGCTCTGTCAACCGCGGAAAGAAAAACACACTAACATTAAGAGGGCCAGAATTAAGCACTCATAGGAGCCAGAGGATCCTACAGCACACTTGGATACAGGGCCACACAGGTGATTACACCCAGGGACAAAGCAACAACATGTTGGAACTGTATGAGAGGGCATTAAGTATGGCAGGTAAAAGGGTCTAAGTGTTGGAGTTGACACGTGCTAGGAATTTATTGATCGGTTTAAAAGTTTCTACTGCTTTAGTGTGGGAAAAGCCCAGAACCAGAGAAAAAGTATCAAGCTACAAGTTGTTTACAGCTTACCCAGGAAATGTCAGTGAACCTGGACAAAAAGTAGCAAACCTTTGAAGCCCACTGCCAGTCACTGGTGATAGACAGCAGGGCCACAGGAGCCTGTCCTCAGGAGGCCAAGAGGAGCCTGTCCTGAGGGAGCTGAGAGGAGGCCTGTCTCCAGGAAACTACCAATAGAGAGACACTTATGTTGGAATAAGCTGGGACATGAGATGGGCCACAGCATCAGGCTTCTCATCAGGGAACTCTCATGCAGTGGATGTACACTGTAAAACGAAACAGTGAACAAACCCTGCTAGGAATTTTAATGGACTTGGGGAGAGCAGAGTTTCAGCCCCTGGGAATAGGATCCTTGACAAGGGAGCTTCAAACTCCACCTACTGGGATGCTGCTTTGGGTTTCATATCGAAAAACACTAGAAACTAAATATATTAGAAGCAATTTGGAATTTCAGGGCTCACTTTGGGAAAATGAGTTCCCACCTGCAACTTCTTCCACATTGGGAAAATGAGTTCCCATTTGTTTTATCTTTTCTCTCCTCTTTGAGGAATTCGGGTTTTCTCACAGGATCTGATATCTACCCATCTGATATTAGGACCTGGTTTTCTGTAGAAATGAGTCAGTCTTACCAAGGAATTGATGTACACGTTTTAAGGCCCTGGGTTCTTTATTTGCTTTCAATTCTGTTATGTTGTTTAAGAGTATAGGCCTGGCTTTTCACCTGGACTCAACAGACGGGTGAGTTTACGTAGTTTTTGTCTCATTTTGTTCTGAGAGCTTGACTCTGATGGAGTATTTGTAACCATAGTGAACTTTTAGTCCATTCGGTCCCATGCAGTTAATTCAATTCTTTGCAATTCAGGATCGGAAGCAGTATGTAAACCAATCATTTTCTATGCATGAGTTCTGGAAATCTTGATTCAGTCTAGCGGTATCCACATTCAAACTATCAGGTTTTTTTCTACGTCTGAAATAGGGAATTACAAAAGTAATGCAAAGTTAAATAAAACCACTACAAAAAAATTGTCACAAAATGCCTCTAACAATGATTAACTTTATTTTCAAAGTGCTTTGGATATAATACATAGAAATCTTGACATGCAATAATGCACGCCTTCTACATTTATTTGGCAACCACGACCTCCCCCCACAAGGTATTTTTCTAAGCGTGCTATGCCAACTATTTTCGTACAGCAACATTTTAAAAAATTCGGGATGGTGGCACTTAAAAAATACCTTGTGAGGGGAGGGCACAGTTGGCAAACCAAAGTACAAGGTGTGTATTATTTGGTTAAAAATATGGTATACCAAGAATATACCAAGATTATCAATTATACTCAATATCCATCAACTCAATTTAGTGCCACTTACTGTTCACCAAAGCCTTCCATACCTCCATACCCCTAGAACGTTGCTTTTAAACTTCTCATTATTGCCATAAAGGAGATGTTTTAGACGTTTTTGTCCTCTAATCGCCTATGAAAATGAATATCCCAGATATACTATTACCAGTTTATGTATAATAAACTTTAGGGGGCCAAAATTCATTGTAATATTCAGCTTAATTATGGCCCCCCAACTCTATTCTTACTTTTACCTTCCACTACCTCAAGGTAATTCTGATCCTATTTACTCTTCCTTCAGTTAGACCAGTGGTTCTCAAACTTTCTCGCAAAAACACATCACCTGTGGGTCTTGTTAAAATGCAGATTCTATTTCTGTAGGCCTGAGGTGGGGCCCCAGAAACTTTGTTTCTGAAAAGCTCCCACATGGGGCTAGTGCTGCTGTTCCATGGACCACACGTGGAACAGTGAGGTATTAGTTGGTGGTTAGAATCATTACCATTCAGTTATTTTCTAATGAAGGAGACATTTTTGTGATAGTGCTGGAATACACAGTACACGAATGTTTTCTTGGTGGGTAAGCTCATGTCCACCCCGGACACCAGTAAGCAGAAGCAAGGTGAACCCCCTCACCACCCCATTGTCTCTCATCACTGTGAAAATGATGACCTTGGACGAGATTCACCCTTCGCAACAGCTGAGGTAAATAAACCTCCATACGTATACGTTTCTTTCTTTTATCGTCCTTTGATTAAGCTGCTTTCCATAACATATTTATAAGGGTCTCCAGTCTGGGAGCAGCAGATGGCAAGATGTACATGGGACAGTTTTTAACCTTTCTTCCAGGATATCAGAAAGTTCTGCTGTCAGGGAGAGGTATTCGAAATGCAAATAGATGACAGACATTTATGAATTGGAAGGAAGAGGGGCTTTAAAATCATTGAAGAGACATGACAGTCATGGAGACTGCAAGGTTACCAGCTAGTAATACAAGAAAGGATGTTAGGAGGCGGGGCCAAGATGGCTGACTAGGTAGAAGCTCCCTCGGATTCCTCTTGAAACAAAGACTCGGAAAAACAAGTGAATTGATCACATACACGACAATCTATGAACCCTGACCATCAAACACAGATCTAAAGAGTTGACCTCAGTGACAGAGACTGAGAGCGAACAACCACGGGAAAGCAGAGCCTGTTTTCAGAGCCTGGAAACAGCGTCCCAGTCAGGAAACCTTGGCACCGGGCTTTGGACTGGGCTCAAGGGAGCTGAACAGGGCATCCTGTGAAGGCACAAACACGGGACGCAGCCCTACCCCCCAGAATTGGCCTCGGGGAAAGCCCAGCCAGTGCACACGGACAGCGCAGCGCCACAGCTGACAGGTGGAGAAGTCACCGGGGGCAGCAACTGGTTTTGCAGCCAGGAGTGCGGCGTCCCAGAAGGGGAACCTTGGCGCTGGGCTTTGGACTGGGAGCTGAGGAAATAACCGCGGCTTCTGAGACAGTGCAAGCACAGGACAGGGGCCTGACCCTCGGGGGCAATCTCTACCCAGCCAGCGCACAGTCGACGCGCCCCTCGGGAATCTCAGATAAAACAGTCATCCCAAGCAAGATAAGTAACTTTGTCTATATTCTGGGGTGCTACTCTCTCCTATTTATCTGAACCCTCCCATCCCCTTCCCAGGCAGCTTCATTAACATTGGAATTTCCTGAGCTAGAGAGAGAACTGGGCTGCGTTTCTTTTTTTTCTTTCCTTTCTTTTTTTTTTTTGGTCTTTTCCTAACCCATTCTCCTGGCCTAAGAGAAGTAGCTACAAAAAACCCAGGGACCAAAAATCCTTTCCTAATTGGACTAAAAACACACAACCAGCTCCAGCCAAGCATATGTGATCCACAGTCTTGGGTTTTCATCCCTACAGGGAAGAAGGTGGCTATTATAATGAAAAGACATTTCTGATAGAGATCTAACTGTAATTGTTTTAGCTGATTACTGGAAAGACAAGTTTCCAAGGTCTGATATCTCTGCATATTCAACAGAGCCCTCACTGACCCACAACAGGGAACTGAGGGCTGAAGCTCCCTCAGACCACCTAGCCTCTGGCCTTAGGGGTTGAAGGACGGTGACACTTACCAATCTGTAGAGGTACTTGCATTGGGGGCCTAAGGTACAGCTGCAGAGCCCACCCACCAAAGTGCTTTAGGAATAGAGACACACCGACCTCACTAGCACTTGGGGGAAGCCTGTCAGCATCTTGACCCCCCTGGAGTGTGAACCCCTGCTGTTACTAGAATCTGGTGCACACAACTATCACCACTACTTCTCTAGGTGGATAGTTGACAGTCTGCACCACACACTTGGTGACACAAAATCAGATTCTACTCAAGAATAGTGAAAAGACTCTTAGGCTTATATATCTGATAACAGCCCAAACCAGCTGGTAAGAGGACATAAGTGATTCAAGGGCTACAACAATCAAGACAGCACAATCTAGTAGCCCATCTACGTATATTGAAAGAAAACAAAACAAGATAAGACTCAGTTAGCAAATATAGAATAAATCACTACAATATCTTAGTGATGGCTCGAAGACAGCAGTCGATATCAAACCACATAAAGAAGCAGACCATGATTGCTTCTACAACTCCCCGAAACAAAATCTTCCCCAAATCAAGATACAATCCTGGAATTGCCAGATGCAGAATATAAAAAACTCATTTACAGAATGCTTCAAGACATCAGGGATGACTTCAGAAATGAAATAAGGAAATCTACAGAAAAAGCCAAGGAACACTGATAATGCAGTGGAAGAAGTCAAAAAGATTATTCAGGAACGTAGTGGAAAAATTAATAAGCTGCAAGAATCCATAGACTGCATTCAGAAATCCAAAAGATTTACAATAAAATTACAGAAGAAGACAACGCAATAGGAAGTCAGAGGAGCAGACTCGAGCAGTTGGAATGCAGAGTGGGAAATCTGGAGGACCAGGGAATTGACACCAAAATAGCTGAAAACAAATCAGATGTCTATCCAAGATGCTCATCGAACCGCATTTAAGATTGATCCAAAATGAAAATCACCAACACATATTATCATCAAACTTGCCAAAACCAAAGGTAAAGAGAAAATTTTAAAACCAGCCAGGGATAAAAGAAAGGTCTCCTACAAAGGAGAATCAATAAGAATAAGTTCAGACTACTCAGCAGAAACCATGCAGTCAAGAAGGCAATGGGATGACATATACAGAGCACTGAAGGAGAAAACCTGCCAGCCAAGGATCATATATCCAGCAAAACTCTCTGTCAAATATGAAGGTGAATTAAAACATTTACAGATAAACACAAGCTTAGAGAATTTGCAAAAAACAAACCAAGCCTACAAGAAATACTAAAGGAAATGGGTCAGAAAACCAATAACATCACATACCAGCACAATACAAGGTCACAGAGCAGAACATCCTGATATCAACTCAAATAGGGAAATCACAAGAACAAATTAAGATTAATTTTAAAAAGAAAAAAAATGCTCAAAACCGGGAATCATTGAAGTCATTACGTAAAAGATTACAATCATCAAAAAGAGGGACTAAATACAGGTGGCATAGAACTGCCATATGGAGAGGGATACAAGGCGATACAGGACAATAGAAGTTAGGTTTTTACTTAGAAAAATAGGGGTAAATACTAAGGTAACCACAAAGAGGTATAACAATTCCATAACTCAAAATAAAAACCAAGAAAAACATAACGACTCAGCAAACATAAATTCAACTACTATGAAAATGAGGAACACACAATTTACAAAGAAAAACGTCTCACCACAAAAAAGTCAGTGGAAAAATGAAATTCTCAACAACACACATAAAAAGGCATCAAAATGACAGCACTAAACACATACTTATCTATAATTACGCTGAATGTAAATGCACTAACCCCACCAATAAAAAGACACAGAGTCTCAGACTGGATAAAGAAACACGATCCGTCTATATGCTGCCTACAAGAGACACAAACAAACTAAAACTCAAAGGATGGAAAAAAATATATCAAGCAAACAATAAGCAAAAAAGAGCAGGAATAGCAATATTTCTGACAAAATAGACTTTAAAGTTAAATCCACCACAAAGGATAAAGACGGACACTACATAATGATCAAAGGGACAATTGACCAGGAAGATATAACCATATTAAATATTTATGCACCCAATGACAGGGCTGCAAGATACATAAAACAAACGTTAATAGAACGGAAAAGTGAGATAGACGCCTCCACAATTATAGTAGGAGACTTCAACACTCCACTTTCGGAGAAGGACAGGACATCCAGTAAGAAGCTCAACAGAGACACGGAAAACCTAATTGCTACAATCAACTACCTTGACCTTACTGACTCATACAGAACAC
This sequence comes from Loxodonta africana, assembly GCF_030014295.1. Classification (NCBI taxonomy): domain Eukaryota; kingdom Metazoa; phylum Chordata; class Mammalia; order Proboscidea; family Elephantidae; genus Loxodonta; species Loxodonta africana. Next base: position 24,841,932 of record NC_087370.1, on the reverse strand, counting down.
TCCACCCAACTGCTGCAAAGTATACTTTTTTTTCTAGCGCACATGGAACATTCTCTAGAACAGACCACATATTAGGTCATTAAACAAACCTTTGCAGAATCCAAAACATCGAAATATTCCAAAGCATCTTCTCAGACCATAAGGCCATATGAGTGGAAGAACACACCTTGCCCATGGATAGGAAGACTTAACATTATAAAATGTCTATTCTACCAAGAGCGATCTATACATTTAATGCAATTCCAATCCAAATCCCAACAACATTCTTTAATGAGATGGAGAAACAAACCACCAACTTCATATGCAAGGGAAAAAGGCCCCAGATAAATAAGAATGACTGAAAAAGAAGAACAAAGTGGGAGGCCTTACTTTACCTGATTTTAGAATCTACTCTACTGCCACAGTAGTCAAAACAGCCTGGTACTGGTACAACAACAGATACACAGACCAATGGAACACAATTGAGAATCCAGACATAAATCCATCCACATATGAGCAGTTGATATTTGACAAAGGCCCCAAAACAGTTAAATGGGGGAAAGAGTCTTTTTAACAAATGGTGCTGGCATAACTGGATATCCATCTGCAAAAAAAAAAAAAAAAGAACCAAGACCCATACCTCACTCCATGCACAAAAACTAACTCAAAATGGATCAAAGACCTAAATATCAAATCTAAAACGATAAAGATCATGGAAGAAAAAATAGGGACAATGTTAGGAGCCCTAATACAAGCCATATACAGTATACAAAACATTATTAAGAATTCAGAAGAAAAACGAGATAACTGGGAGCTCCTAAAAATCAAACACCTATGCTCATCCAAAGACTTCACCAAAAGAGTAAAAAGACTACCTACAGACTGGGAAAAAGGTTTTAGCTATGACATTTCTGATCAGCGTCTGATCTCTAAAATCTACATGATACTGCAAAAACTCAACTACAAAGAGACAAATAACCCTATTAAAAAATGGGCAAGACATACGAATAGACACTTCACTAAAGACATTCAGGTAGCTACCAGATACATGAGGAAATGTTCACCATCATTAGCCATTAGAGAAATGCAGATCAAAACTACGATGAGATTTCATCTCACTCCAACAAGGTTGGCATTAATACAAAAAACACAAAATAATAAATGTTGGAGAGGCCGTGGAGAGATTGGAACACTTATACACTGCTGGTGGGAATGTCAAATGGTATAACCACTTTGGAAATCGTTTTGGCGCCTCCTTAATTTTTTTTTTTTTAAAACTAGAAATAAAACTACCATACGATCCACAAATCCCACTCCTCCGAATATATCCTAGAAAAATAAGAGCCTTTACAAGAACAGATATATGCACACCCATGTTTACTGTAGCACTGTGTACAATAGCAAAAACATGGAAACAACCAAGGTGCTCATCAACAGATGAATGGATAAATTATGGTATATTCACACAATGGAATGCTAGGCATAGATAAAGAACTGTGAGGAATCTGTGAAACATTTCATACCATGGAGGAACCTGGAAGGCATTATGCTGACTGAAGTTAGTCAGTTGCAAAAGGACAAATATTGTATAAGACGACTATTATAAGAACTTGAGAAATAGTTTAAACTGAGAAGAAAACATTATTTTGTGGTTATGAGAGGAAGGAGGGTGGGAGAGGGTTATTCACTAATTAGTTGGTAGATAAGAACTACTTTAGGTGAAGGGAAAGACAACACACAGTACAGGGGAGGTTAGCATAACCGGGCTAAACCAAAAGCACTTTCCTGAATAAACTGAATGCTTCGAAGGACAGTGTAGCAAGGGAAGAGGTTTGGGGACCATGATTTCAGGGGACATCTAAGTCAATGGGCATTAATAAAATCGATTAAGGAAACATTCTGCATCCCACTTTGAAGAGTGGCATCTGGGGTCTTAAATGCTATTAAGCAGCCATCTAAGATGCATGAATTGGTCTCAACCCACCCGCAGCAAAGGACAATGAAGCACACCAAGGTCCCAAGGTAATTACGAGCCCAAGAGACAGAAAGGGCCACATGAACCAGAGACTACATCATCCTGAGACCACAAGAACTAGATGGTGCCCGGCCACAACCGATGACTGCCCTGAAAGGGAACACAACAGAGAACCCCTGAGGGAGCAGGAGAGCACTGGGATGCAGACCCCAAATTCTCATAAAAACTCCAGACTTAATGGTCTGATTGAGACTGGAAGGACCTCCGTAGTCATGGCCCCCACAGCTTTTGTTAGCCCAGGACAGGAACCATTCCCGAAGCCAAATCTTCAGACATGGCTTGGACTGGACAATGGGTTAGAGAGGGATGCTGGTGAGGAGTGAGCTTCTTGGATCAGGTGGACGCTTGAGACTATGTTGGCATCTCCTCCCTGGAGCGGAGATGAGAGGGTAGAGGGGGTTAGAAGCTGGCGAAATGGACACAAAAAGAGACAGTGGAGGGAGAGAGTGGGCTGTCTCATTAGGGGGAGAGTAATTGGGAGTGTGTAGCAAGGTGTATATAAGTTTTTATGTGAGAGACTGACTTGATTAGTAAACTTTCACTTAAACCATAATAAAAAAAACACACTGGATGAAATAAAATACATCTTTCTAAAATTATTAAAAAAAATATTGAGAAGTTGCTGGGCACATTTTAGATGAATATGGAACGAGAGACAACAGTCAAGCATTTCAGATGAACTTAACCAACAGGAGGCTGGCTCAGTTAGAAAACTATGGAAATGAGGTTCAGATGTACGAGCAGAAGTTGGAGTTCAGGCTTCCCAAAAGTGGGAGCCATACCCATGTATCACAGGGATTACATGGCCTGGCCGAGAGTCATCCAAAAGGAAATACTGAGCTCTGAACGTTCTAAGATTTCTGAGATTGGTAATAGTAACTCCAGCCACTAAAAATAAAAAAATTCCTTTGGAAGAAAAATTATATCTTCAATTCTCTCTTTAATTGAAACATCCAACATATTGACAGCTGATGAGACTTTACAACAAATATATAAACAAGTCTTCGTTTTATTTCCTATATTTTAAACATGGTTCAAAATAAGAAGAAAAGCTAAAGAATATAAAGTCTATCAGAGAACAACAAATTATCAGACACACAGGGAATGAACGAGCATAGACAACAGAAACATACAAACAGATATAAAACACCAAACCTAGTCACAAATTCTGTATTGAAACATATAATTGCAAAATTAAAGGGGGTAGATAGGTTTCATATCATTCGATACACACCAGGAGATAGGTTTCATGAACTTAAAGCCTCTTGTTGTTATGTGCCATCGAGTCGATTCCGACTCATTGCGACCTCATGTACAACAGAACAAAACACTGTCAGGTGCTGCACCATCCTCACAATATCTGCTAACCTTGAACCGACTACTGCGGCCTCTGTCAATCCATCTCATTGAGGGTCTTCCTCTTTTTCGCTGACCCTCTGCTTTACCAAGCGTGATGCCCTTCTCCAGGGACTGATCCCTCCGGACGACACGTCCAAAGTATGTGAGACACAGTCTCTCCATTCTTCCTTCCAGGGAGCATTCTCATTGTGCTTCTTCCAAGACAGATTTGTTCATTCCTTTGGCAGTCCATGGTATGTTCCATACTCTTTCCCAACACGACAATTTTAAGGCCTCAATTCTTCTTCTGTCTTTTTTATTCACCGCTCAGCTTTCAAATGCAAATTAGGCAACTGAAAACACCCTGGCTTGGGTCAGGTGCCCCTTAGTTCTCAGGGTGACATCTTTGCTTTTTAACACTTTCAAGAGGTCTCTTGCAGGAGATTCACCCAATGCAATGTGTCTTTTGATTTCCTGACTGCTGCTTCCATGGGTGTTGATTGTGGAACCAAATAACATGAACTTAAAGATACATACAAAATAAACAGAATAAAGCAGAGCTATAAAAGTTGGAAAACACTGATGGAATGGAAAGAAAAAGAGGATAAAGAACTCAGGGTAAGGAAAACAGAGATGGGTTAAAGAGGGCAAACCTTTTTCCCTATAATTCCCAGTGATCTTGTTTGTGGACACTATTTTTTTGTAAAAAAGTATCTTCTCCAAGTTCCTTCTGGATTTTTAAAAATCAATTCAACACTTTCAATTTTATCTCACACCCTTTGTACCTCTGATTCCAGGAGTGAAGTCAGCATTAGTCTCAATGCCCAGTACTATTTCGGGGTTGATCTTCTTCCACTCTCATGTAAAATCCCTTGTTTCTTTTTCTGTCTTTTATCTATACCAGCTTCTCTCCATCTTTACCTGTTGTATGCCCACCTCCCAGCCATTTACTGGACTGTCTCATGACTTTCCAATCTGGCTCATCCTATTAGAAATGAAGATCCTCTCCTGCAGGAACTCAAGTCCTGCATCCCTTGCCCAGTGGTGATGCGGTGTCACCGTGTTGCTTGTTCTTACTGTTTGGAACTGGGCACAGGCCGAAGCACCCTGTAATGTCAGGTAAGGAATCGTGCAGGGGTGGGGTCCATGCTCTGTACATCCCTCCCCCACTACCCTATGGAGGGGAGTCACATGTGCAGTGCCTAGGAGGGCAGCCTCCTAGCCTCCCCAAGGCAGAGGTGAGAGAAGCGTATCAAAAGAGAACCCAACGAAGTAGCAGAGGTTCGTAATAACATAGGGTTACAACGTTGTAATGTGCATCAGAACGTCATTACTGTTGTTACTGTACTATTATGTTAACAATGTTTTATTCTAACCAGAAGTGTTTCTTTAAAACTTTTTAAGCACAGAAAGGTAAGTCATATGGTATATTCTAAGGAAAACAGTTGACTAAACGATGTTACATATTTACAATTATACCTAACTGTTCCAACATGAAAATTCAACTTAAACACAGTTAGGAAAGAAACTCCTTCATCATTTGTGGACTGTGTATCCTATTACGAACATTTAAAAATATGATAAAATCAGAGAGAAGGAAAAGCTGTTTCCTTCAGAATTCCAATTAATAGATATAGTATTTTGGGACATTGGAACAAAAAACATCATCTGGCAAACACCACAGTAATAATGATATGTAATTATCTTTGAATATTAAAATTAGTAGGCCAAAATACAACAAAAACAGAATATCTGAACAGACCCAAAGTACCACTATATGAGTTATTAATTATAATAGATAAAATAGCTTACTTTACAATAGGAATAAATGGAAAGAATGTTTCAAATATGACAAAACAGTCTGAACCAAATACAAGATGAGCATATTTAATTGCTTGCAAAATAACAGCGACAATAACGTTAAATAATATAAAGCCAATTATTCTCTGCAGACTCATTTGTAATAGCAACGACTTTCAGAAAGGTGAAGTTTAGCTTGGACTAAGAAAGTAACAAACACCGATGAGGACAGTCCCACAATTACAATGAAACTATCCTTTCTCCCAAAGGCATAAATTACTCTTAATGATCCGTTCTTTTAAGTTAGTATTGATTTCTTACTTACCAAGAAACTTTCGTCTTTAATTGCTGACTTTCAGAACTTTATCAAAATCTTAACAGTAAGGACAAAACATCCCACTTTTGACATAAGAATAATCAACTCTCTGTGAGTTCGTATATGTAAAGTGGGGTCTGAGAAACAACTAAAGGCTTTCCACATTGCTTATGTTTATAGGGCCTTTCTCCATGGTGAATTCTGACATGCTTAGTGAGGTTCATGTTCTGAAAAAACGCTTTCCCACACTCCTTACACTCATAAGGCCTCTCTTCACTGTGAGTTCTTTTATGTTTACTAAGGAATGAGTGTCAAGTAAAGGCTTTCCCACATTCCGTACATTCATAAGGTTTCTCTCCACTGTGAGTTCTTTTATGTGAAGTGAGTTTGGAGGAAAGAAAGGCTTTCCCACATTCCTTACATTCATAAGGTTTCTCTCCACTGTGAATTTTGTCTACCAAGGGATGAGCGAATAGTAAAGGCTTTGTCACATTCCGTACATTAATAAGATTTCTCTCCACTGTGAGTCCTTTTATGTGAAGTGAGGCAGGAGGAATGAATAAAGGCTTTCCCACATTCTGTACACTCATAAGGCCTCACTCCGTTGTGAGTTCTTTCATGCTTATAGAGGGTTGCATAACAACTAAAGGCTTTCCCACAATGCGTACATTCATAAGGTTTCTCTCCACTGTGAGTTCTCTTATGTGAAGTGAGGTGGGAGGAATGAACAAAGGCTCTCCCACAATGTGTACATTCGTAAGGTTTCTCTCCACTGTGAGTTCTCTAATGTGAAGTGAGATTGGAGCAATGAACACAGGCTTTCCCACAGTCCTTACATTTGTAACGCCTCTCTCCACTGTGAGTTCTTTTATGCACTTTGAGGACTGAGGAATAACGAAAGGCTTTCCCACATTACGTACATTCATAACGCCTCACTCCATGGTGAGTATTTTTATGCCTAGTGAGGGCTGAGGAAAAACTAAAGGCTTTCCCACATTGCGCACATTCATAAGGTTTCTCTCCACTGTGAGTTCTTTTATGTTTAGTGAGGCCGGAGGAACGAATAAAGGCTTTCCCACATTCCTTACATTCATAAGGCCTCTCTCCACTGTGAGATCTTGTATGTGAAGTGAGCTGGGAGGAAAAAATAAAGGCTTTCCCACATTCCTTACATTCATAAGGTTTCTCTCCACTGTGAGTTCTCTTATGTGAAGTGAGGTGGGAGGAATGAACAAAGGCTCTCCCACAATGCGTACATTCGTAAGGTTTCTCTCCACTGTGAGTTCTCTTATGTGAAGTGAGATTGGAGCAATGAACAAAGGCTTTCCCACAGTCCTTACATTTGTAACGCCTCTCTCCACTGTGAGTTCTTTTATGTACATTGAGGACTGAGGAATAATGAAAGGCTTTCCCACATTCCGTACATTCATAACGCCTCACTCCATGGTGAATATTTTTATGCCTACTGAGGGCCGAGGAAAAACTAAAGGCTTTCCCACATTGCGTACATTCATAAGGTTTCTCTCCACTGTGAGTTCTTTTATGTTTAGTGAGTCCAGAGGAACGAATAAAGGCTTTCCCACATTCCTTACATTCATGAGGCCTCTCTCCACTGTGAGCTCTCGTATGTGAAGCGAGCTGGGAGGAAAAAATAAAGGCTTTCCCACATTCCTTACATTCATAAGGTTTCTCTCCACTGTGAGTTCTTTTATGTTTATTAAGGAATGAGCGACAAGTAAAGGCTTTCCCACATTCCGTACATTCATAAGGTTTCTCTCCACTGTGAGTTCTCTTATGTGAAGTGAGGCTGGAGGAACGAAGAAAGGCTTTCCCACATTCCTTACATTCATAAGGTTTCTCTCCACTGTGAGCTCTTTTATGTTTACGAACGGATGGGCGACAAGTAAAGGCTTTCCCACATTCCGTACATTCATAAGGTTTCTCTCCACTGTGAGTTCTTTTATGCGCAGTGAGGTTGGAGGAACAACTAAAGGCTTTCCCACATTCCTTACATTCATAAGGTTTCTCTCCACTGTGAGTTCTTTTATGTTTAGTGAGGTCGGAGGGATGAATAAAGGCTTTCCCACATTCCTTACATTCATGAGGCCTCTCTCCACTGTGAGCTCTTGTATGTGAAGCGAGCTGGGAGGAAAAAATAAAGGCTTTCCCACATTCCTTACATTCATAAGGTTTCTCTCCACTGTGAGTTCTTTTATGTTTATTAAGGGATGAGCGATGAGTAAAGGCTTTCCCACATTCCGTACATTCATAAGGTTTCTCTCCACTGTGAGTTATTTTATGTGAAGTGAGGCTGGAGGAACGAAGAAAGGCTTTCCCACATTCCTTACATTCATGAGGTTTCTCTCCACTGTGAGCTCTTTTATGTTTACGAAGGGATGGGCGACAAGTAAAGGCTTTCCCACATTCCGTACATTCATAAGGTTTCTCTCCACTGTGAGTTCTTTTATGCGCAGTGAGGTTGGAGGAACAACTAAAGGCTTTCCCACATTCCTCACATTCATAAGGCTTATCTCTGTCAGGACATTTTTTAGGTAAAATGAGGGATGAAGGACTATAGATTTGACAATATTTTTGACATGCATGTTTATGACCACTCACACATGTCCAAAGTGATGACAAACTACAGAAACCTTTCCCACATTTGTTACATTCACAACATTTCTCACCAGTGAGTGTTGGCACAGGACTCTTAAGGGTTGGCATACAAACTAAGTCCTTCCCACGTACCTTACACTTATCGGGTTTCTTTCCATGAGGAACTCTCAAAGGAGTAGTTAGGTGAGAGGAACAGCTGCAGGATTCTCCACATTCCTTACACTGAGAGGCACTGCATCTGGTGGAAGATCTGAAATGATGGTTATATGGTGAGTGATCCATGAAGATCTTAACACACTCAGAGTATTCAAAAGAGTTTACTTCTGGAGGGTTTCTTTGGAGCACAGTAAGATCTGGAATCCAGCTGAAGATTTTCCAAGACTGAGTGCCCTCATTACTTTCATGCAGGTTCTCTACTGTATGACTGCTGTTAAAAAATAGGGTGCATGGTGTTGGAAATAAATGTGTTCCCATTTCACCGTTACCAAACATAGTGAAGCTGCTTGGTTTTTGCCTGACTTATCTCAGGTTTCCTAGGTTAAATCATCTAGCAGAGACACGACCATTACTGTCACTGAATTTCTAAAATATGAGGCTTTCTGATAATTGTGTCCAAACAAAATATGTTTCAAATACCCTGTATCTCACTCATCTATTTGAATATGCTATATTATGAAAACTCCCAAAATGCATACTTTCCCATCTATGTTCATATACATAGACACCTGTATGTGTACACCTTCTCCTCATTTATCAACATGACTAGGTTCAAAAGACCAGGTTGTTGTGCAATTTTGGCATTACGTGAAAATGGAAGATGACGTTAGATGAGAAAATAAAGGATGACAACATCATTACGTAACTGCCAAATTACATCATTACATAGCTAACAGACCAGTGAGAATCGTGGCCTGGTCACTCTGACACATAATCTTAACCATCACAGCCAGCAATACTTATGCCTTGCATCTCAGCATTCATTACTGCCAAATGTCCATCTTCAATGCTCAAAATAGTCGGATAGTAGACTTTTTACCATTGTCAAATATGCAAAATGCTGGGTAAAGAGACAGTCAAAACTGAGGAGAATCTGTACATATTAGTACATTTCAAGATTTCAAAATGGTTTGTAACAGTTTAGGAATTGCCTACATAAACAAAGGCAGCATATACTTTGCACAGAAACAGAATCAGTTGCCTGTTCAATTTTCACATGAGTAGGAGAAAAACAGCAGTGCCCAACTCCGAGATGGCAGCCAAGTGTGTCACTTTGAATGTGTATCACTTTCCAATGTCCTGACAATAATCCCCTCTCCCACATGGATCCCAAAACTCTCAGGGTCCTGATGCAGGAAATTGGATTATTGGCAAGACTGGGGAGACTAACACATATTCAAAGTAGCGCAAATAGCCTCCATCCTTAAGCAGGGCACCGCTGATTGTTTCCTACTCCAGTCAAAATCTAACAGGAAATAGATCTGGTTTCTATGCAACGCATACGCTGCCCCTCGTTTATGCTGGCAAGTACTGAACATTCACAAACCGGCTGAAAGTGCTAATGCACCTGCGTAAACATGTATGTCTATACGTTAATGTCAGGACACTTTTGGTCTTTCTCCTGAGGCACTGTTTTCTCTTGTTTGAATGACACTCACCTCAAATGTCTCCCCTGGTTTTCAGAGTGACCTATATTGCCATGCCACGTCCAGATTTCTCCTAATGTGGACATCCGGGGATTATTCTTAATGTATCGCATCATTGTACATTCACTGGATATGGATAACTTTTCTCCACCGATAAGGTTTTGGGAGACTAACCCAAATATTCAAGTTGAGGTTCACAATATGAAATAAAAAAGAAAGGAGTCACTGGGGAAAAAGGCTGCCATGAGCAAAGAAAGACTTAGCCACATCTCACTGTTTGAGCATGTTCGCAATGGTTAAAGAACAATTTACTAGGGAATAATTCCATGAGGATTGAGAGTGATGGTGACATAAATAGGTGCAGTTACGAGCACTGAAAACAAAAATATTGGACACAATGCGCAATGTAACATTAAAGAAGAACAGTCTCTCTGTGACCATAGTTCTGACAGGACTGCTAAAGTCAGAAAAGTAAGTTCGGGTATCTGTGAAGTAGTGTCCACAACCCAAAAGAGAATTTTTCTGGCTGACTAATTGAAATGTAATTCCATTCATATACGGCTGGTCTTTCCAAAAATTCTTGCTTTCCTGGTGCTTCCTGACACAGGGGCCCTGGATGGGGCCTATCCTCACTGTACTCAGATCTTTCCTTTTTGTCTCTGAGAAATCAAATGGGTATAGCTCACATGGTGCTAATGGAGAAATGCACATCATAAGGGAAGACAGTGAAGAGCAATGAACATTTCCTCGACACTGAGACAATACTTTCCTCTTCAGGATCTCTGATGATAAACGGGTCTGACTTTATATACAGCAAAATAATCATCTTCAACTTGTAATAAATACTGTAAAACTCTCTACAAGGTCCCAAACCACCTACATCTCAATGTCCCATAGTGACCCTGAAGCCAATGCTTACAACACTTAGAAAGCCTCTGGGCTTGTAATCACAGGAGAAATGAAAACTCACGTTAGTACATAAAGAGCTTTACAGGGAATTCAGGATATATCGGGCCCATAGACCAAGGGACCACATCTGATTTACTTAACAATTTATTCCCATTCCTCGGCCCAAATTCTGGAGTGAAGTCAACGAGTCAAATATTTTTATTTGCTAAAGAAAGAAATAAAAAAAGAAAAGATGCCCTTCTTACCTACTGAGGTCAGGTTTCTGAAGGTTTCCATCATCACATCTCTATAGAGTTTCCTCTCAGCAACATCCAGCAATGCCCACTCTTCCTGGCTAAAGACCACAGCCACGTCCTCAATGACCACTGAGTCCTAAAACATTCCATACGTCATGGATCAGCAAGGTACCATGTACTCCAATGTGTTCAAGAATGAAGGGTATGGCTGACAGCCATGGGGAACTAAGAATTCAAAGGGATTTGACACAAAGCTCTGCATTGTACCAAGGTTTATCTTTGGGTAGTCATCAGTCTCTTCCCTTCACTAACTACATTCACTTCCTCACTGATTGAATCCTGTCTCATATACTTTCAAGAAACAGAAATAATCTCTCCACAGTTTGACTGCAGCCCACTGCAGTCTCATTCCTCTTTATGGTCTAAAACAGAAAACATAGCGGAATTTAAAGAAATACTCTCATGCAGACCATCACTTCCTTGTGATAAAACAATTACACTTCCTTCCATAAGACCCAGCAGAACATTCAACAAAACATAAAGCAAAGGGTAAAGGCAGGGTTGAAGTATTAACAAGTGGGAAACAGTGCAGAATGGCGTTTTTTCATTTTGCCCTTCACAGCCAAGGGACCACTAAGGCCTGAAAAAACAAACTGGCAAACCAAGACCCTGAGCTGCTCATATGTTCTTGAACTCTAGGAGATTAGAAGGTGACAGGTTCACCTATATAAAAAAGAATGATTTTGGAGAATTATGAATTTTTACATGTCAGTCACCTAGTTTTCAAAAACTCAGGTGTTCTGTCTGTCATCTGTCCTTTTTAGAAACAGGAAAAGGTAATAGAAGAGATCAAATGAGACAGGAAACAGAAGAATCCAGATCGCCACACAATTCTCAAATGTTGAGACCTGATGTAACTGTACATCAATTATTAGTTACTGCTCCCCTCAACAAATTCATACATTCCAACATAAAATAGAGTCTAATGTTATAAGTTGTTGTCAAGTGCCACTGAGTCATTTCCAACTCCTAGCAACCCTACGTACAAAAGGACAAAACGCTGCCTGGTCCTGTGTCACCCCCACAGTCATCGTTATGCTTGATCCCATTGTTACAGCAGCTCTGTCAATCCATCTCGTTGACGGTCTTCCTCTTTTTTGCTCACCCTCTACTTCACCAAGCAGGATGTCCTTCTTCACAGACTGATTCTATAATTCAAATTTATGCACCAACCACTAAGGTGAAGAAATTGAAGATTTTTATCCATTTCTGTATTCTCAACTTGATCAAAACTGCAGTCAGGATGCATTGATAATTACTGGTTGACTGGAATGAGAAAGTTGGAAACAAAGAAGAATCGGTAGTTGGAAAATATGGCCTTGGTGACAGAAACGATGCCGGAGGTTGCATGATTGAATTTTGCAAGACAGTGTGGCATTGGCAAAAGAAAAGGCAAATAGATAAATGGAACAGAAGAGAGAGCTCAGAAATAGACACAAATAGAGTCTTCTGATCTTTGAATAAGTACCAAAAGCAATTGAAAGGAGAAAGACTAGCCTTTTCAATAAATGTGCTACACTTGTACAACCTCTAGTAAAAAAAGGGAATCCAGATGGAGATCTTACACCTTTTACAAACATCAACTCAAAATGGATCAAAAACCTAAATGCCAATGTAAAACTATAAAACTCCAAGAAGACAACATAAAAGAAAACCTACGTGATCTCCGGGTTTGGGGACAATTTTTTAGATACAACATAAAGTACTAGCCATGATGGAAACACATAAATTGGACTTGGTTAAAATTAAAAAATGTTTTATTACCTACTTATTTACAACAAAATGGTTTTTTGAAAAAGGAAAAACTTCTGGTCTGCAAAACACAGTGTTAAGAGAATGAAGATAGGCCAAAACCTAGGAGATAATCTTTCCCAAACACATAGATGATAAACGATTGATATTCAAAAAAGGATCCTGAGTAGGGCAAACAGTTCATGCTCAGTTGCTAATGTAAAAGTTTACAGTTCAAACCTACCCACCGGAACCATGATATAAAGTCATGGTGATCTACTTCTGTAAAAATTACAGGCAAGAAAGTCCTGCCCTGTAATCCACAGAGTGGACATTACTTGGAATTGATTCAATGGCAAAGGGTTTGGTTTTCCTTTTTTTTTTTTTTAATTCAAAATATATAAAGAACTCTTAAAACTTAACAAGAACCACCCCCAAAAAGAAAACAAATTAGAAAACGAGCAAAAGATCTGAACAAATAGCTGACAAACAGGTGTATGAAAAGATGTTCAACATCATGTATCAGTAACAAACTGCAACCTACAATAAAAAAATACCACTACATATTGATTAGAATGGCTAAACTCCCCACCAGTGACAACACCAGGATGCGGGGCAACAGGAACTCTAAGTCACTGCTGTTTCGAATGCAAAACGGTACACCCCGTTTGGCAGTTTTTTACAAAATTGAATCTCCCCTTACCACATGATCCAGCAATTTCACTCCTTCATACTTATCCAAAGGAGCTGAAAACCTTTGTCCAGAGAAAAATCTGCAACGAATATTTCTAACAGTTTCATTCATCCTTGTCAAAAGCTGGAGGCAATCAAGAGGCCCTTCAGTGGGTGAATAAATAGATAAGCAAAGTGTGGTGCAACTACACCCCAGAATATTACTCAGCAAGAAAATGAAGTGAGCTATCAAAAGTCATGTAAAAGATTTGGTGAGTAGCGTTTGGCATCTTAAAGGCTTTTCGGTGGCAATCTAAAAAACACAACTATCGGTCTCTTCCAGTCAGCAGCAAAGGAGAGGGGAAAAAACAAAAGACCCAAGGGAACAATTAGTCCAAAGGGCTAATGGACCTCATGAACCACAGACCACATGCCTCGGAGACCAGAGAGCTAGATGGTGCCGGGCTACCCCTACGGACAGTTCTGACTGGGATTACAACAGAGTGGGAGAAAAATGTAGAACAAATGGTCAAATTCACAAAAAAGACCTGACTTACTGGTCCGACAGAGACTGGAGGAACCTGAGACTATGGCCCCCAAACACCCTTTTCACTCACACTTGAAGCCATTCCCAAAGTTTACCTTCAGCCAAAGATCAGGCAGGCTTATAAGATGAACAATAACACACGTGAGGAACATGCTTCTTAAATCCATCAAACATATGGAGATCAAATAGACAACACCTGCCCAGAAACAAAGACAAGAGAGTGGGAGGGGACAGGAAAGCTGGACGAATGGACACGGTGGCCCTGGTGTGGAAAGGGAAAGGGAGAGAATGCTGACACAATGTGGGATTGCAGCCAACACCATGAAAAACATCTGTGTATACATTTTTGAATAAGAAACTAATTTGCTCTGTAAACTTTCACCTAAATCACAAGAAAAAAAAAATCATGTAAAGACACAGCAGAACCTTAAACGAATATTGCTCAGTAAAAGAGACTACTCTGAAAAAACTACATACTGTAAGATTCCAACTCTGTAAGATTTTAGAAAAGGGAAAAGGATACAGACAGTAAAAAGACAAGCGGCTGCCAGGTTAAAGGGTAGAGGGGAAAAGATGCGTAAAAGTGGAGCATAAGGGACTTTTAAGGAAGAGAAAATATTCCACATGATATCAGAACGGTGGATACATTGATATTACGCATTTGTCAAATCCCATATAGCGTACAATACAAAGAGCGTACCCTAATGTAAACTATGTTTTTTTGCTGATTATACGGTACCCATGTTGCTTCAGCAATTGTAACAAATTTCGCATACTAATACTAGATGCTGTAATACGGAAAACTGAAGTGGAGGGACAGGAGGAAGTAGAGGTACATGGGAACTTTGTATTTTCCACTTGATTCTTCTGTTAATCTAAATCAGCTCTAAAACAGAAAATCTATTTATTAGAAAACAAAAATGAATAACGGAAAATAACATAAGCTAAAATTTGTCAGTCTTCTCTGTAATTGGGATATATAACTGAAAAACTCAAAGACCTCCCTATTCTAACAGTTAGAGACTCAGCAATCAACAATAGGACGTTACATCACAGGAACATGGAAAGGTGATTAGTCCAGTGGAAAAATGAAAGGTAGAGCAGGATCCAGAGTACCTGCAGCGCTGACAATGCAAGCAGCGGCACTAAGGAGGCGGTTCAGACTGGGCTTCACTGAAAATAAACACCTGAGCTAAGACTCAAGGGATAGGAAGCAACGATCCAAGAAATCTGAGAAGACATTGTTCCAGAAAGAAAGAACAGCCAGAGCACAGGCCAGAAGGTGGGAAGGTATCTGAATGTTTTAAGACCGAAACGCCACCAAGTTTGGAGCAGAATGAGAGTAATGTTAGAGGAAAGGGGACAAGCGACTGAGGTCAAGGGACCTATCACATTCTAGGGAACCTGTTGGCAACTGAAAAGACTAGGGCTTTTTAATCTGATGGAAATGCAGAGTGATTTAACAATCCTGAGTGGAAGAGGAAACCAATAGAACAGCTTATAAAGAACTGGTGTGTAGGGGACTAATATAATAGAAAGATATGCTATAAAGTTACGGGCATGAACAGATAAGAAATGATGATGCCTGAGACTGGAGCTGTGGCTGGAAAAATGGCAAGTGCGAGGGATGGCCCTAGACTTTCAAGGTAGAGGTAAGAGAATTTCCTGACGCACTGAACACTGAAGTGTAAAAGAAATAGAGGACAAAGATGAGTCCAAGATTTTTTCCTTTGAAAACCAGAAGGATGGTGTCATGGACCGAACTGTGTCCCTCTCTGATCCCCAAGAAAAATATATGCATTGCACAGCCTAACCCTATACCTATATTGTAAAGCTCAACACCGTCAGTCAGAACAAGGCCAGGAGCCGACTATGGGGCAGATCAACAACTGCTCATATGCAAGCCAAGATGTAGCTGAAAAATATTAGAACGACTCCACGAGAGCCAAAGTATGACCTTGAGTAAATCCCACCCGAATTTAGAGACCATCTCAAGAATATAGTCAATGCACTGAGCATTAAAGACCACAGACCAGACGAGCTGTGAATGACATCAAGAACATCATACACGAAGAAAGCAAGAGATCATTGAAAAGATAGAAAAGACCAAAACGGATGTCAGAAGAGACTCTGAAAGTTACTCTTGAACAAACAATAGTTAAAGCGGATGTCAGAAGAGACTCTGAAAGTTACTCTTGAACAAACAATAGTTAAAGCGGATGTCAGAAGAGACTCTGAAAGTTACTCTTGAACAAACAATAGTTAAAGCAAATGGAAGAAATGATGAAAGAAAAGAGCGCAACAGAAGATTTCAGTGGGCAGCTCCAGAAGACAAAGTATTACAACGAATGTCCAAAGACCTGGAGTTTGAAAACGAAAAGGGAAGGGCATGCTTGACAGTTCTCAAGCTGAAAGAACTGAAGAAAAAATTCAAGCCTCGAGCTGCAATACTGAAGGACCCTACAGGGAAAATATCGAATCATGCAGGAAGCATCAAAAGAAGATTAAAGGAAAACACGGTAAGTGTACCAAAAAGAACTGGTCGACATTCAATCATTTCAGGAGTTAGCATAGGATCAAGAACCAATGGTACCGAAGGAAGAAGTCCAAGCTGCACCGAAAGAACTGGCGAAATACAGCCATCCAGAAATTGATGGAATACCCATTGAGGTGTTTCAACCAACAGATGCAGCGCTGGAAGCGCTCACTCGTCTATGCCAAGAAGTTTGGAAGACCGTTTCCTGACCAAGCAACTGGAAGAGATCCCTATTCAGGCCTATTCCAAAGACAGGTGATAAAACAGAATGTGGAAATTATCGAACAACATCCTTCATACCACATGCAAGAAAATTTTGTGAAGATCATTCAAAAGCAGTTGCAGCAGTACTTCAACAGGGAACTGCCAGAAATGTAAGCCAGATTCAGAAGACCACATGGAACAAGAGATATCACAGCTGCTGTCTGAAAGCAGAGAATACCAGAAAGATGTTTACCTGTGTTTCACTGACTATGCAAAAGCATTCGACTATATGGAACATAAAAATGATGGATAACATTACGAAGAATGGGAATTCCAGAACACTTAACTGTGCTCCCGTAGAAACCGCACACAGACCAAGAGGCAGTCGTTCAAACAGAACAAGGGAATACCGTAGTTTTAAAGTCAGGAAAGGTGTGTGTCAGGTGTGTTCTATCTTTTCACCATACTTACCCAAACTGTACGCTGAGCAAATAACCAGAGAATCTGGACGATATGAAACAGAACACAGCATCAGGATTAGAGGAAGACTGAAAAACCACCTGGGCAATGCAGATAACACAATCTTGCTTACTGAAACTAAGAAGAGAAGTTGAAGCATTTTCTGATGAAGATCAGACTATAACCTTCAGAACAGATTACAAGTCACTGAAGAACACAGACACAGTAATAACAGAAAGCTCAAAAGAGGCAAAACTAAACAACACAGAGTTTACGGATTCAGACCTCGGTGGTAAAGCTATGATACTGGGAATAATATCAGTAATGGTCATAAACTTATAAAAATAGATGATAACAATCTATAGGCAGGAAATGAGAACTTTCTGCAGATTTAAGTAAGCTTTAGAGAAACTTTTACGTAAGTTAAAAATATGCATTCCTTTGTGTTTAAGAAGTTTATATCCATTAAATTGAAAAATTCTCAGTAGAAACACAACTAGTGATCTAGAAATTTTCATCCACTGGAAACTGTAAATCCAAGAATTTAAACACACACATCTCTTCTGCTTAGAGAATACTTTATTTTAGATTCTAATTTAAGACTAGGGAGAACATCAACAATCATAGGGATTACACACAGCTCGAGTCACAGGTGGGAGGACGAGGACCAAGACTGCGGAGTCATGCTTTCCACATACCTGAAAGCCTCAAGGCAAAAGCCTTCCCCAGTGGGGGTAAAAATGGGCTTGGAGAACGCAGACAGGATCCAGCTGGACTCACTGTCCCCAGCTTCATGCCTTTTTGTGACATCAGGAGAGCACCACCAACACCCAGGACCCCATAAACACTCAGGGCCTTCCCTACGAACTCTCCTCTCCTTTTCTAACCCATAAAACAGTGTCACAGCTGCAGGTGTAGTTTCAGAACGGCACTGAAAATGTTTCAGTGCCTGGGGGGAGTCAAGAACATTGGTCAGAGAGACAGGACAAGGATGGCTCTGGATGGCGGGGCCCAGCCTCCACAGCCAGAGATGCTCCATCTTCAGGCTCTGGTCAGGAGACTTTGTCATTCAACACAGAGCACAAAGTCCCGGGGTGAAGATGTTAACACCCCAGGGTGGCAGCTCTGAGAGTCACATAAGGAAGGTCACTGCAGGCATCTAAATCCTGAAAAGCCACATGTGTATAGGGGAAGGGCCCAGTGACAGAGAAGCAGGGCCTCATGGTGCCTCCTGGGCCTCAGTCCCTCCGCCTCCTCTGCTACCTTTTCTCTTCATTGAGGAACCACAGCCCCGCAGCACACAGCTGCTCCCCCAACAATTCAGATCCAGCCTCACCCACTTATGCTAAGGATAACCCAGTTCTCCACAGAACTCACCATTTCCTTCTCCAGTTTCTGCAAGTCTAAGGGAATGTCGTCTCTGAGCCCAAGAAGCCACTTCCAGGAAGAGGGACAGGACTGGAAGCAGAGGCCTGGGCAATTTGGAGGCAGATGAATAATGCTTGGTCCACACACCAGTCTGAGCACTTGAAATCCTTCCCTGTGATTGAGGAATGTGCAAGATAGTCACCTGAGGTCCCCAGCTGCCTGGACTGGACTAGTTCTCCCTGCACCACACCTGAGGCCTGAAATGGAAGAAGGATAGGAAGGAAACAGTGTGGAGGAAGCAGGGAGTCACAGGCCTTTGGCCTCCTCCCAGGCTCAGGGCAATGCTTCACCCTGAGGGCCTTTACACTGAAGGCAGAACAGGCTCCAGCCCCCCAAACACACACCTGCATTCTTCAGGCAGCTCCATGGGCCTCTCCTTTCTGCAACAAGATCACACATGGAGGAATTTACCTCTCCCAGAGCATGAGGAGCAACCAGGCCTGGCCAGGCTGCAAAACTTGAACCTGATTTCCTCCAGGGAGTTAGGGCTCCAATGTTGAAGTTGTGAGTTCACCTATCTACCTCTGTCCCTTACAGATCAACACAGGCACCGTCATTTGGAATCAATGTGGGTGAACCGTCAGGATGAAGTTTTCAGCTGTGGTCAATGAACTTATCTAAGTTCATTCATTATTAATTATGTGCAGTTAACACTCTTTTATTATGCTTTGAAATCTTTTTTTCATTTACAGCACTCTAACATGTAATAGGTAGTTTTCCCGTTGCTTTGCAATGAACATTTCTTTCTTCCCCTTGAGTTTTTTCCCCCTCTCCTTCATTCTCAAACCATGACACCACCAGTCCCTAAACATCTGAGAAATCAGGGAAGGTTGCTAAATATTTGTCTTTCAACCTTATACTAAATCAATCAGAAAATCACTGAGTTTTCTCTATGGAGCCCTCCCCTGTCTCTGTTCCCATTGCTTTCCACCTTGCTCCCCGCCCAGCTGACTGCTATTCTTTCGTTTCTTGGTCTCAGAGTCAACGTTCTCTCTCTCACATGATCTTTATGCCAGTGTCTCCCCTTTAAGCATGATCCTTACTTTTATTATTTCCTCTAACAGCACTAATTTTAATTCACATCCTTATTCCTAGCCTTATACCCAGCACAGACTATAAGATTGTTGAGTTTGTAGACTCTTGCATCCCACACCAGAACTGCTGAATCAAAATCCACATTTTAGCAACATCCCCAGAGTTACCCACACTGTTTTAATTATCTAGTGCTCCTATAACAGAAACACTACAAGCGGATGGCTGTAACAAACAAATTGATTTTCTCACAGTCTAGAAGGCTAGGAGACCAAATTCACAGCACCACCTTCAGGGGAAGGCTTTCTCTCTATCAGTACGGGGAAGGTTCTTATCATCCATCTTCCCCTACTCTAGGAGCTTCTCAGTGCGGGGACCCCAGATCCAAAGGACATGCTGTGCTCCTGATGCTTCTTTCTTGGTGGTATGAGGTCTCTCTGTCACTCTGCTGGCTTCTTTTACATCCCTAGAGAGACTGACTCAAGATATAACCTAATCTTGTAGATTGAGTTCTGCCTAGTTAACATAACTGCCTCTGAACAAAAAAACAAACCCAGGGCCCTCAAGTCGATTCCAACCATATAGGACAGAGTAGAACTGCCCCGTAGAGTTTCCAAGGAGTGCCTGGCGGATTCGAACTGCCAACCCTTTCATTAGCAGCCGCAGCAGTTAACCACTAAGCCACCAGGGTTTCCTAACTGCCTCTAATTCTCCTTTATTAACATAAAAAATGTAAGACTTAAAACACATCCGAAAACCACTTCAGAGGATAAAATGGTGGCCAATCACACAATACTGGGAATCAGGGCTTAGACAAGTTGACACACATTTCTGGGGGCCACAATTCAATCCATAACACACATAGACATTCAAGTCACTAACTGATCTATAGCCTGTAAGTCAAGGATGAGCAGTCCAACATCGGACGCCCTGTGAACCATCTACATCTACATTACATCACCACACTATCTTCCTGATGGAAACCCTGGTGTCACAGTAGTTAAGAGCTATCGCTGCTAACCAGAAGGTGGGCAGTTTGAACCCACCAGGCATACCTTGGAAACCCTGTGGGCAGTTATAACCTGTCTTACAGGGTCACTAGGAGTCGAAATGGACTTGACAGCAATGGGTTTTTTTTTTTTTTAATCTTCCTGATCCACAACCCATCTTCATGTCTAGGCCTCCTCTGTCTTCCCTAACTTGTTCATAACAAGCTCCTGCCTGAGTCACTCAATCATGGTTGTCACTTCCAAATCCTATTTGTAGCACAGGAACTGCTGAGTGCCAGTCAGTGGCTGAGACTTTGCCTACAAAGAGCCCAAAGTAGTCAGCTGGCTTCGAAACAGCCTGCTGTCACTTTCTTTACTCCGATGTCCAACCACCTTGTTTCCTCTGCTTCAATCATCTCCGACTTTCATCACCGAATGGATACTGGGTTCTCTGTTGCCTCAGGAATTTCAACACTCATTTTTCCCAGCTGAAATACTCTTTCCACCCCCACCCGTAAAACATGCTATGAGCCCTACACAATCATGCATGTAGCCAAATAAAACTAATTTTTTTTAATCTTCACTTCAATAATTTTCCTTTTCATGCTGTCCAATCTCTCAGTTTAGGTCCTTTTAGTACAAGTACCGCATGTCCCTGGTTTTTCACTACGTATTTGGAAACCCTGGTGGCACAGTGGTTAAGTGTTACGACTGCTAACCAAAAGAGTGACAGTTCAAATCCACCAGGTGCTCCTTGGAAACTCTGTTGGACAGTTGTACCCTGTTCCATAGGGTTGCTACGAGTTGGAATTGACTTGACAGCAATGGCTTTTTTCTCTTTTTCTTTTTATGGCTTATCACACTGACACACAGAAATTATCACCTGTTGTATATACTTATGAGCAGCACTATCCAGGAGAACTTGCTGTGAAGACAGCCATGTTCTGTTTCTGCACAGTCTAACATGGTAGCCTCCAGCCCACGTGCCTACTTAGCACTGAACATATGACTAATACGATTAAGGAACTGAACATCTTCTTTTAGTTGTAATTTGTTTTAATTGAAATAGCAACCTCTGGCTACCAACCACAGCTCTCGTGGACTCACCTCATTTCCACAGCCACACCAATTCCCTCCCCCTCTTCCTCCCCTGCCCCTGAAACCCTTGCCTTTTTCTCAGAAACTGCATGAATAAAGAAAGGCCACTTGACATAACCTGGTACATAAAAGCAATAACCTCCCTGACTCAAAGGAGTCAGTCCTTTGGAGACACTTAGTCTCCCAGCTGACTCCTGTCACTTGACTCAGGCAAAAGAAATCTTGCTGAAGGTAAAGTTCGTCTTTAAAGTGTATTCTTACTCGAGGAAAAAACAAGAACCTTTTGTGTGAAATTGACAACTGGTACCAACAAGGCACGTGTAGGGAAGCTTCCCGCGTTCTTAGGACGACCTACTCAGAACAAAAATGCTATTAAAAGACCGGAAAAGAACCGAAGGGCTGCACAACAAAACTGAGGCCAAACACTGAGAAGCCCGAGGTCGGGTACCCGCATCCGGCTCAGACATCTGCCCCCGTCCCGCTGTTCCTGTGCACAGGATTCCCCACAAACTTCCTGAATACCTATAACTTCCTTATTCCGTCACCCCATAAACATGCAGCGCACCCCTCAAGCAGGGAGCCTCACCTGAGGAAATGTTTCCCGGGTCCCCGCCTGCGGACTCCCAATAAACGTTGCGTTAGATTTCCCAAACGCCAGAGTCTTGCTCAACCGGCTTTCCCTGCCCCCGTCACGACCCCCATTCTGCCCGCTCACAGGACGTCACATCTGGCCGCAGCTGGACCCTAAAGACACACAAAAGAGAACCGGAGGGCGGCGGTGGGGGTGGGGCACGGAGACGCACGGAGCGACCCCGGCGCCCGGGAGCCCCGGGACCCTGCATGTCTCCCCGCTGCCTGAGCGCCACATGTCTGAGCGGCTCCCTCCACCTCACCTGTCCAAGCACGGAAACACTCAGGGAGCGAACACCGCCACCCGGGAGGCCTGGGATCCTGCTTGTCTCCCCTTCCCCTCCCCCTTTGTCTTGATAACACTAAGCTTGTTTTGAGCAGGAAGTCGCAGCAGGCAGTGGCTGGGTCCACTGACTAGCCCTAGTTACACCTTGAAGCACACTCAGATCGAAATCACATCCTTCACCTGACCCTCCCCCCACCCCATTATAGGCAGGGGAGGGCTAAAGGCGGCAGATTCTAGGTACCAAACCCAACCCCTGAGGCCACAGGAAACAAAAAGCTCCCCAGCTTCCCTAGTCAGCCAGCCCGTGGCCATAAGGTCCCTAGGCCCCAGGCACTCCTTGTATGTGCAGACAAAAAACCTGCCACTTTCTGTTTCCCGTGCAATCAGTGTCCATCTTCTTTCAATCGGCTAATAAGACAGGACAAGAACCTGAGTGGTTAGGTTACACTTCAATTCCCAGTACCCAATCGACCACAGACTACACACCCAGGGTGTGTGATACCTATAAATCATTCGTCGCCTGCATTAAGACTGTTCAGCAACGTCACATTTTATACTGGACCAACTAGGCCTGGCTGTACGGTTTCTCACACAATCGTGATGAAAATTTCTGCCTTAATGCCCAAGAAATTCCTCGAAAGGTGCCTGTATTAAATGTTTTCCTCCTGAAACTGGGACAAACGTGCTCCTAAACGTACATACTATTTCCAAGTCATGTTTGTTGAGTGTTCATCAGTCCTAAATACATATACCCATCAAAGGAGGTAGTTATATTCCTCACCACAATCTTCATTTCCCCAGGACCGCTAATACTCAACAAAAGTCCTGCCTGATGAAGCACAGAAAAGAAAGAGGAGCCGTTTCGGGCAGGGAGACTGTGATCACTATGCCCCTTGAAGTAAGAACAGATTTGCATTTGAATTCAGACACTGCCACTTAGCAGATATTTGTCTACGGGCAAGGTATTAAATTTCTCCGAGATTATTCGACTTCTGTAAAACGTTACAAATCGTCGCTCCCTGACAGTGGTGTTTGGAGGCTCAAAGGAGGTGCCTTAGACAAAGTTCTTCACCCCGTGCCCAGCCCTCCGGAAACACCTCAGTAAACGGTAAATACACAGACGGGCCGGCGGTGACTGAGGGCTGAGGAGCTGCTCGAGGTGACCCCGCACCTGTGTCTGCACCCCACGTAGGGACACGCCATTCAGACGCCGGGAGCGACCCGAGCACCCAGGAGGCCCGGGATCCTGCATGTCTCCCCGCTCCCTGAGCACAAGTGTGCGCGGCTCCCATAGCGCCCACCACCTCACCTGTCCACGCACCGACACACACAGGGAGCGACCCCGGCGCCCGGGAGGCCCTGCACCCTGCATGTCTCCCAGCTCCCTGAGCACCACAGGTGTAAGCGGCTCCCACCACCTCACCTGTCCACGCACCGACACACGCAGGTCCCACCTCCGCGGCCTCCAGGAACCAACTGCCGCCACACAGACCTCACACCGGAGAGCGAGGGTCAGGACCTTGGCCGCCCTCTTCCGCTTCCGGTTTTCGGGACTGTCGGTGCGTACGTCAGTGCTTCCGTGCGGGAACCCAGAGCGCTCCAAATAGGGACCGTGGGGTTCAGTGGTTCCCCTTGGTATTTGGGATGTGACCAGGGTTGTCCTTATTTCCTCTACGGAGAAAAGGCTGGGTTTCCTTAAATGTATACCTGAGCTGTAACGTGGATTTCAGTAATCAGAGATACCCTTGGGGGAACAGAGGATGTCAGTATTTGCATATTTGGCCATTTGAAAAAGTCTTCCCATATTCTGTATGAGACACGGAAGAAAAAGGGCCTGTGCCCCTAGGCAAGGTACCCTGCAACACCTGCAACTTGCAAGCTACTTACAAAAATTATGTGCTTGGCTAATGACGCAAAACCCCCATCCTGGAATGTGCGATAAGGAAAGAAGGAGCAATATACTTCCTTGTAAGATGTTTTTCAGAAGCACTGACCGGATCAGGTCCCTGGAGCACGCATAGACATCCACAAGGTGACCGACGGATGACTTCTGCCTGATGCAAGTACTCGCGACAGGAATCGAACCAGCACCATGGGAGGGACTGCGCAGGTGCGACACCCCATAATAAGTCCTGCCACCCAGTCCCAGGATGGTTCCATCTTAGATTCCAGATGGGCATGGAGTCTAATTTAGAATGCACCGCCATTCTGAGAAGTACCCGCCCCTTGAAAGAAACCTGCTAAATAAATATTCGTCACCGTATTATCCTCGCCAAACCTATATAAGCCCCAGAAAAAATCCTTTGTTCGGGGGAACAGAGGCTAGTGTTGCCCAGTCCCTCTCTGTTCCCTGCTCTTGATCTTTTGTTCCTGTGGAACCTCTGAGCCTCTCCTGGTCATCCTTGGTGAGTTTTAGGCAAGAACCGAGGCAGGGCATAGCTCCAAGCTGGGAGCCTTGACCTGCAACACGTAGAGAATTACTTCCATTGCTCCTCATAAATGTTTCCCAATCTTTAGGATTGGTGAAGTCTCTAGTTTGGCCTCTATTTCATGGTTTGTTGTCTCTTGCGTATCCAGTACCTTTCCTTAGGAGCAGCATACAGACTGTGCACACCCAGTCTGACCTCCCTAAGTGCTGAGGAACCTGGGAGGAGGAGTTTTCCAGGGTGAGAGGCAGGGAGATACCAGTCATAGGTAAAAGGTGAAGTATCTTTGAAAATGACAATTACAAACTGTATACTTTTGTCTCATATACACACATAATAAAGTGCACGATGTATATTAATCTTAGTGTATGTCTTAGTTATCTAATTCTGCTATAACACAAAAACCACACGTAGATGGTGTCTTAGTCACCTAGTGCTGCTGTAACAGAAATACCACAAGTGGATGGTGTCTTAGTCACCTAGTGCTGTTGTAACAGAAATACCACAGTGGATGGTGTCTTAGTCACCTAGTGCTGCCGTAACAGAAATACCACAGTGGATGGTGTCTCAGTCACCTAGTGCTGCCGTAACAGAAATACCACAGTGGATGGTGTCTCACTCACCTACTGCTGCTGTAACAGAAATACCACAGTGGATGGTGTCTCACTCACCTAGTGCTGCTGTAACAGAAATACCACAGCGGATGGTGTCTTAGTCACCTAGTGCTGCTGTAACAGAAATACCACAGTAGATGGTGTCTCACTCACCTACTGCTGCTGTAACAGAAATACCACAGTGGATGGTGTCTCACTCACCTAGTGCTGCTGTAACAGAAATACCACAGCGGATGGTGTCTTAGTCACCTAGTGCTGCCGTAACAGAAATACCACAGTGGATGGTGTCTCAGTCACCTAGTGCTGCCGTAACAGAAATACCACAGTGGATGGTGTCTCACTCACCTACTGCTGCTGTAACAGAAATACCACAGTGGATGGTGTCTCACTCACCTAGTGCTGCTGTAACAGAAATACCACAGCGGATGGTGTCTTAGTCACCTAGTGCTGCTGTAACAGAAATACCACAGTAGATGGTGTCTCACTCACCTAGTGCTGCTGTAACAGAAATACCGGAGTGGATGCTGTCTCAGTCTCCTAGTGCTGCCATAACAGAAATACCACAAGTGGATGGTGTCTCAGTCACCTAGTGCTGCTGTAACAGAAATACCACAGTGGATGGTGTCTCAGTCACCTAGTGCTGCTGTAACAGAAATACCACAGTGGATGGTGTCTCAGTCACCTAGTGCTGCTGTAACAGAAATACCACAGTGGATGGTGTCTCAGTCACCTAGTGCTGCTGTAACAGAAATACCACAGTGGATGGTGTCTCAGTCACCTAGTGCTGCTGTAACAGAAATAACACAGTGGACGGTGTCTCAGTCACCTAGTGCTGCCGTAACAGAAATACCACAGTGGATGGTGTCTCAGTCACCTAGTGCTGCTGTAACAGAAATACCACAAGTGGATGGCTTTAACAAAGAGAAGTTTATTTTCTCATAGTCTGGAAGTCTAAAAGTCTGAATTCAGGGCACCAGCTCCAGGCGAAGGCTTTACTCTCTGCCAGCTCTGGAGGAAAGTCCTTGTCATCAGTCTTCCCTTAGACTAGGAGCATCTCAGCACAGAAACCTCAGGTCCAAAAGACATGCTCTGCTCCTGGCACTGCTTTCTTGGTGATATGAGGGCCCCAACTCTCTGCCTGCTTCCTTCCCTTTTATCTCTTGAGGGATAAAAAGTGGTGCAGGCCACACCCCAGGGAAACTCCCTTTACATCAGATCAGGGAGGTGACCTGAGTAAGAGTAGTGTTACATCCCACACTAATCCTCTTTAACATACAACTACAATCACAAAATGGGGGACAACCACAGAATACTGGGAATCATGGCCTAACCAAGTGGACACATATTTTAGGGGGGACACAATTCAATCCATGACAGTGTACAATGCGATGGATTTTTCAATCGGGATATACCCTCGTATAACCTCCTCTGAGGTGGAGGTAGGGAAATTTTCCAACACACAGAAGACTTCCGCCTGCCCTCTTCCCTGTTGATATTCACCCTAGAAGTAACCAGATGGGCGGCTCATGTCTGGAGGCACAATGAGAAGGCAGGAAGGGACAGTAGTTGGTTGTATGGACACAGGAAATCCGTTGTGGAAAGGACCCCAGATGCTACTCACCGAAGTACAATGTTCTGTGTTTATTCAAGAAGCTGAGTGGCTGGATATAACATGATATATATTCCTATTTTTCTTCCTATCCCTTCTACTCATCATACTTTATTCAATTGATTTGAACACCAAAAACAATGACATTCTATAACTTCAGCTCTCCATTTAAAAATATCTGCATTGGCCTTTCTACCAACTCATTGGAAAGACAAATCACATTGTTTACAAATGACACAAATTATCTATTGCTGTGGCTTTTTTCTTTCCTGAGAGTCATTCGTGAACAACCTGGTGTTGAAGCCGTCAACTCATAGGTTCTTGTCAAGCAGACTAGTGAACTGAAGCCAGCCAGACACAGGGTTGTTGTGGCGTTGGTGAAGAATACTGAATATACCATGGACTGCCAAGAGAATGAACAAATCTGTCTTAGAAGAAGTACAACCAGAGTGCTCCTTAGAAGCAAGGATGGCGAGACTGCGTCTTACATACTTTGGACATGTTGTCAGGAGGGATCAGTCCCTGGAGAAGGACATCATGCTTGGCAGAGTACAGGGTCAGCGGAAAAGAAGAAGACCCTCAACGAGGTGGATTGACGCAGTGGATGCAACAATGAGCTCAAGCATAACAACGAGTGCAAGGATGGCTCAGGACCGGGCAGTGTTTTTTTTTTTTTTGCACAGGGTTGCTATGAGTCGGAATCGACTCGATGGCACCTAACAACAACAAGACACAAGATTGGAAGAACAGAAAGGTTTATTCACAGTTTGCAAACTGGCAGACTGGCAGGGTCTTGTGACCTAATGCTGCCAGCTCCCTGGTCCAGGGCAGACTTGCTGGTTTTATAGGGAGTGACATACATATGCAAGAACAGCAAGGGGAAGATCTTTAGTTTTGCGATGTGTGCACAGTCCCCATAATTTTACTGAGTGGGTTTTTGTGCACGGCACTAAAAATACTGCACACAGCCCTAAAAAAAATGGCCATGGCACGCTACTATCACCCCAGTAAGGTCATATAGCGGGTCAATTTGAAATCTGTGCACCTGCGCCTCAGCCTCCTGCCAGGAGAGGACAAGGAACCTGGGGATTCAACCGATCATGGTGATGTACTGTAAAGTTGTAAGAAAAATGTAGCAAGAGTAGACTTTTCTGAAAAACAACTATTATAGGATGGTTAATAGCCCTTAATAACATTTTCAGGACTGCCTGCTTCAGTGTCCTCAAAGAAAAAGTTTTAACAAAATTCCAAGGTTCTCACAATGGTTTTCAGATGGTAAATTGTTCCTACCTTCCCATTAGATGTCGCAGCAAATCAAAATCCATTTGACTCGCCCATAATAATAATAAACCCATTGCCGTTGAGTCAATTAGTGACCCTACAGGAGAGAGTAGAACTGCCCCATAGAGTTTCCAAGGAGCGCCTGGTAGATTTGAACTGCCCACCTTTTGGTTAGCAGATGTAGCTCTTAACCACTATGTCATCAGGGTTTCCATAAAAATAATAGTAGATGCTCCTTACTGAGCACTTATTCTCCCTCAGGTGTTGTGTTAAACATTTTAGATGCATAACTTGCCTCACTGCCCTTTAAGGAAAGCTATCAAGATGACAAATACATAATATGTCTCCTTTTCTGTAATCTTGGTCAAAATTATAAAAACAAAACCCTCAAGCACACCAAACCCAAGAAGTGATAAATTCCGAATTGGATCAATGGTCCATTTTGCCCAACAGCATTTTCAACAACAAGTGTGTATGAGACTAAATGGTCGCACCAGCCCAGGGGCAAGGACAAGAAGGCAGGAGGAGACAGGAGAGCTGGACAAACAGAAATGGGAAACCCAAGATGGAGAAGGGAAGAGTGTTGACATGTCGCTGGGTTGGCAAACAATGTCACAAAACCATATGTGTGTTAATTGTTTAATAAGAAACTAATTTGTTCTGTAAACCTTCATCTAAAGCACAATAAATACACATATACAGTCTGCTGACCTCTTGGTTAGCAGCCGTAGCTGTTAACCACTACGCCACCAGGGTTTCCATATATATATATATACACACACACACACTCACACGTACTCCCATACCCATTGTCGTTGAGTCAGTTTGGACTCATAGTGACCCTATGGAACAGAGTAGAGCTGCCCGATAGGGTTTCCAAGGAGTGTCTAGTGGATTCCAACTGCTAACCTTTTAACTATGTCACTAGGCTTTCCATACATATATATATATATATATATATATATATATATATATACACATATGTATTGTGGACCATGGGATGCATGTCTTAATTTGGACTGAAAGGTGGTTTCTTGCTGTCGGAGATAGTCTGACACGTGCGACAGAAGAAAAGTGAGACTCATAGGAGAAAGCCAGAAAACAAATAGAGTTTAGTACTCACAGGTACCAGACAGGAAACTACCACATGCTTGAACACAAGGCCACAGAGGGGATCTCACCTAGGAACAAAGCAACGACACTTTGGGACTGTAGGAGAGCTTTTACGTATGGAATGGCAAGAGGGTGTAGGTCTTGGAGTTAGCATGCACAGAGGACTTACTGGTCAGTTAAAAGGTTTCTAGGGCTTTAGTGTGAGCAACGCTCAGAACCAGAAAAAAAAGTATCAAACCAAAAGTTCTTTACAGCTTACCCAGAAAATGTCCATCAATCTGGACAAAATGAAAAATGCTGGGGGGCCCAGTGGCAGATTAGTGGTCACAGAAGGCAGTGCCAAGAAGAGCCTGTCCTCAGAGGGCCCAGGGGAGTATGTCCTCAGGGGGCCCAGGGGAGCCTGTCCTGAGGGAGCCGAGGATAGCTTGTCCTAAAGGGGATTAGGGGAGCCTGCCTGAGGGGACTGAGGGGAGCTTGTCCTCAGTGGACCCAGGGGAGCCTGTCCTCAGGGGGCCTAGGAGAGCCTGTCCTGCCAGGGCTGAGGGGAGCCTGTCCTGCCAGGGCCGAGGGGAGCCTGCCCTCAGGGGGCTAAGGGGAGCCTATCCTTGAAATAGAGAAAATACATTTTCTCCAGTGTTTTAATAGTAAAGTAGAGAGAATATATTTTCTAGTTTGTTTTAGTATAGCTGTATAAGCTGTGATTAATCTCTAGTCTTTAGAAAATGGCACAGGCTCTGTTCAAGATATGGCCGAGCAGCCTGTGCCACTCTTAATCATAACAGACACCCTAATACCTTACAACGTGTTTTCTCCTCTTCAAAATGGGTGATTGAGAGCTTGACGTGACTAACGCCGTAATGATGCTCTAAGTAACCGCTAAACACTTTTATATTGCACCAGTGCACGGATCTCTTCCAAAGGGGTGCGGAGCTCTCTCAGTGCCTGTGGCCTTGGTCTCTCTTCTCTTCTTTGTTCTCTTGAGAAATGGCCTTTAGCCTGCAAAAGGGCAGAAAGGCTGCCTGGCATTTTTAATCTACAACTTTCTTTCTTGCTCACTATCTCAGCCAAGTGGACTTAGCAGAACAGTTCCACTAGCTGAGAGATTCTTACGCGAGTTTTCTTCCAGCCTGTTACAAACATATTGATTAGAGTCCAGATGTCTGATATGCATATCTTTAGTTTAATAAAGGGTTTCTTATAGTTGTTTTGTGATGTATAAGGCCATCTGTGGGCTCTGTGCTTAAAAACATTAGGTAACCCTGACCTTCCCCCTACAAAACCCTCCAGCTAGCTCTTTAGAATTAGAATTCCGGAGAAATTTAACCCCCTCTGTCCCTTGAATACCAGTGTTCAGTAAAGCCCTCTTGCCTTTTACCTCCTCCTGTCTCAGTCCTGGCTTTGTGGCAGGCGGCTCCAATCTGAGATTTGTGGTAACATCCCCAGAGGGCTGAGGGGAGCCTGTCCTCGGGGGGCGAGGGGAGCCTGCTCTGAGGGGCTGAGGGGAGACTGTCCTAAGAGGGCTGAGGGGAGTCTGTTCTTAGGGGGCTATGGGGAGCCTGCCCTGAGGGGTTCCAGGGAAGCCTGTCCTCAGGGGCCTGAGGGGAGCCTATCCTCATTGGGTTGAGAGGAGCCTGTGCTGTGGGGGCTGAGGGGACCCTGGTCTGAGGGGGATGAGGGGAGCCTGTTCTGATGGGATGGAGGGTAGCCTGTCCTGAGGGGGCTGAGGGGAGTCTGTTCTCAGGGGGCCAAGG
Organism: Loxodonta africana; assembly: GCF_030014295.1. Classification (NCBI taxonomy): domain Eukaryota; kingdom Metazoa; phylum Chordata; class Mammalia; order Proboscidea; family Elephantidae; genus Loxodonta; species Loxodonta africana. The sequence goes on along the minus strand of NC_087370.1, from coordinate 24,810,594 downwards.
GGAGCCTGTTCTGCTGGTAGGGAGGTGAGCCCTCCTGAGGGGACACAGGGGAGCCTGTCCTTAAGGGTCAAGGGGACCCTGCCCTGAGGGGATGAGTGGAGCACGTTCTGAGGGAGCTGAGAGGAGCCCGTCCTTAGGGGGCTGTGGGGACTGTGTCCTGAGGGGGGCCCAGGGGAGCCCGTCCTGAAGGGCCAAAGGGAGCCTGTCCTCAGGGGGCTGAGAGGAGCTGTGCACAGCTGAGAGAAGCTGAGAGAGCTGTCATGCACTGAAGAACAGAGATTTCGCCTACATATTTCCCATACTGCTCCTGAGTTACTTCCTGTTACTTCCTTAATAAACCACTTAAGTGTAAGCACAGCTTGTGAGGTCTGTGAGGCTTTGCATCCCATTGCCAAACCTAAACAGGGGGAGGGAACAGTACTGAGGGGAGGCAGAGCACCTCTGTCAGGGATGGAGTGGTACAGCAGCTTGGAGAATATGGCAATCTGCAATGTATTTGACCTCTACCTCACATAAATTGGCTTGGTGCTGATTATGGTCATTGAAATTATTTTTACAATATTAAAATATTATTTTTACTCTTTTCAATATTCATTCATGATCTTATTAAGTTTATATCTTGAATAATACCCCGAGGCTGAAAATGCACCAGTAATTCTACTGTAGTCAGGAATTTTGTAATGAAAAAACTCACTGGGATTAAAAGCTGGCACTCATCGTAAGGCTGTGGGACCTGCTTTTAATGATGGACATGAACACAAAAGCACAAGCAGCAAAAGACTAAATAGATAAATGGGACCTTGTAAAAATTATTTTGTTCTTCAGATGACTTCATCAACAAAATGAAAAGATAACCTAAAGATTGGGAGAGAAATTTTCAAGGACCATATATCTCCCAGGAGACCTGGTCGCACAGTGGTTAAGAGCTACAGCTACTAACCAAAAGGTGAGCAGTTCAAATCCACCAGCTGCTCCTTGGAAACCCTATGGGGCAGTTCTACTCTGTCCTACAGGGTCACTGAGTCGGAATCAACTCCATGGCAACAGGTTGTTGTTGTCGGTGTATTGGTTTGTTATTCTGTGGTGGCTTGCATGTCACTGTGATGCTGGAAGCTATGTCTCTGGGTATTTCAAATACCAGCAGGGCCACCCATACTAAATTGGTTTTAGCAGAGCTTCCAGACTATGACAGGCTGGGAAGAAAGGCCTGCAGAGGCATTTTGAAAATTAGCCAATGAAAACCCTATGAATCAGAAAAGAATGTTGACTAACAGGACTCAAACATATCCATAGGTAAATCGTGATGACACAAGACCCAGCAAGGTTTCATTCCATTCCAAGTAAGGTCCCCAGGAGTCGGAGACAGCTCAATGGCAACTGATAACAGGTTAATTATTGGTAATAATTTAGAAGAGAAGATATTAGTTTTTTTAAAAAAAAAAAAAAAACAACCTTTTGCCATGGGGATGATTCCAACTCATAGCAACACTGTAGGACAGAGTAGAACTGCCCCATAGGGTTTCCAAGGAGCAGCTTTGAACTGCTGACCTTTCGGTTAGCAGCCAAACTCTTAACCGTTGTGCCACCAAGGCTCCTAGTTCTCAAAAGGAGGTTGTCATGGATTGGACTGTGTCCCCCAAAAATATGAGTCAACTTGGTTAGGCTGTGATTCCCAGTACTGTGTGGTTGTCCACCACTTTGTGATCGTGATTGTGATTTTCCTATATGTCGTAAATCTTAATCTTGCCTGTGGTTAATCTTGCCTATGGGCAGAGGGGACCTCCTGCCAGCCACTCAATTCCCAGATGCCGGCTCTCCCCTCTAGCTGCAGTGACCTCTCAAGGGACTCCCTTTTGGGCAGCATCACTGCCATCAAACCAAACCAAACCCAACCCACTGTAGTCGAGTTGATTCCGACTCATAGCGACCCTAAGGACAGAGTAGAACTGCCCCCATAGAGTTTCCAAGGCGGATTCGAACTGCCGACCTGTTGGGTAGCAGCCTTAGCACTTAACCACTAGGCCACCAGGGTTTCCTCACTGCCATCCCTGGCGGCCAAAGCCCACCCCACATCTTGGCCGCCAGAGCACCTGGGACGACACAAAGGTGGCCGCCACGTGGCGCCCGACAACCGGCACAACCTGGACCGACGTGGACCGCAGAGGCCGCACGGTCGGTCGGCGTCTCAGGCCACGAGCACCCGCCCACAGCAGTCAGGGGTGACATGCTGGTCTAGGACGCCTCTGTCCTGGGCGGGGGACACACACAGCACTTCTGGAAGGTGCCCCTGATGACCAGGACCCACGTGAGGCTGTGGGGGCGCCCTCCACGGCCCTCCCTGGCCATCCCCATCAGTCTTCCCATCTGGAGGAGGACTTAAACATTTTTGGAAATCAAGGGTGGTTACCAAGCCCCACGGGAGATGGCCCTGCAGGGGCGTCCCTAGCCACTCTGGAGGGAGACCTAGAAACACTTTCAGGAGACACATCAGCTAATGGGGTCCACGTGTGATTGTGTCTAGGACCAGAGCCCTCTCCTGGGCCTCTCGGGATGACTCCCCGCCAAAACCAAACCCGATTCCGACTATATATAGTCACACGTATGGGAACCTAGGTAGCATTCGGGTTGAGAGCTAAGGCTGCTAACCCAAAGGTCAGCAGTTCGAATCCACCAGGCGCTCCTTGGAAATCACATGGGTCAGTTCTACTGTGTCCTATAGGGTCGCTATGAGTAGAAATCGACTCCATGGCAATGGGTTTATAGACACATGTATATATGTGGTTTTATACATATATATATATATATATATATATATATATATATATATATATACGGTCACATGTTGTTGTTGTTAGCTGCGCTCCGGTCCGTTGTGACTCATAGAGACCCTACCTACAACAGAACAAAACATTGCTGTTCCTGAACCATGCCCACGATCATTGTTATGCTTCTGCCCATTGTTGGAGCCATATATATATATGTATACGGTCATATATAGAGAGAGTTGGAATCAACTCCGCAACAGGTTTGGTTTTTTTTTTTTTAAGTCATTCGGAGAGGCCCGGGGGAGTGCGGGGAATGGTCTGGTCTCAGCCGTGGTCACATGCCGACCCCATTAGCTAATGTGACCCTATACATATATATGGAGCCCTGGTGGCACAGTGCTTAAGAGCTTGCCTGCTAACCAAAAGGTCAGCAGTTTGAATCAACTAGACACTCCTTGATATGGCTCTGGGATGGTTCTACTCTGTCCTAAAGGGTCACTATAAGTCAGAACCAAATTGACAGCACTCAACAACAACAAAATATATATATGATCCTACATAGCGTCATGGAGCCCTGGTGATGTAGTGGTTAAGAACTCGCTATGATCCTATATAATCAAGCAAAACACCCAAACCCATTGCCATCAAGTTGCTTCCGACTCACAGCAACCCCACAGGACAGAGTTGTATTTCGAAGGAGTGGCTGGTGGATTTGAACTGCTGACCTTTTGGTTAGCAGCCAAATGCTTCACCACTGTGCCACCAGGGCTCCTACTGGTATTTTCCTCTAGAGGGAGACAGAAAATTTTCTAAGTGTCACATCCAGAAACTGGGCCCCACGGGGGCAGTGGCAGGACTGGAGAGCCCTCCTAAGGTGTTCTACTCAGCCCAGGCCCGTGGCCTTCTCCAGAGGGGGACTGGAAAACTTTTTCAAGAGGCACATGTGACAACCGATACACCTGACCAGACCCCACCAAGCAGGGACTTAGGTACCTTCTCAGGGAGCACCTCCAGACACAGGGCCCAAAGCAGGACCGTGGCCTCCATGGCTGACCAGGCTGGGCCTGGCCTTCACAGGGGAACTTAGAAGTGTCTTCCGGAAGTCCGTCCAATGCCCCGGCCCTAAGCGGCTCATTGGGTGCACCTGGGGCATCTTTCCAGACCTCCTTGGTTGGCCCGGGTCTGCTCCCCCTAAGGTGGGAGGGGGCCTTAGAAAACATTGAGAGCCACATCCTCAATCTGGTCCCACACAGGGCCATGGGCAGGCTAGGGGGTTCCTCCATGATCATTCCTCACTGGCTTGGACCAGTCCCAGGCTAGTGAGAAGGACTCAGAAATCTTTTCTATTAGGAGTCTTAAAAACTGCCACCCAAGCAGGACCAACACCAGGCCTGGTTTCCCCACACCCAGCTTCCCTCCTGGCCTGGTCTGTGTCCCCTCTCAGAGTGAAAGAATACAGTGACCAGGGCCCAAGAGGGAGTTGGCTGAGGACTGGCACACTCCTCAAGCCACACTGGCCCACCCAGTCTGGTCCACACCACTGGAGGAGATTAGAAACATTTTTGGTGGGTGCCTTCTAAGACTAGACCACCTGCCCTAGGCCGCCCTGGCTGGCTCTGGCCTGTCCATACCAGTGAAGGGGGACTTACAAATACTTTAGGGGCTCCTCCTATGACTAGATCCAATGAGGGACACGGCCTCCCTGCACCTCCTCCATTGGCTACTACGCAGTTCTCCCACCCGGAAGGAGACTTGGAAATATTTTCAAGAGATGCACCCATCAAACACGCCCCACATAGCACCAATGGAGGCCGGGGCTACCTACTTAGGCTGCCCTGTTCTACTCAGACTGGTCCTGGCCTCTGGAGGGGGCTTAGCAAACTTTCAGGGGGAGGCCTTTTAACAGCTCTGGAATCAAGGCCCTGCCTGGTGATGCCCTCCTGGGGCCTCTCTGACCAACGCTGGCCTCCACCACCAGAAGGTGACTTAGAAATGTTTTGGGGAGATGCTTATTCAGGCTAAGCCCCTTCTGGGGCCATGACCTGGGCAGGACACACTCCCCAGACATCGCTGCCTGGTTCAGGCTGGTTCTCTCCTTTGGATAGAGAGAAAAATTGGCGGGGAGACACAGTCTGACATGGTTTCACCACGGCCAGGCCTTTCTTGCCGGCCCAGGCCTATGCTCCCCGCTGAAACAGTTTTGGGAGGTTCGTCCTACAAGTGGGTCCACATGGGCTGTGGCCAGAACCAGGGCACCTTCTCCTGGGCTCCTCGTCTGGCCTGGGCTGGTCCCAGACTAGGATTTGGACTTGTCAACATTTTTCAGGGACACCTGCCATACCCAGGCCCTATGTGGGACCACAGAATGGTGTGGGCAGCCTCCCTGAACCTCCCAGGCTGGCCCATGCTGGTCCCTGCCACGGGAGTGAGACTTAGAAACATTTTCAGGAGTGTTTGTTGGGCCAGGCTGCATGCTGGACAATGAACAGGCTCACGGCACTGACCTTGAGCCTTCACAGCTGCCTCTGCTGGTCTCGGCCACTACAGAAGGACATAAACTTTTCAGAGGTGTTCCCAATGCCCAGGGCTCACAAGGGATAGCATCTGGGTCCCTGGCACCCTCCACAGGCTTCCTCGTCCAGCCCAGGATGCTGTCCCCCCATTTGAGGGGGAACTTGAATACCTCGTAAACAGGCACATGTGCAACAACCAGGCCCAAAGTGAGGGTCAAGCATGACTCAGTCCAATCCTGCCACCAGAGGTTCTTAGGAGACAGGACCCCCACACTGCTGTATTCTTTAGCTGGCCTCCTCCCCCACAGTGTTGTATTGAAAAGTCCTTTCCTTTGCACCTCCCCACCCCCTCCCCAGCTTTGCATTTGAATCCTGCTCTTACTTGGAGGTTCTATGTAAACCCCATTGCACCTGCCTAGTACTAGTACCACTATAAATGTTGCTGACATAATATGTATGTATGAACTCCCTACTTGCAAACCCCTTTAAAAGTAGCCTACCTGTGTCTGGGGTTCGTAAGCACTAGCGAGTGGCCATCTAAGATGCAGCAGTTGGTGTCAACCCACCTGGACCAAAGGAGAATGAAAAACACCAAAGACACAAAGTAAGTATGAGCCCAAGAGTCAGAATTGGCTACAGAAATCAAAGACTACTATCAGCCTGAGACCCGAACTAGATGCTGCCCAGCTACAACCAATGGCTGCCCTGACAGGGAACACAACAGAGAACCCCTGAGGGAGCAGGAGAGCACTGGGATGCAGACCCCAAATTCTAGTAAAAAGACCAGACTTAATGGTCTGACTGAGACCAGAGGGACCCGGGAGGTCATGGTCCCCAGACCTTCTGTTAGCCCAAGACAAGAACCATTCTCAAAGCCAAGTCTTCAGACAGGGATTGGGTTGGACTACAAGACAGAAAATGATACTGGTGAGGAGTGGGCTTCTTGGATCAAGACACATGAGACTACCTGGGCAGCTTCTATCTGGAGGGGAGATGAGAAGTCCGAGGAGGACAGAAGCTGGCTGAATGGGCACGGAAACAGGGTGGAGAGAGGGAATGTGCTGTCTCATTAGGGGGAGAGCAACTAGAAGTATATAGCCAGGTGTATACAAGGTTTTGTATGGGAGACTGACTTGATTTATAAACTTTCACTTAAAGTACAATTAAAAAAAAAAAAAGTAGCCTGCCTGCCCGCCCTTGGCCAGTAGCCTTGGCAACAGTAAGCACCATTTCCTTGTAAAAAGAAATAAAGGTGTCTTTTCGTTCTCTCACCTCGGTCTCTTGTTTATTGGCCAATAGGAGTCATGCCAAGTAAGAACCTGAGTTTCCACCCAGTAATTCGGGTCAAACAAGGGGCGGTTGACAAGCTGGGGCCTCTTTTCCCCAGACTTCCCTGGTCAGCTCCGCAGGTCTTCTCCTCTGCATGGAGGCTTTGCAAGGCATTTGGGAGGTGCATCAAGCCACCGGGCTGCACATGGGACCCGGACTAGGCTGGGGAAACCTCCTTGGGCCTCTGGGCCTCCTGGATGGTCCCTCTCTTTAGAGAGAGACTAGGAAAAAAAAAATTAAGAGCACATCTGTTAACCAGGCCCCACGAGGGGCTGCAACCAGGCTCAGGGTCCCCTCCCCAGGCGTTCCTGGCTGGCCCAGAATCCTGCCCTGATTCTCACTCTTGGAGGGGATTTAGAAACATTTTCTGCAGGCACATGTGACACTCGGGGCCACGTGGGTGTCGGGCGCCGTGTCGACCCCGCCCCGTTTAGCCCGGCCCAGCCCAAAACGCCGGAATGCAACTTAAAAGCCTCTGCAGGCAGAGCCGCCAACCCGGGCTTCCAATTGGTTGAAACCGGCTCAGTCCTGGCTGACAAAGGGAAACAGGAAGAGACCCAAAGTTTTACCATTTGGCAGATTCGGCATGGTACGGGGAATGGGAAAAATCACAGATCGAAGCCCTGGAATGGGAGACTTGGAAGAGGCGTCGTGAGCCCTTTCAGGAGCCTGATGCGTGAGATTGGGTTATTGGCAGGTTTGAGCGACACACATTCAAAGCAGCACTGTTAGCCGCCATCTTTGAGCGGGGCGCCGCCATCTCTGAGCGGGGCGCCGCCATCTATGAACAGGGCAACAGGGTTTGGGACTGTGCTCAAAATCCAGGGCAAGCGATGTGGTTGCTATGCAATGGATGCGCTGCCCTTGTTGTCCAAGAGAGAAGTTAAGTTTCTAGAAGGGTTTTGACCTGTAATTTTTCCCATTCCAGCTATCTTTCCAGTTCACCCTAATTTAGAAAAATTCAGATTTCTTCCAGGGACACTTCCTCGGGCATGACCGAACCTGGCAAAACCGCTTTGAAGCCCTGCGACCAACAACTGGGTCCATAGGGGATCGTGCACGGGAAGGCCGAATCACCCTCCACAGTTATTCCTGGTTGGCCAAGTCCAATCCCCTTCAGTGGTCAAACCCAAACCAAACCCAGGCCCAGGCCTGTGTCTCTTCGTCCCCCGCCTCACGCGCCTCCTAGAGTCCCCAGCCCTCAGCCTGTTGGCGTGCTCCTGGTGGCCCGGAAGTGGTGAGGGTCCCTGGAGCGAGTCTTCTCTGAGAGCACACAGGTGTGAACCTACAGGCTTCAATACGTGCGTGCACATTCACCCATCAGGTGCTCTTAAGACACGTCTTGAGTGCAAAACAATAGCCAAGTGTGAAAATGAATACAAAACCAAATAATTACCAACCTTGAAAGAATCTCGGGGATGCAAGAATAAACTTGAAATTGTACTAAACCTTCAAAAATCATTTTGGTTTTATTACTGAAAACCTTCGTGGAAAAATTGTGACTTTATTTTAAAAAAAAAAAACCAACTAAACCTGTTGCCATCAAGTCAATACCGACTCATGGTGACCCCATGTGTTAAAAGAGTAGAACTGTTCCATATGGTTTTCTTGGACATTATAGTACAGGAGGAGCCCTTGTGCCACAGTGGTGAAGCACTCGGCTGCTCACCAAAAGATTGGCAGTTCGAATCCACCAGCTGCTCCTTGGAAACCCTATGGGGACAGTTCTACTCTGTCCTGCAGGGTTCCTATGAGTCAAAATCGAATCCACAGCAATGGTTTTTTGTATAATGCAGGAATAACCTTTTCTCCCCCCACCCCTTTTTTAATCGTACTTTAGATGAAGATTTACAGAGCAAACCAGTTTCTGATTGAACAACTAATACATAGATTGTTTCGTGACATTGGTTGCCAACCCCACGGCATATCGTTCCCAATTACCAGCTTTCCTTTTCCCTCCTGCCTTCCAGCCCTTGCCCCTAGGCTGGTGTGCCCCTTTAGTCTCATTTTGTTTTATGGGCCTTTCCAATCTTTGGCTGAAGGGTGAATCTCAGGAGTGACTTCACTACTGAACTAAAAGGGTGTCTGGGGGCCATACTCTCAGGGTTTCTCCAGTCTCTGTCAGGCCAGTAAGTCTGGTCTTTTTTTGTGAGTTAGGATTTTGTTCTACATTTTTCTCCAGCTCTGTCCACGACTGTGTATTGTCACCCCTGTCAGAGCAGTCGGTCGTGGTAGCCGGGCACCATCTAGTTGTACTGGACTCAGACTCGGACTGCTGGAGGCTGTGGTAGTTCTGGTCCATTAGTCCTTTGAACTAATCTTTCCCTTGTATCTTTAGTGTTCTACATTCTTTCCTGCTCCCCAAGGGGGTGAGACCAGTGGATTTTCCTAGATGGCCTCTCACAGGGTTTTAATACCTCAGATGCTACTCACCAAAGTAGAATGTGGAACATTTTCTTTATAAAGTATGTTATGCCAATTGAGGCAGATGCTCCCTGAGGAATAATAACTTTTTTAGGAAGAATTATTTGTGCCAAATGTCACAGTTTTTATGGTGAATGGAGGCTCATCTTCAACAGAGGAAGGTAGAGACACAAGAAGCTTATTGCCAGCTTTCTTCTGCTGGTACTGAAACCCCCGTGCCCAGTACACAGTAGGAGCTCAATAAATATTTGAGGAAATAAAGGGATGCACGTGGGACTATGCCCCTTTACCTGGGTGCACACCCGTCTGCATACCTGCACACACAGGTGTAGGCACATTTACACACCCAGACACAGACGCCATGTTGACTCAGCGTGCAATCACTCAGTTCTTCCATATGCCAGGACTGCAGACACAGTCAAGTACCAGAGAGGCTAGCCCTTGCCCTCATGGAATTCCCAGTCAAGATGGGAAGAGAGACATTAAGCAAATAGTCGATTGGTTAAAATTGGCTTGGATGTGGCATTGGGTATGAACGGAGCCTGGGGTTTGGAGAAGCCATACTGGAGGAGGAGACACTGTGACCTCAATACTCCCCGGCATGTTTTCTCCTTTTTCAAAATGGGCGACTGAGAGCTTGACATAACTAACGCCATGATGACCCTGTAAGTTCTTCTTCCTCTGACTGCCCCCTCCTTCACATACCTGTTAACGACTTTGTTTTGACCTAATGTTGATGACTTTGTTCTTTGTTTGCTCTGATGCAAACAACTTTGTTTTGTTCTGTCCAACCACCTGTGACTTACAAGCCCCCACAGGAAAATCAGATCCCAGGTATCTGATATGTATATCTTTAGTCTGATAAAGAGCCTTTTGTCACTATCCTGTAATGAATAACTCCTCCAGCCAGGCCATCCGTGGACTACAAAGACACTTCTAAGCCTTATAAGATTCTATATAAGCCCTAATGTAAAATTGCTCTTGGGGACTCCATGGAGACAGTCTGTGTTGCTGCCGGGTCCCCGTTGATGTATACATCTCCTTAATAAACTTTCTCACTCTTTCTGACTTGGAGTACATTTCATTGGCTCGAATGATCCAGGGTACGGACCCTAATTGGGTAACAACACTGCAGCTCATGTCTTGATGGAGAAACAGAAGTTTTCCAGCCAGAAAAAGGTAATAATGAACAACCACTAACACCTGCAAGGAGCCAGACAATGTTCTGCTAATGTATGCATATGAACCCAGTCAACTCTCATACCAGCCCTGCAAGGTGGGGACCACCATCACAACCATTTCACAGATGAGAAAACTAAGGCGCTGAGCATTTCAGAGCACCACCGAAGGTCACAGAGGCAGTCAGTGGCAGGGCCAGGAACTGCAGCCAGAGCGTCCATTTCCAGAGTTTGCAAAACAGTCTGCAAAGGAGCAGTTGTTAGCAGGAGAAAAATCAAGAGGGTGGCATCTTGGTAGCCAAGTGCATAGTATGTGCAGGAGGAAGTGACCCAGGGTGTTGAAGGCTCCTCAGGGCCCAGGATATGGAGACCTGATGCCGTCAAGTTGATTCTGACTCATAGCGACTCCATAGGACAGTAGAAATGCCCCATAGGGTTTCCAACGAGCCAGGGTTCGATTTGAACAGCCAACCTTTTGGTTAGCAGCCAAGCTCTTAACCGCTGTGGCACCAAGGCTCCGGATATGGAGGAGGACTGAGAAATGTCTGCTGGAAGGCCCTCAGCAACATGGTTTAGAGTGTTTTTGGTGAAATAGCAGTGCAGGAACTGCGTGGGTAGGTGAGGACGTGGAGGTAGTGTAGGTAGAGGACTGTAAGGATGTGGTTGACAGGAAGGGGGACCATAGATGGGAGAGATGACACAAGGTTCTGTGCTGACAGGCCCGCAGTCGCAGGCCGCTTGCAGAGGTTACCCCAACAACTCCTGGTATGTAAAATAATGGCCACAGCCCCATAGATGTCCTCATTCCCAGAAACTGTGAATACTCAAGGTTCCATGGCAAAACGGAAGTAAACCTGCAGATGCAATTAAATTTGCTAATCAGCTGACTTTAAAACAGGGAGATTATCCTGGATTATCCGGCTGGACCCAATATCATCACCAAAAACCAAAACCTGTGGCCGTTGAGTTGTTTCTGGCTCACAACAGCCCTAAAGGACAGAGTAAAACTGTCCCATAGAGCTTCCAAGGAGCGGCTGGTGGATTCCAACTGCCGACCTTTTGGTTAGCAGCTGAGCTCTTAACCACTGTACCACCAGGGCTCCAAAATGACATCACAGGTGTCTTAGTCATCTAGCGCTGCTGTAACCGATGTACAAGTGGATGGCTTTAACAAAGAGAGGTTTATTCTCCCACACTAAAGTAGGCTAAAAGTCCAAATTCAGGGTGTCAGCTCCAGGGGAAGGCTTCCTCTCACTGTCAGATCTGAAGGAAGGCCTTTCTCGTCAATCTTCCCCTGGTCGAGGAGCTTCTTAGGCGCAGGGACCCCGGGTCCCAAGGACACGCTCTGCTCCCAGTGCTGCTTTCTTGGTGGTTCGAGGTCCCCAATTCTCTGCATGCTTCCCTTTCCTTTTATCTCTTGTGAGAAAGCACACACACACAGACACACACAAAACCCTGTGGGGCACAGTTTTGCTCTGACACACATGGGGTCGCCATGAGTCTGAGACAACAAGGCACAGGTTTTGACCTCATTATTCCACCCGAGCTTCCTACTTGGGCTCGATAATTAATTTATGCGGCATTGCTGCCACCTCCTGGCCATTCATTGAATTTCTGAAGGTGGCTTTTTGTGTGTGTGTGTGCTTTAAGTGAAAGTTTACAAATCAAGTCAGTCTCTCATATAAACATTTATATACACCTTGCTCTATACTCCCAGTTGCTCTCCCCCTAACGAGACAGCACGCTTCTTCCTTCTACTCTCTATTTTCGTGTCCATTCAGCCAGCTTCTGACCTCCTCTGCCCTCTCATCTCCCCTCCAGACAGGAGCTGCCCACATAGTCTCATGTGTCTACTTGATCTAAGAAGCTCACTCTTCATCAGTATCATTTTCTATCCCGTTGTCCAGTCCAAGCCCTGTCTGAAGAGTTGGCTTTGGGAAAGGTTCCTGTCTTGGGCTAACAGAAGGTCTGAGGACCATGAGCCCCTGGGTCCTTCTACTGTGGCTTCTTTTTTGGGGGAGCTCAGGTGAACGCAAAAAGTTTCAGCTCGACTACAAACCTAAATATTACAGGTTCGAGCCCACCCATTAGTGCCACAGAAGAAAGGCCCGGCAAACTGGTTCCATTAAGATTACATCCAAGGAAACCCTATGGAGCTGGTCTGGTCTGTCACACGTGGGGTCGCCATGAGTTGGAATCCGTTGGGTGGCTACGGGTTATTTTGGTTCAGAATCCAGGCCGAAAGAGACTGTTGATTTCCCAAATTACTATACTTGTGGCGGATCCCTGGTGGTGCAGTGTGCAACATCCCGGCTCCTACCTAAAAGGTTCAATCTCCCAGGCGCTCCTTGGAAACCCTATGGGGCAGTTCTACTCTGACCTACGAAGTTTCTATGAGTCGGAATCGACTCGATGGCCACCGGTTTTTGTTTTTATACCTGTGGAAGAATGGGATAATGGGTCTCCTTATTCCAACTTTTGTGTACATAATGATGGCAGTGCCAATGGCCAGGGGACTGTTTCTAGAAATAAAGTTGGATGTCTAACTAAATGAATGTGCTAAGAAAAAAGTTTTCAGTTTAGTATCTTCTCAGCCAAGTGTTTTGTCTTTCAATACGCTGGGCAAAGAAATACTGTGGTTCATGAAAATATTAAGGTTGACACTTCTTTTCCTTTTATGATACGGGTGGTTGTTTTTACTGCTGTTCACAGTGCATCTCGTTTTATTTGTAATCTTTTTTTTTTTTTTAAATAACAGTATATTGTGTTTTCAGTGGAGATTTACACGGGAGTTTAGGTTCCCCGTTCAACAGTTTCTACACAAGTCGTTCAGTGATAACGGTTACATTCTTCACAACGTGTGAACCTTCTCACTGTTTTCATTCTGGCTGTTCTGTTTCCATTAGTCTAGTTTCTCTGCCCCCTTACAGTCTCATCATTGTTTTAAAGTCATTGTTGACTGTCTGGTCTCATGTAGATGACTTGATTGTATTTAAGAAAAAAAAAAAAACCCTAAATAATACAAAGTACTTAATAATTCTATTGTTGATACACATTCTATAACTTTGACTAATACGAGTAATCTGCAGAAAAGAAAAGAGCAGTTGCTAGAAAAGGACATCATGGTTAGTAAAGAGGGGAACCCTCAACCATGGACTCAGACATGCCAACGATCGTGAAGAGGACTCAGGACTGACCAACATTTTCTTCTGTTGTACATGGGGTTGCCATGAATCAGAGCCAACTCAACTGCAAATAACGATGATAACCCACCCAAACCCAAATTCATCAGCCCAATGCCATCAAACTGATTCCAACTCATAGGGACCCTATAGGACAGAGCAGAACTGCCCCACAGGGTTTCCTAGGCTGTACATCTTTACTGGAGCAGACCACCATGTCTTTCTCCTGCACAGTGGCTGGTGGGATCGATCCGCCAACCTTTCAGTTAGTAGTTGAGTGCTTAATCACTGCACCACTAGGGCTCCTTACAATGACAACAGGATACACTCAAAGAATACTGAATATACCATGGACTGACAGAGGAATGAACAAAATCAGTCTTAGGAGAAACACAACCAGAATGCCCCTCAGAAGTAAGGATGGCAAGAATTTGGTTCCCTTACTTTGGACACGTCATCAGGAAAGACCGATCACTAGAAAAGGACATCATGGTTGGTAAAGTACGGGCTCGGTGAAAACGAGGGAGACCACGCGTGAGACGGATTGACACAGTGACCTCGACAATGGACTCTGGCATACCAACAGTCATGAAGGTGGTGCAGGACCGGGCAGTGTCTCATTCTGTTGTACTTGGTCGCCATGTGTTGTGGCTGATGTGATGACAACTGGTTTTGGGTTTACTGTTGTCTCAGTTACCTAGTGCTGCTATACCAGAAATACCACACATGGATGGCTTCAACAAATGGAAGTTTATTCTCTCACAGTTGAGGAGGCTACAAGTCGAAATTCAGAGCACCATGTCTAAGAGAAGGCTTTCTCTCTGTGTCGGCTCTGGGGGAAGGTCCTTGTCCTCAGTCTTTCTCTAGTCTAAGAGCTTCTCCGCACAGGGACCCCAAGTCCAAAGGACGTGCTTTGTTCACTCCCCGGCTTCACTCCCGTGCTTAGCTTTCTTGGTGGTTTGAGGTCCCTCTCCTCTCTGCTAACTTCTCCCTTTTAAATCTCAAAAGAGATTGACTCAAGATACAACCTAATCTTGTAGACCGAGTCCTGCCTCATGAACCTAACTGCCTCTAATCCTGCCTCATTAGCATCATAGAGGTTAGGATTTACAACACACAGGAAAATCACCTCAGATAACAAAATGGAGGAGAGCCACACAATACTGCCAATCATAGCCAAGTTGACACACATTTTTGGGGGGGTACACACTCGATTCCGTAACACTGGTTCGGCCCTATAGGGCTGCTGAAAACTCTTCTCAGCTTCTCAGCCTTTAGTTGCCGCAAGACCAAGTAAGCTGCCAAGTTTCAGGCTCAACTCTTCCGCTTGTCCTTGAGATCTTGACTTTCAAGTTTCTGCCTCCTTGGTGACTCCAGTGCATCACGATATATATATATGTATACATTATTTTTTGTCCAGCCTTTTGAATTGTTCTTGGCAACAGAGTCTACAAGAAGCAGTTTAGCCAACTGCAGTAAATGGAAAATCCTTCTTCCATTGTTGAGATGATTGTGACATTCGTATTACGTCCTCTCTCAGATTACGTACTTCCAGACAGAGACTACTGCTTTTCAGCTTCTCTCCATATTTCAGCCTCTGTCTCCGCTGAGCCAAGAATCTCCTTCTACAGGATTTTCAAGTTCTCAGTCTCTTCTTTCTAGACGACCCGAACTTCAGGCTGCCTCTCAGGGAGTGAATCCGTGAAGAGCTTATTACCTGGGGGTAAACATAAATGCAGTTTGAGGAAGTCAGATTGTATACAAGCACATCCACGCTGTGCGGGTGACAACCCCATTTATGCTAGTGACGACCCTATTTGTGCAGAGTAGAGCTGTGCTCCATCGAGTTTTCAAAGTGGTGGCCTTTCAGTGGCAGATTGCCAGGCCTTTCTTCTGAGGTCCTCTGGGTGTCTTATGAACCATCAACCTTTCAGCTAGTAGTTGTGCGCTTAACCTTGTGTGCCAGCTAGGGACTCCTACGCACATTCATAGGCCTTCCAAAAATGATTTTAAAGTCTGACTTTGAGCCATAAAAACACACTGCCGTTGAGCCGTTCCAACTCATGGTGACCCCACGTGTGGCAGAGTGGGACTGTGCTCCACAGGGTTTTCACTGACTGGGTTTTCAGGAGCAGATCAGCAGGCCTTTCTTCTGAGGCACGTCTGGGTGGACTCGAACCTCCAGCCTTTTGGTTAGCAGCCGGGCATGTTAGCTATTTGTATCACACATAAAACCACACCAAACCCACTGCCGTCGAGTCGATTCTGACTCATAGCGACCCTATAGGCACCTCTTGGGGAGCTCAAACCACCAACCTTCCCACTAGTAGTCAAGCACTTAACCGTGCGTGCCACCCACGGACGTCTATGCGCATTCATATACCTTCCAGTAGAGGGTCCCAGACAGAGCAGGGGAAAAACGAAGAACAAAATTCAAATTTACACACTAACCCCAAAAAAGAGCAGACTGACTGGTGTGACAGAGACTGGAGGAGCTCCTGACACGATGGCCCCGGGACGCCCTGCTAACTCAGAACTGAAGCACTCCTGAAGTCCACCTTTCAGGCAAAGACTAGACAGATCTATAAAACAAACAGTAACACCGGGTGGCACGAATGGTTTGCGCTCAGCTACTAATCTGAAGGTTGGCAGTTTGAATCCACCCTGCACTGCCACAGAAGAAGGGCCTGGCAACCTGCTCCTATAGATTACAGCCAAGAAAAGTGCCCTGTGGAGCAGTTCTCCTCTGTCACAAGGGGTCATGCGTGGGAACTGCCTCCATAGCAGTGGAGTTTGTTTTGCATCCAGCACGGTGGCTAGTTTTCTACCTCCCTCGGGAGAACTAAAGGAGTCTTGGTGGCACGGTGGTTAAAGCGCTCCGCTGCTAACCAAAAGGTCTGTGGTTCAACTCCCCCCGCTGCTGCACAGGAGAAAGACGGTGGCAGTCCACTTCCATTACAGCCTTGGAAACCCCATGGGGCATTTCTCAGGTTGCTGTGACTTAGAATCGAGTTGTTGGCAACGGATTTGGTTTGGTTTGGTTTTAGAACTGAGAAAAGAGTCAGTAGGGTTGTTTTCCTGGGGTTTCATTCTCTTGTGAAACCCCCATTGAGGAAGGCTTGGGGGTTTGTTCTTCACATGGCCAGTGGGGAAAGGGAAAGTAGGAAGGGCATTCCTTTTCCCCTTCCCAGTGTCGTGGGGACCCCCAGGACACCTGCTCCTATTCCACTGGGAGAATCAGCCTCATAGCCGTACTTACGACTACGAGGAGGCTGAGAAGTAGACTCAGGTGTGTGCCCAGGAAGGGGCAAACACAGGTGTTAGTGAGCCTGTCGCTCTCTGACGTGTTGTTGTTGTTAGTTGCAGCCGAGTGCATTCCGACTCACGGCCACCCCATGTTTTCCGGACTAGAACTGTGCTCCACAGGGTTTTCTTGGCTGTGATCTTTATGGAAGCAGATTGCCAGGACTTGCCTCCATGGTGCTGCTGGGTGGGTTTGAACCACCGACCTTTAGGGTAGCAGCCGAACGTAAACCGTTTCCACAAGACCTACTCAGCATCAGGCTTCCTTTGCATCGTGGAGGCAGAAACCAATAGATGGGGTGTTTTCCGTTGAACTGCTTTTATTGGCATGAAGGTTGCGGCTGACCTGACTTTATTTAACCTGCCTTTGCTCTCTTATCTTTGTAACAGGTGATAGGTCGCCCTGAAATGGAGACTTCCGCTGGAGTAGCGCGCGGCCCGGTTTCACCAGCCTTCCCCCAGTTCTCAGACGTCACAGAGGCTGAAATGCCCTTGGTATATCTCCGTGATGCTACTTAAACACATCTCTCTCTCTCCTTCCTTGTTTTCTCAGCTTGTCTATGCCCGATAAATACCGAGGAAAGCGTTGCATCCTACGTTCTTTCTGACTAGTCTTTCCTCAGAGAGTAGCGTGTTATCATTCATTCACTTCTTACTATCTACGAGGATAAGGTTACTGGTTGTCCATCCAAAGAGTCCCCGGGTGGTACAAACGGTCAACACGCTTGGCTGCTAGCAAAAAGGCCGGAGGTTCAAGCCCACTAGGAGGCACTCCTGCAAGGAATATTGGCGTACAGATTTCTGTCTTTAATTCTTCTGTTTATTTGCACAGGAGTGGGATTACTGGGTCATATCGTAGCTGTGGGGTGAACTTTTTGAGGAACTGCCAAACTTTTCTACAGGAGCTGTGCCGTTTTCCATTCCCAAGAGCAATAGATGATGGTTCCAGTTTCTCCACATCCTTGCCAACGCTTGGTATTTTCTATGTTCCTCCTTCCCTTTAAAGGCTAGTTTTACTACGTACAGAATTCTAGTGTAGTCTTTTTTTTTTCTCTCTCTCTCAACAAAATGCTAAATGTTTCATTCTCCTTGTTTGCATGATTTCTTAAGACAAATATACTCTAGTTCTAACCATTCTTTTCAGTAAAAAGTTGATTTTTTTCCTCCTCTGGCTTCTTTCCGTATTTTCTTTTTGATTTTGAGCATTTTGAATGTGACATCAACAGGTATACTTTTTTGCTATTTGTTCTCCTTGGTATTCTCTGAGCTTCGTGAATCTTTGGTTTGATGTGTGTCTTAGCTTTTCTAAGTTTCTCAGTCATTATTACCTGAAATATTTCTTTTTGTTTCTATTTTCTTTCCTTTCTGGCATCCTCAGTATGTGGATAACCCTCTTCTAGTAATTGTCTGACAGTTTTTGCATATTCTGTTCCATCTTTTTCATTTCAGTTTTGAGTTCATTAACATATTTTCAAGCTCACTAATCTCTTCTTGGCTTTCTCCTGTCATTTGAGGAATTAGTTAAAGGTGGTTTTCATTGTTGTTACTAGCAATGGATTTGTGCCATTTCCTTTGGTTTCCTTGTTACGGTTTCCTTCTCTGCTAACTTTACCATGTGTTGTTATATGTTCTGTCCTTTATTATTAGCATTTTTAGTGTTAGAATAACTCAAAGTGTGTTAGTCGAAATTTTTGGTCTGGTGATTACAAAATGTTGGCTCTACCTCAGGCTGATCTTGATGCTTGCACTGTCTCTTCAAGCTGTGGTTTTGTCTTTAGTATGCCTGGTAGATTTCTGTTGAAAGACAGAGATTATGTATTAAGTAAAAGAAATGAGGTAAATAAATAGGCCTTTCTTAGGAGATTTATTTTTTCCTGGCTAGTCATTAGGCTGTGTATACTGTAGTTCTCAGTTGCTCTGATGTGCTTGTTTTTTTCTTACCTATTGTGTCTGGGCTTCTTTAGATACTTCTTAAATCAGGCCTGAGGCTTGCAATTCTGTTGGAATCCTCTTATTACGTAGGAGCCCTATAGATGAGGTTGTAAGGTAGGGATCAAAGGGAGGCCTGAGACAGCCCAG